>NC_138776.1:252787291-253387291 GCF_965119305.1 Pelophylax lessonae | reverse complement strand
CCCTGAGGTTACCAATATTGCCGATATTTCGGGAAAGTGCTGTACCGGAGTGATGCCTGCAGGTAGAGGCATCACCCCGCTACTGGCGTCCATAGCCGACGGTCGACTGTCTTGTAATGACAACCGATGCAGCTGAGGAGCCGCTCGGCTGTCATTACAAGGAGTGGGAGGGGAAGCCCCCCCCTCCCGCCGCCTTCCGCGGCTCGCCCAGTTCTCCCGTCCCACCGTGATCGGGTCTTCGGCGGTGCCCTGCCGAGGACAGCGGCCGTGCAGGCTGGTTTTTCCGGTGTTGTGCCGAAACCAGGCACTCGGCTCTGATCGGAACTCCGCCTCTCTAGCCGTCTACAATCCAGCTCCGCCTCCCCAGCTGAAATGAATTCCACCCCTCCAGCCCTCTGCACTCCAGCTCCTCCCATGCTCCCTCCACTCCGTGTAATCTATGTTTACAAAAGACTACATTACTTTAGCCGAGTGCCTGGGGAACCTGGTCTGGGTCTCCCAGTGGGACGAGAGACCCGGGCGAGCCACGGAAGGCGGCGGGAGGGGGGGGGGGGAGTCCCCTCCCGCTCCTTGTAATGGCAGCCGAGCAGCTTTTCAGCCGCATCGGTTGTCATTACAAGACAGCCTACCGTCGGCTATGGACGCCGGTACCGGGGTGATGCCTCTAGCTGCAGGCATCACTCTGGTACAAGCACTTTCCCGAAATATCGGCAAGGTGGCCGATTCCGATATATCGGGGAAAGTGCATATAGGCCCCCGATATATCGGCTTTGCCGATAATCGGTCGATCCGTAGTACCGAGCAAATTAGTACCGTACCAACAGGGTGGAGCTACACTGTTGAGGTACTGTTGAGCTGAGGCACTGCTGGCGGTGGAAACGCAAGCCTGATCAAGGTGTACCGTTCCGAACCGGACCGAACCGTACCGCTCAGTGGAAACGAGGCATCAGTCTGACTCAGCAGCATGAGAGTCAGGCTGTGATTTCCCCTGACCTCTATAAGTTGAACCCCCAGTCAACTGACTGATCTTGCTCAGTTTCCAAGCTCTTACGAGTGCATAAATACAATTAATGGCTGAGCCTCGTGCAATTTTAGGAGCTGGAAACCTAAGAGAGATGAGACAGCTGAAAGGGTGAGGCAGACAGCAATGGCCCCTGAGAGCGCTGATTACCCTACTCTATAGAAATATGGTTGTGGCTGGTGCTACACTTTAAGATGGCTTTCCTAATTGATCCTGTTATGCATACTCAAAGCTGGGAAGGAAGTATGGTAAGTTAGACAGTTGACAGGGTAGCAACTGTTAGACCTCAGGGGAGCTCTAAGCACCAACTCTCAAGGTGGAGAATCAGGCAAGGTAAGTAAAGCTAAAAAAGGGGGTCAAACATACATCCATTAAGGGTAAATCTGCATAAAGATAATAATGGGAAACTCAGTATTTAAATTATTGCATGGTTGCAGCTGGCTTCCTTTAAGGAACTTTGCCTTTGTACTTATTTATTCATTCTAAATAAACTCTTGCTAAAACCTAATATATTGACTCTAAAATTAATGGTTAATATTCTGTTACAAAAAAAGCTATTGTCTTTTTAAAAAAAAAAAAAAACACCTTTTTAATCCTTCGATAATGCACCACAAAAATGGCACTACGACACAAGCCATCTAAAGTAGTGGTTTTTGGCCTTATTGAGACCAGGGTCCGGTAAGTTCTTCCAAAACCTTCCAAGCCCCAGTGGAATAAAAGGCTTATACTCACAAAATAAAAGTATGAAATTGAAGAGGTTCTGGAGGGTGTTAGGAAACTCTGCAGAAGACTTTGTGGCCCTGTAGGGGATGAGGTTTCTGAAGGGGGGCAGTGGTATCTCCAGGAGGTTGGGGGCTTTGCAGGAGCACTGTGGGAGACTGGAGAGCCTTAGGGAACTCTGCAGAAGACTTTGTGGCCCTGTAGGGGATGAGGTTTCTGAAGGGGGGCTGGGGTATCTCCAGGAGGTTGGGGGCTTTGCAGGAGCCACTGTGGGAGACTGGAGGGCGTTAGGAAACTCTGCAGAAGACTTTGTGGCCCTATAGGGGATGAGGTTTCTGAAGGGGGCTGGGGTATCTCCAGGAGGTTGAGGGCTTTGCAATATTCTCTGTGTGAGACTGGAGGGCGTTAGGAAACCCTGCAGAAGACTTTGCGGCCCTGTAGGGGATGAGGTTTCTGAAGGGGGCTGGGGTATGTCCAGGAGGTTGGGGGCTTTGCAATAGCCTCTGTGGGAGACTGGAGGGCGTTAGGAAACCCTGCAGAAGACTTTGTGGCCCTGTAGGGGATGAGGTTTCTGAAGGGAGCTGGGGTATCTCCAGGAGGTTGGGGGCTTTGCAGGAGCCACTGTGGGAGACTGGAGGGTGTTAGGAAACTCTGCAGAAGACTTTGTGGCCCTGTAGGGGATGAGGTTTCTGAAGGGGGGCTGGGGTATCTCCAGGGGGTTGGGGGCTTTGCAGGAGCCACTGTGGGAGACTAGAGGGCCCTGCATGGGCTAGGAGGCACTGTCAGAGGTTGAGAGGCACTGTGGCAAACTGTTAAAGGTTGTGGGTGCCATGGGGGGCTGGAGGCTATGAGATTTGGGGGGGTACTGTGGTGGGCTAAGGGTTTTCAGTGGCAGTGAGTGGTAATGATTAAGCACAACTTTATTGTGTGAAACGCATCTACCTAGACCAGTGATGGCGAACCTTGGCACCCAAGATGTTTAGGAGCTACATTTCCCATGATGCTCAACTACACTGCAGAGTACATGAGCATCATGGGAAATGTAGTCCCAAAACATCTGGGGTGCCAAGGTTCGCCATCACTAACCTAGACTATTTGTTGGTGTCCTGCGGTGCCACCTTGGGTATCTAAATAAAAGGCATTTGGAACGAAAACGGGATGTGCAGCCGTTTCTTGTTATCTTGATACTATCCATAGAGACGAGCCGGGGCTGGCACTCATGTGGAGGTACCATCAGGCTCTTTCATTCCACATGGAGCAGCGGGTTTTCTTTACCTAGCCTTGGGGCACTGCAGGCAGGTATGGAAGGTCGGGGGAACTATAGGAGGTTGGAGGCACTGTGGTGGCCTAAGAGTAAGCGTAAGGAGTGGCCCAACAGTGGACCGCAGCCTAGTGGATGAGAACCTCTGGTCTAAAATTCCCATTTACTTTCCACGCTAATACACAAAATGTACTATACTTAGTAACGGTGTCCGTGCAAGGCCCAGTCCAAGTAAAGCAATTTGCTACATCAACCATTGCTGGTTACGATTAGGACAGCAGTAGACTAGTAGGTCTTGTTTAAACTGAACCTGTGGCCAGGATATTCTCACCATTTTTCCTGCTAACGTTTACCATATATAGACTCCAATTGCTGCAAGCACTGTGAAGCAATTCTATTGTAGCCTTGCTAACCCACTTGCTCCCCCTCCCATCCGTGACACTGCAGCTTTTTAAGTTATCTCTCCTGCAATCTCCCTGACAGCCGGTGTAATGCAAACAGAGGCTATCAAAAGAGCTTGCTGGTCAGCTCTGGCTGTGTGTAAGATACACCAAACAAACCTCTCCTAAAAGAATCTAACATGGTGACATACAGTGCTGCAATGGAAGGTTTGCATTGCAATGGTACCCTCAAGGTATGGTAGCGATTGGGGTTTCCATGTTCTGGTCACAGGTTTGCTTTAAAGTAGAGAATGACCAATTAT
This sequence comes from Pelophylax lessonae, assembly GCF_965119305.1. Lineage (NCBI taxonomy): Eukaryota > Metazoa > Chordata > Amphibia > Anura > Ranidae > Pelophylax > Pelophylax lessonae. The sequence goes on along the minus strand of NC_138776.1, from coordinate 253,383,586 downwards.
CAGCAATGCTGATATATCGAGGGCCGATATGCACTTTCCCCGATATATCGGAATCGGCCCTGGAGGTTACCGATATTGCCGATATTTTTCGGCAAAGTGCTTGTACCGGAGTGATGCCTGCAGCTAGAGGCATCACCCCAGTATCGGCGTCCATAGCCGACAGTCGGCTGTCTTGTAATGACAACCGACGCTGGCTGTCATTACAAGGAGCAGGAGGGGACGTCCCCCCCTCCCGCTGCCTTCCACGGCTCGCCCGGGTCTCCCGTCCCACCTCCCTTTCCAGTTGTTAAATGTTAATGACCTCACATTGCTCTGTCCAGATGGCCAGATAATTAGATCAGGTTAATTCTGTTTCGGTATACAATTTCATCTGTGTATGATAATGTAATCAGGAAACCCCTGACCTGTGTGTAGTAATCTGATCAGGAGGGGGATGTCCATGCTGTATATAAACTGTGTATGTTGTTCAATAAAGGAGAAGGTTCCAAAACTTGCACGAGCTAAGTTGTTGGCTAGCTTAGTATGAGGGCGGCTGGGAAAATCTGGGATATATGTTCATGGCTGCAAGGAAGCCGTATACTGACAGAAGACCACAAGTACAGTGTGGGTCGGAGGTTCCGTTACAAGGACTTTCAGGCAGCAAGAAATCCTCAGAAACGTGATGAAAGTAGGCAGGCACCAACTGAGTACTTCCTGATGGGAAAAAGGGAACAAGTTTTTCTCAGAGGATATACTGCAAATTCAAATTGGCCAAATTGTGAGGGAGATCAGAATGGGTCCATTGCTCCTGTAGGCAGGTGCAGTCTATTCTCTCCATGGCAGGTGGCATTTACTTGTAGCGGCAATGCAGGTGGAGGAGGAAGTCGAGAGGAGCCTCGTTCCTCTATGATCTGCTGTCACAGAGAGCCAGCATTGGATTGGATGCTGGTGTCCCATGTGAACTTGGTGGCCATCTTGGGACAGACAGAGTCTATTTAAGACTCATTTCCCTTGTGGGAAGAGTAGGAACAGGTCGCCTGACTGACCGGAGCAGTGCGTAGCGGCAGAGAGAGGCTCCAGACGAGTAGAGAAGGTGCAGAGATACACCATCCTTACTGAAAGCCTTCCCACTTAGGTACGGACCAGCTAGGCCGCATTTTGCACCTTAAGACAGAAGCTGTTGGTACACCTGAGACTGCTGCTACCCATCGCTGTTACATCCTGTGATTGCTCCCAGTCGGGTGTCCTCCCACCATGCTTGTTGTGCACTGCTGAACTTCAATTTCGATACAGTTCTGTTTTCTGCAACTGGACTTTGAGTGTTTACTACCACCGCACCACACTGCACCTCCCCACACTCCTTCAAGAAACTCAAGGACACCATTAGCACCCCATCCTTGATGAGATATCTAACCTTCTATGAGTAACCGAGGAGGGCAAGTGCAATGAGTAGGGACAAGTAATAAGACACTAAATTGGACATAGAGAGAACCTAACAAAAATATCATTCTAAATTATTATTGCATAGGGATATATACTGTAGTTCAGCAATGCTTCCCAAACATCAATCAGTGATGTCATACCAGGCCTTGCTTGTACTTGGCAAGTCGAGTCTTCTCCTAAATTGTGTTTTTAGACTCATTTGAAGGCTCATTGTAAGTTCGGTACACGTTATATTGTACTTCCATCTCTCCTAGACCATTTTAAACTCAAATACATTTTTTTTTGGTATTTAACATTCAGATAACATTTTAATTTTAAGACATTTTAACACATTTTGGAATAACTGTTCCATCGTTGTCTTTACTAAAGTTTAGAGCAGTGTTTCTCAATTTTTGTTTTACTCTCCCTTTTAAAATTATCCAAAAGCTTGAGGCACCCCAGGGTAAAATGTAAAAAAACTGAAATGTTACCTATCAATGGGAAACCTGAAGCTCTCCATCACATCAGAGGTCCTCCTATCACATCAGAGGTCCTCCCATCACATCAGACCTTCTCACATCACATCAGACGTTCTCCCCATCACATCAGAGGTCCTCCAATCACATCAGAGGTCCCCCCCCATCACATCAGAGGTCCCCCAATCATATCAAAGGTCCTCCCATCACATCAGATGTTCTCCCATCACATCAGAGGTCCTCCCATCACATCAGATGTTCTCCCATCACATCAGAGGTCCTCCCATCACATCAGAGGTCCCCGCATCACATCAGAGGTCCTCCCATCACATCAAAGGTCCTCCCATCACATCAGAGGTTCTCCCATCACATCAGAGGTTCTCCCATCACATCAGACGTTTTCCCATCACATCAGAGGTTCTCCCATCACATCAGACGTTCTCCCATCACATCAGAGGTCCTAACATCACATCAGAGGTCTCCCCATCACATCAGAGGTCCTCCCATCACATCAAAGGTCCTCCCATCACATCAGAGGTTCTCCCATCACATCAGACGTTCTCCCATCACATCAGTGATGGGAGACCATCACATCAGAGGTTCTCCCATCACATCAGACGTTCTCCCATCACATCAGACGTTCTCCCATCACATCAGAGGTTCTCCCATCACATCAGAGGTTCTCCCATCACATCAGAGGTTCTTCCATCACATCAGAGGTTCTCCCATCACATCAGACATTCTCCCATCACATCAGACGTTCTCCCATCACATCAGACATTCTCCCATCACATCAGAGGTTCTCCCATCACATCAGACATTCTCCTATCACATCAGAGGTTCTTCCATCACATCAGAGGTTCTCCCATCACATCAGACATTCTCCCATCACATCAGACATTCTCCCATCACATCAGACGTTCTCCCATCACATCAGAGGTCCTCCCATCACATCAAAGGTCCTCCCATCACATCAGAGGTCCTCCCATCACATCAAAGGTCCTCCCATCACATCAGAGGTCCCCCAATCACATCAAAGGTCCTCCCATCACATCAGAGGTCCCCCCTCCATCACATCAGACATTCTCCCATCACTTCAGAGGTTCTCCCATCACATCAGATGTCCTCCTATCACATCAGACATTCTCCCACCACATCAGACATTCTCCCTTCACATCAGACGTTCTCCCACCACATCAGAGATTCTCCCATCACATCAGAGGTCCTCCCATCACATCAGAGGTTCTCCCCATCACATCAGAGGTTCTCCCATCACATCAGAGGTTCTCCCATCACATCAGAGGTCCCCCAATCACATCAAAGGTCCTCCCATCACATCAGATGTTCTCCCATCACATCAGAGGTCCTCCCATCACATCAGAGGTTCTCCCATCACATCAGAGGTCCTCCCATCACATCAGAGGTCCCCCAATCACATCAAAGGTCCTCCCATTACATCAGATGTTCTCCCATCACATCAGACATTCTCCCATCACATCAGAGGTTCTCCCATCACATCAGAGGTCCTCCCATCACATCAGATGTTCTCCCATCACATCAGACATTCTCCCATCACATCAGAGGTTCTCCCATCACATCAGAGGTCCCCCAATCACATCAAAGGTCCTCCCATTACATCAGATGTTCTCCCATCACATCAGACATTCTCCCATCACATCAGAGGTTCTCCCATCACATCAGAGGTCCTCCCATCACATCAGATGTTCTCCCATCACATCAGACATTCTCCCATCACATCAGAGGCTCTTCCATCACATCAGAGGTCCCCCAATCACATCAGAGGACCCTCCATCACATCACAGCCCCTCTTTGGAATCAGGGACCATCTATACATGAGTGCCCCATCAAATCCGCCCCCCCCGGTCACCACAGTGTCCCCTCTTTTGGCTCCAGCAGCACAGTCGGAGGTCAGGAGTTGGAGGAGTTCCATTTCCTCCTGAATGGGGACAGCCAGGTATGCTACCTGCCCTAAAACATGAGTTGCCATGGTGCAGGCATACCAGCCGCCAGCACCATAGCAATAAATGACGCTGTGTGGTTGATTTACTACAACTGAAGAATGGAAAATGTGGTGCAGCTCTGCATAGAAACCAATCAGCTTCCATTTTTTGTTTTTTTAGTCAAAGCTTAATTGAAGATGCTGGGGTTCGAAGCTGATTGGCTACCATGCACAGCTGCACCAGAGTTTGCACTCTCCATTTTTAGTAAATCAACCCCCAAGCATCCTAGCCCTAGAGCGTCATTGGTTGTTATGGCGCTGGTAGCCAGCCGGTCCACACCATGGCAACTCATGTCGATGATGCAGGGCAAACTGTGTTCTGTGCTCGTGCCACCCTGAGAGGACCCAGACGGCATCCTGGTTGAGAAACACTGACCATAAAACATTTTTTTGGTTTTCTCATTACTAAGGTTTGGATTACCTTAACGCTTTTTATTGCTTTGTCTTTACTAAGGTTCACATGACCTGAAAACTGTGTCACCAGACAAGACATGCCGATAAATGCTGTCTCTGTAAATAAAGAAGCGAATACTTGCATCTCCAGCAGCCCCACTGTCTAATGCCCCAGTAGAAGATTCTTTAGAATCTGACACTTCCGGGAGTGTCGATCTGAATGTCCCCCTGCTATCCTCAGTGCCGACCTCTTCATCGCTACTGTGTCTTGTTGTAACACAGAGGTTGGTGGGAGAAACCACTAAGCACAGCAGGGATCCAGGTAATTGACACTTCTGGAAGTGTCAATTTCCTAAGAAACTTCATCCCATCTCAGAGGTTTCTCTTCAACAGAGTAACGTTCAGGGGTGCAGGCCTCTAGAAAGGGTAAGTATTCATGTTTGTCTTTACGGGGACAGCAGTTTTTGGCACTTTAAAGCCAAACTGTGCTCTTAAAGGACCCCCTTCCCCAGACACAGGTAAGTACCTTTGCTTTCCTTTATTGCCACTCCATTCAAAGAAAAAAACCCTGTACTTTCAAGTATGAAGGACCATATGGCTCACTCTACATCTTCTTATGTGATAGAGCTGGTGCTTCATGATTGTCCCAATGCTGTTGTATGGGCGGAGAGAGAACCCCTTAGTCCTATAGAATCTACAACTAGAGAGACTCAGAGCTGACACTGTGCTTCCTTTTCTTGTTCCCATTGGATGAACAGCCAGTGGGGCAATGAAGGAAACTCAAGTATATGCAGCTGAGCAAGTGCCCTGTAGTAAAAAAATTGACATTAATTTAGAAGTGAAGTGTATGTCCCTATTTCCTGACAACCACTAAGCTGCAGAAAAAGGATACAAATACTGATTAAATTATCTGCAATCATAACATTCATTTAGTGTTTTCATCTGATTTGTTACAGAAAGGAAAACTATGTGACCGCCACACCTGTCTGTCCTATCACTGTTGGGACCGTAGAGACAAAACATGGCGCACCACACTTCAGATTTCCAGTTTTATTGCATTAAAACAGTTCAATAAATTCTGCATTGGTAGCCATTATGTTTCAGGGGTCAAAGAGCACTCCCTTCATCAGGGCTTGGAACATAATGATATATGGGAAGCGTGGTGGAGGTGATATTACAGTAAGTATAGGCATACTCTTTAATAGGTGGCTACTGCGCTTATCAAACTGTTTCAAATGAATAAAACTTTAAATCTCGACTCTCATTTTGGGTGTGGTGTTATGTTCTTTGTCTCTACGGTCCTGATCTGATGTGTTCTTGCAGGGCCTTCAGTACACGTAAGCTGCCTGCCCAGTGCCTGATGCGCTCTAAGCCAATATAATTCCACGCTAATACAAGGAATGTATGTGGACCCATCCCACTGGCGTTATGTGCTGTGTAGACGTTGTGGTATAATATAACCAACAAGCTTGAGAAGCCATGACGAACCTAGGCTGGCCGCTAGACCTGGTTGACTTAGCTAAACTCAAGTACCCACCTTCCCTGGTTCTTCAAAACTCCCAGCACCTGAACTGTGGACCCCCCACTGGCGCTATGTGCTGTGTAGATGCTGTGGTATAACATAACATAACAAGCTTGAGAAGCCATGATGAACCCAGGCTGGCCATTAGCCCTGGTTGACTTAGCTAAACTCAAGTACCCCATTTCCCTGGTTCTTCGAAACTCACAGCACCTGAACTGTGGACTCATCTCACTGGTGCTATGTGCTGCCACTGTAGTATATTATAACTCAACAAGCTTGAGAAGATATGTTGGGCCAAGGCTGGCAGCTAGACCTCTTTGACTTGGCTAAAGTCAAGTACCCACCTTCCCTGGTTCTTCAAACCTCACAGCACCTAAACTGTGGACTCATCCCACTGGTGCTATGTGCTGCCACTGTAGTATAACATAACTCAACAAACTTGAGAAGATATGTTGGGCCCAGGCTGGCCGCTAGACCTGGTTAACTTGGCTAAACTCAAGTACCCACTTTCCCTGGTTCTTCAAACCTCACAGCACTTGAAATGTGGACTCATCACACTGGCGCTATATGCTGTCTAACCACAATCTATAACATAGCTGCAAAGATATGTTGGGCCCAGGCTGGTCGCTGTACCTGGTTGACTTGGCTGAACTCAAGTACCCATCTTCCCTGGTTCTTCAAACCTCACAGCATCTGAACTGTGGACTCATCTCACTGGTGCTATGTGCTGTCTAGCCACTACGATATAATATAGTTCAACAATCGGGAAAAGACATGTTGGGCCCAGGCTTGCTGCTTGACCTCTTTGACTTGGCTAAACTCAAGTACCCACCTTCCCTGGCTCTTCGAACCTCGCACCATCTGAACTTTGGACTCATCTCACTGGTGCTATGCGCTGTCTAACCACTACGGTATAACATAACTCAATAAACTTGAGAAGATATGTTGGGCCCAGGCTGGTCGCTGTACCTGGTTGACTTGTCTAAACTCAAGTACCCACCTTCCCTGGTTCTTCGAACCTCGCAGCATCTGAACTGTGGACTCATCCCACTGGTGCTATGTGCTGCCACTGTAGTATAACATAACTCAACAAACTTGAGAAGATATGTTGGGCCAAGGCTGGCCGCTAGACCTGGTAACTTGGCTAAATACAAGTACCCACCTTCCCTGGTTCTTCAAACCTCGCAGAACCTGAACTGTGGACTCATCCCACTGGCGCTATGTGCTGTCTAGCCACTACGATATAACATAGTTCAACAAGCTTGAAAAGACATGTTGGGCCCAGACTTGCCGCTTGACCTCTTTGACTTGGCTAAACTCAAGTACCCACCTTCCCTGGTTCTTCGAAACTCACAACACTTAACTGTGGACTCATCCCACTGGTGCTATGTGCTGTCTAGCCACTAAGGTAAAACGTAATTCAACAAGCTTGAGAAGATATGTTGGGCCTAGGCTGGCCGCTAGACCTGGTTGACTTGGCTAAACTCAAGTACCCACCTTCCCTGGTTCTTCGAACCTCACAGCATCTGAACTGTGGACTCATCTCACTGGTGCTATGTGCTGTCTAACCACTACGGTATAACATAGCTCAGCAAGCTTGAGAAGATATGTTGGGCCCAGGCTGGAAGGTGTACCTGGTTGACTTGGCTAAACTCAAGTACCCACCTTCCCTGGTTCTTAAAACCTCACAGCACCTAAACTGTGGACTCATCTCACTGGTGCTATGTGCTGCCACTGTAGTATATTATAACTCAACAAGCTTGAGAAGATATGTTGGGCCTAGGCTGGCCGCTAGACCTCTTTGACTTGGCTAAACTCAAGTACCCAACTTCCCTGGTTTTTCAAACCTCACAGCACCTAAACTTAGGACCCCCACTGGTGCTATGTGCTGCCACTGTAGCTTGAGAAGATATGTTGGGCCAAGGCTGGTCGTTGTACCTGGTTGACTTGGCTAAACTCAAGAACCCATGTTCCCTGGTTCTTAAAACCTAGCAGCACCTGATTTATGGACTCATCCCACTGACACTATGTGCTGTCTAGCCACGATGATATAACATAGTTCAACAAGCTTGAAAAGACATGTTGGGCCCAGGCTTGCTGCTTGACCTCTTTGACTTGGCTAAACTCAAGTACCCACCCTCCCTGGTTCTTCAAACCTCACAGCACCTAAACTGTGGACTCATCCCACTGGTGCTATGTGCTGCCACTGTAGTATAACATAACTCAACAAACTTGAGAAGATATGTTGGGCCAAGGCTGGCCACTAGACCTGGTTGACTTGGCTAAACTCAAGTACCCACCTTCCCTGGTTCTTCAAACCTCGCAGCACCTGAACTGTGGACTCATCTCACTGGTGCTATGTGCTATCTAACCACTACGGTATAACATAGCTCAACAAGCTTGAGAAGATATGTTGGACCCAGGCTGGTCGCTGTACCAGGTTGACTTGGCTAAACTCAAGTACCCACCTTCCCTGGTTCTTCGAACCTCGCAGCATCTGAACTGTGGACTCATCCCACTGGCGCTATGTGCTGCGTAGCCACTGTGGTATAACATAAAAGACTTCGAAATATTGCATTTGTATCCCGCTTTCAATGCATGGTTTTCCTGGTAGCTTTATCACTGTGCTAACCTATAAGAACATTGCACAAACCAAAAAGGAAAACCTTAAAGGAAGTACAAGGAGAAGAATGGAATGATATCAAATATGGCTTCCAAAAATAGGACTAAAAACTACCATTGTAAATAAGACAAGAAAACCTAAAAGAACAAAATCATAATGTCATCATTCATGCGGGCAAAGAAAAATGCATGGTGCTGGTCTACTCCCAGCACTTGAGTTGACTCATCTGGAAGCTCTTATCTCCTGCAGAAAATGAGAGACAGTTTCTCTGAAAACCACTTTCTTCACTCGGAACTGGAGCGTGACTTAGCGTTTGTGTGGACCTGCTGGTGTTTAAGCAAATTCTGCTTAGTGGTAAATCCCCTGCTGCAAACAGAACAGGAATACGGTCGTATGCCAGTGTGGATTATCTGATGCGTGGCGAGATTGGACCTTTCCGTAAAACACTTCCCGCACTCCGAGCATGAAAAGGGCTTCTCGCCAGTGTGAGTTCTCTCGTGTTCGATCACGTTCGATTTCATGGAGAAGCATTTCCCACATATCGAACAGGCATAGGGCTTCTCCCCAGTGTGGATCCTCATGTGTCTGGTGACAGCCGACTTCTGCAGGAAACACTTCCCGCACTCGGAGCAGGAAAACGGCTTCACCCCGCTGTGGGTCCTTTGGTGCGGGATGAGATGTGATACCCTTGTAAAACACTTCCCGCACTCCGGGCACGGATACAGCTCCCCCGTGTGAATCCGCTGATGGAGAGCCAGGGCCGACTTCTGCATAAAGCACTTTCCGCATTCTGAACATGAAAAGGGCTTCTCTCCCGTGTGAGTCCTTTCGTGTTCGATTAGATGTGTTTTCCGGGAGAAAAATCTTCCGCATACATAACATAAATATGGTTTGTCCGCAGTAAAGTTCCTCTGAGCGGGAAAGCTTTCGCTTTGTAGCGAGGAATCGGATAACAGATCCGAGCTGTCAAGAGCTGCATGACTCGAGGAAATGGGGTTTTCTCCAGAGGAATCCTCTCTGATGTCATCCTCTATTTTACCATCTAAAGAAATTACAGAGTAGCTATCTATATTACTCCTGGTGTCTCGTCCATCTGGAAAGAATGAGAAACAAAAGAAGATAGGAACAGATGAAGAATCTTTAAACATCAAATGTGTTCAAAAGACTAAAAAAGAAAAAAAAAAAAAGGTGTACATTTACTGTATAAATTAGGGATAGACCGATTATCGGCAAGGCCGATATATCGAGGGCCGATATGCACCTTCCCCGATATATCGGTATCGGCCCCGAAACTGGCCGATATTGCCGATATTTTTGTGACGTCATTCTGCCTCCCTTATCTTGGACAGCCTCATCTGGAGTTGGGACTAGTCTCACGGGAGTGTATCACAGCCATACACCCACCCACAGCAGCCTGGTGCCAGCCAGCCACCCACATCCACGGGCCCTGTACCAGCCAGCCAGACACAGGCACTGTACCAGCGAGCCAGCCAGCCACCCACAGACCCTGTACCTGCCCGCCACCCACAGCCCCTGTGCCAGCCACCCACCCACCACAGGCACTGTACCAGCCAGCCATACACAGGCCCTGTACCAGCCACCCACAGCCCCTGTGCCAGACACCCACCCACCACAGGGTGCCAGCCAGCCAGCCACCCACCACAGGGTGCCAGCCAGCCAGTCACTCACAGACCGGGTGCCGAACAGCCAGCCACCCACAGGCCCTGTACCAGCCAGCCACCCACAGCCCCTATGCCAGCCACCCACCACAGGGTGCCAGCCAGCCAGCCACTCACAGACTGGGTGCCAAACAGCCAGCCACCCACAGGCCCTGTACCTGCCTGCCACATGCACTGTACCAGCCAGCCAGCCACCCACAGGCCCTGTACCAGCCAGCCACCCACAGCCCCTATGCCAGCCAGCCACCCACCACAGGGTGCCAGCCAGCCAGCCATCTACCACAGGGTACCAGCCAGCCACCCACAGGCCCTGTACCTGCCCGCCACAAGCACTGTACCAGCCAGCCACCCACAGGCCCTGTGCCAGCCAGCCACCCACCACAGAGTGCCAGCCAGCCACCCACCACAGGGTGCCAGCCAGCCAGCCACCCACCACAGGGTACCAGCCAGCATTCCACCACAGGGTGCCAGAAAGCCAGCCATTAAGCATTAAACAAAAATTAACATGTTCAGTACCAGATTTGTGTCAAAAATTGTCTTTATTTTTCAAAACTTCAAATGTACAAAATATCAGCCGATACGATACGTTGTGACCAAAATATTGGTATCGGCCCTGAAAAAACCATATCAGTCTATCCCTAGTATAAATATATATATATACACTTTTCAAAAAAATGAAAGGAACACTTTAAAAGCACATCAAATCTCAAAAGGAAAAAAAATCATGCTGGATATCTATACTGGTATGGACTGGGTAATGTGTTAGGATCTATACTGGTATGGACTGGGTAATGTGTTAGGATCTATACTGGTATGGACTGGGTAATGTGTTAGGATCTATACTGGTATGGACTGGGTAATGTGTTAGGATCTATACTGGTATGGACTGGGTAATGTGTTAGGATCTATACTGGTATGGACTGGGTAATGTGTTAGGAATGGATCTATACTGGTATGGACTGGGTAATATGTTAGGATCTATACTGGAATGGACTGGGTAATGTGTTAGGATCTATACTGGTATGGACTGGGTAATGTGTTAGGATCTATACTGGTATGGACTTGGTAATGTGTTAGGATCTATACTGGTATGTACTGGGTAATGTGTTAGGATCTATACTGGTATGGACTTGGTAATGTGTTAGGATCTATACTGGTATGGACTGGGTAATGTGTAATGATCTATACTGGTATAGACTGGGTAACGTGTTAGGATCTATACTGGTATGGACTGGGTAATGTGTTAGGATATATACTGGTATGGACTGGGTAATGTGTAAGGATCTATACTGGTGTGGACTGGGTAATGTGTTAGGATCTATACTGGTATGGACTGGGTAATGTGTTAGGATCTATACTGGTATGGACTGGTAATGTGTTAGGATCTATACTGGTATGGACTGGGTAATGTGTTAGGATCTATACTGGTATGGACTGGGTAATGTGTTAGGATCTATACTGGTATGGACTGGTAATGTGTTAGGATCTCTACTGGTATGGACTGGGTAATGTGTTAGGATCTCTACTGGTATGGACTGGGTAATGTGTTAGGATCTATACTGGTATGGACTGGGTAATGTATTAGGATCTATACTGGTATGGACTGGGTAATGCATTAGGATCTATACTGGTATGGACTGGGTAATGTGCTAGGATCTATACTGGTATGGACAGGGTAATGTGTTAGGATCTATACTGGTATTTACAGGGTAATGTGTTAGGATCTATACTGGTATGGACTGGGTAATGCGTTAGGATCTATACTGGTATGGACTGGGTAATGTGTTAGGATCTATACTGGTATGGACTGGGTAATGTGTTAGGATCAATAAGGGTATGGACTGGGTAATGTGTTGGGAACAAAAGGATGCCACATCGTTTGATGGAAATAAAAATTATCAACCTACAGAGGGCTGAATTAAAAAACAATGCAGCAGGCGAGTCCATTTTGCTGAAATCTCATTGCAGCAACTCAGAATGGTCCTCCTTAGTTTGCATGGCCCCCCACGTGCTTGTATGCATGCCTGACAACGTCGGGGCATGTTCCTAATGAGACGACGGAGGTGTCCTGGGGTATTTCTTCCCAGATCTGGACCAGGACGTGTGGCAATTTTGGGTCTGAGGAAGAGGGTTCTCCCTCAAAACGCGTAAGCAAGGTCATTGTGGACGTCATTACGCCATCCAGCAGTATAGAAGTGTCTTTGAGGTGATTGGTTCATATTTCCTACATGCATGTATACATCTTATGTTTTTTGAGAATAATGGTTGCTATTTATTTGGATTTTGATAAACTTTTTTAGTGGTAATGCACAAGGTCGGTGTGCCCCTCTCTTGTTGTTGTCCATCACTGAGCTCCTGAACAGACTGGTGGCATCGGATGGACCAAAACATAATGTCCCAGAGGTGTTCTACTGGATTTAAGTCAGACGAGCGTGGGGGCCATTCAGTGGTATCAATTCCTTCATCCTCCAGGAACTGGCTGCATACTCTCACCACATGAGGCCGGGCATTGTCGTACACCAGGAGGAACCCAGGACCTACTGCACCAGCGTAGGGTCTGACAATGGGTCCAAGGAATTCAGCCCAATATCTAATGGCAGCCAGGGTGCCATTGTCTAGCCTGTAGAGGTCTGTGCGTCCCTCCATGGATACGCCTCCCCAGACTATCACTGACCCACCACCAAACCGGTCATGCTGAATGATGTTACAGGCAGCATAATGTTCTTCATGGCCTCGCAGACCCTTTCACGTCTGTCACATGTGCTCAGGGTGAACCTGCTCTCATCAGGGTGCCAGTGGTGGACCTGCCAATTCTGGTGTTCAATGACAAATGCTAATCAAGCTCCACGGTGCCGGGCAGTGAGCACAGAGCCCACTAGAGGACGTCGGGCCCTCAGGCCACCCTCATGAAGTCTGTTTCTGATTGTTTGGTCAGAGGCATTCACCCCAGTTGCCTGCTGGAGGTCATTTTGTTGGGCTCTGGCAGTGCTCATCCTGTTCCTCCTTGCACAAAGGAGCAGATACCGGTCCTGCTGATGGGTTAAGGACCTTCTACTGCCCTGTCCAGCTCTCCTAGAGTAACTGCCTGTCTCCTGGAATCTCCTCCATGCTCCTGAGACTGTGCTGGGAGACACAGCAAACCTTCTGCCAATGGCACGTATTGATGTGCCATCCTGGAGGAGTTGGACTGCCTGTGCAACCTCTATAGGGTCCAGGTATCGCCTCATGCTACCAGTAGTGACACTGACCCTAGCCAAATGCAAAACTAGTGAGAAACACTCAGAAAAGATGAGTAGGAAAGAAATTGTCAGTGGCCTCCACCTGTAAAATCATTCCTGTTTTGGAGGTCGCCTCATCGTCGCCCATCTAGTGCACCTGTTGTTAATTTCATTAACACCAAAGCAGCTGAAACTGATTAACCCCCTTCTGCTACTTATCTGACCAGATCAATACCCCAGGAGTTTTATTGACTTGATGTTATACGCCTTTCATTTTTTTGAGCAGTGTATAGACAGTATATATGTATTAGGGATAGACCGATATGGTTTTTTCAGGGGCGCTACCGATATTTTGGTCACAACGTATCGGTATCGGCAGATATGGGCCGAAATTTGGACATTTACAGTTTTGAGAAATAAAGACAATTTTTGACACAAATCTGGTACTGAACATGTTAATTTTTGTTTAATACTTAATGGCTGGCTGGCACCCTGTGGTGGGTGGCTGGCTGGCACCCTGTGGTGGCTGGCTGGCTGGCACCCTATGGTGGCTGGCTGGCTGGCACCCTATGGTGGCTGGCTGGCTGGCACCCTGTGGTGGGTGGCTGGCTGGCTGGCACCCTGTAGTGGATGGCTGGCTGGCTGGCACTCTGTGGTGGGTGGCTGGCTGGCTGGCACTCTGTGGTGGGTGGCTGGCTGGCACCCTGTGGTGGGTGGCTGGATGGCCCATTGTGGTGGGTGGCTGCTGGGTGACTGGCTGGCTGGCACTCTGTGGTGGGTGGCTGGCTGTCTGGCACCCTGTGGTGGGTGGCTGGCTGTCTGGCACCCTGTGGTGGGTGGGTGGCTGGCTGGATGGCACATTGTGATGGGTGGCTGGCTGGCTGGCACCCTGTGGTGGGTGGCTGGCTGGCACTCTGTGGTGGGTGGCTGGCTGGCTGGCACCCTGTGGTGGGTGGCTGGCTGGCACCCTGTGGTGGGTGGCTGGCTGGCACCCTGTGGTGGGTGAGTGGCTGGCACAGGGGCTGTGGGTGGCTGGCTGATACAGGACCTGCGGGCGGCTGGCTGGTACAGTGCCTGTGGCTTGCTGGCTGTCTGGCACCCTGTCTGTGGGTGGCTGGTTGCCTGGCACCCTGTGGTGGGTGGGTGGGTGTCTGGCACAGGGGCTGTGGGTGGCTGGCTGATACAGGACCTGCGGGCGGCTGGCTGGTACAGTGCCTGTGGCTTGCTGGCTGTCTGGCACCCTGTCTGTGGGTGGCTGGTTGGCTGGCACCCTGTGGTGGGTGGGTTGGTGGCTGGCACAGGGGCTGTGGGTGACTGGCTGGTACAGGGCCTGTGGGTGGCTGGCTGGCTGGCACCTGGCTGCTGTGGGTGGGTGTATGGCTGTGATACACTCCCGCAAGACCAGTCCCGACTCCAGACGAGGCTGTCCAAGGTGAGGGAGGCGGTCTATGAAGTCACAATGACGTCACAAAAATATCGGTCAGTTCCGGGGCCGATACCGCTATATCGGGGAAAGTGCATATCGGCCACTGATATATCGGCCTTGCCAATAATCGGTCTATCCCTAATATGTATATCTGTGGAATCACTTACATCAGCCGGCTAAACCTTTACTTGAGGAAAGAATAGTTAATGGTTATGCCCCCTGACAGTTTTTTTTTATTTTTGCTGTCTGTGGCTCATTGGAGACATTTCCCTTCACTTCCTGGTTCTGAGACCCAACAGGAAGTGAGAGGAAATCCCTCCAAATTGTGGAACAGAACAGAAAGATTCATTGTTTTCTACTCACCTGTACCGATCTCTAAAGGAATTTCCTCCTCTTTGATCTTTACAAGTATTTCCTGTTCTTCTTCTTCTTTTACATTTCTCATTAGGGTGTCTCCGGGGTCTGTGAATAAAGATGAGAGTGAAGACCCCTGTACTGAGATGTATGAGAGACCCCAGAGAGTGTGTTCATAACCCCCAGCTCAGCTGATCCCCCAGTCAGTAGTAACCCCCAGCTCAGCTGATCCCCCAGTCAGTAGTAACCCCCAGCTCTGCTGATCCCCCAGTCAGTAGCAGCCCCCAGCTCAGCTGACCCCCCAGTCAGTAGTAACCCCCAGCTCTGTTGATCCCCCACTCAGTAGTAACCCTCAGCTCAGCTGATCCCCTGCTCAGTAGTAACCCCCAGCTCTGCTGATCCCCCAGTCAGTAGTAACCCCCAGCTCAGCAGATCCCCTGCTCAGTAGTAACCCCCAGCTCAGCAGATCCCCTGCTCAGTAGTAACCCCCAGCTCTGCAGATCCCCCAGTCAGTAGTAACCTCCAGCTCAGCTGATCCCCCAGTCAGTAGTAACCCCCAGCTCTGCTGATCCCCCTGCTCAGTAGTAACCCCCAGCTCTGCTGATCCCCGCTCAGTAGTAACCCCCAGCTCAGCTGATCCCCCGCTCAGTAGTAACCCCCAGCTCTGCTGATCCTCTGGTTTTCTGATCCTCCTGGCCACGTCTCTTGGCCGGTAACACACAATGACATGTGTGATATTAGAGCCGGAGTCTAATAGAGGCTGATAGCCCCTGACTACCCCACTGGGCAAATACTGTCCTCCCCATTACTGTCTACTGACAGAAGAGAGGGGGGAGAAGAAGAGATTGTTGTAGAGACTGAACAAGGAGAATCTGGGACTCTTCTCTGGATTTAGTGTTTATTACTCACCTGTACTGATCTCTGGAGGGGTTTCATCCTCCTTATATGGCTCGTCCTCACTAAAATCAGTGTCTTCAGTTTCCTCTCTGGCTTCTTCTTCACAATCAGTCTGGTTTATATGCGCAATAACCTATACAAAAATGGTTCCTTTAAACAATTTCTTTTTGTTAATGAACTTAAAATCAATTATTCCCCCCCAAAAAATCACAAAGCTAAGTAGACAATTTAATAAAAATAAAGACTACTATAGTAGCTGGTGAACATTTTTCATGGCTGGTTTGGCTCTTGATCCGGACATACATGATGCCTGACAGGCCAACAAAAGGGGAAGCGGATGGAGTGTTTAAAAGGCTCACTTGATACTTTAAAGCGGAGTTCCGGGCACAGAATCGTTTTTTTTTTTTTAATGTCCCCCAAACAGTGACCCTTAGACCTCTATACATCCGCTAATCCTGTTTCATACAATGAAATAATCGGTTTGCAAGCATAAAATCTTACTTTATAAAATTTGTGATGAGCGCCGCCATCTTTGTCCTGGATCGCCGAGTCCATTGTGGGGAAATGTCTTCCCTTCTTCCTGGTTCTAGTGGGCGGAGGCCGATGAATCCAGCGTGAAATCTCGCGCATGTCCAGTACTATGCGATCGGCATAGTATAGGGACGCCTATCATCGCGTTATTTCCTGTTTGGAAATAACGCGATGAGAGGAGCGGCCGGCCGCCTACGTCACTGCCAATTGCATCCTGGGAGAGACGAGTAAGAGCTCCCAGGACGCATTGCGGGACAGGAAGTGACGGCGCGGGCCGCGGCCGAGGAAGGAGGAAGTCGATGGAAAGGTGAGTATATTATCCTCTCTAAAAAGGTAAGGGGAAAAAAAAAAAGGCCGGGAATATCCAATTCGGGCACAGGAAAGGATAAGGAAGCAGATGCCGTCAAATCTACAGACACAATTCTGTGCCCGGAACTCCGCTTTAAAGCGGTAGTATACTCATTTTTTTTTTACTTTTACCTACAGGTAATCCTATAATAAGGCTTACCTGTAGGTAGAATTGATATCTCCTAAACCGTGCAGGTTTAGGAGATATTTGCCCTGCATGCAGCCGCTGACACTAGCAGCGCATGCGCTCTGAAGGTCCGGCGTCTCTTCCGGGTTCGGCGGCTCCGGCGCTGTGAGTGGCCGGAGCCGCGATGACGTCACTCCCGCACGCATGACATCACTTTCCGGCAAGTGCCTGGCAAGAAACTCTGAAGGTCCGGCGGACTTGCCGGGCACTTGCCAGAAAGTGACGTCATGCGCGCGGGAGTGACGTCATCGCGGCTAAGGCCACTCACAGCGCCGAAGCCGGAAGAGACGCTGAGGGAGCATGACAGCTCCCACAGCGGTGTGGGGGCTTCATTTTAAGGTATTTCATAATGAGCTAGTATGCGATGCATACTAGCTCATTATGCCTTTGTCTTGCAGGGTTTTTTTTTTTTTTCGGCAGTATACAACCGCTTTAAGTATTGTTTAGTATTCAGATTTGGATTTCACCTACCGGATCATCATCTAGAATCTTGTCTTCCTGAGTGGAGTCCCGGGAATACAGAGGACGGGGACATCTCTCTGGGGGATTTCTGTTACTGGATCCATCTGTAGGAAACACACACACTGACTGAATACTTTTGGGTTGATTTACTAAAAATGGAGAGTGCAAAATCTGGTGTAGAAACCAATCAGCTTCCAGTTTTTTTGTCAACGCCTAATTGAACAAGCTGAAGTTAGAAGCTGATTGGCTTGGAGTTCTGTGGTGTCCATTATCAGGTTCGGGTAGATCAGGGTAGATCGGGTAGATCAGGGTAGATCGGGTAGATCAGGGTAGATCGGGTAGATCAGGTTCAGCTTGCAGGGACCCGCTGACGTGTTTGTTGGGGAGCTTAGATGAGGAGCTTTATCATCCACATACATATATAGCCCTAATCAGATTATTGTACCTGGCTAAAAAAAAACTCTAGACTGTGGATCTCTCCGAATCCCCCTACCTACCGGCACACAGTGGATCCAATCGGTGAATTCAATTCTTGAACGAAGACAAAAATCGGTGAATTAAATTCTTGATCGAAGACAAAAATACTTATTATCATAGAAAGTCACCTACGAAATTTGAAAACATATGGGGGTGTTGGTTGACTGCACCCCGAAGTGGCACCTCCCCAACTTGTTCTTGATCGATCGATTGTTGCGGCAATGAATATTATCTTGTAGCAGCTCAGAGAATGGTAGAAACTAGCTAGGATGGTTACTTGTTGTATGGTTATGAGTTACTTATGATTTTAATTCCATAAGATGAACTACACGTCCCATGAGGCATTGTAAAACTCTGACATTCACAGACCTGACTAGGCATGATGGGAATTGTAGTTCCTCAACAACCGGAGGGCCTTAGTTTGAAGAACCCTCAATACTCTTCTCTCCTTTACAAGAAATTAAAGTCTCTTCTTACCCGGTGATGTGAGGGGCGGCCGGATCTCCACCACAACGTCCTTGTAGGGATCCTTTTGTTCTTCTATGTCTTCCACCTCTTCCAGGGAAAAAGAGACAGTGACATCCTTGTACTCTTTAGGGACCTGAAACACGCAATGATACCGCCATCATCCATACACACTTCTATACTGTAGCTGTCAGTCTCTGACCCATATTTTAGTCCTGTCTTCAGCCCTGCACTCTGTGTGTTGTCCTAGTGCCATCTAATTGCCCTCTACCCTTTGTTTCCCATTGTTGTCTACACACTTACCTCTTTGTCTAGTTTCTGTGTCTCACCTGTACCCTTGGGTTCTTATCCTTGTGTGGTGCAAACCTTACTTGCCATTTTCCCACCTGTCCCACCATTCATGGTACCATGGTTGGATGAAGTAATTAGAACAGAATGGTTTCACCAACTTTCACATCTCCAGTCTTGTTTTTGGACAAGGAACTTCTCCCTGGACAAATTCTAGGGCAGGGATCCTCAAACTACGGCCCTCCAGCTGTTGTGGAACTACATATCCCATGAGGCATTGTAAAACTCACAGACATGACTAGGGATGATGGGAATTGTAGTTCCTGAGGAGCTGGAGGGCCATAGTTTTAAGACTCCTGTTCTCGGGGATTTGATTAACGGCTTGCGGGTGTGCGAGTTGTACTGCGAGTGGGCGGCAGCTCCAGGCCAGGCAACGTACTTGTATGCCGCTGCCTTTCTTCCAGGTTTAGGGTGCGCTTGCGCGGCCTCTTCCGCCCCGTACTGTGGATACAGCACGGTTTGGCATCTGATTTCAGACAATGATTTGAGCTGAAGTTAGCTGATTGGCTTTGGCCAATCACACGCAGAGTGCAGTGTTTACAAAAACACCAAACTCTGTGTTCTGTGAACAGTAAGAGCCGGTTCACACTACCGTGACCAGGAAGTCGCCCCATAAGGGAGCGACTTTTTAGCAGTGATTTGTAAGAGACTTGGAAGAGTTCTGGTCGCCAGTCCTCAGGAGGGATGGGTTGGAGCTGGAGAGAGTCCAGAGAAGGGCAACTAAACTAATTAGGGGATTGGAGGACCTTGACTATGAAGAGCGTCTACAATCGCTTGATTTATTCTCCCTGGAGAAGAGACGTCTGAGGGGGGACATGATAGCAATTTATAAATATCTTAATGGGGATCCCAGCTTAGAAAAAAAGCTGTTCATTCGAAGGGATTGCATGAGGACTCGAGGGCATACAATGCGATTAGAGGAGAAGCGTTTTAACCACAGGCAACGTGGGGGGTTCTTTACTGTTAGGGCTACAAGATTGTGGAATTCTCTACCACAAGAGGTGGTTTCTGCGGGTAGTATGGTGGCTTTCAAAAGACTCTTAGACTTACATCTCAAGGATCAGAACATTCAGGGGTATGTGAGATGAGTACAGCCACACACACCTACACAGGTTGAACTGGATGGACTATTGTCTTTATTCAACCTCACCTACTATGTAACTATGTAACTATATGGAAGAGACTTGGAAGAGACTTGGAAGAGACTTGGAAGAGACTTGGAAGAAAGGCGACTTTGTCTGTGGGGAATGCCTGGCTAATCTTTTTCTTCTTCCTGGAAAGTCTGATCACAGTCGCTTGAAAATAGATAAGGATCCGACTTAGAGGCGACTCCCATTGAAGTCTATGTGCACAAGTCGGATACAGGTCACCTTGAAGTAGTACAGGAACCTTTTCTGAAGTCGGAGCGACTTCAGTAGTGCATATTAAGACGGCTCTCATTCATTTACATTGAATTTGTAATGACAAGAGACTTGGGGCGACTTGAGGGCACACAAGTCGCGTCCCAAGTCGGAGTAGTGTGAACCGGCTCTAATCTGTCTGTTTCTTCTCCCTGCAAAGCAGGGAGGAAAACCAGCCAGATTAGTAAGTAAAAGCGGCACACATTACACTTTTTAGGCACACAGTTGACCCTAGATGTTACCCCTTCCTAGCCAGTGTCATTAGTACAGTATTCGCACTGATTACTGTACTATTGTATGTCAGTGTCAGTTAAGCCTCGTACACACGCAACGAATTTCCGCCGACCGGTCGTCCGTCTTTTGTCCAGAGTGGTGTTTTGTTGGTTGGAATGTGCTCTAGACTGCACACAAATTTTCCCGCACAACAGAATTCTACTTCAGAAGTGATGTCATGTGTTGGTTTGTTTCTTTGTGTTCTTTCATCTCTGAGCATGCCTAGTCTTGCTCATAAGACTTTTCCCCATCGAAATCTGTACTAATGAGACGAAAATCGGACGTGTTTTGACGGTCGACAAAAATTTTATAGCCTGCACACCGAAAAGTCGGAGTCCGTTGTCGGAAGCACCATACTAACAAGCCGAAAATCGGCAGATCGGTCGTCGGACGAAATTTCCCGGCCGAATTTCTACTCGTGTGTACGAGGCTTTAGTGTACCTCCCAGCCAGCGTCAGCTAGTGCCAGATTGCCATCCACCCTATCACAGTCACACTATAAGTCGCTGATCATTACCAGTATAGTGTCATATCTACGTAAAAACAGAATATATACCATAGTTAGTAAATGCTATAACTTTCGCACAAACCAATTAAAATACACTAATTGGGATTATTTTTTTTTACCAAAGACATATAGCAGAATACATTTTGGCCTTCATTTTTTAAAGAAAATAGATTTTATTGGTTATGTTTTATAACAGACAGCAGGAAATATATATATATATTTTTTTTTAATTTACACTCTTTTTTCATTTATATCACAAAAAATAAAAAAATCCAGTGGTGATCATGTGATGGATTAGGTAAAATGTCTATTTTTCTGTGTCTATTTTTTGTACATGTAAATGTGCTTTTTTATTCCTTACTCAAAATGGCCGCTAGCAGCTCCCCCTCCCATCGAGTGAAGCTTGTGTAACTAAGATGGCGCCTCCATCCAGGACTACACCCAAGATGATAACACCTAGATCCTGGAGAAAGTTTACCTTACATGGACATGACCAATCAGAAGCTTCAAGCAATCAGATAACGCTATGCTTATGACGTACTTGCCCACAACACTAGCCACTCGCCTATATAGCCCCACATATCCGCTAGCAGCTCCCCCTCCCATCGAGTGAAGCTCGTGTAACAAAGATGGCGCCTCCATCCAGGACTACACCCAAGATGATGACACCTAGATCCTGGAGAAAGTTTACCTTACATCAGGGGTGTCAAACTCAATTTTATCAAAGGGCCGCATAAACAGTATGATTGCCCTCAAAGGGCCAGTTGTATATGGGATGCGCTACATAGAGTGCAGAGTTCAGGAGTGCATTATGTACAGAGTGCAGGGTTTAGGGGTACGCTATGCACATCATGCAACCCAACCCCCCAAAGCTTTCTCGCATTTCTCTCTCCTACCTGGCTTGGCTCTAGTACCTACCTGTGTAGGCGGCTCTGCCTTGCAAAGAGGTTGCTCTTTCACTCAGATTCTCGGGATGTGTACCTGCCACAAGTGTGTGGAGGGATCTATTATTTCTGGGAGCTGGTGTGCTTGAAAGTGACAGAAGCGAGCGAAGGGCCAGAGCTGGAGGTGGTGGAGGTCCACCATGTTCGGGCTGCAAAATAGGGTGCAAGGGCCACTTGACAAGGCTTTGAGGGTCAGATTTGGCCCGAGGGCCTTGTGTTTGACTTGTGAGCCTTACATGGACATGACCAATCAGAAGCTTCAAGCAATCAGATAACGCTATGCTTATGACGTACTTGCCCACGACACTAGCCGCTCGCCTATATAGCCCCACATATCCGCTAGCAGCTCCCCCTCCCATCGAGTGAAGCTCGTGTAACAAAGATGGCGCCTCCATCCAGGACTACACCCAAGATGACGACACCTAGATCCTGGAGAAAGTTTACCTTACATCAGGGGTGTCAAACTCAATTTTATCAAAGGGCCGCATAAACAGTATGATTGCCCTCAAAGGGCCAGTTGTATATGGGATGCGCTACATAGAGTGCAGAGTTCAGGAGTGCATTATGTACATAGTGCAGGGTTTAGGGGTACGCTATGCACATCATGCAACCCAACCCCCCAAAGCTTTCTCGCATTTCTCTCTCCTACCTGGCTTGGCTCTAGTACCTACCTGTGTAGGCGGCTCTGCCTTGCAAAGAGGTTGCTCTTTCACTCAGATTCTCGGGATGTGTCCCTGCCACAAGTGTGTGGAGGGATCTATTATTTCTGGGAGCTGGTGTGCTTGAAAGTGACAGAAGCGAGCGAAGGGCCAGAGCTGGAGGTGGTGGAGGTCCACCATGTTCGGGCTGCAAAATAGGGTGCAAGGGCCACTTGACAAGGCTTTGAGGGTCAGATTTGGCCCGAGGGCCTTGTGTTTGACTTGTGAGCCTTACATGGACATGACCAATCAGAAGCTTCAAGCAATCAGATAACGCTATGCTTATGACGTACTTGCCCACGACACTAGCCGCTCGCCTATATAACCCTACGTATCCGCTTGCAGCTCCCCCTCCCATCGAGTGGAGCTCGTGTAACTAAGATGGTGCCTCCATTCAGGACTACACCCAAGATGATAACACCTAGATCCTGGAGAAAGTTTACCTTACATGGACATCACCAATCAGAAGCTTCAAACAATCAGATAACGCTATGCTTATGACGTACTTGCAAACGACAATAGCCACTCGCTTATATAACCCCATGTATCCGCTAGAAGCTCCCGCTCCAATTGAGTGAAGCTCGTGTAACTAAGATGGCGCCTCCATCCAGGACTACACCCAAGATGATGACACCCAGATCCTGGAGGAAGTTTACCTTACATGGACATGACCAATCAGAAGCTACAAGCAATCAGATAACGCTATGCTTATGACGTACTTGCCCACGACACTAGCCGCTCGCCTATATAACCCCACGTATCCGCTAGCAGCTCCCCCTCCCATCGAGTGAAGCTCCTGTAACTAAGATGGTGCCTCCATCCAGGACTACACCAAAGATGATGAAACCTAGATCCTGGAGAAAATGTACCTTACATGGACATGACCAAGTAGAAGCTACAAGCAATTAGAAAATGCTATACTTATGACGTACTTGCCCACAACATTAGCCGCTCGCTTATATAACCCCACGTATCTGCTAGCAGCTCCCCCTCCCATCGAGTGAAGCTCGTGTAACTCAGACGGTGCCTCCATCCAGGACTACACCCAAGATGATGACACCTAGATCCTGGAGAAAGATTACCTTACATGGACATGACCAATCAGAAGCTACAAACAATCAGATAATGCTATGCTTATGACGTACTTGCCCACAACATTAGCCGCTCGCCTATATAACCCCACGTATCTGCTAGCAGCTCCCCCTCCCATCGAGTGAAGCTCCTGTAACTAAGATGGTGCCTCCATCCAGGAATACACCCAAGATGATGAAACCTAGATCCTGGAGAAAGTTTACCTTACATGGACATGACCAATCAGAAGCTACAAGCAATCAGATAACGCTATGCTTATGACGTACTTGCCCACGACACTAGGCGCTCGCCTATATAACCCCATGTATCCGCTAGCAGCTCCCCCTCCCATCGAGTGAAGCTCCTGTAACTAAGATGGTGCCTCCATCCAGGACTACACCCAAGATGATGAAACCTAGATCCTGGAGAAAGTTTACCTTACATGGACATGACCAGTCAGACGCTACAAGCAATCAGATAACGCTATGCTTATGACGTACTTGCCCACAACATTAGCCGCACGCCTATATAACCCCACGTATCCGCTAGCAGGTCCCCCTCCCATCGAGTGAAGCTCGTGTAACTAAAATGGCGCCTCCATCCAGGACTACTACTACTACTGTGCCCAGTTGTAGCCAACCATCTCTTCTTGGACCTTCCTCACCCCACTAGGTAAATTAGAACATTCCTCATATTATGGGTACACCAGAGTCCAGTTAAAAAGTACTGGCTTCCCTAATGGGCAACAACTACATACAAAAGCCTGTTGAGACTACCAACCCATTCTTGAGCCATTGGTTGCTGTCAGGTCTCCTCTCCTATTGTGTGACTTGTGGTGTGTTCTACATTGGTTTGCTCTAATCGTCCTGCTTAACTTACATCCCCCACTGGTTTTTGATGCTGTGGATTTTGGTTCTGTTTTATGAACTACGTCACCCTTTGTCTTGCTTATTGTGGCCCCAGGGTCCTCAGTCCGACATCTCTCCTCCACATTCCACACTACATTCTCCGACCATCCACAATACATTCCCTGACATCTCTACTCCACCATTCACACTACATTCTCCGACTTCATTCTACGTGGAGCGTACTTCTGATAATCATCATAATAATTTCCCAGAATTCCCGACACCACTCACCTCTCCTGTCAGCAGTTCAATGATTTGGCTGGTGACTTCTTCAACCTTCTTGTTGTTCTTTTTCAGGGAATGAGATGGAAGATCTATAAAGGGACTTTGGGTCTTTATCACGTTGGAGGCCACCAAGCCATCAGACAACTTAAAAGCTATATAATTCTGTATTGGAATTAAATATATCAAGTCACGCTTCCATGCAAGCTCAATAAAACATTCTCAATACATTAAAATGAAATGCCAATACAATGTCGATATTGGTTTCAGTCAGATTCCTGCTTTGTTAACAGAGATAAGAGTGATGTCATGTGACCTCCCAGAATCCTCCTCACCCCTCCGGTCAGCTCTGTGTTTTATTAATAGAGATAAGAGTGATGTCATGTGACCTCCCAGAATCCTCCTCACCTCTCCGGTCAGGTCTGTGTTTTATTAATAGAGATAAGAGTGATGTCATGTGACCTCCCAGAATCCTCCTCACCTCTCCGGTCAGGTCTGTGTTTTATTAATAGAGATAAGAGCAATGTCATGTGACCTCCCAGAATCCTCCTCACCTGTCCAGTCAGCAGGTAGATGATCTCCAGCGTAAGGTTTAATATCCTCTCTGTCATGTGACTCCGCTCCTTCTCCATCCTCAGTCAGGTGATCTTTTTGGCATACACTGTCTGCCTTCAGTTAGGCCCTGGTGCCTTTCTGGATTTAGAACAAGAAAAATACAATATATAAGATTGCCTTGCGGCTTCACGAGCGGGTCCCTACTGCGCTGCGCATTCGGATTGGCTCGGCGGCGGGGAAAGGAGGAGGGGGGCCAAACTTCCTAGGGACATCGCCGCGGCGCTGTCTCCTGGAAGTTTGGAAGGGTACCTGTCAAAAACCGGTACCCATTGCCCCCCTCCCCCCTAAAAAGTGCCAAATGTAGGGGGGGGGGGAGGAAGCAAACGAGCGGAAGTTCCACTTTTGGGTGGAACTCCGTTTTAATTACACAGGTTCTAGGGCTGATTAAGGTGGTAATTAAACTCACTTAGTGCCTTATGAGCATTATATTAGCCTCAGAACCTATGTAATTAATATATCCTGGCTCAAAAGGAGGATGTGGCAACCCTAGCCGCGGCGCAGCCCAATCCTCAACCAACTAAAAACCAGCAAAAAAGTACATAAACTTCCAAAGAATGCATTATTATTAAGGTGGGAGAGAAATGACAGAGGCACTGGCGCGTTTCATACAGGTTCTGAGGCTGATATAATGCTCATAAGGCACAAAGTGAGTTTAATTACCACCTTAATCAACCCCAGAACCGGTGTAATTAATCTGTGTCCTGGTTCAAAGGAGGATGTGGCAACCCTTAGCCGCGGCGCAGCCCGATCCTCAACCAACTAAAAACCAGCAGAAAGTAGATAAACTTCCAAAGAACGCATTATTATTTAGGTGGAAGAGAGATGACAGAGGCACTGACGCGTTTCATACCTCTGAAACGCGTCACACGCTCCATGGGACGTATTTTTCAAAAAACTCATCCACTTATTTACTTTTTGGCTGGTCTGACAACCCCACCGGTGTTCCTCATACAGGAAACTTTAACTGACTCCCAGGGTCACGTGACCAGAGGGTTGCCACCTCATCCCTTTAATAAAGGACACATATTAATTATGAGGCTGATATAATGCTCATAAGGCACTAAGTGAGTTTAACCACTTAAGCCCCGGAAGATTTTACCCCTTCCTGACCAGGGGGTATTTTGCGATTCGGCACTGCGTGACTTTAACGGACAATTGCGCGGTCATGCGACGCCGTACCTAAACGAATTTGGCGTCCTGTTTTCCCCACAAACAGAGCTTTCTTTTGGTGGTATTTGATCACCTGTGCGATTTTTTGATCATGCGCTATAAACAAAAAAAGACCGTAAATTTTGCAAAAATAACAATATTTTTCACATTTTTTTATATGAAATTCCCCCCAAAAAAAATGTAAAAATCAAAATTTTTTAACATTTTCGGCCAACTTGTTTTATGCTACCTATGTTTGGTAAAAAAAATCGCAAAAAGCGTATTTTGATTGGTTTGCGCAAAAGTTATCGCGTCTACTAACTACGGGAAAGATTTTTGTCATTTTTGTTGGTTTTTTTTTAACGCGTAATGGCGGTGATCTGTGATTTTTTTTTTGCGGTACTGCGACATTGCGGCGGACAGATCGGTCCCTTGACTGACATTTTTGACACTTTTGGGGTTACCAGTGACATTTCTACAGTAATCAGTGCTATACATATGCACTGTTACTGTAAAAATACACTGGCAATGAAGGGGTTAACTTTTTTTGAAAGGGAGGGGCTATGTGTGTCCCTAGGGGTGTGATTCTAACTGTGATTGGCTGTGGCTTCATATGTATGAACAGTGATCAACGGTTCTACATAGTAGAACCGTATGATCATCCTTCATACACAGGGGAGAATGACAGGCAGCTTGTTTACACAAGCCGCCTGCCTTTCTCCCTCTCCCCCGACGATCGCCGAGTGACCGGCAGACATCGGGTCCGCCGGTCACACGCGCAGGGGGGTGCGTGACCGCGCGGGAGCGCGCGCTCGCTCCCTCCCTAAACCCTCACAGGCTAGCGACGTAGACCTACGTCACTTTGCCTGTGAGGGGCTGACTGCCAACGTAGATTGGCGTTAGGCAGTCGGCAAGTGGTTAATTAGCACCTTAATCAGCCACAGAACCGGTGTAATTAATATATCCTGGTTCAAAAGGAGGATGTGGTAACCCTAGCCGCGGCGCAGCCCAATCCTCAACCAACTAAAAACCAGCAGAAAGTAGATAAACTTCCAAAGAACGCATTATTATTTAGGTGGAAGAGAGATGACAGAGGCACTGACGCGTTTCATACCTCTGAAACACGTCAGTGTCTCCACGAGACATATATTTTCACATAACTCATCCACTTATTTACTTTTTGGCCGGTCTGACAACCCCATACAGGAAACTATATCTGACTCCCAGGGTCACGTGACCAGAGGGTTGTCACCTCATCCCTTTAATCCAGGACACATATTAATTATGAGGCTGATATAATGCTCATAAGGCACTAAGTGAGTTTAATTAGCACCTTAATCAGCCCCAGAAGCTGTGTAATTAATATGTCCTGGTTTAAAGGGATGAGTTGGCAACCCTACATGACCACCCCCCCCCCCAACACAGCCCACACAGAGTGCTGGCACCCCCCTCTCTCTTCTTCATCCCATAATAAGCAGACATTATTACCTCCTCCTCACTGGGAAACACACTCTCCAAGCCTGGAGCTCCTCCCTTCCTCCTCCTCAGGGCTACAACAAAATGGCGGCACAACTTACCCCCTTCCTCCTCTCTATTTCCCAGATATCAGCCTAAATCATTTTCATTTTACATTTACTTAATACTGAGAGATAACTGCATGTATATTTCATGCGAAAGTTGCTATTTCTTTAGTCAAATTAACTGGAAAAGTGCAATAAAGGCAGGAAGTGGGTGCTCTACGACAAAATGGCCGCTGCACCTCTTGCACCAGGGACACTTCCTTATCTTTCACTATTTCCCAGATATCAGCCTAAATAGTTTTCATTTTACATTTATTAAATACTGAGAGATCACTGAATATGTACTTCATGCGAAACTGGCTATTTTTTATTTTTATCAAAGTGCAATAAAGGCAGGAAGTGGGTGCTCTACGACAAAATGGCCGCCGCGCCTCTTGCAGCGAGGACACTTCCTTATCTCTCAAAGGAGGAAACTCGCCGCCCTCTAGTGGTGGCCCTGGCACAACAGTGACATAAACAGCACCCTTAGGTTGGTGTATTTGAAATCCAGCCAGCAAGTGGGCGTAGCAGCAGCGTTACTAATCCCACTCCAGCGCTGGAAGAGCCTTGGTAAATGAGAAAATGTCCTCAGTACAGGAGAGGGGGCGGCCATTTTGTTGTAGCCCGGAAGACGCAGAGAGAGGAGTTTTTGTAGCTGAAAGAAGCTTCCTGCTGGAGAGTGTGTGGCCATTGAGGTGGAGGTAATCATGTCTTCTTATTATGAAGAGATAAAGGAGGTCCAGTCTGTATCAACTGAGGGGAGGGGTGGTCACCTGACTTCAGTCAGGTCACATGGCCTGCATTAAGCACACAGGTGGTCCTGTAGGTAAAAAAAGTGGAAACAAAACAGAGGGTGGAACCCAGAAGGAAAAAAAAAATATTATATATATATATATATATATATATATATATATATATATATATATATAAAATAAAGAAAAATATATAAAAAAAATACTCCAACCACTAGTTCCGCCTCTCTCAGCGTAATCAGTCCCATGGCTTCCAACTGTCACTGATTTTGAGGGACTGTCCCTGATTTGGAACAAAGTCCCTCTTTCCTTCTGATTTATCCCTCATTTTGGTCTGATCTATATAGCAAAGCTCCCAACTGTCACTGATTTCAAGGGACTGTCCCTGACTTGGAACAAAGTCCCTCCTGATTTATCCCTCATTTTGGTCTAAAATATATAGCATAGCTCCCAACTGTCACTGATTTCGGGGGGGCTGTCCATGACTTGGAACAAAGTCCCTCTGTCCCTCCTGATTTATCCCTTATTTTGGTCTGATCTATATAGTGTCAGAATTAATAATAAATATTAATAATATCTCGCTGTGCCTCCATTATTTCAGAATGTTTATACTGCTCTGAATATAACCGTATCTATTTATGGTTAATAATAAGCAAAGATCTGTGCGAAAGGAGAATCTCAACTTATTCCATAAATCAATATGTAGCGAGTTCTTTTTATTGATTAATTTCTTTTTAAAAGCATATACCAATCTTAGTGAAAACAGTCTACAGTATGGAATATATAAAAGTTTTATTCACGAGACATGTAATCACGATAAATGATCAAACTTGAGATGACACAAAAAGATATAACTTCACAAAAATACAAACTTCAAACAATTAAATGCAATGTGATGTGTAGCTTAATAGTGAAAGTGAAACTGAAACAAAGTTAAAGTGAAACGAAAGCAAGATTAAATTTTCCCCAGATGTAGTAGAAACCATATTTAAATGTTCTATACAATCAGACCACAATTGTCTGCGCAATGCACAGCCTTGATAGTCACTTCACTGCAGATGAAGCGAGAATAGTCTATGCAAAACGTGAGACTAATACGCCAGTATGCGCTTAATCTGATATTAATAAAAATGTTATAAAAACAAAAATCATCTCTTTAGAGAAAAATCTACATATGGTTTATACGGCTGGGATTGTACTTTCGTTACCCTTGAATATGCAATGTAAAACATTTAAGGAAGTACATAAACAATATTGAATAATAATCAAATAAACAGCAAGGCATAATTACCATATTTAAAATGGCCACTAGCTTAGAATAGTAGTTACCAGGTTCCTTAAGATGGCTGCTTTTCCAAGATGGTGGCCAATTAGGGAGGAGCTTCGTTTGGCGTCCCTCAAAGGTTCAGATACATGATGGATTGAAATGTAGTCTGTGTAGATGAGTCTTTGCATAGCTGTAGTAGTGTGTATGTTGTATGTGTAATGTATGCTGGGCAGTGTCATGTGTCATGTGTCTCTCTCATCTGGGCTTTTATATGGTATAGAACAATTACCATAAGTTAAACCCAGAGGGAGTAACATGATCCCCATTGGTTGGAACATCTTATTCATTAACTGGTAAAGTCATAGGGTGACACCTCTTGGTCAACCAGTATATTAAAATTAAATAAAGATTTCTCCATTTAAGACTATTATAAAACAACATAAAATGTAACCATGCTCTCATCTATGACATGTCCACTTCATATCCATTTAATATCCATCATGTATCTAAATAAGGAATTAATCTTGGTAACACCATTCTAATATTTAATATATCTTATTTAAAATATATTGGATTTTACTTTTTTAACCCAAGACTTCAATTACTGTAGTAGTCAGCAAAGATGGCAATATTGCATTGCTCTTAGGTTCAGTTTGTAGCAATATTTGCCTACAAATAAACTTCGAACCGTATATTGACCCACAGCTTACAATCCAGACCTTCTAAATTAAACACCTGGCAAGGCCAGAAAAGTTTTACGATTCTTTACCACTTATAAGGATTAACATGAAGTCTTTCTTTGTTGACATGTAGTCATGAGTCATCAAAATCAGTAAAGTGAGAATTTAGCAAAATATGAAACAATTGTAATATATAACAATTTTCTACATATTTATTATTTAGGTATATATTTCATTGTTAATATTATGTTACATATAAGATATAACGTATCTGTAATTTTTATTTTTAAATGGATCTAAGCATAGAACATACTGACTTGTTTAAAATACTGACTAAGGTTTATGATTCCAAACAGAGATAAGATTACCTTGGAATAGTGTCAGCTAGTCTTTATCTAAAGAAAGTCAACAGACTATTTATTTATTATCCTAGGTCAACACAGCATGTCTGTTGAAACTTACATCTCCTGAAAAGACACATTTAGCCGAAAAGGAGGTTTGAACTTTTAGTGGCCTTTAACAAAATAGACGCCACTGCTTCATTTCTATGTAAAATAAAATATGACATTTCATTTCTTCTTATAAATGTAACCTCCCCAAATAACCCTGACAATAGCAAAGCTCCCAACTGTCACTGATTTCGAGGGACTGTCCCTGATTTGGAACAAAGTCCCCCACGTCCCTCTTTCCTCCTGATTTATCCCTCATTTTGGTCTGATCCATATAGCAAAGCTCCCAACTGTCACTGATTTCGAGGGACTGTTCATGACTTGGAACAAAGTCCCTCCTGATTTATCCCTCATTTTGATCTGATCTATATAGCAAAGCTCCTAACTATCACTGATTTCGAGGGACTGTCCATGACTTGGAACAAAGTCCCTCTTTCCTCCTGATTTATCCCTCATTTTGGTCTGATCTATATAGCATAGCTTCCAACTGTCACTGATTTTGAGGGACTGTCCCTGACTTGGAACAAAGTCCCTCTTTCCTCCTGATTTATCCCTTA
This sequence comes from Pelophylax lessonae, assembly GCF_965119305.1. NCBI lineage: Eukaryota > Metazoa > Chordata > Amphibia > Anura > Ranidae > Pelophylax > Pelophylax lessonae. The sequence continues at coordinate 253,351,708 of NC_138776.1, read as the reverse complement.
TTTTGGTCTGATCTGTATAGCATAGCTTCCAACTGTCAATGATTTTCGAGGGACTTTCCCTGATTTGGAGCAAAGTCCCTCTGTCCCTCTTTCCTCCTGATTTATCCCTCATTTTGTGTCTGATCTATATAGCAAAGCTCCCAACTGTCACTGATTTTGAGGTATTGTCCCTTGTTTGAAACAAAGTCCCTCTGTCCCTCCTGATTTATCCCTCATTTTGTGTCTGATCTATATAGCATAGCTCCCAACTGTCACTGATTTCATGCTATCCTGCATTATATGATTGTCTTTCACATTTTCTTTTTCGCTTTCTGTCTCCTTGGTTCTCCTCTCATTCGGTTTATAATAAAGACAACATTGTATGTATATATTTGCACAGTATATATTATATGTCTATTTTTAGTTTCTTTAATTTCACATTGTTTTGTTCTGTTACAGCGAAAGTGAATGCAAAATTAGTAAAAGGAAGCAGATTAGATGGAAAAGGAGAAGAGTCACATGACTGAGAAGATATTAAACCTCACCCTGGAGATCATCTACCTGCTGACCGGAGAGGTGAGGAGGATTCTGGGAGGTCACATGACATCTCTCTTATCTCTATTAATAAAACACAGAGCTGACCGGAGAGGTGAGGAGGATTCTGGGAGGTCACATGACATCACTCTTATCTCTATTAATAAACACAGACCTGACCGGAGAGGTGAGGAGGATTCTGGGAGGTCACATGACATCACTCTTATCTCTATTAATAAAACACAGACCTGACCGGAGAGGTGAGGAGGATTCTGGGAGGTCACATTACATCACTCTTATCTCTATTAATAAAACACAGAGCTGACCATAGAGGAGAGGAGGATTCTAGAAGTGGCAAATGACATCACTCTTATCACAATTTAACCACCTCCTGCCTGCTGTATAGACAAATGATGGCGGGCAGGGTGCTCTCTGGTTATGGCGTCGTCCCACTCTCGCCGCACTTGCATGCACGCAGCGAGGCAATCGGTGGCGCAATGTGTCACTGGGATACGGCACATCCCCGGTCTCGATAAAGAGCTGATGATCAGCTGTGTCCAATCACAGTTGATCCTGTGTAAACAAGGAAATGCCGGTTATCCGCTCTCCTCTCTCACACGGACAGAGTGTGAGGAGAGGAGAGCCAATCAGCGGTATTTTCTCACAGGGGAGATCTGTACCTATAAGCAGTGCCCTGATTATCAGTGCAGCCCCGACAGTGCCCATCAGTGATACCAATCAGTGCTGCCTTTCAGTGCCTGCTCATCAGTTCCCATCAGTGCCGCCTATCCGTGCTGCCTATCAGTGCCCATTGGAGCCACTTATCAGTGCCCATCAGTGCCACCTATCAGTGCTCATAAGTGCTGCATATCAGTGCCACCTGCATATCAGACCTCCCAGCTATCCTCTCTCCCATGGGTCCAACGATCCTCTCATGGATTAACAGGCCATGTGAAAAGAACACTCCACATAGTGTAATATTGTCACACATGTATTTATTAAGATTAGGCAAATGGATGGCTACTTACATTTAGCCGATATATAGAGAGCATCTCTGGTAAAGTCCATGCACTTGGTTTAAACTCAGTAACCAACCAAGAAAATGGCCGCTGCATCCCCCGTCCCGCGGTGTGACGTGCTGCAAGCTCCTCCTACGCGTTTCGTCACACATTGACGTCGTCAGGGAATAGATCATAGATATTCGTCATAGATATTAAACACTGCATTGATTTATGGGGAAAGGTGAGTTATCTATGCGGTGACATTTATTTCCCTCTTAAAATACAGGATTGTATTATAGTGAAGAAGCCATCTAATGAGCATGTGACTCCCGTGTCACAAAGTTGGAGTCGAAAACAAAGCCCCATGATGGAGCCTCTGACTCCCCCAAGCAATCACAAGAAGATCCTAGGTGTCACCCAGAAGATCATTGAGCTGCTGACGGGAGAGGTGAGCGGTGCCGGGAATTCTGGGACATTATCCAGTAACAGACAAGGGATGTGTCTGGATGGTGACTGTATCATTGTGTGTGTCAGGTTCCTATAAGGTGTCAGGACGGCACTTTCTCATTTGACACAGAAGAAGTGAATCATTTAGAACGCGAGGATCTGTACAAGGACGTCATGATGAAGAAGCGGCCGCCCCTCACATCTCCGGGTAAGAGGAGACTTTCATTTCTTGTAAAGGAGAGTAGAGTATTGAGGATCCCCCTAGATACACACATCCTCTGATATAAAGACATAGAAACAATGTATTCAGTCAGTGTGTGTGTTTCCTACAGATGGATCCAGTAACAGAAATCCCCCAGAGAGATGTCCCCGTCCTCTGTATTCCCGGGACTCCACACAGGAAGATCAGGAGATCCCTCAGGAGGATCAGGTAGATAGGACTGAGGGTCCTAATAAGAGCTTACATTATTTTTTTACCTTAATTATAATACAAATGTTGCAAAGAACATAATTTATCTTATCCAGAATGAAGGCCTGACTATTGTTAAAATAGAAGATGGAGAAGAGCCATCTGTGATGGGTGATGAGTCATGTAAGGAGGAGAAGATCCCTCCAGAGATCAGCACAGGTGAGTAATAAACACTAAATCCAGAGAAGAGTCCCAGATTCTCCTTGTTCAGTCACTACAACAATCTCTTCTTCTCCCCCCTCCTCTGTCAGTAGACAGTAATGGGGGGACAGTATGTGCCCAGTGGGGGAGTCAGGAGCCATCAGCCTCTATTAGACTCCGGCTCTCCTCCTCTCATCATGTCATTGTGTGTTGCCAGCCAAGAGACATAAACAGGAGGATCAGAAAACCAGAGGATCAGCAGAGCTGGGGGTTACTACTGAGTGGGGGATCAGCAGAGCTGGGGGTTACGTCACCAGTCTCCCCCCACACACACTCTCTGGGGTCTCTCATAAATCTCAGTAAAAGGGGCTTCACTCTCATCTTTATTTACAGACACCAGAAACACTCAGAGAGAGGTCAAAGCTGAGGAGGGGGAAGGAGGACATGTGAGGATTAAAGAGGAGGAAGTTCCTCCATAGATCAGCACAGGTGAGTAATAAACAGTACATCCAGAGAGGAGTGTGTTACCAGCCAAGAGACGTGACCAGGAGGATCAGAAAACCAAAGGATCAGCAGAGCTGGGGGTTATTACTGAGTGGGGGATCAGCAGAGCTGGGGGTTATTACTGAGCGGGGGATCAGCAGAGGTGGGAGTTACGTGACCAGTCCCCCCCCCCCACACACACACACACACACTTTCTGGGGTCTCTCATACATCTCAGTACAGGGGGCTTCACTCTCATCTTTATTCACAGACCCCAGAGACACTCAGAGAGAAGTCAAAGCTGAAGAGGAGGAAGAAGAACATGCGAGTATTAAAGAGGAGGAAGTTCCTCCAGAGATCAGCACAGGTGAGTAATAAACACTAAATGGAGAACAGTGACCATCTCATGGCTCTCTTGGTGGTTTATTTCTCTTGGTATGTCCTATTTATTTCCTCAGGTTAGGTACGTGTTTTATTAATAGAAATGTAGTGGTGTGCCCAATTACTTACCATGCTCAGATGCTGCCCCGAGCTACTTTAACCAGTGGTGGGATTCAGCCGGTTCACACCGGTTCCACAGAACCGGTTACTAAACATTTGGAAGTTCGCCAAGCCGCCTTGCTGTGACCATCTGTATCATCCGCTCTGGCTCTCTCTGCCTGTGGCCATGGCGGCAGTGCTCTTTCTCTTCGGGGAGGCGGCCGGAGCCCACACACTGCACTGGTTGCTAGGCTAGAGCCGCTTAGCAACCAGTGACGTCACCCCCTTTCTCCTCCAGGCCCGCCGCGCCGCCGCCTCCCAGTCCCCACCTATTACAATTTTGCTCCAGCAAAGGGTGGACCCGGGGAGCAGAGCAGTGCGCACGAGCCCACCCATTGTGTGACAACAGCTAATGAAAATTTGCTATTGTCACACGGGTCCTCCTCCTGGCCAATCAGGAAGCGGGTCCGAGACCTGCTTCCTGATTGGCCGAAAGGCAAACCCCATGCCATTGGCCGAGAAGGAGGCGGGAGGACTGAGGACTCAAGGAGACGCCAGGGGACTGAGGAAAAGCCGCCGCTACAGGTAAGTGCACTGGTCTCGGGGGGGGGGGGGGGCTTGGCACGCTGTTCACTCTGCATTGAAAGGGGGCACGCTGGTCTCTGCATTGAAGGGGGCACGCTGGTCTCTGCATTGAAGGGGGCACGCTGGTCACTGCATTGAAGGGGGCACGCTGGTCACTGTGCATTGAAAGGGGGCACGCTGGTCGCCGTACATGTACGGGACTTTGCAGTGGTATAAATTGCCAGGTGGGTGGTCCTGGAAATGGGGATTTGAGTGTGCCTAAAATTACAAGGGTACAATGCAAAAAAATGGAAAGAAAATACAGATAAAATCAATTTATTGAAAACATTCATACAGTAGAACATATCAGTATTTGTTTCTTTTTTCTCTTCAGTGATCATATAAATATAACAGTACATGTCTGGAGTCCATCACATGAACCACTTATGGATCGACGCGTTTCGCTATATTAGCTTCCTCAGGATCCAGTCAGTATGAGCATATATAACAGACAGACTTTCAAAATCTCATAGAATCTAGAATAAACAACAGTTCAAATCAATATATACTACATATAATCCTCCAAATAACAATATAGACAATATTTACATACGGGACTTTGCCTGGGAGAGCCAGCCTGCCGCAGTACATCTAAGTATAGTGGTTAAAGTATAATATACGTAAATGTTGCTAATAGCTTTTTATTTCAGGCAACTTGTCATTGTTTTGTTAGATGGTTCTGTAATTTTGCCCACTCTGTTTTGTCTCCAATTTATTCCAGATAGACAACACATCAGGAACAACATGGCGGACATTCCAATCAAGTATATCAAAGAAGAAAACCTTATTACCCCGAATCTCCATCCAGTCCTTCCTAGTGCGGATCGGTCATCTGATTCCTCTACACATGGGGGGAGTTCTCTCGACCACCCCATAACCCATCATACAGATCATAGAATGGGGGAAAAGTTTCCATGTTACATGTGTGGGAAATTTTTTACCTCTAAAGAAACCCTTACCGTACACCACAGATTTTACACAGGAGAGAAGCCATGTTCTGTGTGCGGGAAATGTTTCCTTAGGAAATTCTGCTTCATTAACCAAGAAAGATCTCACACCGAAGAGAAGCCATTTTCATGTTTAGAGTGCGGGAAATGTTTCAACCAGAAGTCAAATCTCACTTTACACCAACGGATTCACACAGGCGAGAAGCCGTATTCTTGTTCCCAGTGTGGTAAAAGTTTTCACGTAAATGCCCGCCTTCTCCAACATCAGAGAACTCACTCCGGGGTGAAGCCGTATTCATGTTCAGAGTGCGGGAAATGTTTTTCTGAGAGTTCAACTCTCGCTAAACACAAGAGAACTCACACCGGGGAGAAGCCGTATTCATGTTCAGAGTGTGGGAAATGTTTTAGCCAGCGATGCAATCTTGAGTTACATAAGAGAATTCACACCGGGCAGAGGCCGTATTCATGTTCCGAATGCGGGAAATGTTTTACTACGAGTTCAGCTTTTGTTAATCACAAGAGAACCCACACGGGGGAGAAGCCGTATTCATGTTCAGAGTGTGGGAAATGTTTTACAGGAAAAAAAAATCTTCTGTTACATCAGAAAGTTCACAGTGGACAGAAGCCGTAAATACAAATTGTGAAACACATCTAATATCAGGTCAAGACGTATAATTGTGAACACTGCGCTGGAGACATTTTTTGCAACAACGGTCCACACGGGCATTCAATCACTTGCATCAGGAAACAGTTTTCAGAGATCTTAACCCTTAACTTTTCGCAGGTTTCCAGATATAGTTGTGGTATAGTTACGTTTTTCTTCAATAAAGAAAGTGCAGTGCAGTTTGGTTTTGCTTACTATTTACAGCGGAACTAAACCCATCAATTCAACCACTTACCCAGTGGCGGTTTTAGGCACGGGCGAACGGGGAAGCCGCCCGGGGCGGCATTTTTTCATAACACGTGGGGGTCGGCATGCCCGGGCCGCGGACCGGTACCGGTCCGTGGATCAAATGGTACCGGACCGCCCGAGCCCCGTTCGCCCATGCCTAAAACCGCCGCAGCCGAGCCGAGGAGCAGAGCATTGCTCCCCCCCGAGCCCGCCCATTGTGTGACAATAGCGAATGAAAATTCGCTATTGTCACACTGATCCTCCTCCTGGCCAATCAGGGAGCGGGTCCTCTAGCTTCCTGATTGGCCGAAAGGCAAACCCTACGCCATTGGCCGAGGAGGAGGCGCCGTGGGAGGACTGAAGAGACGTGAAGAGAAGTGACTGTGAGGTAAGTGCACGGATGGGTCGGGGGGAACGCTGGCACTCTGCATTGAAAAGTGGCACTCTGGCATGCCATCTCTACATTGAAAGGGGGCAATGCTGTGGCACTCTGCATCAAATAGGGCAATGCTGTGGCACACTGCATTAAAGGGGGCAATGCTGTGGCATCTCTACATTGAAAGGGGGCATTGCTGTGGCACTCTGCATTAAAGGGGGCATTGCTGTGGCGCTCTGCATTAAAGGGGGCATTGCTGTGGCGCTCTGCATTAAAGGGGGCATTGCTGTGGCACTCTGCATTAAAGGGGGCATTGCTGTGGCGCTCTGCATTAAAGGGGGCATTGCTGTGGCATTCTGCATTGAAAGGGGGCAATGCTGTGGCGCTCTGCATTAAAGGGGGCATTGCTGTGGCGCTCTGCATTGAAAAGGGGCATTGCTGTGGCTTTCTGCATTAAAGGGGGCATTGCTGTGGCGCTCTGCACTGAAAGGGGGCAATGCTGTGGCAATCTGCATTTATTGGGGGCAACAATGCTGTGGCACTCTGCATTTATTGGGGGCAACAATGCTGTGGCACTCTGCATTTATTGGGGGCATTGCTGTGGCACTCTGCATTTATTGGGGGCATTGCTGTGGCACTCTGCATTTATTGGGGGCATTGCTGTGGCACTCTGCATTGATTGGGGGCAATGCTGTGGCACTCTGCATTGATTGGGGGTATTGCTGTGGCACTCTGCATTTATTGGGGGCATTGCTGTGGCACTCTGCATTTATTGGGGGCATTGCTGTGGCACTCTACTTTTATTGGGGGCATTGCTGTGGCACTCTGCATTTATTGGGGGCAACAATGCTGTGGCACTCTGCATTTATTGGGGGCAACAATGCTGTGGCACTCTGCATTTATTGGGGGCATTGCTGTCGCACTCTTCTGCCATAACCCCGGTATTTAGCGACGAAGGACCGACGTAAATTGACGACGGGCGGTTAACATGAACAATACATTATATTGTTGGTATCTTGTCTCAAAATACCAACTGAATCATCCTCTTTACTTCTCTCAAGTCCTCCTGCTTTCTAGCTCCTCATAACCTTGTGCCATGCTTGCCTCTAAGACTTCTTCAGAGCCTCTCCTATCCTCTGGAAGTCTCTACACCAATCTGTCCAGCTATCTCTTACTCTGTCCACTTTAGATGATCCCTGAAAAGTCATGTCTTCAGAGAAGCCTCTCACACGTCAACCTAACGACTGAACTTTGGCTTTCTCCATAAGCTCACACCTCACAGGTATTCCCTTTTTATACCACTTGCCCCTTCCTCTTACATTGTAAGCTCCCATGAGCAGCGCCCTCTTAACCCTCCTGTATCATAGTTACATAGTAGGTGAGGTTGAATAAAGACAATAGTCCATCCAGTTCAACCTGTGTAGGTGTGTGTGGACATATTCATTTCCCATACCCCTGAATGTTTTGATCTTGGAGATGTATGTCTAAGAGTCTTTTAAAAGTAGCCATACTCCCCGCAGTTATCACCATTTGTGGAAGAGTTCCACAATCTTATTGCCCTTACTGTAAAAAAAAAACCCCTGCGTAGCCTGAGGCTAAATCTCTTCTCCTCCAATCGCAATGAAGGGCCTTGTGTTGTCTTGCACTCCTTGCGACTGAATAGTTTTTATTTCTATGCTGAGATCACCGTTGAGGTATTTGTATATGGCTATCATGTCCCCTCTCAGGTGTCTCTTCTCTAGGGAGAATAAATAAAGCGCTTGTAAAAGCTACTCATAATTTAGGTCCTCCAATCCCCTAATTAGCTTAGTTGCCCTTCTTTGGACTCTTTCCAGTTCCAGCGCGTCCTTTCTGAGGACTGGTGACCAGAACTGGACAGAATACTCCAGATGTGGGCGGACCAGGTTTTATAAAGTGGCAGGATTATAGTTTTATCTCTGTAATATATCCCCTTCCTTATTCATGCTAATATTCTGCCGGCTTTGGCAGCTGCAGCTTGACATTGCATGCTATTGCTTAGTCTATCTTCTACTAGATAGGTCGGTCACTTTTTTAAGGGAGAGTGTGGGGGAGGATGTCTCTCCGCCCACAACCCCAAAGGGGATCTTGAAAAAAGGACCCAAAAAAAACAAAGGAGGCAAAGAAAGAGAAAAAACAGGAGGACAGGGAAATATGTGGGAACAGAGAACCAGACCACGCAATCGTCGGTAATGACTAATTGCCCACAGTGTCCAAATAGTGATAAAATTTCTCCTCAGATAATTATTGAAAGAACTGATGACCCCAAAGTGATCAACCTTTCTAACTTTGTCCTAAATGAATCTCATATTTCTGTATTAACTAAAGGCCTTTCATTCTCACCTACTTCAGGCATGGACCATTTTGAGGTTTACAAAGACTTATGTCTTTACCTCAGGAAAGTATATTACAGATTGGTACATGCTGGAAATGGAAGTACTTCAAAGGAAGCACAAGTTAATGCTAAAGAAGCTGAAGCCTTGTCAGTGTTAGAGTCATTATTGGATGAAGCCGGTGAGTTCTCGGACGAGGATGAAGTCCCATTAGAAGATGACAGTCTGAGAAAGAGCAGTATTTATATACGCTCAACTAAGATGCCCAAGTTTTGTACTAACAAATGGTTAAATTCCTTCCTATTGTTGGTAGAGGAAGATCTTAAACGCGTCAATTGGGACTCACTCTCGTCCGACAATCTCACACGGGAGGAAAGAACTGCATTGCGAGATCTCAAAAAAGCTAGCGACCTTGTCATCAAAAAAAGTGACAAAGGGGGTAATGTTGTGTTACTAACAGCAGACAATTATGAAAGGGAAGTTAAACGTCTCTTATCAGACGACAATACCTATAAAAAACTGCAACACAACCCACTCCCCGAGCTAGCAAAAAACATCAATGAGAAACTCCAGTTCGCTTTTGAAGCTGGACTCATCACCACCAAAGAGAAACACTATCTTCAGGTTTCTGATTATAATATACCCACAATATATATTATACCAAAAATACATAAAAACCCGGTTGACCCCCCGGGCAGACCTATAGTATCTGCCTGTGGGGGTCCTTTGGACAGGATCGGTAAATACTTGGACTCATTGATCAAGGATCTTGTTCTCGACCTTCCCTCGTATGTGAGAGATACGGGGGACGTCTTGAGCAAGGTCCGAGATCTTGAGTTCAATATGGAAGTATTACTTGTTGGAATAGACGTCGAGTCTCTCTATACCTCTATTCCCCATCCTTGGGGGCTTCTATCAGTATATCATTTTCTTGAACAGAAATATCCATTGCAGGGTTCACAAAATGAATTTCTTCTGGAATTGCTTGAATTTTCCCTTTTGAATAATGTTTTCCAATTCTCCAACTATTTTTACCAGCAAATTAGAGGGACGGCCATGGGTGCCCCGTGGGCACCGTCATATGCATGCCTACATCTTGGCATGTGGGAGGAAGAGGTGGTGTACACTTCGCCTATGTACCTCAGCCATGCATTGACCTGGCTGAGGTACATAGACGACGTGCTCATGGTATGGGCAGGTACGCCACTCGAGCTGGAGCAGTTTATGTTGGAACTCAACTCTAATCAGCGTAATATTCATCTGACTTATATAGTCGATAAGAAAACAATTTCTTTTCTAGACTTAAATATAGAGCTCAAAAATGGAAAATTAGTTACCACTACCTTTCGTAAACCAACGGCTGCCAATACCCTCCTTAGGGCAGACAGTCATCATCCAATCAGTCAAATCAGAGGGATCCCTGTGGGACAATATATTCGCATAAAGCGTAATTGTTCATTTGGTGAAGATTATTTACAAGAATCTAAAGACCTGTATGCGAGATTCCGTGAGAGGGGATACTCTCACCGAATTATTAGGAGGGCAAGAAGACAGGCAGCAGCGAGAGATAGAAATGAGCTCTTGACTCAAAATAAGCCAAAACCTCAGAATTCAAATCTACCACGCCTAATCACCAAATATGGTAGCCAGTGGAATGAGGTGAGACAGATCCTTCAATCCCACTGGCACATATTACAGAACAACGAACAACTTAAAAATATTGTTGGCCCACGTCCACTATTAACGGCTAGAAGAGCTACAAATCTCGGTGACCATTTAGTACGATCTGAATTCACTCGTACCACCAAAACCAATTGGCTTACCGAATTACCACCCTTAAGGGGAATGTACCCCTGTGGTCACTGTCAGATTTGTAACCATGTGATAAAATCACAGGTTTATACAGATTCACAAGCAAAAGTGACATATAGTGTTGAGTCCTTCATAAACTGCTCCACCTCCCGTGTATTGTATATTATACAGTGCCCATGTCAAAAAAGGTATGTTGGTAAGACTAAACGGCAGTTGCGTATCAGAATAGGGGAGCATTTAAAAAGAGACTCCTATCGGCCTACACTTTGCTGAAAAACACAACAGCGACCCCTCCGGTCTAAAAGTAATGGGCTTTTGGGCCTTAAAGATATCGCCCAGAAGAGGCGACTTCGATAGAGTCCTCTTAAAAGAAGAGAAGGCGTGGATTTTTCGTCTCCAAACTTTGGTACCCTTGGGATTGAATACTGACATGAGTCTCAGTATATTTCTTGAGCCGTAGTACTGTCAGTTCTAATACATGGCCCGATGATAGGAAGTAAGACTGGTTATATCATATGACATTCACCTGCAGAACAATAAAACAGAGGGTGTTATGTTTTTCATTACATCATACTTCACCAGTCCATTCCATGTAAACCCTTTATTATATATGTTATTCCCGTTAAGTTGATATCCATATGATTGAAATCTTACATGCTCTTATTAAATAGGATTATTATCCTCTATATATATTACATACTTTTTAATATACAGAGATATGGATCTCGGGTTATGGGAAATCTGGACAATATAGTGCCACCCAGTACAGTAATTTGGCCACTTTCATGTGCAATCTAAGAGTTCATAATGTAAGGCATGTTATCTTTTCTTTCCCCCTTTTTTTGAAAGAAATTCTGAGAGGATCCATAATTATAACATTTCCTTATGCCTTGATTGCTAAATTACTATTTAGCTCGAAGTGAAAGACTGTTGGAGTTTTGAAAAAGAATGATAATTCCCTCGAAACAAGAGTGGCCTCTGTATGCCATTCTTTGTTTTGGGAATTTGTCTAAATAATGCATCGGTATCTCCAAGCTGTATGTGCTGTTGACGCAAGACAACCAATAGTAATGTGATTAATTTAGCATCAAGGGTAATCAATAAACTGCATGATGAATGCGATAATTCCTACACTGTTCAAGTATGCTATTCTTCTTAAATCTTTGAGTGGTATCTGGTTATTTATTGAGCCGCAGTTGACCGTATTAGAGCCACGCCACGTATGAAAAAAGAATACCTAATACTGTGCATTACCTATTTTTTACCACATGATGGTGTTATTCCATCCGGTTTTTAAATTAAGCGAGAGGCTGTAATAGAGGAATGGCTGTAACACTGCCACCTGATGGCAATCTCCAATCAGGCCATCTCCCTATTTATTTTCCTCCCTCACGTTCCAATGACGTCCTGACGAAGCGTGCGTCACGCACGCGAAACGCGTTGAAGTCACACGCCGGCAACACACTACCCGGAAGAGCCACCGCTGCGTTCCAGCCTCCGTCTAGAGCGTTGTTCGCCTGCAAATTTCAGAACACGCCATCCCCTCGTGGCATGTCGGAGCGGAACATTTAATGTCTGGGCCGTTACTTTAAAATTACCCCAAGGAATTATGCAGATGTCCCTTCATTCAAGACTTCCAGTGCATGGTGAGCATAAGCATTTATAATAAATGGGATAGAGAAAAGGCCGTGACCACCAAGCTGACCCAGCCATACAGTGGATATATGCCAATTAATCACGGCCGTCACCTGGCCAATGGCACAATTGACCAGTATGGGATACAGCTTATGTTTGGTGTGAGCCCGCGCAGTCTTCCCCATATACTGCGTCTCTCCCTTGCTCCTGCACCCCTACTCACCATTACAGCAAGAGACTCTCTGCTATAGGGGTTCTAAGTTGGCCCGATTATACAAACCAAACGTTATTTGAGGATTTGAACTTCATCTTTTTCAAGATACAAGCCATCATCCATGTTAAGGACTGGCTTTATTTACAGTTTATATTAATCGGTGTGCAGACATTCCTCTAGATGCCTCCCTCTTTTCATGGTGAAATCGTGTTGACAATCCAGAGCCTATATGCCTCTCAATCACAGTTGAAGTGTATGGGTTTAGATCTGCATTGCATGGCAACAGTTCACAGTATATTTTGAATTTTTAGGGTTGACAAAATTAGAGTTTTAAGTTTGAAGTTCTCAACCTTTTGAACCATTGGTGCAGCTATATTGGTTATATATCATACCAGGTATTTTACATCATTGTGGCATGCCGACCAGCAAACCGATGAGATAGCAGCATTCAAACATTCCCGGTTGGAATGCATGCAGCTTACTCCGGTCATTGCTGGTCTGATCTTCCAGTGTATGTGTGAGGCCGGCCTTGTATGTGTGATTTCTTTTTTGGTTTTATGTCTTGTGTGTGGTCAGTTTATTTTCTGTATCCTCTCATGTTTTGTACACTGTTCCCCTATGACGGGGTTAATTTTTAGACAATCTGTCACTTTGATCCTTAATAAAGCATTTTTGATTATTCATACAAAGTTGGTCTGAGCATCCCTTTATGCAGCCGTTCTTTAGAGGCTTCTCTTTGGCCCCTTCCATGTTTTATTTCCCAGTTACATTAGGCTGCGGTGGCTTCCCACTTATCATTTGAGACCCTCTTGGACTACCATTGGGTCTACTGACGGGTCTGTGCCCAGGCCACTTAGGACACAGCAGTCTCCATTTTTGGGTGCTCCTCTTATTTATCTTCTACTAAGACCCCCAGATCTTTCTCCATTTTCCATTCCCCCAGAGAGCCATGAACACCACATATTTTCAAATGTAATTCCGTGAGAGCCATACACTATATTTCAGGGGTCGGGAACCTTTATTTAATATTCATATTCATGGGCTGCAGCTATACATTGAGTAGATGGAGCCGTGTAAAAGTGCCTGGAGTCCGGTCGGGAAGAGAACAGAGCAGGCAGGTATGCAATGAGGCCGGAGTGGTAAAGCGCCTGCAGGCCTGCGAGTGATGGAGGTGAGTATAGGCCCTGAGAAAATGGCGCTGAAGGCCTCAGAAGTGGATGTGAGAGGCAGCTCCTGTGGGTCCCCGGGTGTCAGAGGGGAAGGAGATTGTGTCTGTCGGGGCACAGGGAGCGGATGGCAGGTCTCCTTACCAGGTGCTGATTGCCAAGGCCCTCAGATGCACAGCACACAAGCCGGTGGCGGGACCGCGAGTAGGCCGCGGGGTCCGTAGCGCGGCAATACGGTCGCCCAGAGACAAACTGTGGTTATCCCACAAAGTGTACCATCGATGGGTGCAGAAATTTCCTTGGCACCGGGCACAGCTTGGCGGATGGCACTGGATTGAGTGGTAGACGCTGCGGAGCTCTGGGACTACTCGTCCAGCGCGGCTCACGTCCAGACACGTCCCCCTTTATTAAAGATTTGTCTGAGAGCCAGATGCAGCCATCTAAAGAGCTATGTCTGGCTCACGAGCCATAGGTTCCCTACCGCTACCCCAGAGGTTCCCCTCCTAACACCTATTTTGCGTTTATGTTTTTAGTCCCAAAGTGCAATACCTTACACTTCACCACATTAAACCTCATTTGCCACGTATATTGCCCACTCTGTTATTTTGTTCAGGTATCGATTTCTATTGTAACTGTACTGTCTCACTTTATGATGAAAAGTGCTCAGCAAACTGTTGGCCCCATATAAATCCTTTATAATAGTAACAAATATGATTTAACCACTTTACCACCGGAGGATTTTGCTGTCTTACATCTGGGCCACTTTTTGCGATTCGGCACTGCGTGACTTTAACGGACAATTGCACGGTCGTGAGACGCCGTACCCAAACGAAATTTACGTCCTTTTTTTCCCACAAACAGAACTTTCTTTTGGTGGTATTTGATCAGCTGTGCAATTTTTACTTTTTGCGCTATAAACAAAAAAAGAGCAATAATTTTGAAAAAATAACAATATTTTTCACATGTTTTTATATGAAATTCCCCCCCAAAAAAATGTAAAAATCAAAATTTTTATCATTTTTGGCCAATTTGTTTTCTCCTACATATTTTTGGTAAAAAAAAAATCGCAATAAGCGTATTTTGTTTGGTTTGCGCAAAAATTATTGCGTTTACTAACTAAGGGAAAGATTTATGTCATTTTTGGTGTTTTTTTTTTTTAACAAGTAATGGCGGCGATCTGCGATTTTTTTTGCGGGACTGCGACATTGCGGCGGACAGATCGGACACTTGACTGACATTTTTGACACTTTTGGGGTTACCAGTGACATTACTACAGTAATCAGTGCTATACATATGCACTGTTACTGTAAAAATGACACTGGCAGGGAAGGGGTTAATTTTTATTGGAGAGGGAGGGGGTTAATGTATGCCTGGTGCTTACTGATGTGTGTGGGGGGAGGTGACTGAGTGACACAGGGACAGATCACATGTTCAGCTATGCTGAACCCTGCAATCTGACCCTGCCTGTCACTTAGGAGATCCGCCCGCTTTGTTTACACAAGTGGGCGGATCTCCACACTCGATTCCCCGACGATCGGGGAAGAGCGGCGGTGATGACCGCCGCTCCTCCCCTGGCCCCACTCCCGCTGTGACTGAATACAGCGGGAGCGAGCCTCCGGCGGCACGCGCGCCGGCGAGAGAGGGGAATGTCTGGCGACGTAGGTCTACGTCGTCAGACGATAGCGAGCCACTTTGCCGCAGTAGCAGCTCAGTGAGCAGCGGTAAAGTGGTTAAAGGTGCAGTTGGTTTTCAATGGCTCCTGAGGATAACAAATCTCCCTTTAACTATCTCAGAAGTGTTTTTTCTGCAAAAAAAAAACACTATAGGTCTGATCCATTAAAACTGAAGAGAAGAAAAATAGCACACAATAGCAGTTGCATCTAACAGCAACTGATCAAATTCTCCTTAATTTCCCAAAAACATCAACAGTGAAATCTCATTGGATCCTTTTAGTTACAACTCTTGTTCTCCGCGTATTTTCAGTTCTCGTGTTTACTGTAATAGTAAAGCCATGTGTAGTAAAAAAAAAAAAACAAGGGACACTTTACTGTCAGTGTGGTTTGTCCCTTGTGTTGCTGTACCCTGATTTAGTAGAAGTCTTCCTCCTTTGTAGTCTTCCGGTGCATACTGTCCCTTCTATGAAAAAAAAGTGATCTATGAAAGGAGGGCGATGGATGATTGCAAGGTCCACCTCCTTGATTAATAGATCGTGTTTTATTCATAAAAGCGATATTACGGTGTCTACGAATGGAGGGAGGGGTTGAAAGGGTGGGGATAGTTGAGCACTCTTGAAGACTATTGATGAGTTCTCGTCACATCTCCCTCAGCTCTTTTGATCCTTGCCGCACTGGAAGATTACGGTGGTAAAGGCGGGTCAGAGGATGAAGTTTTTTGCTAAACCAGAAGCCAGCAGCACAAAGAACACATCACACTTATAGTAAGCAGGAATGAGCTCAGACCTTTTTGGACGCATGACACCAAGTTCACCCATGGTACCAAGATCCCCATGGCACCAAGATCCACTATGACACTGGGATTCCCCATGATACTAAGATCGTTGTGGTGCCAAGATCTCCCATGACACCAAGATCCACTATGACACTGAGATTCCCCATGATACTAAGATCATTCATGGTGCCCAGATCCCCCATGACACTGAGATCCCCCATGGCACCAAGATGATCCACCATGACACCAAGATCCCCCATGATGCTAAGATCCTCCTGGTGCCGAGATCCCCTATAGCACCAAGATCCCCCATGATAATGAGATCCTCTATGACACTGAGATCCTCCATGGCCCCAAGATCCCCCATGACACCGAGATCCTTCATGTTACCAAGATCCTCCATGACACAGAGATCCTCCATGGCACCAAGATCTTCCATGATACCAAGATCCCCCATGACGCTGAGATCCTCCATCAGGCCGGCCAAGATCCTCCTTGGCACCAAGATCTCCCGTGACACAGGGATCCTCAATGGCCCCAAGACCTTCCATGACACCAAGTTCCCCCATGATGCTGAGATCCTTCATGGGTCCAAGATCCATCATGACCCCAAGATCCCCCATGACGCTGAGATCCTCCATCTGGCTGGCCAAGATCCTCCTTGGCACTGAGATCTCCCATGACACAGAGATCCTCAATGGCACCAAGATCGACCATGACACCAAGTTCCCCCTTGATGCTGAGATCCTTCATGGGGCCATCTCCACCATGACCCCACGATCCTCCATCAGGCTGGCCAAGATCCTCCTTGACACTGAGATCTCCCATGACACAGAGATCCTCAATGGCACCAAGATCGACCATGACACCAAGTTCCCCCATGATGCTGAGATCCTTCATGGGGCCGAGATCCATCATGACCCCACGATCCTCCATGACACTGAGATCCTGCATTAAAAAACTTAATTCCTCCATGGCATTGGGATCCCCCATGAGACACCGAGATCTACATTGTACCGCACTCCTGCTGGCCCCTCTCCATCTCCGGCTGCTAGTCTGTACTAGAAGGGAACCTTGTGACCCTCACTGTGCTGGGATTGTCAGGTGCCTAGAGAAGCCAGAGCTGACCAGAAGGAACCCCACATCTCTATTTCCCCTCCAGGAGCCAGAGGGAGTGCAAGAAAAGCCATACCCCTGTCTGCTCCAGATGCTAATGTCTGTCAGATCAAACAGGAAACCAGAAATCAGCAGGAGGAAGGCTGTACCCAGTACCAGGCCCCAGCACAGTGATTGTGAATAGTGATCCACCGATTATCGGCAAAGCCGATATATCGGGGTACGATATGCACTTTCCCCGATATATCGGAATCGGCCCCTGAGGTTACCGATAATTCGGAAAGTGCTGTACCGGAGTGATGCCTGCAGCTAGAGGCATCACTCCAGTACTGGTGTCCATAGCCGACGGTCGGCAGTCTTGTAATGACAACCGATGCGGCTAAGAAGCCGCTCGGCTGTCATTACAAGGAGCGGGAGGGGATGTTCCCCCCCCCCAAGCCACCTTCCGCGGCTCGCTCCGGTCTCCAGTCCCACCGAGAGACCAGGGCAACCATCCTGCACGGCCGCCAAAGACCCGATCAAAGCCCCATTCGGCTCTGATTGGGTCTCCATGCAAAAACCCGGAAGTGATGTCATGACATCACTTCCGGGTACTCGGCGCCAGATTAAAAAAAATTACCGCATTCAAAAAAGCCAAACTTAGCGTTTTGAATACTTTTAAGTGCAGAGGAGGGGTTTGGGGTCTTTTAGACCCCCAGATCCCTCCACAACAGTACCTTTCAAGTGATAAAAATAAAAAATAAAAATTTAAATATACGTAAATATCGGCCGATACCGATATGCAATGGCCAAAATATCGGTATCGGCAACGAAAACCCGAACTCGGTCGATCACTAGATGAGAATCACAGGCCTAAGCAGCCCAGTGAGTTCTCAGGAACTACAGCATACAAACATGTATTATTATTATTCAGCCAGCAAGTGGATAATACACCTTCAGTATCTGCACTATTATATGGATTACTACAAGTCGCTAAATCCCTCCAGCCGTGAAAAAACACCATTCCTATATAGTAATACTTCATAATATTATATTTTTCCCTCACAGTATACATGAAACTGTCTCCCTTTTCTCCACTTCCGCCCTGTGGAGCGCTCACTTCCGCTGTTTGCGTTCCACGGCTACTCGGCAGCTTCCCGGTTGCCATAGTGATTCCCTGTAATTGGTCAGTCTTACAGAGGAGAAAACAGAGCCAGCGCCACTAGAGGGCGCCCGTTTGCTGCGAGAGAGGGAGTGCAGAGGCGGCGGCCATTTTGTTGTAGCCGGAAAAGGTGGAGAGTGACGCTTTTTATATGTAATAGAAGCTTCCTGCAGGAGAGTTGTGTGCCCAGCGAGGAGAGAAGGTAATAATGTGTTCTTATTATGAGAGAATAATAAGAATAGGGTCCCAGCACTTTCGGTAGAATGGAGTTTGGGGAGGAATCATGTGACTGGTCACATGTCCTGTATAAAGCACACAGTCTCATTGGGATTTGGTGAGAAGATTGTATGTATGTATATCTATATATATATATATATATATCTATATATATCTATATATATATATATATATATATATATATATGCATATGTATATATATATATATAACCTCTTTTTTCCCTCTTACAGGCTTGAGGAAAGCAATATGACCTATTGTGGGGGTTGGGCTGCTGGCTGTTAACTGGGCCATCTTATTATCGATAGCAGGAATCGCAGGTTCTCATCATCTCCCTATCTATATACTTGTATATAATAATATATAATTGTATTTGCATCTATATACTTCTCCTAACGCCTGTGCCGCAGAACAGTGCTCTGATTAATAGGATTTACTGGGTAACGTTTGCACAGAATCCCTTCTGGCAGTGTCAGTCTCCTGTGGCCCCCCCTGCAGCACTCAGTGGTTCCTCCCTCAGACCGCTGAGTCACTACAGGACTCAATAGGGATGTGGAGGTCAATGGAAGGAACCACTGAGTGCTGCAGGGGGCACTACCAGAAGTTTTTCAGTGTGTAAACCTTATCTGGCAAAACCCTTTCAATCAGAGCACTGTAATGCAGCACAGGTGGTAGAAGAGATAAGTAATCTCTGTCTTATTTTTGTGTCCAGGGACAGCCAAATTTAAGGAAAAAACTAACACTTTAAAACAGATCAACTGATTGAAGATGGAAAAGGAGAATAGTCACATGACTGAGAGGATATTAAACCTCACCCTGGAGATCATCTACCTACTGACCGGAGAGGTGAGGAGGATTCTGGGAGGTCACATGACATCACTCTTATCTCTATTAATAAAACACAGAGCTGACCGGAGAGGTGAGGAGGATTCTGGGAGGTCACATGACATCACTCTTATCTCTATTAATTAGGGATGCACCGATCCGATATTCGGATCGGATATCGGCCTCGATACTGCCAAAATAGCTGGATCGGGGATCGGTAAAATTAACAGATCCACGGGCCGATCTGGTTTTGTCGCAGCATAACCTACCGCGGTGTCTGCTGATTCCCTGCTCAGCCGTCCCTTACTTACACGGAGCCGCTACTTTCTGTATAGGTCCGGCTCACAGGCGGAGTGATATCAGATGCTCTCCGCCTGTGAATGGAGGAGCCGTACACATGAAGCAGAGGCTTTGCTCTGTACTGCAGCCGCATGCTTTCCGGGCCAGCCACAGATAGACACAGTGCCTACAGGAAAATCCCTGCAAGTACCCTTATTTCTATTACTGTATACTGTGTGTGTATATATATGTATATATTGTTTATGTGTGTAGTTTCGGATCGGTATCGGCAGATACACAAAGCCAGGTATTGGGACTAGAAAAGTCGGATCAGTGCACCCCTACTATTAATAAAACACAGAGCTGACCGGAGAGGTGAGGAGGATTCTGGGAGGTCACATGACATCACTCTTATGTCTATTAATAAAACACAGACCTGACCGAAGAGGTGAGGAGGATTCTGGGAGGTCACATGACATCACTCTTATCTCTATTAATAAAACACAGAGCTGACCGGAGAGGTGAGGAGGATTCTGGGAGGTCACATGACATCACTCTTATCTCTATTAATAAAACACAGACCTGACCGGAGAGGTGAGGAGGATTCTGGGAGGTCACATGACATCACTCTTATCTCTATTAATAAAACACAGAGCTGACCGGAGAGGTGAGAAGGATTCTGGGAGGTCACATGACATCACTCTTATCTCTATTAATAAAACACAGAGCTGACCGGAGAGTTGAGGGATTTTAGGAACTCCTAGTGACAAAAAACTGCATTGACTTATGTTGGGATGTCAACGATCTTCTTTATGTAAAACACAGGAAAGCATTATAGTGAAGAAGCCATCTTACGTTCACATGACTCGTGTGTCACAAAGTTGGAGCAGGAAAGAGAGCCCATTAATGGAGACTCCAACCCACTCTTTAATACCTGACGTAAACAATGACAAGAAGATTCTAGAAGTCACTCAGAAGATCATTGAGCTGCTGACAGGAGAGGTGAGCGGTGCCGGGAATTCTGGGACATTATCCGGTAACAGACAAGGGATGTGTCTGGATGGTGACTGTATCATTGTGTGTGTCAGGTGAATACAGAAGAAGGGAAGTATTTGGGATGCAATGATCTGCACAAGGAGACTTTGATGGAGAAGTGGCCGCCCCTCACATCACCGGGTAAGAGGAGACTTTCATTTCTTGTATTGAGGATCCCCCTAGATACACACATCCTCCATATAAAGACATAGAAACAATGTATTCAGTCAGTGTGTGTGTTTCCTACAGATGGATCCAGTAACAGAAATCCCCCAGAGAGATGTCCCCGTCCTCTGTATTCCCGGGAACCCACACAGGAACACCAGGAGGATCAGGTAGATAAAGCTGAGAGTCTTAAAGAAAGTGCCATTATGTCTGATCCAAAATCATAATGCAGATAAAGTTTCCAGCATTATTAATCTTATACAGGGTAATAACCAGACTGTTAAAGCTGAAGATGAAATGCTTGTGAAGGGTGGTGAGATGCTTAAAGAGGAAGAAATTGCAGTGGAGATCAGCACAGGTGAGTAATAAACAGTAAATCCAGAGAAGAGTCCCAGATTCTCCTTGTTCAGTCACTACAACAATCTCTTCTTCTCCCCCCTCCTCTGTCAGTAGACAGTAATGGGGGGACAGTATGTGCCCAGTGGGGGAGTCAGGAGCCATCAGCCTCTATTAGACTCCGGCTCTCCTCCTCACATCATGTCATTGTCTGTGACCAGCCAATAGACGTGACCAGGAGGATCAGAAAACCAGAGGATCAGCAGAGCTGGGGGTTACTACTGAGCGGGGGATCAGCAGAGCTGGGGGTTACTACTTAGTGGGGGATCAGCAGAGCTGGGGGTTACGTCACCAGTCTCCCCCCACACACACTCTCTGGGGTCTCTCACACATCTCAGTAAAAGGGGCATCACTCTCATCTTTATTCACAGACACCAGAAACACTCAGAGAGAGGTCAAAGCTGAGGAGGAAGAAGGACGTGTGAGGATTAAAGAGGAGGAAGTTCCTCCAGAGATCAGCACAGGTGAGTAATAAACACTAAATCCAGAGAAGAGTCCCAGATTCTCCTTGTTCAGTCACTACAACAATCTCTTCTTCTCCCCCCTCCTCTGTCAGTAGACAGTAATGGGGGGACAGTATGTGCCCAGTGGGGTAGTCAGGAGCCATCAGCCTCTATTAGACTCCGGCTCTCCTCCTCACATCATTTCATTGTGTGTAAGCAGCCAAGAGACGTTACCAGGAGGATCAGAAAACCAGAGGATCAACAGAGCTGGGGGTTACTAGTGAGTGGGGGATCAGCTGAGCTGGGGGTTACTACTGAGCGGGGGATCAGCAGAGCTGGGGGTTACTACTGAGCAGGGGATTAGCTGTGAGCTGGGGGTTACTACTGATCGGGGGATCAGCAGAGCTGGGGGTGGGTTACTACTGAGTGGGGGATCAGCAGAGCTGGGGGTTACTACTGAGCGGGGGATCAGCAGAGCTGGGGGTTACTACTGAGCGGGGGATCAGCAGAGCTGGGGGTTACTACTGAGCGGGGGATCAGCAGAGCTGGGGGTTATGTGACCAGTCTCCCCAAAACACACTCTTTGGGGTCTCTCATACATCTCAGTAAAAGTGGCTTCATTCTCATCTTTATCCACAGACAACAGAAACACTCAGAGAGACATTAAAGTTGAGGAGGAGGAAGAAGGACGTGCAAGGATTAAAGAGGAGGAAGTTCCTCCAGAGATCAGCACAGGTGAGTAATAAACACTAAATCCAGAGAAGAGTCCCAGATTATCCTTGTTCAGTCACTACAACAATCTCTTCTTCTCCCACTTCTTATTCACAGACCCTGGAGCCACCAGCGCCATTCATGGAGATGTAGAAGCTGAGGAGGAGGAAGAAGGACACGTGAGGATTAAAGAGGAGGAAGTTCCTTTTGAGATTGGCACAGGTAAGAAATGACAAATTGCCAATTACATATGGTTTGTGAAGGAGCAGGTTTATACCGTCTGGTGAGATTCTGGAGACTTGCCAATTTTTAGACCAAGAAGGGCTCCATCTTATAAGTTACGCTTTGAGAGCTTATTATCCACAATGAAAGTTGTTGTATCAACCGCTTCCTGACCACCCTCCGCCTTTTTACTGCGGCGGGGTGGCTCTTCTGAGCAAACCGACGTAGACCTACGTCGGTCGTGCACGGGAAGCTACGGGGCGAGCTTCCCGTGGTTAGTAGATGCGATAACTTTTGCGCAAAGCAATCAAAATACGCTTATTGCGATTTTTTTTTTTTTTTTTTTTTTTTTTTACCAAAAACATTGAGCCTTTAGAACTATTTTAAATTAGCCTTGTAAAACTTAAAAAAAAAAAAAGGAAGCCTAGATTTCTACTTGCTCCCAATTAATGTACAGTAATTGTAATCCACAACAACAAAAATATTTTAACTGATGTAAAAAAAAATTCCAAAATTTACAATAAAATAAATTCCAAAATTAAAAAAAAAAATAAAATAAATTCCAAAATGTATTTTATTGTATACAAATGTTATTAAAAAACCCTTTTATTGCAGACAACTTTTCATTTTATTTTATTGTTCATTTAAATGTTCGCATTGTTTTCTCTTTTATTTCCTCCAGATGGACAATACATCAACAATGAAATGGCGATACATCCCATAAAGTTCATCACCTCCAGTTCTCTAGGAGGAGATCCCATTACCCTAAATCCCAATTCGGCCCTTCCCAGCAATGATGTGTCATCTGATCCCACCACACCAGGGGGCAGTATTCCTGATCACTTGCCTCCCACCACCCACCATACAGATCATAGAGAGGAAGAAAAGTTCCCATGTTACATTTGCGGGAAATGTTTTACCAGAAAGGAAACTCTCACCGTACACCAAAGATCTTATACAGGGGAGAGACCATGTTCTGTGTGCGGGAAATGTTTTCTTCGCAAATTGTGCTTCATTAATGAAGAAAAAACATCTACTGGAGAGAAGCCATATTCATGTTCAGAGTGCGGGAAATGTTTCAGCCAGAAGTCAAGTCTTAATTACCACCTACGGGTTCATATAGGCGTGAAGCCGTTCTCTTGTTCCTATTGTGATAAGTGCTTTACCACAAATGCCCGTCTTCTCCAACACCAGAGAACTCACACCGGGGAGAAGCCATTTTCATGTTCAGAGTGCGAGAAATTTTTTACTTCAAGTTCAGCTCTTTTCCATCACAAGAGAAGTCACACCGGAGTGAGGCCGTATTCATGTTCAGAGTGTGGGAAATGTTTTAGTGAGAGTTCAGCTCTTGTCAAACACCAGAGAACGCACACCGGGGTGAAGCCGTATTCATGTTTGGAATGCGAAAAATGTTTCACTTCGCATTCAGGGCTTGTCAATCACATGAGAACTCACACCGGGGAGAAGCCGTATTCCTGTTCAGAGTGCGGGAAATGTTTCACTGCGCCGTCAGCTCTTTTTTATCATCAGAGAACTCACACCGGGGAGAAGCCGTATTCGTGTTCAGAATGTGGGAAATGTTTTACTGAAAGCTCGGCTCTTATAAATCACCAAAGAACTCACACAGGGGAGAAGCCGTATTCCTGTTCGGAATGTGGGAAATGTTTTACTACGAGTTCAGCTCTTGTTGATCACAGGAGAATTCACACCGGGGAGAAGCCGTATTCCTGTTCAGAGTGCGGCAAGTGTTTTACTATGCGCTCGGCTTATGTTTATCACAGGAAAACTCACAAGGGCGAGAAGCCGCATTCCTGTTTGCAGTGCGGGAAAACTTTTTCTGAGAAGAAAAATCTCCTTTTACATCAGAGAAATCACACCGGGCAGAAGCCATATTTTTCATAATAATAATAATAAAAAAAAAAAAAAAAAAGCATAGACATGTTTTATTTAAAAACAGGTTATTCTGAATAACTCAAAAAAACGGTATGCACACAAAATCATGAGCCCTGTGCGGGGTGAGGTTATTGCAGTATCGGTTAAAAAAAAAAGAATAAATCACTTCCATCCTCTGAACGTATGATACTGTATCTGACCCTTATGTAACATCTGACTTTATGTAACATTTTTAGAGATGGTTGTGGTGGCTGAGTACACTTTTTTGTACATAAAGGAAAATGGTATCACACGCTTTGTTTATGCCTATTACTCAGCATTCAATACATTGAATTTTAATTCCTTTTATGTTTGCATATGTGTTACAAGACCCATGCTCGCTCGTTTCCGCTATCCCGACACTCCTCTGTTTCTAGTGAGTAAGCTTGCAGATCGCAACGTCTGTTGGTTTGGTCAACCAAGGCTCCGGGATCCGAACTACAGCTATGTGCCGTTCGGAATCCATTAGAACAAACACCAAGCAGGCTGTATGTAAGTTCAAACAGGAAGACCATTTATTGGAAGTAAACAGCACACTTTTATACAGAATTTTGAACATCCTGCCCCCAACAACCGCTTTCCCATTGGTCAATTGCACAGTACATGCCGTTCTCCTTCAGGTCCTCCTTAGCCATGCAAATGAGGACTTGAAAATGAGTCAGCAGGGATTGGTCCGTTAGTTTGATTAGAAGGACTGTTATGTGTAATGAGACAGAAGCCCCCAGGGGACAATCAACGTACACAATAGCCAGACACAGAACAATGGTTCCATAACGAGCCCCTTCTAATACACATTACTCTGAGTGTCAATACATCCCTTAGCAGACAACAGGTGGGTTCATTAGCACACCCGACAGTAGGTGAATGGAAAGCCACCTCAGACAAAAGCAACATTGTTAGACAGTCAGTCTCCTCATTGAACTTCCTGGAATGACCATATTAGGAGTTGTACTTCTTGGTCAAAGACCTCATGGCAAATGGGAACAAATCTCAATATTTCTACATGGAGACCTTGCTGACAAATATGAAGCAATCCAAACCTTTACCTATCTGTCCTTAAATTCCAGTGACGGTGAACACCGTCACAATATGTTTTCATTCTATTTTAGATATTTTTTCAGATTTATGCTGACCAGTACATATGGCTGTGCATTGGAATTGGCAGCCAAGAAACCCTGCAGGACAAAGGCATAATGAGCTAGTATGCATCTCATACTAGCACATTATGAAATACCTTAGAAAGAAGCCCCGACATGGTCGCCCGGACACCGCTGAGGCAGCTGACATCTTCCCTCGGCGTCTCTTCCGGGTTCGGTGGCTCCGGCGCTGTGAGTTCACTTTCCGGCAAGGAGCTCTGAAGGTCCGCCGGAATCCGCTGGTATCAGCGGCTGCATGCAGGGCGACTATCTCCTAACCACTTTCAGACCGGAGGATTTGGCTGCTCAATGACCAGGCCCTATTTTACGATTCGGCACTGCGTGTATTTAACGGACAATTCCGCGGTCGTGCGACGCTGTACCCAAATAAAATTGACGTCCTTTTTTTCCCACACATAGAGCTTTCTTTTGGTGGTATTTGATCACCTGTGAGATTTTTATTTTTTGCGCTATAAACAAAAAAAGAGCGACAATTCTGAAAAAATAACAATATTTTTCACATTCTTTTATATGAAATTCTCAAAGTAAAATGTAAAAATCTAAATTTTTTAACATTTTAGGCCAATTTGTTTTCTGCTACATATTTTTGGTAAAAAAAAATTGCAATAAGCGTATTTTGATTGGTTTGCGCAAAAGTTATTGCGTTTACTAACTACGGGAAAGATTTATGTCATTTTTATTGTTTATTTTTTTTACTAGTAATGGCTGCGATCTGCGCTTTTTTTTTTTTTTTTTTTTGCGGGATTGCGGCGGACAGATCGGACCCCTAACTGACATTTTTGACACTTTTGGGGTTACCAGTGACATTACTACAGTAATCAGTGCTAAAAATATGCACTGTTACTGTAATAATGACACTGGCAGGGAAGGGGTTAAGCCTGTGGGTGATCAAGGGGTTAACTGTGACCCTAGGGGCGTGATTCTAACTGTGGGGGGGCGTGGCTTGTGAAGTCATCACAGAGACATGCAATCCTATATAGCAGGATCACATGACATCTGTGATAACTTCAGGGAGAAGTACGGATGGCTGTGCTTACATCAGCCGTCCGTCCTTCTCTGTCAGCGGCGGGAGATCGCGAGTGACCGGCGGCCATCAGAGCCGCCTGTCACACGCACTAGCATCCCCGCTGACGAGCGGGGGCGGGAGCGCGCCTCCGGCGGCGCATGATCGCCCCCCCCCTAGCTCCTCCCAGGTGAGCGCCGTACATGTACGGGGCTTTGCCTGGGAGAGCCAGCCTGCCGCAGTACATCTGCAGCGGCTGGGGCTAAAGCGGCTAAACCGTGCAGGTTTAGAAGATATTATATCTTAAGCCTTATTATAGGCTTACCTGAAGGTAAAGCGGAGTATACTACCGCTTTAAGCTGGTCATAGACGATTCAAACCTTGGCCAGTTCAGCAGGGACCAGCCGAGATTCGAACCACATACAGGCAGGTTGCTTGTGCCCAAGTTGATTGACCTGTGGTTGCAGGAAATAAAATCGTTCCATCTATGGCCAGCTTTACACCATCTCTTTGGTTGGTTGTCACAATGCTCAGCACATGGTAGTGTACAATCTGGTAAGGTGCACAGCTGTGATACTGAGACTCTTGGGGTTGATTTACTAAAACTGTAGAGTGCAAAATCTGGTGCAGTTGTGCATGGTAGCCAACCAACTTCTAACTTCAGCTTGTTCAATTAAGCTTTGACAAAACCAAACCTGGAAGCTGATTGGTTTCAACCAGATTTTGCACTCCCCAGTTTTAGTAAATCAACCCCTATGTGTCCTGGTCTATGATTGTTCAGCCCAGCTCAGCTGAGAATGCTCTGTAATGTGAGCTGGATGTTCAAATGCCATGCGGCCAGTGAGCCAGAACACCATTTGAACAACCAGCTCACATTACAGAGCTGATTGGTCAGAGATTGTGACACGGGATTCCCATCCAATTGGTGTGCTATACAAGGCGGCAGATTGGAGAATGCGGGAATCTCAGGAAGAACTCCTAGCTTACCCAATTACCGACCGCCGCAAGTACATATACTGCGGCGGTCAGCCCCTCCTGGGCAAAGTAACGTACCGGTACGTCACTCGCGAGCCAATAGGGGGCGAGCGCGTGCCGCCGGAGGTGCGCTCCCACCCCCGCTCATTCACAGGGATCCCCGCGCGAGTGACCGGAGGCTCCGATGTCCGCCGGCCACTCGCGATCTCCCGCTGTAGAGGGAGAAAGACAGGCGGCTGATGTAAACAAAGCCGCCTGTCATTCTCCCTGATGTAACTGCAGAGATCATACGATCCTGCTATGTAGGATCATATGTCTCTGTGGTTACATCAAAAGCCTTGCCCCCCACAGTTAGAATCACGCCCCTAGGGACACACTTAACCCCTTGATCACTAATAAAGTTAACCCCTTCCCTGTCAGTGTCATTTTTACAGTAACTGCATATGTATAGCACTGATTACTGTAGTGATGTCACTGATTTTTTTGATCATGCGCTATAAACAAAAAAAGAGCGTCAATTTTGCAAAAAATAACAATATTTTTCACATTTTTTTATATGAAATTTCTCCAAAAAAAATGTAAAAATCAAAATTTTTTAACATTTTTCGGCCAATTTGTTTTCTGCTACATATGTTTGGTGAAAAAAAATCGCAAAAAGCGTATTTTGATTGGTTTGCGCAAAAGTTATTGCGTTTACTAACTAAGGGAAAGATTTCTGTCATTTTTATTGTTTTTTTATTTTTTTTACTAGTAATGGCGGCGATCAGCGATTTTTTGCAGGACTGCGACATTGCGGCGGACAGATCGGACCCCTGACTGACATTTTTGACACTTTTGGGGGGACCAGTGACATTACTACAGTAATCAGTGCTAAAAATATGCACTGTTACTGTACTAATGACACGACAGGGAAGGGGTTAACACCAGGGGCGATGAAAGGGTTAAATGTGTCCCTAGGGGGTGCTTTCTAACTGTGTGGGGGATGAGCTTGCTGCATGTTCCTAAATAAGAGGAATACAGGATCCCTGTGTTCATAACTGACAGAACAGCGGTCTGTCGTGTTTACAAAGGCAGACCACCGTTATGTGTCCACAGGGAGCGATTGCGGGTGACCGGCGGAAATTGCGGCCGCCAGTCTCCCCCCCCCCCCCCAGTCGAAGCACCTCCCCCACACAGTTAGCAAGCACTCCCTATGGACACACCTAACCCTTTGATTGCCCGATGTTAATCCCTTCCCCTTACCAGTGTCATTAGTTCAGTAACAGCGCATATTTTTTAGCACCGATGACTGTATTAGTGTCACTGGTCCCACCCAAAAAAGTGTCAGTTAGGGGTCCGAATTGTCCGCCGCAATGTCGCAGTCCCGCTAAAAAACCGCTGATCGCCACCGTTACTAATGAAAAAATAAATAAATAAAATAAAAATGGCATAACAATATCCCTAGTTTGTAGACGCGATAACGTTTTGCGCAAATCAATCAATATTTACGTTTATTAGGATTTTTTTTACCAAAAAAAAAATGTAGCAGAATACAAATTGGCCTAAACTGATGAAGAAATATTATTATTATTATTTTTTTTTTTATTGGCTGTGTTTTAAAGCAGAAAGTAAAAAAATATTTAATAATTATATACAGTGGGTACGGAAAGTATTCAGACCCCCTTACATTTTTCACTCTTTGTTATATTGCAGCCATTTGCTAAAATCATTTAAGTTCATTCTTCTTCCTCATGAATGTACACATAGCACCCCATACTGACAGAAAAACACAGAATTGTTGACATTGTTGCAGATTTATTAAAAAGAAAAACTGAAATATCACATGGTCCTAAGTATTCAGACCCTTTGCTCAGTATTTAGTAGAAGCCCCCTTTTGATCTAATACAGCCAGGAGTCTTTTTGGGAAAGATGCAACAAGTCTTTCACACCTGGATTTGGGGATCCTCTGCCATTCCTCCTTGCAGATCCTCTCCAGTTCTGTCAGGTTGGATGGTAAACGTTGGTGGACAGCCATTTTTAGGTCTCTCCAGAGATGCTCAATTGGGTTTAAGTCAGGGCTCTGGCTGGGCCATTCAAGAACAGTCACGGAGTTGTTGTGAAGCCACTCCTTCGTTATTTTAGCTGTGTGCTTAGGGTCATTGTCTTGTTGGAAGGTAAACCTTCGGCCCAGTCTGAGGTCCAGAGCACTCTGGAGAAGGTTTTTGTCCAGGATATCCCTGTACTTGGCCGCATTCATCTTTCCCTCGATTGCAACCAGTCGTCCTGTCCCTGCAGCTGAAAAACACCCCCACAGCATGATGCTGCCACCACCATGCTTCACTGTTGGGACTGTATTGGACAGGTGATGAGCAGTGCCTGGTTTTCTCCACACATACCGCTTAGAATTAAGGCCAAAAAGTTCTATTTTGGTCTCATCAGACCAGAGAATCTTATTTCTCACCATCTTGAAGTCCTTCAGGTGTTTTTTAGCAAACTCCATGCGGGCTTTCATGTGTCTTACAATGAGGAGAGGCTTCCGTCGGGCCACTCTGCCATAAAGCCCCGACTGGTGGAGGGCTGCAGTGATGGTTGACTTTCTACAACTTTCTCCCATCTCCTGACTGCATTTCTGGAGCTCAGCCACAGTGATCTTTGGGTTCTTCTTTACCTCTCTCACCAAGGCTCTTCTCCCACGATAGCTCAGTTTGGCCGGACGGCCAGCTCTAGGAAGGGTTCTGGTCGTCCCAAACGTCTTCCATTTGAGGATTATGGAGGCCACTGTGCTCTTAGGAACCTTAAGTGCAGCAGAAATATTTTTGTAACCTTGGCCAGATCTGTGCCTTGCCACAATTCTGTCTCTGAGCTCTTCAGGCAGTTCCTTTGACCTCATGATTCCCATTTGCTCTGACATGCATTGTGATCTGGAAGGTCTTATATAGACAGGTGTGTGGCTTTCCTAATCAAGTCCAATCAGTATAATCAAACACAGCTGGACTCAAATGAAGGTGTAGAACCATCTCAAGGATGATCAGAAGAAATGGAAAGCACCTGAGTTAAATATATGAGTGTCACAGCAAAGGGTCTGAATACTTAGGACCATGTGATATTTCAGTTTTTCTTTTTTAATAAATCTGCAACAATGTCAACAATTCTGTGTTTTTCTGTCAGTATGGGGTGCTATGTGTACATTCATTGTAGCAAATGGCTGCAATATAACAAAGAGTGAAAAATTTAAGGGGGTCTGAATACTTTCCGTACCCACTGTATATATATATATTTAATATTTTTTCAAAATTGTCGCTTTTTTGTTTATAGCTCAAAAAATAAAAAATCGCACAGGTGATCAAATACCACCAAAAGAAAGCTCTATTTGTGGGGGAAAAAAGGACGTCAATTTTATTAGGCTACAGCGTTGCACGACCGCGCAATTGTCAGTTAAAGTCACGCAGTGCCGAATCGCCAAGTAGGGCCTGGTTTTAGCCCCCTTCAGGGGCTAAAATGGTTAATATTGCATTTGAATGTTTTGTCGTATGACATCCAGCCAGCAGGGGGCGCTCAGATCTAATAACACAGTTCCAGCAATTTCACTATAAGAAGGGCTAAAATATTCCTTATTTTAAAAGCTAAAATTTGCCCAGCTAAGAAAAACATAATTCCAAAGTTCTGCCTCTATTTTATTGTATTATTCCTTTGTCAGCTCGGGCTGGCAACCAATGAAGCTCCCTTCCGCCCTGCCTTTCTGTCACCTATCATTAGCCTCTCTATCGTTACTATTCCTCCCAGCACCGGAAGCACTCCTCCCATTTCCGCGCAGCTACTTCCTGGTTGCCATAGTGACGTCCAGCGTAAGTGATTGGCTGGATAATCTCGCAGAGGACTGCTTATTCCAGTGTGGAGGAAGAGTCACCACAAGAGGGCGACCCTGAGAGCACAGAAAGTGTCCTCAGCACAGGAGGGGCGGCGGCCATTTTATTGTAGCCGGAAAAGGTGGAGAGAGGAGATTTTGTAGCTGAAATAAACTTCCTGCTGCAGAGTTGTGTGTCAAGTGAGGAGGAGGTAATAATGTCTTCTTATTATGAGAGGAGGGGGTACCAGCACTCTGTAGAATGGACAGGGGAAGGGGGTCATGTGACTGTAGTCAGGTCACATGTCCTATATAAAGCTCAGAGGTGGGGATTTATTTATATGGTGCTGACTATTTATGTAGCACTCTATATGTGTACACGTATGTTTTTTTTCCATTCATTGTGGTCCTCAAAAAGGGACTCTTCCCTTACAAACCATGGCAAGGTGGGAAGGTCCAACGCAAGGCAAGATGGGGAGGTCCGACGCAAGGTGGGAAGGTCCGACGCAAGGTGGGAAGGTCCAACGCAAGGCAAGATGGGGAGGTCCGACGCAAGGTGGGAAGGTCCGACGCAAGGTGGGGAGGTCCGACGCAAGGGGGGGGGATTCAACGCAAGGTGGGGAGGTCCGACGCAAGGTGGGAAGGTCCGACGCAAGGTGGGGAGATTTGACGCAACGTGGGAAGGTCCGACGCAAGGGGGGGAGATTCAACGCAAGGTGGGGAGATTTGACGCAAGGTGGGAAGGTCCGACGCAAGGTGGGGAGATTTGACGCAAGGTGGGAAGGTCCGACGCAAGGTGGGAAGGTCCGACGCAAGGGGGGGAGATTCAACGCAAGGTGGGGAGATTTGACGCAAGGTGGGAAGGTCCGACGCAAGGGGGGGAGATTCAACGCAAGGTGGGGAGATTTGACGCAAGGTGGGAAGGTCCGACGCAAGGGGGGGAGATTCAACGCAAGGTGGGGAGATTTGACGCAAGGTGGGAAGGTCCAAGGCAAGGTGGGGAGGTCCGACGCAAGGTGGGAAGGTCCGACGCAAAGTGGGGAGGTCCGACGCAAGGTGGGGAGATTCAACGCAAGGTGGGGAGATTTGACGCAAGGTGGGAAGGTCCAAGGCAAGGTGGGGAGGTCCGACGCAAGGTGGGGAGGTCCGACGCAAGGTGGGAAGGTCCGACGCAAGGTGGGGAGATTTGACGCAAGGTGGGAAGGTCCAACGCAAGGCAAGATGGGGAGGTCCGACGCAAGGGGGGGAGATTCAACGCAAGGTGGGGAGATTTGACGCAAGGTGGGGAGGTCCGACGCAAGGTGGGGAGGTCCGACGCAAGGTGGGAAGGTCCGACGCAAGGTGGGGAGATTTGACGCAAGGTGGGAAGGTCCAACGCAAGGCAAGATGGGGAGGTCCGACGCAAGGTGGGAAGGTCCGACGCAAGGTGGGGAGATTTGACGCAAGGTGGGAAGGTCCGACGCAAGGTGGGAAGGTCCGACGCAAGGTGGGGAGGTCCGACGCAAGGTGGGAAGGTCCGACGCAAGGGGGGGAGATTCAACGCAAGGTGGGGAGGTCCGACGCAAGGGGGGGAGATTCAACGCAAGGTGGGGAGATTTGACGCAAGGTGGGAAGGTCCAAGGCAAGGTGGGGAGGTCCGACGCAAGGTGGGAAGGTCCGACGCAAGGTGGGGAGGTCCGACGCAAGGTGGGAAGGTCCGACGCAAGGTGGGGAGATTTGACGCAAGGTGGGAAGGTCCAACGCAAGGCAAGATGGGGAGGTCCGACGCAAGGTGGGAAGGTCCGACGCAAGGTGGGGAGATTTGACGCAAGGTGGGAAGGTCCGACGCAAGGTGGGAAGGTCCGACGCAAGGTGGGGAGGTCCGACGCAAGGTGGGAAGGTCCGACGCAAGGGGGGGAGATTCAACGCAAGGTGGGGAGGTCCGACGCAAGGGGGGGAGATTCAACGCAAGGTGGGGAGATTTGACGCAAGGTGGGAAGGTCCAAGGCAAGGTGGGGAGGTCCGACGCAAGGTGGGAAGGTCCGACGCAAGGTGGGAAGGTCCGACGCAAGGGGGGGAGATTCAACGCAAGGTGGGGAGGTCCGACGCAAGGTGGGAAGGTCCAACGCAACGCAAGGTGGGAAGGTCCGACGCAAGGTGGGAAGGTCCAAGGCAAGGTGGGGAGGTCCGACGCAAGGTGGGAAGGTCCGACGCAAGGTGGGGAGGTCCGGCGCAAGGTGGGGAGATTTGACGCAAGGTGGGAAGGTCCAATGCAAGGCAAGATGGGGAGGTCCAACGCAAGGTGGGAAGGTCCGACGCAAGGTGGGAAGGTCCGACGCAAGGTGGGGAGGTGCGACGCAAGGTGGGAAGGTCCGACGCAAGGTGGGGAGATTTGACGCAAGGTGGGAAGGTCCAACGCAAGGCAAGATGGGGAGGTCCGACGCAAGGTGGGAAGGTCCGACGCTAGGTGAGGAGGTCCGACGCAAGGTGGGGAGGTCCGACGCAAGGTGAGGAGGTCCGACGCAAGGTGGGAAAGTCCGACGCAAGGTGGGGAGGTCCGACGCAAGTTTAGGAGATCCAACGCAAGGTGGGGATGGGGGACCTCCCAGCTGTCCCGGATTGTGGGGGACTGCCACATATTTTTTACCTTCGTCCCAAGGACCTATGTACAAAGGCCTTGCCCTGCCTCCCCCACTTTCTCCATAATCATCTGGAGTAGTGCTGATTGTATTCACGCTCTCTGTGAGCCCCTCGCAGTGCGTTTCTGTACATTCATTTTATTTATCTGCACGCACGTAGTCCCCGCCCACTTTCTCTTTGTCCATCACAACCTGTCACTTAGACCCGCCTACTTTTTAATTCCTAAGCTCATCCCCAGATCGCCACACCCAGTCACTCCCCTGTAAACGGTACCACCTCTCCGTTCCCCAGCCCTCTTTTTATTATTTAAAATGGAACTTCATCAGAAGCGAAAGCTTGCCTTCCAGGTGGCTCCACCCCCCCCCCCCGCCAACCCTTCTTGGGTGCCACCATTATGGCACATGTGCAGATGTACCCATTGGCTCTGCCTGGCCTTTTCATCCTGGCTGTTTAGGGCTCACTTTATTCCCTCTAAAATTATCCTCTTCTTCCTGTTACCAACCCCATACCCATAGTTGCCAACATTTGAAAAAAATTTCCAGGGACACTTTGCAGGACAGCTAGCAATTACTTGCCACGCCTACTTTCCTGACGCTCCACCCACTCCACATAATTAATCTCTGCCTACTTTTTATCAGATTATAGGGTCTACTCAATAAAAAGAGAATTACAGGAAATTGAAAAGGAAATTTCAAACTCTGCTCTGCTGTGGCAGCTGGCACCGGCGAGGCGCTGCCGAGAACGAGTGCCTTTGATTTAAAAATGGCGCCAAGCGGCGCCATTACGTAAC
This sequence comes from Pelophylax lessonae, assembly GCF_965119305.1. NCBI lineage: Eukaryota > Metazoa > Chordata > Amphibia > Anura > Ranidae > Pelophylax > Pelophylax lessonae. Next base: position 253,316,842 of record NC_138776.1, on the reverse strand, counting down.
TGCGCATGCGCCCGGCCAAGCTTGTACAAGCTTTCCTGAGCCCGGCAGACATTGTATGTGAACGCTGCATTTACGGGCAGCCCGATTAACGGGTGCTTACCGGGACAATGTAAATTACCCGAAACAGGCTCCTATTTGCCGGGACTATCCCGGCAAAAACGGGACAGTTGGCAAGTATGCATACCAGGCCTGAGGAAAGCAATATGACCTACTGTGGGGGGGATGGGATGCTCAATGTGAGCTGTGCCATATCGGTATCTATACATTAGCAGAAGGGTACAGACTTTGGTGTGTGTTTTCTTACAGGTATGACAGGTTCTCTTTTTCTCTCTATTTGTAGACAAATTGAAGGTAAAACTGTCCATAAAGGAACACCTCAAAACGGATCACCTGACTGAGGATGGAGAAAGAGCAGAGAAACATGACTGAGAAGATATTAAATCTCACGCTGGAGATCATCTACCTGCTGACCGGAGAGGTGAGGAGGATTCTGGGAGGTCACATGACATCACTCTTATCTCTATTAATAAAACACAGAGCTGACCGGAGAGGTGAGGAGGATTCTGGGAGGTCACATGACATCACTCTTAGCGCTATTAATAAAACACAGACCTGACCGGAGAGGTGAGGAGGATTCTGGGAGGTCACATGACATCACTCTTATCTCTATTAATAAAACACAGACCTGACAAAGTGATGGATTTAGGGAACTCCCAGTGACAAAAATGGCATTATTTACAGTGAAATGTAAATGATTCTACTCACTTATGTACTGATATTTATTTATTTTATAAAACACAGGAATGCATTATAGTGAAGAAGCCATTTGAAGATCACATAACTGGTGTGTTACAAAGTTGGAGCAGGAAACAGAGCACCATGACAGAGCCTCCAACTCGCTCCCTAATAACAGAGATAAACAACGACAAGAAGATCCTAGAAGTCACCCAGAAGATGATTGAGCTGCTGACAGGAGAGGTGAGCGGTGCCGGGAATTCTGGGACATTATCCAGTAACAGACAAGGGATGTGTCTGGATGGTGACTGTATCATTGTGTGTGTCAGGTTCCTATAAGGTGTCAGGATGTCACTGTCTATTTCTCCATGGAGGAGTGGGAGTATATAGAAGGACACAAGGACCTCTACAAGGACGCCATGATGGAGAAGCGGCTGCCCCTCACATCACCGGGTAACAGGAGACATTAATTTCTTGTATTGAGGATCCCCCTAGATACACACATCCTCTGATATAAAGACATAGAAACAATGTATTCAGTCAGTGTGTGTGTTTCCTACAGATGGATCCAGTAACAGAAATCCCCCAGAGAGATGTCCCCGTCCTCTGTATTCCCGGAACTCCACACAGGAAGATCAGGAGATCCCTCAGGAGGAACTGGTAGATGAAACTAAGAGTTTTAATGAAAGCTAATGTTATGGTTGATTTAATCGAATTGGAGATGAAGTATTGTATAACCTTATGTATCATAACCAGGGTAAAGACCTTATTGTAAAAAAAGTTGAAGATGAACAAGAACCATATGTGATGGGTGACGAACCGTGTAAGGAGGAGATCCCTCCAGAGATCAGCACAGGTGAGTAATAAACAGTAAATCCAGAGAAGAGCCCCAGATTCTCCTTCTTCAGTCACTACAACAATCTCTTCTTCCCCCCTCCTCTGTCAGTAGACAGTAATGGGGGGACAGTATGTGCCCAGTGGGGGAGTCAGGAGCCATCAGCCTCTATTAGACTTCGGCTCTCCTCCTCACATCATCTCATTGTGTGTTACCAGCCAAGAGACGTGACCAGGAGGATCAGAAAACCATAGGACCAGCAGAGCTGGGGGTTACCACACACGCACTCTCTGGGGTCTCTCATACATCTCAGTACAGGAGGCTTCACTCTCATCTTTATTCACAGACACCGGAGACACTCAGAGGGACGTAAAAGCAGAGGAGGAAGAGGAAGAAGTACATGTGAGGATTAAAGAGGAGGAAGTTCCTGTAGAGATCAGCACAGGTGAGGAATAAACACTATAATGAAGAAAAGATTTGCTGATTCTTCCTGTTCAGTCACTATAGATAGAGGAACCAAGGATAAGCAAGAAAAATCTAATGGCCTGTGTCCAGGTATACAGAATTTTCTTATAAGGGATGACCAGGTCTTGGCTCCCTCAATGTCCTCTTATAATGTGCCTCCTTGGATGAATGTCACTACATGTCTTCATTGTATAATTGTTTGCCTGTATGGTTCCTGCCTTGTTTCCTGATGAGAAAATGTATTGTCATGTGACATCGGTCAGAGGATGTCATGTGATTATCCCAGAATCCTCCTCACCTGTTGTGTGCTTCAGGTGCCTTGGGTGTTGAGATATGGGGGAAGGGGTGTAGGTACGGTCAGCGATGAGAGAATAGGGGGTTCAGATGCAGTAGGTGGTGGGAGAAGGCGGAATACAGGGGCAGTGATTTGTTAACCACTTCCCACCTGCCCAGTATATATATATATATATATATATATATATATATATATATATAATATGGGGGGGGGGTGCTCTCCAGTTCCGAGAGGATGTCACTAATCTGGGGGCACTCAGCAGGGGTGAGGAGCCAGAAGCGCCAGTGGGGAACACCATAAGAGGAGGATCAGGGCTGCTCTGTGCAAAACCATTGCACAGAGCAGGTAAGTATAACATATTATTAAAAACAAATTGTACTTTTAGAATACCTTTGACTCATTGAGGCTCAGCTTCACATATGGGTGTCACACCTACCCCTAACGCAGGTGCTCAGACACTATAGTTGGCTTCTTTGTTCACCTATAGCAGCCCCCTTTCCCATAAGACAAGCAGGCCTACCAGTACTGGGTTGCCCCCAGGACTTATACACAATGCTATAGTGCCTGGCGACCACACCAGGGCAGGCGCGAACTGAGCAAAGCAAATAGGCAGAGTGGTTCAATGACAATCCAGGTAAAATGCGGGCAGAGTTCGGAGAATAGTCAATATCCGATCTGAGGTCATGCACAGGGAAATCCAATCTAGCAGAGCAGGGCAGACAAATAGGCAGTTTGATCAGGTATTACACACTGTATAACAAGCATGAGACTGAAGGTTCGGCTGGCTTATATCAGGTTTGGTCTCCACCTAGAGTCTAGCCACATCAGTCACCTTGCAGGTGGACAAATATACAAGAAGAATGCCACAGCCAAAACCAGGATGCTGGAACCAGCTGCTATGACTGAGCAGGAGCGCATACGTTCTTGACAGTGGGCTTTAACTAGGGTGTGGTTTGCATGCAAATCCACTGCTCCAGGCTGATACCAATGAAGGCATTATAATATTTGCATACCTCCTCCAAGAGCTAGACCACCATTGGCATTTGGGCTAAGGGCTCTTGAGGAAAGTATAGAAGGATCACAGGCACTCTGTGATCATTCCAGAGAGAAGAACGGTCAGCTTTGTTTACAACAGCTGATCGTCCTTCTCTCTCAGCGGGGAGCGATCGCGGGTGTCAGGCGGCAATCGGAGCCGGCTGCCCCGTGCATCAGCATCCCTGCTGCCGAGTGGGGGCGCTCGCCCCCTAACTGCAGGCACCAACCGACGTATACCTACGCCGGTTCGCGCAGGGGGGGGGGGCGCCCTGCCGCAGCGGGCGGGTGGTCGGGAAGTGGTTAGAAATATCAGCATATTCATGAGGATGGACAGGAGGAACCAGGGAAGGCAAAATGCAAAACTTCATTTTTAATGGTTTCTTAACTGTTTCTATTCCTTTTCCATCTCCTATTTTCCCCAGATGGACAACACATTAGTAATGACATGGAGGAACCCCCCCTAAAGTACAGAACGTCCAGGTCTCTAGGAAACAAAATCAGTACCGAAAATCCCCATCCAGTCCTTCCCAGTGCAAATCTTCTATCTAACTCCTCTATACATGGGGGGAGTTTTCTCAGTCATTCCGATTCTATTACCCATCATACAGATCACAAAGGGGATGAAAAGTTCTCATGCTACATTTGCGGGAAACTCTTGACCAGGTATGAAACTCTCACCGTACACCACAGATCCTACGCAGGAGAGAAACCATGTTCTGTGTGCGGGAAATGTTTTCTTCGGAAATTGTGCTTAATTAATCAAGAAATAGTTGACCCCGAAGAAACCCCCTATGTGTGTTCAGAATGCGGGAAATGTTTCAGCCAGAAGTCCAATCTTACTTACCACCTCCGGGTTCACACAGGTGAGAGGCCGTTTTTCTGTTCCCAGTGTGGCAAATGCTTTAAAACAAATGCCCGTCTTCTCCAACATCAGAGAACTCATGCCGAGGTGAAGCCCTATTCTTGTTCAGAGTGCGGGAAATTTTTTACCACCAGTTCGGCTCTTGTCAAACACCAGAGTACTCACACCGGGCTGAGGCCATATCCATGTTCGGAGTGCGGGAAATGTTTTACTACGCACTCGGTTCTCGTTAATCACAAAAGAACTCACACCGGGGAGAGGCCGTTCTCATGTTCAGAGTGCGGGAAGTGTTTCACTACAAGCTCAGCTCTGGCTGATCATCAGAGGATTCACACGGGGCAGAAGCCATATTCGTGTTCGGAATGCGGGAAATGTTTTACAACGCGCTCAGCTTTCGTTTATCACCAGAGGACTCACACCGGGCAGAAGCCGTATTCGTGTTCCGAATGCGGGAAATGTTTTACTACAAATTCAGCTCTTGTTGGTCATCAGAGGACTCACACCGGTCAGAAGCCGTATTCTTGTTCGGAATGTGAAAAATGTTTTACTACACGCTCAGCTTTTGTTTATCACAAGAAAACCCATAATACGGAGGAGATACAGTAGTCATGTCCAGAGTGCGGGAAATGTTTTACCTGAAAAAGTAATATATCACATTGGAGAGCTTAAATTGGGCGGCAGCCATATTCATGGTGAAAATGAGGAAGATTTATCACCACAACAGCACATTTTGAAACATTTACCGTATATACTCCAGTAAAGGCCGACTTTTTCAGCATGCTTTTTTTATGCTGAAAAAGCCCCCCTCGGCTTATACTCGAGTCACGGTCTCACTTACCTTTTCCCCGGTCAGTGCGCATGCGCCACCGCCGCTCAGGAAAGCCCGTACATGTTCGGCTATTCCCGGGCAGACGGCGCATGCGCAGTGACGTGTTGGCGCCGGGCGGCGCCATTTTTAAATGTAAGGCGGAAAGGTAAGTGAGACGCCCCTGCATCTCCTCAGGAGATGCAGTGCTGCGGGCATGGTACAGGACATGGTACAGGAGATCCTGTACCATGTCTGCAGCACTGCATCTCCTATACCATGCCTGTACCATCTGTGCCATATCTGTGCCTTGCCTGTACCATTCTCCTGTACCATCTCCTGTACCATCTTCTGTACCATCTCCTGTACCATGCCTGTACCATCTCCTGTGCCATGCCTGTACCATCTCCTGTGCCATGCCTGTACCATCTGTGCCATGCCTGTACCATTTGTGCCATGCCTGTACCATCGCCTGTGCCATCTCCTGTACCATCTCCTATACCATGCCTGTACCATCTGTGCCATGCCTGTACCATCTCATGTGCCATCGCCTGTACCATCTCCTGTACCATCTCCTATACCATGCCTGAACCATCTCCTGTACCATGCCTGTACCATCTCTCTTACCATTGCCGGGACCATCTCCTGTACCATCGCCTGTGCCATCTCCTGTACCATCTCCTATACCATGCCTGTACCATTTGTGCCATGCCTGTACCATCTCATGTGCCATTCCTGTGCCATCGCCTGTACCATCTTCTGTACCATCTCCTATACCATGCCTGAACCATCTCCTGTACCATGCCTGTACCATCTCTCTTACCATTGCCGGGACCATCTCCTGTACCATGCCTGTACCATCTTCTGTACCATCTCCTGTGCTATGCCTGTACCATCTCCTATACCATGCCTGAACCATCTCCTGTACCATGCCTGTACCATCTCTCTTACCATTGCCTGGACCATCGCCTGTACCATCTTCTGTACCATCTCCTGTGCTATGCCTGTACCATCGCCTGTACCATGCCAAAAGCCCTGCATCTCCTGTACCATGTCCGCAGCCCCTGTTTTGGGTCTCGTGGTGGTCCAGTTGGGTCCAGTAGCTGCTGCATTTCCCACCCTAGGCTTATACTCGAGTCAATATGTTTTCCCAATTTTTTGTGTTAAAATTAGGTGCCTCAGTTTATATACGGGTCGGCTTATACTCGAGTATATACGGTAAATACTTCTACTGGTGATCACAAGTAATGAACCCTACGTGGAAAAATGTATTGCAATAACAGTCCACACAAACATTAAACCAGCTATAACTTCTGAATGAAGGAAGCTGTGTTCAGAGATTCTGACCCTCACAACATGTCCTGCTGGTTTCCAGAGTCGGCTGTGCGTGATGAGTGCTCTTTAGGCCTCGTTCACACTACTATAGCGTACACCCCTTTTTTAGGGCTGTATTTGCCCACTTGGGAAATGCACAGATGTTCCGTGCATCCCTGTGAAAGCGGATTCATACATGCCAATTGGAACACAGTGGCTGCATGGACACTGTTGTTGCACAACTCCAAGCACAGACAAAGTGTATTCGGGGCCCTTCCCCACTTCCGGGATATGGCGCCGTCCCTCGGAAGTTTGGCCCCCTCCTCCTTCCCCTGCCGCGGAGCCAATAGGAATGCACAGCGGGCTTCGCGCATGCGCAGTAGAGACCCACCCGTGAAGCCGCAAGGCTTCACTGCCGGGTTCCCTTACCGGCAATGGCGGCGGCAGCACCCGACAGCCGATGGAAACATCGGCTGCGGTGCCGACATCGCTGGACTCCAGGACAGGTAAGTGTCCTAATATTAAAAGTCAGCAGCTACAATATGTGTAGCTGCTGACTTTTAGTTTTTGGAGGAGGTGGAGGGGAAGGCGGAACTCCGCTTTAATGCGGCTGCTGTCTGCACTGTATAAACTCTGTGTAGCATGAGCTACATACAGTATACAGCGCTGTAGTCTGGCAGCAGGAGGGGGACTTCCCACCTGCTGCCAGAAAAAAATCAAGTCAGGCTGAGCGCTTCCCAGCCATTCACAGGAAAACTTGTATTTTTATCATTGAGTGCAAGACTTTCTCTGATTGGCTGAGGTTGAAATCAAAATGTCTTACACCTGCCTCTCCACCTCAGCCAATCAGAGGAAGCTGTGTATTCACTGATAAAAATGCAAAGCTTCCTTTGAATGGCTGCGAAGCATTCAGCCTGACTAGATCTTGTTTCGGCAGCAGACAGGCAGTTCCTGATGCTACATACAGTTTATACAGGATTGACAGCAGCCCATCAATTAGTAACCGAAATAGTTTGCTTGGGCCACCTTGAAACAAACTATTAGAAATGTGAAAATAAATCTGGAGGGAGGCTTTAAGGCAGAAAGTGCTTAGGCGAGGTAGCTGGTTTGACAATGAAAAGAAATGCAATACTAACACAGAAGGTGCGCCATTTGCATTCTCTGTATTGGCATGGCGCCATCAGACCACAAGGGAGGGTACATTTGTAGGTAGTTTGCAGCTGAGGGACAGGTGCACAGCTTTGGCCAACTGTGCTATGCCCCTGGTATACAGCAGGAAAATCAAGGCTGTAGATGGGCTCTATGGACATTCACAGGGTGCCTCATGGATTATCTAGCTCTGGTCATTAGTTACATTCCAGATGATTTGCAAGAAGGCAAAATCCTTTAATTCTTTAAAAGGAATTAGAATTACATAGAGGTTGGTTAGGGAAGGTTAGATTTAGGGTTTAATGTATGGCCCACAGCCAGGAGGACTAGATTTAGGGTGAGAGTTTGGCCCACAGCCGGGAGGGTTCGATTTAGGGTTAGAGTATGACCCACAGCTGGGAAGGCTAGAGAATAGCCCACAGCCGGGAGGGTTAAATTTAGGGTTGGAGTATGGCCTACAGCTGGGAGGGTTCGATTTAGGGTGTGAGTATGGCTCACAGCTGGAAAGGTTAGAGAATAGCCCACAGCCGGGAGGGTTAAATTTAGGGTTGGAGTATGGCCCACAGCCGGGAGGGTTAAATTTTAGGGTTGGAGTATGGCCCGCAGCCAGGAGGGTTAGATTTAGGGTTGGCGTATGGCCAGGAGCCAGAAGTGTTAGATTTAAGGTTGGAGTATGGCCCGCAGCCAGGAGGGTTAGATTTAGGGTTGGAGTATGGCCAACAGCCGGGAGGGTTCGATTTAGGGTTGGAGTATGGCCCACAGCCAGAAGGGTTAGATTTAGGGTTGGAGTATGGCCCACAGCCAGAAGGGTTAGAGTATGACCCACAGCCAGAAGGGTTAGATTTAGGGTTGGAGTGTGGCCAGCAGCCAGAAGGGTTGGAGTATGGCCCACAGCCAGAAGGGTTAGATTTAGGGTTGGAGTGTGGCCCACAGCCAGGAGGATTAGATTTGGGGTTGGAGTATGGCCCACAGCCAGAAGGGTTAGATTTAGGGTTGGAGTATGGCCCACAGCCGGGAGGGTTCGATTTAGGGTTGGAGTGTGGCCAGCAGCCAGAAGGGTTGGAGTATGGCCCACAGCCAGGAGGGTTAGATTTAGGGTTGGAGTATGGCCCACAGCCGGGAGGGTTCGATTTAGGGTTGGAGTGTGGCCAGCAGCCAGAAGGGTTGGAGTATGGCCCACAGCCAGAAGGGTTAGATTTAGGGTTGGAGTATGGCCCACAGCCAGGAGGGTTCAATTAAGGGTTAGAGTATGGCCCACAGCCAGGAGGGTTAGATTTAGGCTTATAGTGTGTACACAACTTTCTTTCTGATTCAAACTTTCCAAACAAAAATATCCGAAGGGACAAACTCCAAAATTGTAATCGTACGTGAACAGAACTAACGATTTATGTTTAATGTGTACTGTTTTCGTACAAAAAAAGATGCATGATCAGAAACAATAAACAACAGTAAGCTACACTACAAAGTTTCTCCTTCACATAAAAAAAAGCCTTTGTCGTTTAGGAATTTTTGTACAATTAGTACCATCCCCGAGTTCGACTTGTTGTGAGACATCGAAGAAAACTGGATGATCATTGGTCTGATGTTCTTATAATTTGTACCCAGCTTTAGAGTATGGCCCACAGCAAGAACTAGCATTACGGAAAGATTAGGGCTACACGGAGGATTACTGTTACATGAAATGTACAATATCCTGTAAGCTTTATTATGTCAATGTAATTTAAAATGTATTTATTAAAATTATATTTGGTGGTCCTGTCATGGCGGTCCTTGTGCAGACATTTATGTCTCTGTCTCTCGGTTGTTCTGAGATGTCGCTCTGTCACACACTGTCCCACTGGAGACTACAAGTGGCCGTGCTGATGCACATTGCATAGGCAAGATCCATGGTTGTCACAATCCGCAAACCTACCTAATTCTGCAGTTCAGTCAAGTGGTGTTGTATTAGCAAAGACGGCAAAAAGTGTGGTCAGGCAGTGGGGAAAGTAAATTGAATTATTGGGTGCCTTCCTCAATCCTCAACTCTATACTGTACTGTCTAAGTGCAAAGAAAAGTTAGCAACATTCCAACCTGTCCAATGAGGAATGAGGTCGCAGTTGATTTATCCAAAGCTTCAAACATTCCTGATTTACAAACCTAAGGATAAGTGGTCTCGACCCATACAGCCAACATGCAGATCCTCTATTAGGTTCCTGATTTTGTTGGGGGGATTTCTTTGCCCTGCTTCTGTAGTTATTGTTGACTTAACACCAGAAGCCTTGGAGCTAGAATCCGAACATTAAGGCCTCATGCACACAGGGCATTAGAAAAAACGAACTGCAAAGCCACTACCAATGCCAGGAAGCAGCAGTAACAACGTGCTTTTAGTAGCTTTTTCCATTGGCGTTAATGCGCGTTTAGCTTTTTAGCAGCGTTTTTATGCCTCTATTCAAAATCATTGATTGCCTATGAGCCGTCTTTGATACGACTTTCAGCCCATTGATTTGAAAAGAAGTCGCATTCAAGTTTAATCACGATGATCCGACTTGTGCTCGGAGGATCTTGAAGGGGAACTCCATGCCAAAATGGGAAAAACGGTGTGGGGGTCCCCCCCAAGTTCCATACCAGGTCCTTTGAGTCTGGTATTGTTCTTGAAAGGGAACCCCACGGAAAATTGGTAAAAAAAATCCAAACCAGTCCTTTATCCGAGTATGCAGCCCGGCAAATCAGGAAAGAGGAGGGGACGAGTGAGCGCCCCCCTCCCCTCCTGAACCATACCAGGCCACACGCTCTCAACATGGGGGGGGGTGCTTTGGGGCAAAGGGGGCTCTGCACCCCTCCCTCACCGCATGGGGACAAGGGCCTCTTCCCAACAACCTTGGGCGGTGGTTGTGGGGGTCTGCGGGCAGGGGGCTTATCGGAAACTGGACACCCCCCTGTAACAAGGGGGCCCCCCAGATCGCCCCCTATGTAAATAAGTATGGGCTACATTGTACTCCTATCCATTCACCCCAAAAAAGGCAGTGTAGTGTAAATAATGACATGAGACGGTTTTGAGAAGTCCTTTATTAAAAATCTTCCTCCAATCTTCTGCTTCAGGTCTTCCCCCTCGTCGTCTCCATCCGGTCTTCTCCCTCCCTGTGGTGCATGCCCAGATAAGGGTCTGGTATGGATTTTGGGGGGGACCCCACGCCGTTTATTTATTTATTTATTTTTTTGGCGTGGGGTTTCCTTTCAAGATCCATTCCAGATTCAAAGGGACTGGTATGGAAATTGGGGGGGGGGACCCCACGCTGTTTCTTTTTCTTTCTTTTTTTTTTTCATTTTGGCGTGGATATCCCTTTCAAGATCCTCAGAGCACAAGTCTGATTATCATGATCCGACTAGGATGCGACTTCCATTCAAATCAATGGGCTCCCTTAGGGAGCAAAGCTGCATGGCTTTTTTTGAATCAGCTTTAGGCCTTCCAAATTTACAACGCCCCAAGGTTGATTATAAAGGGCGTTAGTTAACAAAGAAAACCCCTTCCCATTTAATGCTGTCAGCAATGGCACCACATGGAAGAGAAATGTCACACAAGGCCTGAGAAAAAATAGTTTCTTTACGCAAGAAAGGTGAAGGCTACAAGAAGATCAGCAAAGCTTTACTTATCAGTCAGAATACTGTAGCAAAAATGATCCAAAAATTTACCAAAGATGGAACTGCAACCATCTTACAGATACGTCCAGCGTCCAGGCCATCCACGGAAGTTAATACCTCGTCAGGAGAGTCTTCTGATGAGAAGGGTTAAAGAAAAAAGCCATGCAAGTTCACTGCAGTTAGCTTAAGTAGAAAGCCTAACTGGGGTGATTGTTTTCCGTGACACAATACGGGGTACACTGCAGAGAGAAAAGGGGAATTGTCCAAGAAGGAAGCCTCTTTTAAGCCAATGCACAAAAAAGCCCGCCTAAAAAAAAAAAAAGAAGACTACTGGGACTACGTACTCTGGAGTGATAAAACCAAGATAATTGTTTTTAGAACCGATGGCTTCAAAACTTTATGGCATCACAAAGGTGAGGAGTACAAAGAAAAATGTATGGCGCCTACAGTGAAATATAGTGATGGTATTGTCCGTCTGTGGGGCTGCTGGTGTCAGGGACCTGCATTTCATTGGAGGTATCATGAATTGACAGATGTACTCCCCTTCTAGAGAAGATGCTACCATCACTCCATGCGCTTGGTCGTTGTGCACTTTTCCAACATGACAATGATCCAAAACACACATCTAAGGCCACTGTTACATTGCTGAAGAACAGGGTGAAAGTAATTCAGTGGCCAAGTATGTCTCCTGATCTGAACCCAAACACCTATGGGGAATTCAGCATCCAGGCTCTAAAAGAGGTCGTTCTTGAAGAATGGAAAAAGATCGATGTTGTAATGTCGCTAACTTGTTCATTCCATGCTCAGAAGTCTCATTAATAGAACATAGTGTATATATATATATGTTCTATTAATGAGCAATACTATTTATTCATTGTATTTTGAAACGACTCAATATGTGTATATGTACAAATAAACTTTTTTTTCATTGATTTTACGTAATTTTATAGCTGTGTGCTTCATTTAAAGTCCCAAACCTCCCTCTTCAATTATTCTCTAGGGCCTCTGATAAAAATGTATCTATATATATATCTATATATATATATAGATATATATATATATATAAAATATATAAATGTTCGGGATGCTAAATAATTTTTTTTTGTAAAAAAAAATAAAAAATACAGATTTTTATATGTAAGAGAAAAGTGGCAAAATACAAAATAGGCCTGGCCTTCCCTCTGGTGCCTCTACTGGCTCGTCCGTGTGATCTGCAAGCCAGGGAAGGAATCTGCCGGTGGTGGAAGTTTACCATAGAGCTGACCGAGGACCAGATGGTACCCGGTCATCTCTATGACTCTCGGAGACTGGGTGCGACATTGTGACATCTCGCCCGTGTGATCTGCAAGCCGGAGAAGGAATCTGCTGGCGGTGGAAGTTTACCATAGAGCTGACCGAGGACTAGATGGTACCCGGTCATCTCTATGACTCTCAGAGACTGGGTGCGACATTGTGACATCTCGCCCGTGTGATCTGCAAGCCGGAGAAGGAATCTGCTGGCGGTGGAAGTTTACCATTGAGCTGACCGAGGACTAGATGGTACCTGGTCATCTCTATGACTCTCAGAGACTGGGTGCGACATTGTGACATCTCGCCCGTGTGATCTGCAAGCCGGAGAAGGAATCTGCTGGCGGTGGAAGTTTACCATTGAGCTGACCGAGGACTAGATGGTACCTGGTCATCTCTATGACTCTCAGAGACTGGGTGTGACATTGTGACATCTCGCCCGTGTGATCTGCAAGCCGGAGAAGGAATCTGCTGGCGGTGGAAGTTTACCATAGAGCTGACCGAGGACTAGATGGTACCTGGTCATCTCTATGACTCTCAGAGACTGGGTGCGACATTGCGACATCTCGCCCGTGTGATCTGCAAGCCGGAGAAGGAATCTGCTGGTGGTGGAAGTTTACCATAGAGCTGACCGAGGACTAGATGGTACCTGGGCATCTCTATGACTCTCAGAGACTGGGTGTGACATTGTGACATCTCGCCCGTGTGATCTGCAAGCCGGAGAAGGAATCTGCTGGCGGTGGAAGTTTACCATAGAGCTGACCGAGGACCAGATGGTACCTGGTCATCTCTATGGCTCTCAGAGACTGGGTGCGACATTGTGACGTCACATCCGGCCCCGGCAGTTGTAAATAGTCGTGTGTTCGGCTGGAAAGCCTGAGATTTTTCATTTAATCTCAGGCTTTCCAGTGTAGAATAGAGATGTGGGGTCTTATGTATTATCTCACTTTCCTGTTGTTTTTTACATTTCCAACACTGAGTTCTTGATGTTGGTTCTTGGTGTCTATGTTCTGGTTTCTGCATAGACGAATATTTCCTCTTTGGACCCTTGTTTCACACTATTCACCTAACATTCCAGTCATTTTTTCATCACAAGTTTTATACACATCCTACAGTATATAACCCTTCTATATCCTTTTAGATTAGCGTGGATGAGACCAGCCCTTATATATAAAATTATACAGTTCACAATTTCGGAAATGGTATCCTGCTGACCTGGCTTAACCTTGGCTTGTTCCCTTGTTGCAGGGGCTGGCCCCTCCCACCTCAGCCTCGGGAAAGACTTGTGTTTGACGCCCCCATTTTTCTCCCTGAGGCTGGTTGCTTTTCCGAGCTGACCTATAGGTAATTATGTTATTTTAATTTATCCCCCCCCCCCCATATATTTTTTAGAGAGCAATTGTTATCCCCTGTGGCATAGGGAATTTTTTTCTAATATTATATCTATTTACACCTTTAGATATCTCTATTGCATCATACTCCTGATGAAGTGGGTAGAGAACCACGAAATTCATTGAGTTATATGGATACCAAGATATCATGTTTTTAATGTTATATCAAATGTTAATAATACTACTGTATGTACCATCACAAAAAATATATTTTGTGCTATGCAGGAATTTAATTCCCTCACGTCAGCTCTTCTTGATATACCTACCTGTTATAATTACATAGTTACATAGTAGTTAAGGTTGAATAAAGACAATAGTCCATCCAGTTCAACCTGCGTGGACGTATTCATTTCCCATACCCCCGAATGTTTTTATCCTTGAGATGTACGTCCAAGAGTCTTTTAAAAGTAGCCATACTCCCTGCAGTTACTACCATTTGTGGTAGAGAATTCCACAGTCTTGTAGCCCTTACTGTAAAGAACCCCCTGCGTAGTCTGAGGTTAAACCGCTTCTCCTCTAATCGCATTGTATGTCCTCGTGTCATCATACATTATTTGCGACTGAATAGTTTTTTTTCTATGTTGATATCACCATTGAGGTATTTATAAATTGCTATCATGTCCCCTCTCAGGCGTCTCTTCTCTAGAGAGAATAAATCAAGCGCTTGTAAGCGCTCTCATAATTTAGGTCCTAAATCAGTTTAGTTGCCCTTCTCTGGACTCTCTCCAGCTCCAACACATCCCTCCTGAGGACTGGCGACCAGAAGTGGAGTTTTTTGGAGTTTAATTGTAGTTTGATATATCTGTAATCATGTTGTATTCTATTACAATAAAATGCATAACCATTATCAAAATATTTTATTTAATTTCATTATATTTATTTGTCATTGTAACGGATCAACCGGCACCCCGACTGGGTACCCCAGTTGACGGATGCTCCTATTGCTTCCCGAGGGCTCCAAGCACTCCACCAGACACCGTAACCTCTTCAGAACCGCCGCAGCTTGGTTGGGGTCTCGCCGTCACTTACCCACCCTGGACCTACGACAAGGCTCCAGGTTCCAGTGGGTGAACCTCTCTTTCCCCCAGAGAGGGCAGCAGAAACAATCCAAACCATTCATTTTCTGTCTTTCACCCATAGTGAAGGTTAGTACCGTCACAGTCATGAATTAAAGCGGAGTTCCGGGCACAGAAGTCATTTTTTACTAAACATACCCCCAGGACAGTCAGGGCTAGCACATTCCACAATGGCTAGCCTCTGATCTGTCCCGGTTCGCACTTACCTTTTAGAAGAAATACTTACTTATAAAATTTCTTCCACAGCGTTTCCATCTCTCTTGTGGGCAGCTGAAGCCGGCGCGGTCCTCTTCTGTGTCTTCTTCCGCGTCTTCTTGTCCCAGAATGCGCCTGCACCGGCCCCTCTTGTCACTTCCGGTGCGGCGCCGCATTCCTCCACAGCTTCTGGGCATGCCCGGAAATGACGAGCGGGGCCGGTGCCGTCGCATTGATTCCTGGGAGCTAGGACGTTCAGCTCCCAGGAATCATAGCGAGACAGGAAGTGACGGGGGGAGCCGCGGCTCGGAGGGAGGAAGTACTCTGAGGTGAGTATCTTCGATCTTCAATTACAAGGTAAGTAAACCAAAAAAAAAAAAAATAACTATCCAATTCCTTTTCAGGTGAGGTCTACCTAGCGGAGGGGCACAAAAAAAAAAAATATCGTTTTTGTGCCCGGAACTCCGCTTTAAAGTAGACCTATTTTACTGGTTTATATTGTATTTTTATTTCTGTTATAATGGAAGGCCATCAATGGTCAAATTTTATTATAATGTTTATTTCATACATTTAAGGAATAATTTGCCTCAAGTCCCGCAAACCAATGAAAAGAATTTTGTATACACAAATAGGGATGGAGGCTTGTTTTTTCTAATACGAAGGTGTGCTGCAGAACATAAAATTCTCTATTTCTAGCAGAAGCCTGAAGGTTTTGTGCCAATATTGACTGGTATTTGGAACGGTTCATAATTCCCTCTACCTTTACTAAGGCCCCCGTTCCAGCTGAAGAAAAACAGCCCCAAAGCATAATGCTGCCACCACCATGCTTCACAGTGGGTATGTGCAGTGTTGTTTTTGCATCAAACATATCTTTTTGAATTATGGGAAAAAAGAACAAGAATCTGGACTCTGCCCGGTGTGAGTTTTCTTGTGAAGTTTAAGACTGCTACGCTGGCTAAAACATTTCCCACACTCTGGACATGGATAGGGCTTCTCCCCAGTGTGAGTCCTTAAGTGCAACTCAAGACTGCACCCCAGAGTAAAACATTTCCCACACTCTGAGCATGAATACGGCCTTTCTCCAGTGTGAGTTCTCATGTGATTAACAAGAATTGAACTCCTACTAAAACATTTTCCACACTCCGAACATAAATATGGCTTCTCCCTCGTGTGAGTTCTCTTGTGAGTAACGAGAGCTGAACTCTGAGTAAAACATTTCCCACACTCTGAACAGGAGTACGGCTTCTCCCCGGTGTGAGATCTCTTGTGATAAATAAGAGCTGAACTCTCAGTAAAACATTTCCCGCATTCTGAACACAAATAGGGCTTCTCCCCGGTGTGAGTTCTCTTGTGCTTAACAAGAACCGTTCTTGTAGTAAAACATTTCTCGCACTCTGAACATGAATACGGCTTCTCTCCAGTGTGAGTTCTCTTGTGATTAAGAAGAGCAGAACTTGTGGTAAAACATTTCCCGCATTCTGAACATGAATATGCCCTCATCAGTGTGTGAGTTCTCTTGTGACAAATGAGATTTGAACTTGAAGTAAAACATTTCCCGCACTCTGAACATGAATATGGCTTCTCTCCTGTATGAATTCTTTGATGTTGGAGAAGTTGGGAATTTGAGTTGAAACATTTTCCACACTGAGAACAGGAATAGGGCTTCATGCCTATGTGGATCCGTCTGTGGGAAACAAGAGAGGACTTATGGGCGAAAGATTTCCCGCATTCTGTACATGAATACGGCTTATTTTCTGTGTGGGTTCTTTTTCTATGTTCTGTATGATGGGTGATGGGAGGTGAGTGAATGGGAAAACTCCCCCCAGGTGTAGAGGAATCTGATGACAAATTTGCCCCCATGTCACTTGTGATGTGTTGTCCATCTGGAGGAAATAGGAGACAGAATGAAATTAGGAACCATTAAAATACACAGAAAGGCTCAACACTTCAGATGCTATGTTTTCCCTGCTCCCCCATACTCCTCTATTAACACTAGGGATAGAACGATATGTTTTTTTCAGGGCCGATACCGATATTTTGGTCACAACGTATCGATATCAGCCGATATTTTGTACATTTAGAGCCCATTCACACTAGCACGACTTGTGAGGCGACTTGTGTCGCCCCAGGTCGCTTGACATAACAAAAGCAATGTTAATCAATCAGTGCCGTCTTAATTGGCACTACTGAAGTCGCTCCGACTTCAGAAAAGGGTCCTGTACTACTTTGAGGCGACCTGTGATCCGACTTGTCCCATATACTTCAATGGGAGCTGCCTCCTTATCTTAATTGACACGACTTGTTATCAGACTTTCCAGGAAGAAGAAAGAGATTAGCCAGGCATTCCCCACAGACAAAGTCGCCTGTCTCTTCAAAGTAGTGCACAAGTCTCTTCCAAGTCAAGTCTCTTCAAAGTCACGGGGCGACTTTCTGGTCGTGGTAGTGTGAACCGGCTCTTAAAGTTTTGAAAAATAAAGACAATTTTTGACACAAATCTGGTACTGAACATGTTAATTTTTTTTAATGCTTAAATAATGCTTAATGACTGGCTTGCTGGCACCCTGTGGTGGGTGGCTGGCTGGTTGTCTGTTATAATATAAAGAAGAGTCAGCGCAAGATGTCCCTACTGGATGAACCAAAATAAACCTAATCAAAAAATAATTGCAACAAAAAATGCCAGATACAAGTGCTCAATGAACCAGGTGGTAAAAGATAAACACTGATATAACAATATAAGAAGGAAATATAAAAAAATTCAAAGTGATATGAAAATTCCAAGTAAGTGCCCTCTGAAGAGTGAACCCCTATGTATCAAATAACACCGTGGGTGTGAAATGATGAAATCAAAATAATATGGGTGACTAATCAAGTGGAAAGAAATATGGGACAAACGTCCTTTTAAAGGTGAACCCCTATCAATGATGGGGTAAAAGAAGAAAATGAGGAAAAAAGATATATATGCGAATAAAATGCAATCTGCTGATGATCAATAGAAAACCAATATATAAAATTATATAAAAATTCTTGAATACAAACTAAATTTTGCAATGGGAAAGGTGTCGCTATATAAACAGGCGAGGTGATCACATTAACGTGTAGAAAATCCCTGTGATCCAAAGAAAACCAGGGGGTGATGATAATAAAAATTTAAAATAAAAGTTCATATATAGTTCATAAGGTGCAATGAAAAAGGTGCTTCAAGTGACGACCCAGTGCAGGAAACCATTCGTTAGCTAGGAGATCCACACAAGTGTGTAATGGCCGCTCACCTCCATTAACACTCAAGTGAGCGTTTTCAGGTGTATATGGTCAACCTGCAGACCCTCTAGATCCAATCGATCACACTCCTCCAATTTATGTGTACTGGATGCGCTGGATGGATGGATGGATGAGGCAATGTATCTCTCTAGTAGCCTCCGATGTACTGGAATACCCTTATGCTTCCTGGAATACTGAATGTGCTGGATAGGATGGATAGGATGGTGTGTTTCCCTAATAACCTCCGATAACAGGGATAACAATGTGCTTCCTGGGATACTTGTTTCTCAGAGAAAAAGGATAAAGGGGACCCTCATGGTGTAGTATATTAAAACAGCTTTTTATTAAATCAAATATATCACACTTACATTTGAGATGAAAAATATCAGCATTGAATCTATCACAGAGTCCCGCTGTTGCGGTTCGTTCCTCTACTTCCGGTCTCGGCCGTGGACCGGAAGTGACGTCACCACGGCTTTTCCCGACGCGCTGCGTCACAAAATCATGTGACTTTTTCAAGGCTGGTTGTCTGGCACCCTGTGGTGGGTGGCTGGCTGGCACTCTGTGGTGGGTGGCTGGCTGGCACCCTGTGGTGGGTGGCTGGCACTCTGTGGTGGGTGGGTGGCTGGCTAGCTGGCTGGCACTCTGTGGTCGGTGGATGGCTGGCACCCTGTGGTGGGTGGATGGCTGGTACCCTGTGGTGGATGGCTGGCACCCTGTGGTAGGTGGCTGGCTGGCACCCTGTGGTAGGTGGCTGGCACTCTGTGGTGGGTGGGTGGCTGGCTAGCTGGCTGGCACTCTGTGGTGGGTGGGTGGCTGGCTGGCACCCTGTGGTGGGTGGCTGGCTGGCACCCTGTGGTAGGTGGGTGGCTGGCACCCTGTGGTGGGTGGCTGGCTGGATGGCACCCTGTGGTGGGTGGATGGCTGGTACCCTGTGGTGGATGGCTGGCTGGCACCCTGTGGTAGGTGGGTGGCTGGCACAGGGGCTGTGGGTGGCTGGTACAGGGCCTGTGGGCGGCTGGCTGGTACAGTGCCTGTGCCTGGCTGGTTGTCTGGCTACCTGTCTGTGGGTGGTGGCTGTCTGACACCCTGTGGTGGGTGGCTGGCACCCTGTAGTGGGTGGCTCGCTGGTACAGTGCCTGTGGATGTGGGGGGCTGGCTGGCACCGGGCTTCTGTGGGTGGGTGGGTGTATGGCTGTGATACACTCCCGCGAGACTAGTCCCGACTCCAGACGAGGCTATCCAAGGCGAGGGAGGCGGCCTAAGAAGGCAGAATGACCTCACAAAAATATTGGCAATATCGGCCAGTTCCGGGGCCGATACCGATATATCGGGGAAAGTGCATATCGGCCCCCGATATATCGGCCTATCCCTAGTTAACACCTCTTTTGATCCATCCAGTTTCCCCCAGCTCCACCACCATCACAAACTATGCTCTATGTCCAACAACTGTTAGTCCCCACCTAAGTGTTTCTCTATCCATGACCCAAATCCCATCCTTCTCCTTTTTTTTTAAACCTATCTCACACATTACACACTCAACACCTTTTAGCCCCCACATCCTTTATGGGTGTCAAACAGATATCAGATTTCCCTTTGCCTTGCAAATTTTCTATAAAACAGAAAGAATGGAAATATAACCCAGACTGCACTAGGAGAACACGGCAAGGACTTTTGCTCACTTTTTGCAGGTCCTGTAAGAATTTTCGAAAAACTATCTGCCTTCATGATAACCATCTGATCAGTCTCAGAGCTGATAAAAAAAAAAAAGTTCAAGCTCTGTGCAGACCTCTGGGATGGACAGTAGTCCTGACTAGATAGGTGAGGAGGATTCTGGGAGGTCACATGACATCACTCTTATCTCTATTAATAAAACACAGACCTGACCGGAGAGGTGAGGAGGATTCTGGGAGGTCACATGACATCACTCTTATGTCTATTAATAAAACAGACCTGACCGGAGAGGTGAAGAGGATTCTGGGAGGTCACATGACAACACTTTAACAGCAGCCAAGGCAGGGACCATGCAGGGAAACAAAAGTTTCTATATTTAATGTATATATTACTCACCCATGGGGATCTCTATAGGAATTTCCTCCACTTTAATCCTCACATGTTCTTCTTCCTCCTCCTCAGGTTTGACGTCTTTCGGAGTGTCTCTGGTGTCTCCGGGGTCTGTGAATAAAGATGAGAGTGAAGCCCCCCTGTACTGAGATGTATGAGAGACCCCAGAGAGTGTGTGTGGGGGGGAGACTGGTCACATCTCTTGGCTGGTAACACACAATGACATGATGTGAGGAGGAGAGCCGGAGTCTAATAGAGGCTGATGGCTCCTGACTCCCCCACTGGGCACATACTGTCCCCCCATTACTGTCTACTGACAGAGGAGGGGGGAGAAGAAGAGATTGTTGCAGTGACTGAACAAGGAGAATCTGGGACTCTTCTCTGGATTTAGCCCTCGTTCACACTGGTGCGATTTGTCATGCAGTTTGACAGTTCCAAATCGCATGGCAGGTTGCATCCCATTGCCAACAATAGAACCATTCAAACAGCTGCGGCTTATGTTGCAGCAACTTTAAAAAAGGTTCCTGTGCTGCTATTTCCGATTTCATTGCGGCTTGTATAGACTTACATTAAATTAAGTGGCAAGCTGCAATGAAATCATAAGTGCAAATCGCACTGATGTCTAAAGTAGCGCGATTTCAAAGCCACCCTGGTGTGAACGGGGGCTTAGTGTTTATTACTCACCTGTGCTGATCT
Organism: Pelophylax lessonae; assembly: GCF_965119305.1. Taxonomy (NCBI): domain Eukaryota; kingdom Metazoa; phylum Chordata; class Amphibia; order Anura; family Ranidae; genus Pelophylax; species Pelophylax lessonae. Next base: position 253,295,761 of record NC_138776.1, on the reverse strand, counting down.
CTAAAGGGATTTCCTCCTCCTTACACCTCTCATCATCCATCACAAGCGTCTCTTCATCCTCAATTTTAACCAAAATCAGGCCGTCTCCCTGGATTAGATATATAATGTTATGTGAAATGTTATCTGCATTGTGATAGAAAAGATGACTAAACAAAAGAACAAAAAATTAATATATTGCAGCTGACCAGCCTTTATACATATATATATATATATATATATACACACACACACACACACACACACACACACACATATATATATATATATATATTTATTTTTATTTATTTAAGGTACTTATATAGCGCTGTCAATTTATGCAGCGCTTTACATATACATTGCACATTCACATCAGTCCCTGCCCTCAAGGAGCTTACAATAGATATACATACACACATGTATATATATTATATATACACACACACACATACATATATAATATATACACACACATACATATTATATATATATATATATATATATATATATATATATATATATATTTGGGATGCACCGAAATGAAAATTTTGGGCCGAAACCGAAAATGCAGGATGCCATTGGCCGAAAACCGAAACCGAACATGACTTTTTCCCCCAAATAATTTTAAAATAGATAGAACAGGGGCATACGCCAAAAACAGGCAGTGACGTACACCTGTCGCTGCCACCCTGTCACAGTATATGTACTGTGACGGGTTGGCAAGAGGTTAATTTAATTACCAATGGTATTTGTATTATGCAGCATGAGGGGGTTAATGTATTGTCACTGCTGCATTAGTGACCGACCAGTGGCAGTTAATTAACCCCTTTGTGCTGCATTAGTGCAACCAGTATCAGTGTTAATTAACACTGGTTGCACTGATACTGGTTGCACTAATGCAGCACAAAGGGGTTAATTACCTGCCACTGGTCGATCACTAATAGATGAGTGACCAGCAGTGGCAATACATTAACCCCCTCATGCTGCATAATTAATACAAATACCAATGGTAAGCTGCCTCAGCTATCACCCCTCCTCCCCTCCCCCCTCCTCTCTCAGCCTCAGCGTCCCTCTCCTTCTCACTCAGCTCCTCCGGTCACGGTGTCCATTATTCAAAAGTCCCGCCTCTGGCTGGCCGCCCGCCTCCCGGTGATGTCACTACTACTACGATCTGTACATGAATGAAGTGACACACCGGGCGGGCGAGCGGCCTCTAATACCTGTCACTATGTGAGCCTTCACTTCTCTTCAATTCCCTGACACTCCGGGCGGGAGGGTGGGGCGAGCGGCCGCTAATAGATATTACTATGTGATCCTTCTCTGTCAGCTCAGTGGTACTGTGTGTGAATGAGATGAGATCTGATCTGACACCGGGCGGGGGGGCGGGGGGAGCGGCCGCTAATAGCTGTAACTATGTGAGCGCTTCACTTCCTTGTCAGGCATGTATCTCCGCTGACAAGGAAGTGAAGGGCTCACATAGTTCTATCTATTAGCGGCCGCTCGCCCCGCCCTCCCGCCTGGTATGTCCATTCATTAATGCACAGATCGTAGTAGGGACGTCATTGAGAGGTGGGCGGCCGGCCAGAGGCGGGACTTTTAAAACCTGCCCTGCGCTGCGCCCTCCTCCTTCCTCACGGCGGCCATATTAATTTCGGCACTGTTAACCCATTATCGGCCGAAATGAGATAGGCTCATTTTCGGCCGATAATTTCGGTGCATCCCTAATATATATATATATATTTTTTTAGCAGAGACCCTAAGGAATAAAATGGCTGTCGTTGTAATTTTTTATGTCACACGGTATTTGGGAAAAAATAAACTTCACTGAATTCAAACAATAATAAACAGTAAAGTTAAGCCCAATTTTTTTTTGTTTATTGTGAAAGATGATGTTACGCCGAATAAATAGATACCCAACATGTTACGCTTTAAAAATGCATGCACTCACTCGTGTAATGGCGACAAACGACAGTACTTAAAAATCTCCATAGGCGACGCATTTTAACGGTTACCAGTTTAGAGTTACAGAGGAGGTCTTGTGCTAGAATTATTGCTCTGGCTCTAATAATGGCAGCGATACCTCACGTGTGATTTGAACGCTGTTTACATTTGCGGGCACGACTTACGTATGCATTTTCTTTGGCGCCCGAGCATGCAGGGACGGGGGCACTTTAAAAAAAAAAAAAATGCCTTATTTATTTTTTCTTTACACTGTCCCTAAAAAAAAAAAAAAATTCTGATGACTTTTATTGCTGTCATAAGGAATTTAAAAATCCTCTTGTGACAGCAATAGGCAGTGACAGGTTCTCTTTATGGAGGGATCGGGGGGTCTAAAAGACCCCTCCACAGCACTTCAAAGTATTCAAAACGCCAAGATCTGCAATTTTTTATACTTTGGATTTTTTAAAATGGACGCCTTTGGCTGCCGAGTAAACCGGAACGGACGCCATGACGTTGCTTTCGGGTTACAACATCAGAGCCCTGAACAAAGCCGATTTTGGCTTTGTTTGGGTCTCCGGCCAGCCAGCGGACATGCAGGCTTGTCGCTCGGGTCTTCCAGTGGTATGGGAGACCCAAGCGGAGCAGGGGAAGGCTGCATGAGGGGGAATCATCTCCTCTCACTGCTTGTGATAACGGCCGAGCAACTAATTAGACGCATCGGTTGTTACTAGAGATCGACCGATTATCGGCAACACCGATATATCGGGGGCCGATCTGCACTTTACCCGATATATCGGAATCGGTTTTTGATTTCCCGATATTGCAGATATTTCAGGGAAAGTGCTTGTACCGGAGTGATCCCTGCAGCTAGAGGCATCACCCCGGTACCGGCATCTATAGCCAACGGTTGGCTGTCTTGTAATGACAACCGATGCGGCTGAGAAGCCGCTCGGCTGTCATTCCAAGGAGCGGGAGGGAACGCCCCCCGCTGCCTTCCACGGCTCGTCCGGGTCTCCTGTCCCACCAGGAGACCCGGGAATCCTACCTTCACCGCCGCCATTTGACCCGGGTCTCCATTTCTTTGAATTCGGCGCCGCTGCGTACCGGGAAGTTATGTCATGACATCACTTCCGGGTACTGGCGGCGCCGAATTAAAAAAACTTACAGCATTCAAAACAGCCAAACTTGGCGTTTTGAATGCTTTTAAGTGCAGAGGTGGGGTTTGGGGTCTTTTAGATCCCCAGATCCCTCCAGCACAGTACCTGTAGACATTAAATTAAAATAATATATATTTTTTTAATGTCCGAAAATATCGGCTGTTATCAGCCGATACCAATATCCGATAACCAAAATATCGGTATCGGCGGTAAAAAAAAATGATATTGGTCGATCACTAGTTGTTATCACATGAAAGCGAACCGTCCGCTCTAAAAAACGGTACCGGGGTGATGTCTCCATCTACAGGCATCACCCCGTTACAACCACTTCCTCAAAATCACGTACAGGTACGTGATTTTGCGGGAAGTGGTTAAAAACAAACCAACAGTCATTAGGGTTCTCCAATCCATCTACCTGATCCTCCTGAGGGATCTCCTGATGTTCCTGTGTGGAGTCCCGGGAATACAGAGGACGGGGAGATCTCTCTGGGGGATTTCTGTTACTGGATCCATCTGTAGGAAACACATCCTCGGCACCGCCCACCTCTTCTGTCAGCAGCTCAATGATCTTCTTGGTGATTTCTAGAATCTTCTTGCTTCTCTCAGGTGTCAAGGAGGGTGTTGGAGGCTCCATCATGGTGCTCTGTATCCTGCTCCAGCTTTGTGACACACGAGTCATGTGATCGTCAAATGGCTTCTTCACTATAATACATTCCTGCGTTTTAGCAAGAAAATACTTATTTTTACATAATAAATGTATCAATTTACATCCTACATTAAAGCGGTTGTAAACCCGAAAATGAAAAAAAAAAAAAAACCTGCAAGACAAAGCCATAATGAGCTAGTATGCATCGCATACTAGCTCATTATGCATTACTTACCTTAGAACGAAGCCCCGACATGGACCCCCGGACATAGCTGCGGGCGCCGCCATGATCCGGAAGCATCTCTTCCGGGTTCGGCGGCTCCGGCTCTGTGATTGGCCGGAGCCGCGATGACGTCACTCCCGGCAAGCTGCCGGCTAGGAAAACTGAAGGTCCCCCCGGACCTTCAGAGCGCATGCGCCGCTCGCGTGAGCGGCTGCATGCACTGCAAATATCTCCTAAACCGTGCCGGTTTAGGAGATATTAATTATACCTACAGGTAAGCCTTATTATAGGCTTACCTGTAGGTAAAAGTGTCAAAAAGCGGGATACTACCGCTTTAAATCAATAGAAGCCCTCAAAATCACGAATGCCTCGTTTCCACTGAGCGGAACGGTTCGGGTTTGGTAGAGTTTGGAAGGGTTAGAATGGTCCGGCCTATTCAGGTGAGCGTTTCCACTGCAAGTCGGACCGCCAGGGGCCATGCGGGGTTTACACCAAACGTGGTGTTTGTTTTGCGCTTTGGTTTGACGTGAACATTGACATTTTCCTGTCCGCCAATCAGTGGAATGTATTGTGCGACGCCAGTAGCTCCGCCCTAACCGTACCGTACCATTTCCTATTTATTTATTTTTTTATTTTCAGGTTCTTATATAGCGCTGTCAATTTACGCAGCGCTTTACATATACATTGTACATTCACATCATGGCCCTACATCTGAAGCAGGACCAGGAATGGTGCGGTTTGGTTCGGTTGTATGGGCCACTTTCATAATGGAAACACTCAAAATAACATACCGTACCGAACCGATCCGCTCAGTGGAAACGAGGTATAACAGTCAGGTTGATGTTTTCTTAAAGCCCCTCTCCAGGATAGAAATGTCCCCCTTGTAATTGATCTCTGTAGTGTAAAAGAAAAAAATAAGTTCTAATGTATGAATGATTTCAGCTGAAACCGGCCGATCACCTGAAACACACAGCGATCTGGCTGTTTCTTCTCCCTGAAAAGCAGGAAGAAAAAACAGCCAGATCTGTAAGTAAAAGCAGCACACATTGCACATTGTTAGGCACACAGTTAGCCCCTTGAGGGTAACCCCTTTCCAGCCAATGACATTAGTACAGTATTCTATCTCATTGCTGTATTAGTGTCACTAGCGATGTCAGTGTCAGTAAGTATCCCTCTTAGCCAGTGTCTGTTAGCACCAGATTTCCCACCACCCTATCACAGTCACGCTATAATTTGCTGATTCCCGCCATTACAGTATAGTGTCTATATCTGTGTAAATCCCAGTATATATACTGTAGCGAGGACTACGCTATATAGCGATGAGTACGATCTATGATCTCATGACTACGTAGTGATGACTACGATCTATGTATGTATCTATGATCTAATGCCTATGTAGCGATGACTACGATCTATGATCTCATGACTACGTAGCGATGACTACGATCTATGTATGGATCTATGATCTAATGACTATTTAGCGATGACTACGATCTATGTATGTATCTATGATCTAATGACTATTTAGCGATGACTACGATCTATGATCTCATGACTACGTAGCGATGACTACGATCTATGTATGGATCTATGATCTAATGACTATTTAGCGATGACTACGATCTATGTATGTATCTATGATCTAATGACTATTTAGCGATGACTACGATCTATGATCTCATGACTACGTAGCGATGACTACGATCTATGTATGGATCTATGATCTAATGACTATTTAGCGATGACTACGATCTATGTATGTATCTATGATCTAATGACTATGTAGCGATGACTACGATCTATGATCTCATGACTACGTAGCGATGACTACGATCTATGTATGGATCTATGATCTAATGACTATTTAGCGATGACTACGCTATATAGCGATATCAGTGTCAGTCAGTATCCCTCTTAGCCAGTTTCTGTTAGCATCAGATTGTCCGCCACCCTATCACAGTCACGCTATAAGTCGCTGATCCCCACCATTACAGTATAGCCTCTATAGCTGCGTAAATCCCAGTATATATACTGTAGCGATGACTACGATCTATGTATGATCTAATGACTATCTAGCGATGACTACGCTATATAGCAATGACTACGATCTATGCATGTATCTATGATCTAATGACTATAGAGTGATGTCATGTGACCTCCCAGAATCCTCCTCACCTCTCCGGTCAGGTCTGTGTTTTATTAATAGAGATAAGAGTGATGTCATGTGACCTCCCAGAATCCTCCTCACCTCTCCGGTCAGCTCTGTGTTTTATTAATAGAGATAAGAGTGATGTCATGTGACCTCCCAGAATCCTCCTCACCTCTCCGGTCAGGTCTGCGTTTTATTAATAGAGATAAGAGTGATGTCATGTGACCTCCCAGAATCCTCCTCACCTCTCCGGTCAGCTCTGCGTTTTATTAATAGAGATAAGAGTGATGTCATGTGACCTCCCAGAATCCTCCTCACCTCTCCGGTCAGCTCTGTGTTTTATTAATAGAGATAAGAGTGATGTCATGTGACCTCCCAGAATCCTCCTCACCTCTCCGGTCAGCAGGTAGATGATCTCCAGGGTGAGGTTTAGTATCCTCTCGGTCATGTGACTCGGCTCCTCCCCCATCCTCGGTCAGGTGATCAGACGAGGGGTTTCCTATTTGTATTTCGTTGTCTCTGGACACAGAAACCTAAAACCAAGAACATCTATGGGATCCATTATGTCATAGATCGACATCATCAGAGAGAGAGAGAGAGAGACAAGGGGAGAAGTACGGAGGAGAGAGACACGAGGAGAGAGGAGAACAAGATCAGCACATCCATAGATATGGAGATGAAGAGAACCTGTCATTCCTCATATTAATAATAAGATGGCTCAGCTCACACTATGCATCCCATCCCCCACAATGGGTCATATTGCTTTCCTCAGGCCTGCTATGGGGCTGGTAACAGGAAGAAGAGGATCCCTATTTATCCCTACTCACCAAAATCCCAATCAGACCTTTATACAGGAGAAGTGACCAGTCACATGACTCACCCCAAATTACTTTCACAGAGACCCCCCTCCTCTCATAATAATAAGACATTATTACCTTCTCCTCACTGGGCATAGAATCTGCAGGAGGAATTTTCTCTTAGCTATAAAAAAAAGAAAACACCACCCTGCTCCTCTTTTAGGCTACAAAAAAATGGCCGCCGCTTACTGAGGACAATTCTTCCTTTCACACGGCAGCCGACCTTTCGCCCTCTAGGGGTGGCTCTGGAATAAACTTCGCTTCTATCTGACTTCTGAACTATCGTCCAATCACTTTGCTGGGCGTCACTATGGCAACCAGCACACCGGAAGTGTGGAAGCCACAGAGCGGAAGTGGGCGGAGAACAGGGATGATAGAGAGGAGATGGGGACTGAGGGAGGCATTCATGTATCCAGGCTGAGCTAGAGAAATAATCTAGTAGGGATAGGATGACAAGGATGTGTAAATTTCCGGGCTGTAGAAGTTTAGCTTTAAAGAAAATTGGAGGAACGTGTTCATTCCATCTCCAGATGTGTTTGATGTATATACTTTATCATCAGCCTATAGCGCCACCTCCTGGCTAGATGTCATAGTAATTATTGTATTAACTTAATTTAACCTTTATCTGACACATGTTGTTTACAAGTAAAAATCAGTATTTTTTGCTAGAAAATGACTTAGAACCCCCAAACATTATATATATATATTTTTTTTTATAGTATATATATATATATATATATATATATATATATATATATATATATATATATAATTTTTTATTTTTTTTTAGCAGAGACCCTATTGAATAAAATGGCGGTCGTTTCAATTTTTTTATGTCACGCGGTTTTAGCGCAGCCCTTTTTTCAAACACAATTTTTTGGGGGAAAAATACACTTCAACTAATTGGAAAAAAAAACCACAATATATACTCCAATTTTTTATTTTTTTTTATATAATATGAAAGATGATGTTACAACGAGTAAATAGATACCTTACATGTCATGCTTTAAACTTGCGCACACTCGTTGAATGGCGCCAAACTACGGTACTTAAAAATCTCCATAGGTGAGGCTTTACGAATTTCTCCAGGTTACCAGTTTAGAGTTTCTGAGGAGGTCTTGCTCTCGAATTATTGCTCTCAGACTAGGGATCGACCGATTATCAGCAAAGCCGATATATCGAGGGCCGATATGCACTTTTCTCGATATATCGGAATCGGCCCCGGAGGTGACCGATATTTTGGGAAAGTGCTTGTACCGGACCTGCAGCTAGAGGCATCACCCCGGTACCGGCGTCCAAAGCCGTTGGTCGGCTGTCTAGTAATGACAACTGATGAGGCTTAGAAGCCGCTCGGCTGTCATTACAAGGAGTGGGAGGGGACATCCCCACCGCCTTCCGCAGCTCGCCCGGGTCTTCCGCCCCCCCGGGAAACCCGGGCATCCTACCTGCACCGCCACTGTCTGACCGGGTCTTTATTTCTTTGAATCCAGCGCCGCCGAGTACCTGGAAGTGATGTCATGAGGTTGTCATTACAAGGAGCGGGAGGGGACATTCCCCCCCACCCCTCTCCCGCTGCATTCCGCGGCTCGCCCAGGTCTCCCCCCTTCCCACCGGGAGACCCGGGCAACCAGCCTGCACAGCCGCCGTAGACCCAATCAAAGCCGCATTCGGCTCTGATCGGGTCTCCATGCAAAAACAAGAAGTGATGCACTTCCGGGTACTCAGCGCCAAATTCAAGAAATGACAGCATACAAAACAGCCAAACTTGGTGTTTTGAATGCTTTTAAGTGCAGAGGAGGGGTTTGGGGTCTTTTAAACCCCCAGATCCCTCCACAAGAGTACTTGTGAAGTAAAAAAAATATTTTTTTTTAAATGTACAAAAATATCGGCCGATACCGATATGCATTGGCCAAAATATTGGTATCGGCAACGAAAAACCGATATCGGTCCATCACTATCTCAGACGTGTGCAGCGATACCTTACATGTGTGGTGTGAACACCGCTTACATATGTGGGTGTGGCCTACGTATGCACGGGGACAGGGGCAATTTAAATTTTATTTATTTTATCACTTTCTTTTTTTTTCCACCATCCCTTTTTTTTTTTTTTCCACCATCCCTTTAAAATAAAACTTTTTTAACCACTTGCAAGGAATGTTAACATCCTTTGCCATAACAATACAGCATGACAGGTCCTCTTTATGGAGAAAATCCCAGTAGATCAGCAGTTTTTTTAAATACTCAGCCCAGCCCGTGTGGCACCAACAACCACGCCACGTTCAAAGTCACTTAAAGCGGAGTTCCTGGAGTCCAGTGATGTCGGCAACCCAGCCTATGTTTCCATCGGCTGTCGGGTGCTGCCACCGCCATTGCCAGTCAGGGAAACCAGCAGTGAAGCCTTGCGGCTTCACAGGCGGGTCCCTACTGCGCATGCGCGAAGCGCGCTGCGCATTCGGATTGGCGCGGTGGAAGGAGAAGGGGGCCAAACTTCAGAGGGGTGGCGAAGTTGGGAAGGGTACCTGTCAAAAACAGGTACCCGTTCCCCCTTCCCCCCTGAAAGGTGCCAAAAAGGCACCGGAGTGGGGGGGAGGAAGCAAATGAGCAGAAGTTCCACTTTTGAAATCCCCTTTCTTCCTTTTTCTGATGCTTGGTTTGAGCTTCAGCAAGTCGTTTTCACCACGTCTAGATTCCTAAATGCATTAAGTTTCTGCCATGTGATCGGCTGATTAACAAATTTTGTTACCAAAGCAATTGAACAGGTGTACCTAATAAAGTGGCCGGTGAGCGTATATGAAATAGGGACCTTTTAAAGTGTAAGTTCCCATTTACCAAAGAACTCTCTATGCCAGTGATGGTGAACCTTGGCATCCCAGATGTTTTGGAATGACATTTCCCATGATGCTCAACTACACTGTGAATGAGCATCATGTGAAATGTAGTTCCAAAACATCTGGGGTGCCAAGGTTCCCCATCACTGCTCTATGCTGTCCCATATGGGTATAGGGGAGTTTTACTTTCCTGCAGAGCACATAGGATTTTCTGAGGTGTATTGGTTGTTTTTCTAAAGGCTCGTACACACGCACCGATTGTCGGCCGTAAATATTCGGCCAACGTCCGATCGGCCGATTGTCGGCTTGTTAGTATGATGCTTCCGACAACCGACTGCCACTTTTCGGCCGAACAAAATCTGGTGTGCAGGCCATAAAATTTTTGTAGGCCAACAAAGAACGGCCGATTGTTCCTCAGTCAGTACAGATTTCGGCCGACAAAAATCAGATGAGCAAGACTGGGCATGCTCAGAGAAGAAAAAACACACGGAAAGTTAACCATCACATGACATCACTTCTGCAGTTGGTTGTTGTTGGCCGACAAAATTCGTGTGCAGTCTTTAGCACTTTTCAACCAACACGACAGCACTGGACAAAAGACGGCCGATCGTTCAGCCGACAATCGGTACGTGTGTGCGGGGCTTTAGACACATCTTTTTCAAAGTTACGACATACTTACCCCTGCAAGAATCTAGAAAAGTGGTCAAAATAGAACAAAATCAGATGCACAAAGGAAACAAAAGAAAATAGTGCTAAGCTTTATTTTTCATGTTAACAATTAGGCAAGAAAACAAAGTGCATATCAAAAGTATCCATAGTGCCAACTGTATAAACCTAAAAGAATGGTTAAAATTAGGGATCGTCCGATTATCGGCAAAGCCGATATATCGAGGGCCGATATGCACTTTCCCCGATATATCGGAATCGGCCCCAGAGGTTACCGATATTTAAGATATTTCGGAAAGTGCTGTACCGGAGTGATGTCTGTAGCTAGAGGCATCACCCCGGTACCGGCGTCCATAGCCGACAGCTGAGAAGCCGCTCGGCTGTCATTACAAGGAGCGGAAGGGGAGACCCGGGCATCCTACCTGCACGGCCGCTGAAGAGAAGACCCAATCAAAGCCGCATTAGGCTCTGATCGGGTCTCCATGTAGAAACCCAGAAAGTGATGTCATGACATCACTTCCGGGTACTCAACGCCAAATTCAAAACAATGACCGCATTCAAAACAGCCAAACTTGGTGTTTTGAATGCTTTTAAGTGCAAAGGAGGGGTTTGGGGTCTTTTAGACATCCAGATCCCTCAACAACAGTACCTGTCAAGAAAGAAAAAAAATTTTAAATGTACAAGAATATCGGCCGAAACCGATATTCAATGGCCAAAATATCGGTATCGGCTTTAAAAAAAACGATATCGGTCGATCACTACTTCCTACACACTGAATTGCGGGAAAACAGCATGAGGCAAGTGTGGCACTCCACCCAATGGATGATATCAGCGCTGAGTTCCACAGCATTAACCCTTTCAATTGCAAAACCAGATGGAACAGAAAATTATAGCACTCAGTGATCTAAGTAAATGAGTAAGCTCCTGGTGCTCGTCCCAACTCTCTACTCACTAAGTCTTCAGAAACAGGGCAATGCAAGCAGCTCTGGACCTGGAAAGCCCTCTACAGCTATCTTTTATTGGAACAGATTCTGGAAACCACTCTACACAAACCCCATTGCCCAATGGTCACGTCCACGGTATCCCTGGCAACATCCAGTCCAAAGGGGCATAGATAAGGTCTCAAAAAGCCAGGCTTAGGGTGACTGCATTAAAAGTAACAAAGCTCCAGCAAGGAAAAAGGAGAGTCTTAATGGAAAGAAAATTGAAGATGGTAAAGGTGTTAGCAAGTGGGTCTTTTCATCCATTCTCCTAGGACACTAGCAAAAAAAACTGGAGCATACTGGAAGTAGGAGGGGTTATCCTCTGCTGGCTTACAGCATTCCTCCTCCTGTAGACGACAGGACCAAAGGTTAAAGAATGTGTCCCTAAATCAAGAAACATTTCTGTCACTTCATCATGAAGATAGGTTCTGAACAAAAACTCTTGTGACATCATCCACCCACGACTGCTCACCAAGCCTCGGTTTCATCCGATGGATTTTCAAGCCTCGTTCCCACTCCTGCTCCCTCCACCGCTATTGCCGGCAACGGGGAAGAGGGGACATGCTTCTTTCCGATGGCGGTGCTCACTGGATGATGCACACCCCCCACCCGGGATACACCCAGGAGGGTGCCTACTTGTACCTGCTACCCTGGCCTGAACCAATGTGAGTGTTTTATTACACACCAATAAATATTTTAAAAGTGTACACTTAGAGGCACCTCTTCTATTTGTTCATCCCTAGCCCTGTTGGAACCCCTGGCTTATTGGTTCACTTGATGGCTGCCCTATATGTTGGACTTTCTCCCTATACATAGACTCACATGGACTTTTTGAATAAACTGTGCAGCAAATGCGTCTGATATACATGTTTTTCCGAATGAAGATAGGTTCTGCCCACGGTGAATTCTACAAGATAAAATAAGATTTTTCTTTCCCTGGTAAATCCCTTTTAAACATGGCTAACATGGCCATGACTTCTCCCAAAAAAACAGTATTCGTAGTAAATCAATTCTGCATTATAAAGATGAATTTGGCTTCTGCTCTGTGTGGATTCTCTTATGAAATTTAAGGTTGCTCTGCTGACTAAAACATTTCCCACACTCCGAACATGGATACGGCTTCTCCCCTGTGTGAGTTCTCTTGTGTAACTCAAGATGGGACCCCAGAGTGAAACATTTCCCACACTCTGAACACGAATAAGGCCTCTCCCCTGTGTGAGTTCTCATGTGATTAACAAGAGTTGAACTCCTACTAAAACATTTTCCACACTCCGAACATGAATACGGCTTCTCCTTTGTGTGAGATCTCTTGTGATTAATAAGAGCTGAACTCTCAGGAAAACATTTCCCGCACTCCGAACAGGAATACGGCTTCTCCCCCTCGTGAGTTCTCTTGTGATAAACAAGAGCTGAATTCGTAGTAAAGCATTTTCCACATTCAGAACATGAATACGGCTTCTCTCCTGTGTGAGTCCTCTTGTGATAAATGAGGGCTGAACACGCACCAAAACATTTCCCGCATTCCGAACACAAATAGGGCTTCTCCCCGGTGTGAGTTCTCTTGTGATTAACGAGAGCTGTACTTGTGGTAAAACATTTCCCGCACTCTGAACATGAATATGGCTTCTCCCCAGTGTGAATTCTCTGATGGCGGAGAAGATGGGAATTTGAGTTAAAACATTTTCCACACTGGGAACAGGAATAGGGCTTCATGCCTATGTGGAGTCGTCCGTGGGAAATAAGAGAGGACTTCTGGGTGAAACATTTCCCACATTCTGAACATGAATACGGCTTATTTTTTGTGTGAGTTTTTTTTCTATGATCTGTATGATGGGTGATGAAAGGTGAGTGATCAAGAAAACTTCCTCCAGGTGTAGAAAGATCTGATGACCAATGTGCCCCCATGCCACGCATAATATGTTGTCCATCTGGAGGAAACAAAAGACCAATAGGAGAATAAGGCAGTTAAAACACATGGCAAGGCTACACTTTTTAGTGTAGTTGTGCACAGATAGCACTACACTAAAATTCATTAATTTGTACAAATACAAAATATTTGACTTATTTTTAATAAGTAAAGACCGCATCTGGAGTATTCTGTCCAGTTCTGGTTGCCAGTCCTCAGGAGGGATGTGTTGGAGCTGGAGAGAGTCCAGAGAAGGGCAACTAAACTAATTAGGGGATTGGAGGACATTAATTATGAAGAGCGTCTGCAATTGCTTAATTTATTCTCCCTGGAGAAGAGACGCCTGAGAGGGGACATGATAGCAATTTATAAATATCTCAATGGTGATGTCAGCATAGAAAAAAGCTATTCAGTCGAAAGGATTGCATGAGGACTCGAGGGCATACAATGCGATTAGAGGAGAAGCATTTTAACCTCAGGCAACGCAGGGGGTTCTTTAATGTTAGGGCTACAAGATTGTGGAATTCTCTACCACAAGAGGTGGTTTCTGCGGGAAGTATGGTGGCTTTCAAAAGACTTTTGGACGTACATCTCAAGGATCAGAACATTCAGGGGTATGAGAGATGATTACGGCCACACACACCTACACAGGTTGAACTGGATGGACTATTGTCTTTATTCAACCTCAACTACTATGTAACTATATAATTACTCCTGCCTATCATTCTTACTGCATTCCACAAGAAATCTTTCTCCTATCTAGGACTACATCACTCCAGATTAGTTGCTGGCACATTCTACAGGGTAAAATGCCTCTAGGTTTGAGAAACTGTGCCTAGATAATCCTGTAACCCCCCCCCCCTCCAAATACTTACCCAAGCCTGATCTCCATCCAGTGATGTGCATGAGAGCTGTGGCTCACTCTGCTCTCTCTCTCTCCTCATTGGACAGAAAGGCAGCAGTGGAAGTTATTGGCTTCCGCTGCTGTCATTCATAGCAGTGAGGAGAGGTCGACACCCAAAGCAGGTTCGGGAGTGAGCACGCACGAGTGCCCCCATAGCAAGCGACTTGCTGTGGGGGTGCTCAGCAGGTGGGGGGGAGCCAGAAGCGCCAGAAGGGGACCCCAAAAGAGGAGGATCGGGGCTGCTCTGTGCAAAACGATTACATGGATGGATGAAGCAATGCTTTTGATAATGAAATGATTAGCTTTTACTTAAGATACATTTAAAAAAAATATTGAACACAAATTGGCCGGGATAAAAAGTGCTTTTAATAACATCCAAAGACTTTAAAGCCCAACGCCAGGATGAAAAAATCATTCCTTTACAGCGGGTCCCCCTGCACTGCAAGGGTTAAATGCTCATTTTGTCTAGGGTGCATGAATGAGGTGTAAATACGCTATTCCTTGTTCTGGCAGGAGCCCTCCAACACTGCGATGGTCCCCCATAGCCTGCTCTGTAAGCTACAACCATCACCTGTGACATCACTCTTATCTCTATTAATAAAACACAGAGCTGACCGGAGAGGTGAGGAGGATTCTGGGAGGTCACATGACATCACTCTTATCTCTATTAATAAAACACAGAGCTGACCAGAGAGGTGAGGAGGATTCTGGGAGGTCACATGACATCACTCTTATCTCTATTAATAAAACACAGAGCTGACCGGAGAGGTGAGGAGGATTCTGGGAGGTCACATGACATCACTCTTATCTCTAAAAATAAAACACAGACCTGACCGGAGAGGTGAGGAGGATTCTGGGAGGTCACATGACATCACTCTTATCTCTATTAATAAAACACAGAGCTGACCGGAGAGGTGGAGGAGGATTCTGGGAGGGGCATGTGATGTCACTTTAAGCTGTATTTATAAAACACAGAGCTGACTGTGGAAGAGAGGGGATTCTGGGAGGGTTACCTGACAATACTGTTCTCCTATCAGGAGGCCATACAGTTAAAAAAACTTACCAGTCAGGACACGATAGCGACATATTCTAGAGCAGGGGTCTTCAAACTACGGTGTTCTAAAATTTTCTCGGACCCGTGAAAAAATCGGACCTCGTCACTTCCGGTTATAGGAGTCTCAAGTGCGCATGCGCATAAGACATTATCTTGGTTTGGTAAACTTATAACACATAGCGGGCAGCTGAATGAGAGGAGGCGGGGCTGAGGTGGGACGGAAGACACCGCCGCGTCATCTGCGGAGCTGGTGGAGGAGGCGGGACGGAGGTGCGGCCGTGTAATATATGCAGGACTTTAGCGACTCCTTGTTTTATTATATTTAGCAATTATCGTATTATTTTTCCTTAGGATTTCATTACATTTACTATTTATATAATACAAAATAAGAAATAGTAAATGTAATGAAATTCTAGGGATAAATAATACGATAATTACTAAAGATAATAAAACATAAGGAGTCGCTAAAGTCCTGCATTTATTACACGGCCGCACCTCCGTCCCGCCTCCTCCACCAGCTCTGCATATGACGCGGCGGTGTCCTCCGTCGCACCTCAGCCCCGCCTCCTCTCAATCAGCTGTCCGCTCTCTGTTATAATTTTGCCAAACCTCGAAAAATGTCTTCTGCGCATGCGCACGGACGACTCCCATCCGCTGTTTTGTGATGCTCTATCACCGGAAGTGACGAGGTCCGATTTTTTCACGGGTCCGACAAAATTTTACAACACCGGCCTTCCAGTTGTTCAGGAACTACAATTCCCATCATGCCTAGTCCTGTCTGTGAATGTCTGTTTTACAATGCCTCATGGGATGTGTAGTTCTGCAACAGCTGGAGGGCCGTAGTTTGGGGATCCCTGATTTGGAGTCAAGAAAATGTATGTCAAGAGGGCAATGACAGAACTAAGAATGGACTATACAAAAAAGTACTTTACATGTGGACAATGGCCAGAAGACCAGTAAGAAAATATTTTTTTTTCCAGTGCTTGGCTACTTTACTGGTAAATGAAAAAGAATCTGCAAATCCTTTATTTAATCTTCATTTCTCACCTGTGCTGATCTCTATGTGGACTTCCTCCTCTTTAATGCTCAGAGGTTCTTCTTCCTCCTCCTCAGCTTTGACATCTCTCAGTGTCTCTCTGGTATCTCCGGGGTCTGTGAATAAAGATGAGAGTGAAGCTCCCCTGTACTGAGATGTATGAGAGATCTCAGAGAGTGTGTTTGTAACCCCCAGCTCTGCTGATCCCCCGCTTAGTAGTAACCCCCAGCTCTGCTGATCCCCCGCTCAGTAGTAACCCCCATCTCTGTGGATCCCCCGCTCAGTAGTAACCCCCAGCTCTGCTGATCCCCCGCTCAGTAGTAACCCCCAGCTCTGCTGATCCCCCTGTACTGAGATGTATGAGAGACCCCAGAGAGTGTGTTCGTAACCCCCAGCTCTGCTGATCCCCAGCTCAGTAGTAACCCCCAGCTCTGCTGATCCCCAGCTCAGTAGTAACCCCCAGCTCTGCTGATCCCCCTGCTCAGTAGTAACCCCCAGCTCTGCTGATCCCCCGCTCAGTAGTAACCCCCAGCTCTGCTGATCCCCCTGTACTGAGATGTATGAGAGACCCCAGAGAGTATGTGTGGGGGAGACTGGTCATGTCTCTTGGCTGGTAACACACAATGACATGATGTGAGGAGGAGAGCCGGAGTCTAATAGAGGCTGATGGCTCCTGACTCCCCCACTGGGCACATACTGCCCCCCCATTACTGTCTACTGACAGAGGAGGGGGGAGAAGAAGAGATTGTTGTAGTGACTGAACAAGGAGAATCTGGGACTCTTCTCTGGATTTAGTGTTTATTACTCACCTGTGCTGATCTGTGGAGGAACTTCCTCCTCCTTACATGACTCATCACCCATCACAGATGGATCTTCTTCATCTTCAACTTTAACGATAATCAGGCCTTCATACTAGGTAGTAAAGTAACTTTGTTAATGCCAATTTTGGTATGCTGATTTTTTTGTAAAGCAAAAGAACTAGAGCCCTTAATTCTATTACCTGATCCTCCTGAGGGATCTTCTGATGTTCCTGTGTGGAGTCCCGGGAATACAGAGGACGGGGACATCTCTCTGGGGGATTTCTGTTACTGGATCCATCTGTAAGAAACACACACACTGACTGAATACATTGTTTCTATGTCTTTATATCAGAGGATGTGTGTATCCAGGGGGATCCTCAATACAAGAAATTAAAGTCTCCTCTTACCCGGTGATGTGAGGGACGGCCGCTTCTCCATCATGACGTCCTTGTAGCGATCCTTGTGTCCTTCTATATACTCCCACTCCTCCATGGAGAAATAGACAGTGACATCCTGACACCTTATAGGAACCTGACACACACAATGATACAGTCACCATCCAGACACATCCCTTGTCTGTTACTGGATAATGTCCCAGAATTCCCGGCACCGCTCACCTCTCCCGTCAGAAGCTCAATGATCTTTTTTGTGACTTCTAGAATCTTCTTGCTGTTGTTTATCTCAGATATAAGAGAGTAGGTTGGAGACTCCGCCATGGGGCTCAGTTTCCTGCTCCAATGTTGTGTCACATGAGTCATGCGATCATCAGCTGCCTTCTTCACTATAATGCATTCCTGTGTATTAGGAGGTAAATAAATATCACTTCGTAGAAAAAATAACTCTCATCTCGTTGTAAACAAACAGAGGTTAAAAAAATTTATCTGTAGAGATGAGAGGAGATAGCCCGACAGTACACACCTTGTCAGGACCAAGTGGTTAGCAGGTAAAAGCAGCCTCAGTTCAATTCATCCAAGCCATGTCTCTAACGCGTTTCGTCCTGCCCCCCAGGGCTTAATCATAGAGGTCCATGAAGCCTCATGGGTGGGAAAAATGTGTTGGGGGTGGCTTTGATTAATCCAGCTGAGGCTGCTTTTACCTGCTAACCACTTGGGCAGAGCAAGGTGTGCAAAAGTAAAGCTACCCCCTCTCATCTCTAGTGTGCTCTGGGTCTGGATTAACCTCTCCCTAGCCTACACTCTCACTTTTCAGTGGCATCCAACTTGTTTGACCTTAGCAGCCTGAGCTGGGCCCCTAAGCATTTATCGTGGGTTACACTAGTCAGTCCCGTACAGCCTAGGCTGTCAAAACCGCCCACACATCCACCCTAGTTGGAGATGTAGGGAGCCAGCCCCTGAACTGAGGGAGACTTGGTGGGAAAACAAGTCCCAGGATGACCATGTGCAACGTGAGAAGGAGAGGGTTGGGAAGCCCAGGGCACAGGACTCACGTGGAGAGTCAGGGTGAAATTGCTGGTGTGCCTGTGCTTCCCTGGGTTAAAATAGTGTAACTGTGCTGCTGCACACATCTAAAGGCCACTGCCTTTGGCAGGACTGGAAAGCATGCGCAGTGGACTATGCCCTGGAGTGGAGGGACCCAGTAATTTGTGGGATCATGTGACCTCCCAGAATCCTCCTCACCTCTCCGGTCAGGTCTGTTTTATTAATAGAGATAAAAGTGATGTCATGTGACCTCCCAGAATCCTCCTCACCTCTCCGGTCAGCTCTGTGTTTTATTAATAGAGATAAGAGTGATGTCATGTGACCTCCCAGAATCCTCCTCACCTCTCCGGTCAGCAGGTAGATGATCTCCAGGGTGAGGTTTAGTATCCTCTCGGTCATGTGACTCGGCTCCTCCCCCATCCTCGGTCAGGTGATCAGACGAGGGGTTACCTATTTGTATTTCGTTGTCTCAGGACACAGAAACCTAAAACCAGGAGAAGTAGAGAACATCTATGGGATCCATTATGTCATAGATCAACGTCATCAGAGATAGAGACAGACAAGGGGAGAAGTACGGAGCAGAGATACATGAAGAGGAGAGAGGAGAACAAGATCAGCACATCCATAGATATGGAGATGAAGAGAACCTGTCATTCCTGGGGAACACACATCTAAAGTGTAAACAAGATCAGAGCTCCCAACACACTGACTGAGCTCCTGATCACTGTTTGCAAGTGTTTGGGCTCCACATCATGTGACCAGTGTGGCAGCCAGCCATAGTAGTCACATGATCAGGAACTCTGTCTCTACCTCCCGTTATTTAAAACCCCTTAAAGTGATGTTAACCCCTTTTTTTTTTTAATTTAATAAAGGAGGTCAGGACATGCCATATGCCACATAAGAGGCAGCAGCAAGGGGTTAACTTTACATATTTGATATGTCTCTATTACAAGAGAGATGATTGCAGCAGATATATGTATATATATATATATATATATATATATATATATATATATATATATATATATATTAGTGATCGATCGATATCGGTTTTTCATTGCTGATACAGATCCCGATATTTTGGCCAATGCATATTGGTATCAGCCTGTATTGGCCGATATTTTTGTACATTTAAAACTTAAAAAAAAAATATATATATATTTTTTTTTTACAGGTACTGTTGTGGAGGGATCTGGGGGATCTAAAAGACCCCAAACCCCTCCTGTGCACCAAAAGCATTCAAAACGCCAAGTTTTGCTGTCATTGTTTTTAATCTGGTGCCGAGTACCTGGAAGTGATGTCACTCATGACATCACGTCCGGGTTTTTGCATGGAGACCCGATCAGAGCTGAATGCGGCTTTGATCGGGTCTTCGGTGGCCGTGCAGGCTGGTTGCCCGGGTCTCCCAGTGGGACGGGAGACCCGGCGAGCCGCGGAAGGCGGCAGGAGGGGGGGGGGGGGAGTCATCCCCTCCCGCTCCTTGTAATGACAGCCGAGCGGCTTCTCAGCCGCATCCGTTGTCATTACAAGACAGCCGACCATCGGCTTTGGACGCCGGTACCGGGGTGATGCCTCTATCTGCAGGTATCACTCCAGTACAAGTATTTCCCGAAATATCGGCAATATCGGTAACCTCCGGGGCCGATTCCGATATATCGGGGAAAGTGCAGATCGGCCCTCGATATATCGGCTTTGCCGATAATCGGTCGATCCCTAACATACATATATATATATATATATATATATAGTATATGCCTTACAGACACATACATGAATCTGTCACACGTTCTGCCATTTGTACAAAGCCTCAGCCGATTGGCCCAGTACTGTGACAGCTTTCTGGTGGGCTCGCTCGGGTGGGTTTGGACTGGGATCTGAACACGCTCATCCCTACTTCAAAGTGCAGAGGTCAGGAGTGGGTCACATGGGGCTGAACTCATCTCTTTCCAATCTCTTTTTTTTTGTTTAGTCCTATGAGCTTCAGGCTAGGTCAAAGGGACAAAAATATCCATTCCCGCAGCTCATTGGAGTAAAAAAAAAGAATGCAAATTTGGTTAGCGATGCGTTCCCATATAATAATAATAATATTTCTGCTGAACAAATTTAAATGGATTTACCCCCTCCCCACTTCAAAAAGATCATGTGACCAGTCAAACGACCTCCCTCCCCCAATCCAGTCCATACAGACAGTGCTGGAACCCCCTTGCCCCATAATAAGAAGACATTATTACCTCCTCCTCCTCAGGCTTCAGCAGAAAGATTCTTCCAGCTAATATAAAAAAAAAGAAAAAAAAAAAAAAAGAAATATCTAGGCTACAACAAAATGGCCGCCACCCTTCTTTGTTCTGAAGACACTTTCTCTTCTCAAACAGCACTGGTCTTCACATGGTGGCCATTTTGTTGTAGACCAGGCAAGGTAACAGAATATTGTTTTGTTTGAGGCTTCCTCCAGCAGAGTGTGTGTCCAGTGAGAGGGAGGTAATAATGTATTAATGTCTTCTTATTATGAGGGGAGGGGGTCCCAGCACTGACCAGGAGGGGGAGGGGCAGTCATGTGACTTCAGTCAGGTCACATGATTTTTTTGTTGCTATGTACATGTGTTCTGTCCTGATCCCCTGATATGGTTCTCCTCCATGTCTGCTCCTGTAGTTCTTCCTGCTGTCTCTCATGTAATATTTACTACGGAAGAGCTAGGAAAGGCGCCCCTTCCAGTATGTGGAGCGGAGTGTGTGGGGTGTATCTGTGGAGCATTGATGGTGAAAACGATGAGGGAGCCGGGTGGGATGTGCTGTGACCGGGTACAGCTCCAGGGGAGCCGAGAGCTATAAGGGGGGCGATGATGGGGCTGGGAGGACCGATGACCGTGAGGGGTGTTAGGTGAGTATGGAGGTGTGCCGTGGGGTAAGTGGAGGGCACCATGTTCTGGAGGTGACATCGGTGGAAGGTGCTGTGAAAAAGTAGGGCATTTTGAAAATAATTAAAAATTTTATATATTTATTATTTGTCCTTTTTATGTTTTTTTGTGTCCAACGCGATGGGAAAAGTAGAAACGCCTTAAAACTGATTACCTGACTAAAGATGGAGAAGGAGCAGAGTCACATGACAGAAAGGATATTAAATCTCACCCTGGAGATCCGGAGAGGTGAGGGGGATTCTGGGAGGTCACATGACATCACTCTTACCTCTATTAATAAAACACAGAGCTGACCGGAGAGGTGAGGAGGATTCTGGGAGGTCACATGACATCACTCTTATCTCTATTAATAAAACAGACCTGACCGGAGAGGTGAGGAGGATTCTGGGAGGTCACATGACATCACTCTTATCTCTATTAATAAAACACAGACCTGACCGGAGAGGTGAGGAGGATTCTGGGAGGTCACATGACATCACTCTTATCTCTATTAATAAAACACAGCTGACCGGAGAGGGGAGGAGGATTCTGGGAGGTTACATGACATCACTCTTATCTCTAATAATAAAACACAAACCTGACCGGTGAGGTGAGGGGGATTCTGGGAGGTCACATGACATCACTCTTATCTCTATTAATAAAACACAGATCTGACCGGGAAGGTGAGGAGGATTCTGGGAGGTCACATGACATCACTCTTATCTCTATTAATAAAACACAGACCTGACCGGAGAGGTGAGGAGGATTCTGGGAGGTCACATGACATCACTCTTATCTCTATTAATAAAACACAGATCTGACCGGAGAGGTGAGGAGGATTCTGGGAGGTAACATGACATCACTCTTATCTCTATTAATAAAACACAGAGCTGACCGGAGAGGTGAGGAGGATTCTGGGAGGTCACATGACATCGCTCTTATCTCTAATAATAAAACACAGACCTGACCGGAGAGGTGAGGAGGATTCTGGGAGGTCACATGACATCGCTCTTATCTCTAATAATAAAACACAAACCTGACCGGTGAGGTGAGGGGGATTCTGGGAGGTCACATGACATCACTCTTATCTCTATAATAAAACACAGAGCTGACCGGAGAGGTGAGGAGGATTCTGGGAGATCACATGACATCACTCTTATCTCTATAATAAAACACAGAGCTGACCGGAGAGGTGAGGAGGATTCTGGGAGATCACATGACATCACTCTTATTTTCAATTATTAAATTGTAATAAGCTGTCCTTTTTAGAAAAAATAATAAGGTGGACTAACGCTCTACACCCCCCATATCCCCATGGTTCCGGCTGTACTTGCCTGTGTGGGTGAGGAGCTGTCAGTGTCCACATAGCTGGTGTAGTGTTAGTTGTCCACGTGGTTTAGTGGTCTGAGGATCTGCAATCCCTGCTCTTCTCCCCCTTCTTTCTGCAGGGTTTTCTGGATGGATCAGAGCATTTCTCCGTGCCAGCACTTACCAATCAAAATTGTTCTGATCCATTCTGAAAGACCTGTGGAAGAGCAGGGATTTCAGATCCTCAGACCACTAAACCACGTGGACACTGACAGCTCCTCACCCACGGAAGTAAAAGTGATGACCCAGAGGGGTGGGGAGGGTATAGGGTGTTTGTTTATCTTTTCAAGTTTTCTTAAATAGTGAACTGGTCCTTTAAAGCTGAACTTGAGGCCACATAAAAATTGACCCTTGCAGTGGGGCTCCCCCACACTGCATGGGGTAATAGTCCTTTTTTAAAGGGGAACCACAAGTGCAATTATACTTGCCTTATCCCTCGCTTCTGTGACAGTCAGCACTCTTCTCTGCAACCTAATGCCCTGGGAGATGGGCATGCCCTCGACATTCTCAATTACAAGGCAGGGCTCCTGGTCCTGCATTGTATGTGATGACATCAACGTGTCTGTGACTGAGGAAAGGATGAAGAGTGGAAACTTCAGCAGGCCGGTTGTGCTTCTGGGGGAAACTTGCAGGGAGCAACAAATAAGGTAAGCATTCAATTCTTGCAATGCAGGTCCCCGGTGCTAGCGTATTTTTTGTCTGGAGTTAAGGTTTAATTCTACAAAAATGTGCCAATTCCAGAATGAGTGAGGATGGGTATATTACAAACCATGTGAAGAAGTATTTTAACAGGCAGTAGGCAGTGTATGCAGGAGAGGAGTGTGGAGGGTATGACAGTGGGCAGTATGTACAGGAGAGGAGTGTGGAGGGTATGACAGTGGGCAGTATGTACAGGAGAGGAGTGTGGAGGGTATGACAGTGGGCAGTATGTACAGGAGAGGAGTGTGGAGGGTATGACATCGGGCAGTATGTACAGGAGAGGAGTGTGGAGGGTATGACAGTGGGCAGTATAGTGTGGAGGGTATGACAGTGGGCAGTATGTACAGGAGAAGAATGTGAAGGGTTATGACAGCGGGCAGTATGTACAGGAGAGGAGTGTGGAGGGTATGACAGTGAGCAGTATGTACAGGAGAGGAGTGTGGAGGGTATGACAGTGGGCAGTATGTACAGGAAAGGAGTGTGGAGGGTATGACAGTGGGCAGTATGTACAGGAGAGGAGTCTGGAGGGTATGACAGTGGGCAGTATGTACAGGAGAGGAGTCTGGAGGGTATGACAGTGGGCAGTATGTACAGAAGAGGAGTGTGAAGGGTATGACAGTGGGCAGTATGTTCAGGAGAGGAGTGTGAAGGGTATGACGGTGAGCAGTATGTGCAGGAGAGGAGTGTGGAGGGTATGACATCAGGCAGTATGTACAGGAGAGGAGTGTGGAGGGTATGACATCACAGTGATCAGTGATCAGAAACATGCTAACAGATTAGTAATGGGAGCCAGGGGATGACGGTTTGTACAGTGATCAGAAAGAATGCCATATTTGTATTGGCCCAGCCATGATCTCACACTGAGTTGTCGATTGCAAGCTCCTGGGCACAGACTGATTTATATTCATCTCACAGCTCCGTTTCGGTTTCCTCTTTACGTTTTCTAACATCTGTTCAGTCCATGGACACAGGGGCAGCACCATTCTCTTGCTTTGCAGACTTGGGTTCCAGTCACACCCATATAACACCCCTTGCTCGTAGATGGGATCTGGAAAAAATTGGCTATTGTTGCTGGAATGGATACGAGCGTCTCATTTTTTTTTTTTTTTTTCCATATAGTGACTCTGTATACAACTATTAATGACAAAATGGTAATAGCGAGGGAGCCATTCTGCGCTATACGCCCACAAAAATATTTTATTATTATATATATATTATTTATTATTATAAATATGTTATTTTACATCAGGAATTTGTCATCCTTGGTGTTTGCGGCTGTTCTGTTGAAGTCAATATTGTGGAGTGTGATAGCGCGTGGGTTATTATAGAGCCATTTTACCCAGTTACTTATCACACTATTATAATCATACTATTATATTATCATCATATTATCAATAGCATGATATTATACTATGTCTCCAGCTTGCTCTGGATACATGGAGAATCCCCCTCCTCCCACTGTCAAGAGTAGCTGCCTCTTTATCATCACTGTTCTCCTCCAGTGTTTTATTACAGAAAAAGAGCAGGAGTCACCACTAGAGGGCGATCATCTGCTGAGAAAGAAGAGGAAGTGTCCTCAGTACAGGGGGTGGCCATTTTGTTGTAGACCAGAATAGTAGGAAGAGGAAGGCTTTCTCTAGATCTAAAAAGTCCTGGTAGGGATGTGATGGTGGAGAGTGTGCCCAGAGAGGAGGAGGTAATAATGTCTTCTTATTATGAGAGGAAGGGGTGGAATGGATGGGGGATCTTTCATGTGATTGGGGAGTCAGGTCATGTGCCTTATATAAAGCTCACCAGTGGGATTGTTATATTTGATGTTGGTCGAGATGTTCCCGGGAAATATCGAATTGGCCATTCCGCAGATAGCCTTTCATTTCGCGCCTTTGATTTCGCTCATTTTATTCCAGAGTCCGACTTCGATTGTCCTTACTTGTTCTATTTTAATCTTTTTAATGATCATTTTTAACGAAAGAATAGAAATACGTGAGAATCGTTCCCTCAATTCCTTGCTCAAGCGTGCGCGGGGGGAGGGGTTCTCCAATCTTTTCCGTACGATGGCGGCATTGTATATTTTACAAATTTTCATGGGCCGAAAAAAAACGTTTTACGAATTAATAATTACAATTTAATCAAAACGTGCCCCAAGAAATAGCTTCAAATCAGAACCCCCCCTCCATATCAGAACCCCCCCCCCCTTTTTACATCAAAACCCCCCTTCCACATCAAATTTTCCTTTCCACATCAGAAATCCCCCTTTTTATATCAGAAGTCCCTTCTTTCACATCAGACCCCCTCTTCACATAATTGTCCCCCTTTTCACCCTTTTCACATCAGAATGCCCCTTCCTTCATATCAGAGCCCCCTCCTTTTACATCAGAGACCCCCCCCCTTTTGCATGAGAGTTCTCCTTCCACCTCAGAATCCTACTCCCTTCACATGAAAGCCCCCCTTTCACATCAGAACCCCTCTTCCTTTATATCAGAGCCCCCTCCTTTCACATCAGAACCCCCCTTTCACATCAAAACATGCTCCAATTAACTTCACTTCAGAACCTCCCTTCATATCCCTCCGTTCACTTCTGAAGTCCTCTTTTCTCATCATTGTCCCCCTTTTCACATAAGAGCCGCCCCCCCCCCCCTTCACATAAGAGTTCCCCTTCCACCTCAGAACCCCCCTCCCTTCACATCAGTGTCACCCTTTTCACATCAAAGCCCCCCTTTCACATCAGAACCCATCTTCCTTTTCACATCAGTGACCCCCCTTTTTACTAATATGACCCCCCCCCTTTTCACATCAGGGTCCTTCTTCCACATCAGAACCCCCTTCCATATCAGAAGTCCCCCCTTTTATATCAGAAGTCACTCCTTTCACATCAGAACCCACCCCATATCCCTCCGTTCACTTCTGAAGTCCTCTTTTCTCATAATTTTCCCCCTTTTCACATAAGAGCCCCCCCCTTCACATAAGAGTTCCCCTTTCACCTCAGAACCCCCCTCCTTTCACATCAGTGCCACCCTTTTCACATCAAAGCCCCCCTTTCTCATCAGTGTCACCCTTTTCACATCAGAACCCCTCTTCCTTTTCTCATCAGTGTCACCCTTTTCACATCAGAACCCCTCTTCTTTTTCACATCAGTGTCCCCCCTTTTCACATCAGAACCCCCTTCCATATCAGAAGTCCCCTTTTTATTTCAGAAGTCAGTCCTTTCACATCAGTGCTCCTTTCACATTAGAACCCACCTCCCTCCCTTTATATAATTGTCCCCCTTTTCTTATCAGAGCCCCCTCCTTTCACGTCATGGTCCCCCTTCCACATCTGAGTCACCCCTTTTACATCAAAACCTCCTTTCACATCAGAACCCCCCTCCCCCCCTTATTACATCAAAACATGCAAGAATGAATTTCACGTCAGAACCTCCCTCCTATTCCCTCCGTTCAGCTCTGAAGTCCTCTTTTGTCATCATTGTCCCCCTTTTCACATCAGAGCTCCCCCCCTTTCACATAAGAGTTCCCCTTCCACCTCAGAACCCCCCTCCTTTCACATCAGTGTCACCCTCTTCACATCAGAACCCCTCTTCCTTTTCACATCAGGGTCCCCCTTCCACATTGGAAAGTCATATCAACCCCCCCCCCCCAAACATCAAAACCCCCCATTTCACATCAGAACACCCCTCCCTTCATATAAAAGTACCCCCTTTCACATCAGGATTCCCCTTCCACATTGGAAAGTCATATCAACCCCCCCCCCCTTTCACATAAAAGTCCCCTTTTTCACTTCAGAACCCATCTCCCCTTTCACATCAGGGTCCCTCCTTTCACATCAGGGTCCCCCCTTTCACATCTCTTTTTTTACATCAGAACCTCCCCTTCACGTCAGAGCCCCCCCCCCCCCCCCCATCACACCAGTGTCCTCAGTCCCCTTGTCCTACCTTACAATCTTCATCACAGCAGCAGTATGGCACAGGGCAAGCGGCGGGACAGAGGGTGGGGGGCAGGGCAGGTCCTCTTCTGAATGCTGGGGTGGCCCTGGATAATAATACTTTGGATTTGTGGAATGCATTTCCATACTGCAGTTAAGAAACAAAATATGGTTGGTAGTGCCCTGCGGAGCACCTCCATTCCTATTATACATACAGTTGCAGAGTTTTGCCCGTTGGGACTTTAGATGAAGCGCAAAACAACCAGTAATAAAAACCTAGTACAAGTTTATTGAGTATATGCCAGCAATAAAACTGGGAAAAGGCGTCATAATGCCAAACAGTTGGCCGAAGTATACAAATCTATTAAATTGGTACATACAGTAATCAAATAGTAAATGTGTCATGGCCTCTGTGGTGACCCGGTGCGTTTCGTGGGTTCAGTCTCACTCTTCAGGGGTTGATGCATAGACATAATCTATCAATCTATCAGGAACGGAGCCACTCTTGGACTGGGGCTATATATGCTAATGTAACAAATCCAACAGTGGTAGATTATCACATTATGATAAGTATCTATTGCATTGAAAGTCCTTCTAGTCACGTGAAATTCTATCCAGGTTTGTGATCCCAAAACTCCACTGCTGCAAGCAAACAACATGTGTGCTCCAGCTCTGAATGGACGATGCCATCACCTTAAGGATAGGACCTATATACATAATACAGCTCACATGCTCATACTTCTAAGCCTGAATCAGTGAAGAGATTAACACTCCACCTTGCAGCCGCAGATGTGCTCATAACATACGGAGAAACACCAGAGTACACTTTTTAAAATCACCAAATGTTTTATTAAATATTTATGCACTCACATATTCAAAGTTCTTTCAAGCATTAAAACTAGTGTCAGTACACTAGAAATCACTTTCAGCACCGCACTTACAGTATCCACATTGAAGCTACTCAGCTCCGCTCAATACGTTGCGTCATTAAATCACCTGACTTTTCAACACTTTAGACAAAAATTGGAACAGTCCACCCACTGGCCCTGCCTCTTATTAGGTTTATTTAAATATACATATATAGTGTTGATATATATGATCTATTTCTGTGCTATTTTTTTTTAGTTTTCGGGTTCTGGGACAGCCTAAACAAAGGCAAAATTGATTTCTGGGGAAACGGATCTCTCTAAACGGATGACTTGATTGAAGATGGAAAATGAAAAGGAGCGGAGTCACATGACCGATAGGATATTAAACCTGACCCTGGAGATTATCTACCTGCTGACAGGAGAGGTGAGGAGGATTCTGGGAGGTCACATGACATCACTCTTATCTCTATTAATAAAACTCAGACCTGACCGAAGAGGTGAGGAGGATTCTGGGAGGTCACATGACATCACTTTTATCTTTATTAATAAAACACAGACCTGACGGGAGAGGTGAGGAGGATTCTGGGAGGTCACATGACATCACTCTTATCTCTATTAATAAAACAGACCTGACCGGAGAGGTGAGGAGGATTCTGGGAGGTCACATGACATCACTCTTATCTCTAATAATAAAATACAGAGCTGCCCGGAGAGGTGAGGAGGATTCTGGGAGGTCACATGACATCACTCTTATCTCTAATAATAAAATACAAACCTGACTAGGAAGGAGAGGAGGATTCTGGGAGGTCACATGACATCACTCTTATCTTTATTAACAAAATACAGACCTGACGAGAGAGGTGAGGAGGATTCTGGGAGGTCACATGACATCACTGTCATCTCTGTTAATAAAACAAAGACCTGATTGAGATAAAACCTAATGTCGTGGCAGACATTTTAATGAATTGGGAATGTTTAACCTAGTTGGGATGGTGACACCCTGGTGTTTTGGCTTTATTATAGAATTATATCACTTTCAAGTTATCTGATGGCTTGGTTGCTTCCAACATAATAAAGACCCAAAGTCCCATTATAGACCCTCCATCTCACCCCTCAAGAAAGAAGAAAAAGAAGGTTGAAGAAGTCACCAGAGAGATCATTGAGCTGCTGACAGGAGAGGTGAGCGGTGCCGGGAATTCTGGGACATTATCCAGTAACAGACAAGGGATGTGTCTGGATGGTGACTGTATCATTGTGTGTGTCAGGTTCCTATAAGATGTCAGGATAGCATGGTCTATTTCTGCCCAGAGGAAAGTAACTATTTAGGTCATGAGGACCTGGAAAAGGACATCATGATGGAAAACAAGACACCTGTCACATTACCGGGTAAGAGGAGACATTAATTTCTTGTATTGAGGATCCCCCTAGATACACACATTCTCTGATATAAAGACATAGAAACAATGTATTCAGTCAGTGTGTGTGTTTCCTACAGATGGATCCAGTAACAGAAATCCCCCAGAGAGATGTCCCAGTCCTCTGTATTCCCAGGACTCCACACAGGAAGATCAGGAGGATCAGGTAGATGGCAACCAATTAAATATCACCAATTTCTACTAAGAAGCAGATCCATAAAGCACTACTCTTAGGGAATTAAACTTGGGTGCTGCCATCTTTGTGAATTGCACCATGTAGACTTACTACAACCCATTTGCAGAAGAGCTTCTCTAAAATACTGATACTTATTATTCACTTTATATCTACTAGACCAGGGATCTTCAAACTACGACCCTACAGCTGTTGCAGAACTACACGTCCCATGAGGCTTTGTATAGCTCTGACATTCACAGACATGACTAGGCATGATGGGGATTGTAGTTCCTGAACAACTGGAGGGCCATAGTTGGAAGACCCCCTGTACTAGACTAAGGTGTGAGGACACACATTATGCTCCGTGCGAGAGCAAAACTTATGACATAAGTTCCTCAGTAGATCTGATGGAGACCTGCTTTTTTTTAAATATATTTTTGGTATCTTACTTTGTGACCATTTCTGTGGCAATAATGCTTTTATAGTATATACTGAGGGTGCCACAATGGTCTCTGTACCAAAGTACCAACATCCTAATAAGTTGATTCGAAAAAGCAATGGAGGCATTTGGACTTTAATGGTACCATACAACTAAACATACCCTCAAGTAATAAAATATATACATTTATTATCACAGCATAAAAACATTAATCCACATAATTAATACGAAAAAGGACAGCACATCAAGAAAACATGCAGTGCATCAAAGGAACTCTCTAATAATACCACAAGGGACTCGTGAAAAGCAGTATGAAACCGCAAAAAAATTAATCTTAATGGGTATTGCCCGACATGTTTCGCGGAATCTCAGCCACTTCCTCAGGGTTTTTTTGAGAGAGTTATACTGTATGTTTATATCAAAGACTTGATTCCAAGTATGACTTGGATGCAACTCCTATGAACTCTTCTGTGGTCCCTTTGAAGATTTTTTGAGTGGTCTCTGCCTCTGTGTATCTGTGCCTCTCTAATCGGTTAGGACCTTTCATCCAAAAATTATTTTTGGATGTTGTGGATCCCCCCTGGGCTCCCATATCCGCCTGGGAGGCATTTTGTGATGTCTGTTGCCTTCCTCCTCATCTTTGGATAAGTCTGCCGTGGGAACTATGTTATCATAGGAGTTGCATCACCGCCAAGTCATATTTTGAATCAAGTCTTTTATATAAACATACAGGATAGCTCTATCAAAGAAAACCCCTGAGGAAGCGGCTCAGATTCCACGAAACATGTTGGGCAATACCCATTAGGATGAGTTTATTGAGGTTTCATACTGCTTTTCACGAGTCCCTTGTGGTATTATTAGAGAGTTCCTTTGATGCACTGCATGTTTCAATAATGCTTAATTGTTAAAGAGAACTCCATATGATGAATTTAGTTTTATCTTTGCACAGGATACACTGAAGGTATATCAGATTGATTATAAAACAGAAGTTAAAGAGGAAGAAGACGAGCCATATGCGATGGGTGATGAGCCAAGTGAGGAGGAGGAAATCCCTCCAGAGATCAGCACAGGTGAGTAATAAACGCTTAATCCAGAGAAGAGTCCCAGATTCTCCTTTTTCAGTCTCTACAGCAATCTCTTCTTCTCCTCCCCCCCCCTGTTCTGTCAGTAGACAGTTACATAGTTACATAGTAGGTGAGGTTGAATAAAGACAATAGTGCATCCAGTTCAACCTGTGTAGGTGTATGTGACCGTAATCATCTCGCATACCCCTGAATGTTCTGATTCTTGAGATGTACGTCTAAGAGTCTTTTGAAAGCCACCATACTTCCCGCAGAAACCACCTCTTGTGGTAGAGTAATGGGGGACAGTATGTGCCCAGTGGGGGAGTCAGGAGCCATCAACCTCTATTAGACTCCAGCTCTATCTTCTTACATCATGTCATTGTGTGTTACCAGCCAAGAGATGTGGCAAGGAGGATCAGCAGAGCTGGGGGTTACTACTGAGGGGGGATCAGCAGAGCTGGTGGTTACCACACACACTCTCTGGGGTCTCTAATACATCTCAGTACAGGGGGCTTCACTCTCATCTTTATTCACAGAACCCGGAGACACCAGAAACACTCAGAGAGACGTCGGAGCTGGAGAGGAAGAGGAAGAAGAAGAAGAACATGTAAGGATTAAAGAGGAAGAAGTTCTCATAGAGATTGGCATGGGTGAGAAATAAACACTAAATACAGAAAAGAGTTCCAGATTCTTTATTGAGCAGCTATTTATAGAACCTCAAAGGATTCAATCTGTCCTTATTGGTCACTATTAAAAGAGAAACCCAGCCAAAAAAAACAGGCGAGTCCTGATAGATCACGTCAGGCTGGTCCCTTTTACAGGTATTGCTATGTAAAACATTACAAAAAAGGTGCCTATACTGTTTAAAATCCAGTAACTCACTGTCTCCTCCTGCTCTGAGCATGCTCAGGTGCTCTTTTCTCTCAGCACCGTACCTACAATCAGAGCCAGTAGAGGCCGATCAGCTGACAGTTTTAAGATTTACTGTTGCTGAAAGCAGAAGAAGCAACAGGAATGACAGTATGTAGGGAACATAGATTAGGGAAGGAGAAACAAAAAGCAGGAGAAGTGAGAGGACAAACTCTGCTGCCAGGGAGACAGAAAATAACTAAACTTACAAGGATAGTGTCTTATCTCCTTGATTCTCTCTCCTTGCTTCCTCATGGCAGCTTGTGAACTTTGGCACTGTAAAGCTTCTGTTAGCCTTCCTCTCTAGCTAAGCCAAGGCATACAATCTGTGAAAAACCCCAACCAAAGGCTGTTCACCTTGGAGACCTGCTGCAGATATGGGTACAGCCCAGCACCCTCTCCCCCAGCTATCTCCCTGATTATCTCTCATTGCTTCCTCATGGCAGCTTGTGAACTTCAGCACTGTAAAGATTCTGTCAGCCTTCCTCTCTAGCTAAGCCAAAGCATACAATCTGTGGAAAGCCTCAACCAAAGGCTGTTCACCTTGGAGAACTGCTGCAGATATGGGTACAATATGTGTGTGGAAGATTCAGCGCTGAATAAATAAACATGCAATGAGACCAGCAGCTAACACTCAAGGGCAATCCAACTCCTTCAATAGAATAAATAATAAATAGTGTAGCGCAGTCTGTTCAAAATAGGTTATTGGAATTCAATCATTGGGTAAAAACACTTTAAACCAATAATGATAAATATCCTGCTTTTATCGGAACAACACGTGTTGGTTACCGTGGAGATTGTTTATGCTTTTAGACCCTGCAGGGTCACGTTCTGGAGGTGAGAGGCAGATATTGCTTGGTGGTGGGAATTTGAGCACCGAAGTCACACCTGTTGTCATTTCACCAGATCACAAGTGGACTTTTTAATTTCTCCCGTCTGTTATCACCTCATATATGAACTTTCTCTTTTAAGATATGGGTACAGCCCAGCACCTCTCCCCCAGTTATCTCCCTGATTATCTCTCCTTGCTTCCCCGTGGTAGCTTGTGAACTTCAGCACTGTAAAGATTCTGTGAGCCTTCCTCTCTAGCTAAGCCAAGGCATACAATCTGTGAAAAGCCTCAACCAAAGGCCGTTCACCTTGGAGACCTGCTTCAGATATGGGTACAGCCCAGCACCCTCTCCCCCAGTTATCTCCCTGATTATCTCTCCTTGCTTCCTCATGGCAGCTTGTGAACTTCAGCACTGTAAAGATTCTGTCAGCCTTCCTCTCTAGCTAAGCCAAGGCATACAATCTGTGAAAAGCCTCACCCAAAGGCTGTTCACCTTGGAGACCTGCTGCAGATATAGGTACAGCCCAGCACCCTCTCACCCAGTTATCTCCCTGATTATCTCTCCTTGCTTCCTCATGGTAGCTTGTGAACTTCAGCACTGTAAAGATTCTGTCAGCCTTCCTCTCTAGCTAAGCCAAGGCATACAATCTGTGAAAAGCCTCACCCAAAGGCTGTTCACCTTGGAGACCTGCTGCAGATATGGGTACAGCCCAACACCCTCTCCCCCAGTTATCTCCCTGATTATCTCTCCTTGCTTCCTCATGGCAGCTTGTGAACTTCAGCACTGTAAAGATTCTGTCAGCCTTCCACTCTAGCTTAGCCAAGACATATAATCAAGGCTTGAAATGTACATAATTTAATTGAAGAAAGTATAGTATAGTTTTTGAGACCAAAGTAGAAAGTGACTGCTCTGGGGTTCAACAAACTGATAGCCTCCAGTGACGGCAGAGTCTGTTTGCTTTCAGACTGTCTCTCTCCCCAGTTGAATCTCCTTACATAGCAGGGAGGGAGGAGGAATGAAATGTAATGATTGAGTTGTCCATGCATAGTGAGTGAGCTATTAGGTTGCTGGTGTGATGGTCCACTGTCCACAAACCTTTTGTCAATACAGTGTATATTTAGATGTGAGAAATGTCTAAAATATTTAATGTCCATTAAAAAGCTATTTTAATTCAGCCAACATTGGTCTTTTTAAGTGTTCTCTTCCATCTCTTTTTTTACCCCAGACGGACAACAGATTTTAAAGAAAAAGGAGGAACTTTCCATTTTCTTTCCAAGAAATGAAAATTACGCCACATTAAGTTCTCCAGGAGAAGACCACATTACCCCAAGTCTCCATCCAGCACACCCCAGTGCAGATCGATTATCTGATGCGTCTACAACTGGGGGGAATTTTCCAGATCACTCACCTGCCATCACCCATCATATAGGTCATGGAAAATTTCTTTGTTACATGTGTGGGAAATCTTTCACCAGGAAGGAAAGTCTCACCTTACACCAGAGGTCTCACACAGGGGAGAAGCCACATTCATGTTCTGTATGTGGGAAATGTTTTCTTCGGAAATGGTGTTTAATTAATCACGAGAGGACTCACACAGGAGAGAAACCGTATTCATGTACGGATTGTGGAAAACATTTCATGCACAAGTCAAACCTTGCTTTCCACCGACGGACTCACACAGGCGTTCCAGCAACAGATCTGCACAAGCCGTACTCTTGTCCTGAGTGCGGGAAATGTTTCAAAGTAAATGCTGGTCTTCTTCTACACCAGAGAACTCACACTGGAGTGAAACCGTATTCTTGTACAGAGTGCGGTAAAAGTTTTTCTATGAGCTCGGCTCTTGTGAAACACAAGAGAATTCACACCGGGGAGAAGCCGTATTCATGTTCAGAATGTGGAAAATCCTTCAGCCAGAGGACCCATCTTGTTTTGCATGAGAGAACTCATACCGGGGTGAAACCGTATTCTTGTGAAGAGTGCGGGAAATGTTTTACTGCAAGTTCAGCTCTTGCTAAGCACAAGCGGACTCACACGGGGGAGAAGCCGTATTCATGTACAGTTTGCGGGAGAGGTTTTGCGCGGAAAGAAAATCTTGTAGTACATCATAAAATTCACACCAGGTAGAAGCCGTTTTCATGCTCACAATGATGGAGATGCTTTCTTTAAAAAAAAAAAAAATAATATATATATATTTTTGAAACGCACCCAAAAACTCATACTGGTCACCCTAAACCCTGTGGCAGACAGGATATTCAAATATTTAAAAAAGAACAACTTTGTATTTCCACTAGGGATAGACCGATATGTTTTTTTTCAGGGCCGATACCAATATTTTGGTCACAACGTATCGGTATCGGCCGATATGTTGTACATTTAACGTTTTGAAAAATAAAGACAATTTTTTACACAAATCTGGTACTGAATATATTAATTTTTGTTTAATGCTTAATGGCTGGCTTGCTGGCACCCTGTGGTGGGTGGCTGGCTGGCTCCCTGTGGTGGGTGGGTGGCTGGCTGGCTCCCTGTGGTGGGTGGCTGGCTTGCTGGCACCCTGTGGTGGATGGCTGGCTTGCTGGCA
The DNA here is from genome assembly GCF_965119305.1 of Pelophylax lessonae. Lineage (NCBI taxonomy): Eukaryota > Metazoa > Chordata > Amphibia > Anura > Ranidae > Pelophylax > Pelophylax lessonae. Next base: position 253,260,035 of record NC_138776.1, on the reverse strand, counting down.
CCCTGTGGTGGGTGGATGGCTGGCTGGTACCCTGTGGTGGGTGGATGGCTGGCTGGCACCCTGTGGTGGGTGGGTGGCTGGCTGGCTCCCTGTGGTGGGTGGCTGGCTTGCTGGCACCCTGTGGTGGATGGCTGGCTTGCTGGCACCCTGTGGTGGGTGGATGGCTGGCTGGTACCCTGTGGTGGGTGGATGGCTGGCTGGCACCCTGTGGTGGGTGGTACAAGGCCTGTGGGTGGCTGGTACAGGGCCTGTGGGTGGCTGACTCGCTGGTACAGTGCCTGTGGCTGGCTGGCTGGTACAGAGCCTGTGGGTGGCTGGCTGGCTCGCTGGTAAAGTGCCTGTGGCTGGCTGGTACAGGGCCTGTGGATGTGGGTGGCTGGCTGGCACCGGGCTGCTGTGGGTGGGTGTATGGCTGTGATACACTCCCGCGAGACTAGTCCAGACTCCAAACGAGGCTGTCCAAGGCGAGGGAGGCGGCCTAAAAAGGCAGAATGACGTCACAAAAATATCGGCCCGTTCCGGGGCCGATACCGATATATCGGGGAAAGTGCATATCGGCAACCGATATATCGGCTTTGACGATAATCGGTCTATCCCTAATTTCCACCTCTCAAATGGAAACGTATATCCCTCAACGGTGTGACAAGAAGGTTTTTTATTATAACAGCTAAAACAAAACACACTTTATTGCCAAAAGTATTGGGACACCTGCCTTTACACACACATGAACTTTAATGGCACCCCAGTCTTAGTCCGTAGGGTTCAATATTGAGTTGGCCCACCCTTTGCAGCTATAACAGCTTCAACTCTACTGGGAAGGCTGTCCACAAGGTTTAGGAGCAGTGGCGGCTGGTGCTCAAAATTTTTGGGGGGGCGCAAAAAGAAAAATGTAATAGGTATTGCTTCGCGTCAAAAAACGCAGTAAAAAATTGCGTGACTTTGAAGTCATGGTACAGGCATGGCACAGGTGATGGTATAGGCATGGCATAGGTGATGGTACAGGCATGGCAAAGGTGATGGTACAGGAGATGGTATAGGCATGTCATGGTACAGGAGATGGTATATGCCCCCTTTCAATGCAGTGACCAGCGTGCGTGCCCCCTTCAATGCAATGAACATTGTGCTATGCCCCCTTCAATGCAATAAACACTGTGCTGTGCCCCCTTCAATGCAATGAACACTGTGCTGTGCCCCCTTCAATGCAATGAACACTGTGCTGTGCCCCCTTCAATGCAATAAACACTGTGCTGTGCCCCCTTCAATGCAATAAACACTGTGCTGTGCCCCCTTCAATGCAGAGTTCAGCGTGCATGCCCCCTTCAATGCAATGAACACTGTGCTATGCCCCCTTCAATGCAATAAACGCTGTGCTGTGCCCCCTTCAATGCAATAAACACTGTGCTGTGCCCCCACAATGCAGAGTTCAGCGTGCATGCTCCCTTCAATGCAACTGTGCTGTGCCCCCTTCAATGAAACTGTGCTGTGCCCCCTTCAATGCAATGAACAATGTGCTGTGCCCCCTTCAATGCAATGAACATTGTGCTATGCCCCCTTCAATGCAATAAACACTGTGCTGTGCCCCCTTCAATGCAATAAACACTGTGCTGTGCCCCCTTCAATGCAATGAACACTGTGCTGTGCCCCCACAATGCAGAGTTCAGCGTGCATGCCCCCTTCAATGCAATGAACACTGTGCTATGCCCCCTTCAATGCAATAAACACTGTGCTGTGCCCCCTTCAATGCAATAAACACTGTGCTGTGCCCCCACAATGCAGAGTTCAGCGTGCATGCTCCCTTCAATGCAACTGTGCTGTGCCCCCTTCAATGAAACTGTGCTGTGCCCCCTTCAATGCAATGAACAATGTGCTGTGCCCCCTTCAATGCAATGAACATTGTGCTATGCCCCCTTCAATGCAATAAACACTGTGCTGTGCCCCCTTCAATGCAATAAACACTGTGCTGTGCCCCCTTCAATGCAATGAACACTGTGCTGTGCCCCCACAATGCAGAGTTCAGCGTGCATGCCCCCTTCAATGCAATGAACACTGTGCTATGCCCCCTTCAATGCAATAAACACTGTGCTGTGCCCCCTTCAATGCAATAAACACTGTGCTGTGCCCCCTTCAATGCAGAGTTCAGCGTGCATGCCCCCTTCAATGCAATGAACACTGTGCTATGCCCCCTTCAATGCAATAAACACTGTGCTGTGCCCCCTTCAATGCAATAAACACTGTGCTGTGCCCCCTTCAATGCAATAAACACTGTGCTGTGCCCCCACAATGCAGAGTTCAGCGTGCATGCTCCCTTCAATGCAACTGTGCTGTGCCCCCTTCAATGAAACTGTGCTGTGCCCCCTTTAATGCAATGAACAATGTGCTGTGCCCCCTTCAATGCAATGAACATTGTGCTATGCCCCCTTCAATGCAATAAACACTGTGCTGTGCCCCCTTCAATGCAATAAACACTGTGCTGTGCCCCCTTCAATGCAATAAACACTGTGCTGTGCCCCCACAATGCAGAGTTCAGCGTGCATGCCCCCTTCAATGCAATGAACACTGTGCTATGCCCCCTTCAATGCAATAAACACTGTGCTGTGCCCCCTTCAATGCAATAAACACTGTGCTGTGCCCCCTTCAATGCAATAAACACTGTGCTGTGCCCCCACAATGCAGAGTTCAGCGTGCATGCCCCCTTCAATGCAACTGTGCTGTGCCCCCTTCAATGCAATGAACAATGTGCTGTGCCCCCTTCAATGCAATAAACACTGTGCTGTGACCCCTTCAATGCAATAAACACTGTGCTGTGCCCCCTTCAATGCAATGAACACTGTGCTGTGCCCCCACAATGCAGAGTTCAGCGTGCATGCCCCCTTCAATGCAACTGTGCTGTGCCCCCTTCAATGCAATGAACAATGTGCTGTGCCCCCTTCAATGCAATAAACACTGTGCTGTGCCCCCTTCAATGCAATAAACACTGTTCTGTGCCCCCTTCAATGCAATAAACACTGTGCTGTGACCCCTTCAATGTAATGAACACTGTTCCGTGCCCCTTTCAATGCAGAGCGCCACAGCATTGTCCCCAATCACTGCAGACCGCCACAGCATTGTCCCCAATGATTGCAGAGTGCCACAGCATTGTACCCCAATGATTGCAGAGTGCCCACAGCATTGTACCCCAATTATTGCAGAGTGCCACAGCATTGTCCCCCAATGATTGCAGAGTGCCCACAGCATTGTACCCCAATGATTGCAGAGTGCCCACAGCATTGTACCCCAATGATTGCAGAGTGCCCACAGTATTGTACCCCAATGATTGCAGAGTGCCCACAGCATTGTACCCCAATGATTGCAGAGTGCCCACAGCATTGTACCCCAATGATTGCAGAGTGCCACAGCATTGTACCCCAATGGTTGCAGAGTGCCCACAGCATTGTACCCCAATGATTGCAGAGTGCCCACAGCATTGTACCCCAATGATTGCAGAGTGCCACAGAATTGTACCCCAATGATTGCAGAGTGCCCACAGCATTGTATCCCAATGATTGCAGAGTGCCCACAGCATTGTACCCCAATGATTGCAGAGTGCCCACAGCATTGTACCCCAATGATTGCAGAGTGCCCACAGCATTGTACCCCAATGATTGCAGAGTGCCACAGCATTGTACCCCAATGATTGCAGAGTGCCCACAGCATTGTCCCCCAATCAATGCAGAGACCAGTGTGCGTGCTCCCTTCAAACTTACCTGGCGGCGGCTCGGCTCCCAGTGGTGGCTTCTTCCCTCCTCGATACTTCCTCTTCTGCGGCGGGTCCTTCTCCCTCGTCTCGGCCTCTCCTCTGCGGCGGGAACCGGCGGGCGACCTCTCCTCTTCTCTGAGCGGCGGTGACGGTGAGTGACTGATGCACGCACCGTCACCGCCCCCATTGCGACGTCGGCGATGTCCTGGATGATGATTGGTCCAGGCTGGAGACTGGACCAATCACAGCCAGGATACAACGAAGGTGGGGGTGGCCAAGCGCTCTTTGCTGTGCCCAGGTTACGCCCCCAGAAGGCAGCCAATCGGCGCCTCTTCTGGGTCGTAAACCCCACCCCCCCTTTAGCCACCACATAGGCCGGTCAGGCCGGCAAACCGATTTTTTTTTTCCCCGAACTTTATTGTTCTTTTTGTCTTTTTTTTTTTCCCCTTTTCTTTAGGGAGGGCGGCGCCCTGGCGCCCCCCTATGCACGGGCCGCCACTGTTTAGGAGTGTGTCTATGGGAGTGTTTGACCATTCTTATAGAAGTGCATTTGTGAGGTCAGGCACTGATGTTGGATTAAAAGGCCTGTTCACACTTGTGCAGAGATCTATGTTGTTCTACACTAGAAAAGCACAGGTCTCTGAAAGGGCAATATCAAACAATTTTGATGTGCACGGGAGGTGATGTGAAGGATCTAAATCTGACCACTCGAACCTCCGCAGGTAGAATATTTTACTGACCGGACCCCCATGAATTTTAATTCAGTAACCCTAGATAATAAATTGGTGGGTTTTGCAATTTTTTTATGGCATACGGTATTTGCGCAGCAGTTTTTCAAGTTCAAGGTTTTGTGAAAAAATACACTTTTTTTGAATTTTAATGCAAAAAAAAACAGAATACATAACCCAGTTTTTTTGTAAAATATAAAAGATAATGTTACGCCGAGTAAAGAGATACCAAACATGTCACACTTTAAAACTGCGCACACCCGTGCAGCAGCAACAAATGACGTAAATTTTACTATCCATAGGCGACAATTTAAAGCCTTTACCGGTTACCACTTTAGGTCCGGTCCTAGAATTACTGCCTACAATCTGACGCGCGCGGTGGTACCTCACGTGTGTGGGACAATCGCTGTTTGTATGCGTGAGCGCCTGACAATTGGGTTCCCTCCTATTGCTTGTAATAGCAATCCAGCGGCTAGTTAGCCTCTTCCATTGTTATTACAAGAGAGCCGACCACCAGCTCTAAAAAAAAACAGTATTGGAGTGATGCATCATCCCGGTGCACCCACTTAAAGACCAATGACATACCAGGTACGTGACTGGTCAGCAAGTAGATATACAGACCCAAGGTGGCACTACACTGAAAAATTGCTATATTTCATAAATGTACTTAATCTATACTAATGGCAGTTGCCAAAAGTAACATTAAACAAATAAATTCAGAAATTTAGATTACTCCCAAATAATTAAAGTCCACTATATGCGTAAATGTGTTTTAAAATTTCCATCATTCGTGTCCACAGATCAATAACAAGATGTCTTCCATTACTTGCCACTCCCAAAGTGCAATTTATCTCACCAGAAACCAATGCCTCACATCAAAGATGGTCAACACAAAACTCTTTGATAATATGGTTAGCGCCCATCATTCCATCGAATCAATCTTCCTGCTCCAAGTAGTAATACCTCTTTAAACACTCTCCTCCCGGCAACCGTCCATAAGAAAATCAAGCAGGAAAAGAGTTGCAGGCACCTGGAAGAGACGCCGAGGGATCATGTCCGCTCCCACAGCGGTGTCCGGGGGTCCGTGTTGGGGGCTTCGTTCTAAGGTAAGTGTTTCATAATGAGCTAGTATGCGATGCCTTTGTCTTGCAGGGTCTTTTTTTTTTTCCTTTGAGTATACTACCGCTTTAATGGCAAGCGTCATGTCTGAAGGAAACCAGGCACCGCTCATCACCTGGCCAATACCATCCCTACAGTAAAGTATGGTAGTGGCAGCCTCATACTGTGGGGATGTTTTTCCACTGGGAGACTAGTCAGGATCGAGGGAAAGATTAATTCAGCAATACACAGAGATATCCTTAATGAAAACTGGCTCCAGAGCGCTCTGGACCTCAGACTGGGGCGAAGGTTCATCTTCCAACAGGACAACAACCCTAAGCACACAGCCAAGATAACAAAGAAAGGGCTACGGGACAACTCTGTGAATGTCCTTGAGTGGCCCAGCCAGAGCTCAGACTCGAACCCAATTGAATATCTCTGGAGAGATCTGAAAATGGCTGTGCACCGACGCTCCCCATCCAACCTGATGGAAGTTGAGAGGCCCTGCAAAGAAGAATGGGAGAAACTGCCTAAAAATAGGTGTGCCAAGCTTGTAGCATCATACTCAAAAAGACTTGAGGCTGTAATTGGTGTCAAAGGAGCTTCAACAAAGTATTAGGCAAAGGCCGTAAATACTTACAGTATGTATTTGAGATTTTTTTTGGTTTTTATTTTTAATAAATTTGCAAATATTTCAAACAAACTTCTTTCACATTGTCATTATGGGGTATTACTTTTAGAATTTTGAGGAAAATAATGACTAATCCATTTTGGACCAAGGCTGTAACATAAAGTGTGTAAAAAGTGAAGCACTGTGAATTTTGTCCAGATTCACTGTAATTCTTCAAGCCACTGTTGCCTCTAAATGGGTAATGCTAAATTTTATCAATTTTTTTTATCAATATCTAAACATTAGCTAGGTTGTTAGAACAAAGCTGTATTTTATTTACGTATGCTATTTAAAAACCAACCAATAAAACAATTCTACAGATTACTATGAAAGTTAATGATCACCTTCATTCTTTAAGACGTCAATTAAAGACTTTTTGAACCACGTGTCTGTTGTACAGGTAGCTACCTTATTAACTCATATCCTGCATCAACGTTCTGTCCGCCTTCTATGTAGAGGCCAAGTTTGGTTCCTCACACCATATAATTGTATTTGAAGTAAGTCCAAGGAGTATCCATAGCTATAACAAAACCCTAGGAGACCATCTGCGTTAAATCTGGTTTTCGCCTGTTGGTTGGCAAGGTCCACTCCCAAGTCACCCCAGAGGGCAACAAGTGTCTTGCAGACTGTGCTCCATGTGTGCACCAGCTGCTAGTTCATATATCAAATTAATCAGTAGATTCTGGCACTGGAACTTAGATGCCAGTATAATTTGGTACGGGAAGGGTAGAGGTTCCCATCTCAGAAGAGATGAATATGCAATAAGCTTACATAAGGGTTTGGGTTACAGGGAGGGTTAGTGCACAGATTACAGGAAGATTAATTGTAGGATTTTGTGGGTGGGGGGGCGTGGCCTGAAGCGACATGGAGTAAGACCTACTGCACGAGAGCACCGCCGGCATCATCCTGAATTTTCTCTCCTGTCTCTTATCCGACTCTAGAACTGACCTCCAATTAGCCCCTACCGTTCGCATCCCCGGTGGCGGTATGTCTCCTCCTCGCAAAACATCCGAGGCGGCTGCAAAGTTCGACAGATTCCGGCACAAAGACAAGGAGTCTCTGGCGGAAGATGGCGGGGCCCTGCCTGCATCGTCGGATGTTTCCGCCACTGACCTCGCGCAGGTCCTGGATGCTATATCCACTTGCCAGGCAACCTTGACTGCGAAGATTGAGGAGGTGAAGGTAGATGTGTCCCTTATCCGGCAAGATTTGCAGAGGCTGCGGGACCGGGTGTCAGAGACTGAACGCCGCTTGGGACATGTTGAGGATGCGGTCCCTCCCCTACAGGCCTCCTCTGACCAGGCCGAGCACCATATTGCTCAGCTCCAGGCTAAACAAGATGATCTGGAAAACCATATGCGCCACAATAACCTGCGGTTTGTCGGCCTGCTGCAGGGCGCTGGGGGGGCTCCCCCGGCTACCTTTTTGGTGGATTTTGTGGGAGGTTGATTAGTGTGAAGGTCACAGGGGGGGTAATCTGACTGTTACTGGTGCAGTTAGGGTTTTAGGGAAAGGGGGTGTATAAGAGATACATGGAGGGTTAGTGTTAGGGTTATATAGAGGGTTAGTGTGAATGTGACAGGGATAGTAGTGCTGGGATTACAAGGAGGGTTGGGGTTATAAGGTAATTGGGGTTAGAGGAAGGCTTACTATTAGGGTTAGACATTTTGTTATTATCAGGGTTATACAGTATGGAAGGTTTGTCTGAGCATGGCAGGCAGGGCTAGTTTTTTTTTTTTAATCCGTGGTGGTGCGCAAACAACAAAAACCCGTAGGTGTACAAAAAAAGGTGCACTTAAGGGTGTGCTTGTGTCCACCCCCCCGAAGGGGTTGGATCTTACCCTGAACCTTTGGGTGCAAGGCTCCTGACAGGGACAAGGTTTCAAACTTGGTCCACCAAGCCAAAAGGCCTAACAGACCCCTCTCTTTATGGTCAGCCAAAGCCGATCAACAAGTACTAGGTTGAGGAGCTCTCCTGAAGAGAGATCCCCCAGTTCAGGAGAAGAAGGAACCTGATGGGCGCACATCCTCCCCCTAGATTTCAGGGCAAACCCGAGGATTCACTCCCTCTACCCAGTGAAAAAAACCCACACAAAAGTGAGAAACGTGTGGAGAAAAAAATAAATAGTAGGTGTGCAATGTGTACTGGCTAGGCCCTGAGGCCTGGTAGCAAATATTGCCCATGACGTAGCCAAAAGGCCTAGCCCATGAAGTCAAAGTGCAGAAATAGTATTTAGTGCTGTGATCTTGTCCCACACCCAAGTGTTACTAATAGCACGCCCTGGGTGACAAACTCCCAGGAGGAACAGACACAGCAGACTTTCTGCCTTCCTAGCCCATAGGCAGACAAGGTAGACCTATTCAAATCAGGTAGAACTGGGCCCATCCAGTTTTCCCACAAATATTACTCCTGTGCCCCAACTGCCTGTTGGCACCCCGATTTCTGTTCCAGCCGGTACTAGTCTTCAGAGCCCCAATCATACCAGCAGGGATACTATACAGCTAGCCATTCCTACTAAAAGGCCAGATAGCGTAGTAGACGTGCAATTCCTTTCGGTCCGACTTTTCATTTTTGGTTATTCGGAGCTTTGGATGTATCCAAATCTCCAAATGACAATAGTAGCAAATTCTGTTTAAATTAGTTTAATTTATTCGTTTTTATAACTAATTCCAAATCTTTGTAACCATTTGAATCAGTTCGAAAAATGATCGACCAATATAAATTCTGTGTGAAGAATAGCTGGTTGTTAAGGAGTGGGCCGGGAAGCTGGCTGCTGCTGCGTCCCTAACAACCGATGATTCATCAGCTGTAAGCGGGTTTCCCAGCTGACAGCTGAATGTAAACAGAATGGCTGGCAAAAAACAATTCTGGAAAAAAAACAAGCGTGGGGATATAAATAAAAAAAAATGGCGTGGGGTTCTCCCCAAGATTCATACCTGACCCTTATCTAAACATGCAGCCTGACAGGCCAGGAAAGGGGGGGGATGTACAAGTGACTCCCCTCCTGAACCAGGTCACATGCCCTCAACATGGGGGGGGGGGGATGCTTTGTGGCAGAGGGGCTCCCACCCAAAAGCACCTTGCCCCTATGGTAATAGGGACAAGGGCCTCTTCCCCACAACCCTGAGCCAGTGGTTGAGGGGGTGCGGGGGGTAACTTTTCGAAATCAGGAAGTCCCCCAATGTGAATGAGTATCTTCTCCAGGGACACAGCCGAATGACAGGTAAACATAGGGAAGGGGGTTACCCGGTGACGTTACCGGATGACCCTGCCCCGTGTCTACCTCTCATAGGACGAGTGTCATTATGGAGCATTATGGTGACGTCACTGGGTAACCCTGCCACCATGTCTACCTCTCATAGGGCGAGTGTCATTATGGAGCAAGATCACCTGGTGACGTCACTGGGTAACCCTGCCCCCATGTTTATCTATCACTCGGGAATGACACTCGCCCGATTAGATGTAGAACAGATGGGTTCGGTGGGAATCGTTTTTTTTTTTTTTTCCGTTCGGGTCTACATTTTTATTTAACCGCTTTAAGACCGGAAGGATTTGCCCCCTTAATGACCAGGCCCTATTTTGCGATTCAGCCCTGCATTATTTTAACGGACAATTGCACGGTCGTGCGACGCTGTACCTAAATAAAATTGATGTCCTTTTTTTCCCACAAATAGAGCTTTCTTTTGTTGGTATTTGATCATCTGTGCGATTTTTATTTTTTGCGCTATAAACAAAAAAAGAACGACAATTCTGAAAAAAAAAAAAAACTTTTTTTAATTAAATCTGCAGACTTTAATTGCATGAACACATTAAAGCGTATAAAAGTCTTTAGTGGTTGAGTTTACATCTTCAGTGCTTGTATGGGGCTAATGATGTCTAATTAGATCTGATGCATCGGTAAAACCTCTTCCACACACAAAACAATAACACGGCTAGACACCAGAGGGAATTATTTCACGACAAGTCTTGGTCTTGGTAAACCACATTCTACATTTATGGTTTATGGCTTCTCCCCAGTATGAGTCCTCTGATGGACAAAAAGATAGGATCTCCGGGTAAAACATTTCCCGCATTCCGAACACGAATACGGTTTTTCTCCTGTGTGGATTCTCTTGTGTCTGGTGAGAGCCGAACTGATCGGAAAACGTTTCCCGCATTCCGAACAGGAATATGGCTTCTCCCCGGTGTGAGTCCTCTGATGTACGATAAGGTGCCCTATCTGGGTGAAACATTTCCCGCACTCGGTACAAGGATATGGCTTTTCCGCTGTGTGGATTCTCTGATGGACGATAAGATGCCCAATTTGGGTGAAACATTTCCCGCACTCAGAACACGAGTACGGCTTCTCCCCTGTGTGAGTCCTTTCATGCTCGATAAAAGTCGATTTCCGAGAAAAGAATTTGCCGCATATAGCGCAGGAATACGGCTCCTCCACCGTGTGATTTCTCTGGTGAGAGATGAGGATCGCTCTCTGAGCAAACACTCTTCCGCATACAGGACACGGGAACCTTTCAGCCCCTCTATGATCGATGGGGTGGGTGACAGGAGGGGAGAAATTGGAAAAGCTTCCTCCATGTGTAGAGGGATCAAAGGACAGATCTGCACTAGGAAGGATTGAATGGAGATATGGCGGAATAAAGTTTTCTTCTGCAGAATCTTCTCTGATCTCATTTTCTACTCCGTGAGAGATAATGGGACATTTCTCCATGTTATTCCCATTGTGTTGTCTGTCTGGAAGAAACAAAAGATGCGAGAAATGGTTATTTTATCGGCATTGCTATCCTAACCTACTGCTGGCAGCTCCAGGCACCGTGACATTCGGGTACTTCCTGGTTTAGAGGCGTACATGCGCATGCTATGAGGAAGGCGTAAAGCCGAAACGCGTCAGCATTTGTCATGTTGTCACCGCTATCCATGTTGGAATAAAGAATTTACTTGGAAGAAGCCTTTTTGTGTGCCGGCTTTATTCATAGTACATGAGCGTGCTCCCTGCTGATCTGTACTGTTATTGGACATAGCACGAGTATGTCAGCAGGTTACAGCCAATCATTTTGGCTTTATACCTGCTGATCTTGGCTATATACCAGCAAAGATCTGGCTGAATACCTCTCTGCTATCAGTTACCGTTCAGAACTAAATGCAAACAGAGACCCAGCCACATACACTTGTTAGGCAAACAGTTGCCCTCCTGATCACTCCTGTCACCCAGCCAGCGTCATTAGTACCAGAGGCGTAACCAGAACCTTCAGGGCGCCGGTGCAAGAAACCATGAAGGTCCCCCCGGACCCCTGGCCGGGGCTCTTCCCACTGATCCTGGGGCCCTTTACTCTCGTTGCGGGGCCCTTTATTACAGTCCTGCAGCGGGACCCTTTCACAGGTTCTGCAGTGGGCCCCCTTCCTGCCATCTTGGGGCCTCCCCATGGTGGTGGAATGCCAGGGCCCAGTCGCAAGTGTGACCTTTGTGATCCTGGAAGTTCACCCACTGGTGTCAGTAGTTTTTATTTTTTGGTATTTTAATTGTATTATTTTTTATCATTTTATTTATTTTTTTACAATGTCACTGACTATGACTCTGTCCATTCAGATAAGGAAGGAGCTGGTAAATTACATATTTACCGACCCCTTCCTGGTTCTCTATTGTGACACATCCCCTGCAGCAGCCGGCAGGAGAGGAGAGGGAACACAGTTGGGGGGCAGCACAGTGGGGGATGGGGGGGACCCAGGGGAGCACACAAGGGCCCAGAGACAGCAGAACACAAGTGAACTGGATAGGAGGAGTGGAGGGGGCAGCATACAGAGGAACCAATCTCCTCCATTTTCCTCCTGCAGCTACAGGAGGAAAAAGGAGGACAGTGATTTCTCTACATGCTGCCCCCGCCGCCCCTCCTATCCAGGTGTACAGGGGAGCCGCACAGTCCCCCAGGAGAATGGGGCCTGGTAGGCAATTGCAACCCCTGTAGTTACGCCCCTGATTAGTACAGTAAGGAGGAGGAAAAAGGAGGACAGTGATTTCTCTACATGCTGACCCCGCCGCCCCTCCTATCCAGGTGTTCAGAGGAGCCGCACAGGCCCCCAGGAGCATGGGGCCCGGTTGCAATTGCAACCCCTGCAACCCCTGTAGTTACGCCCCTGATTAGTACAGTAAGAAGCAACATCATTGTCAGTCAATTAGTGACCTTCCCAGCCAGTGTCAGTTAGCACCAGATTTCCAACCACACTATCACACACTATAGGTCGCTGATAGTATGGTGTCTGTACAGATTAATATCTTTTAGTTACATAGTTAGTGAGGTTGAAAAAAGACATCAGTCCATCCATTTCAACCTATGATGTGTGTGTGTGTTTGTTGTTAACCGTACATTGTATACCCCTGTATGTTGTGGTCTTTAAGGTGCCCATCTAATAGTTTTTTGAAACTATCGATGCTCCCTGCTGATTCGACTGTTTGCGGAATCTTGATCACGTTCAGAACTATACTAGTGTCCCCAATAGCGCAGTGTTATCAGGATCAGCCCTGATCACTACCAGCACTAGTGACATGTAGCAGAATACATCTTGGCCTAAACTTATGAACAAATTTGATTTTATTGGATATGTTTTATAACAGAAAGTAGAAAATATTGGGTGTTTTTTTTTTTTTTTTAATCTTTGCTCTTTTTTCCATTATGTAATAAAAAATAAAAAACCCAGTGGTGATAAAATATATATAGGATATAGATTTCATTTGGGTACAATGATGCAATTCCCAGTTAAAGTAGCACAGTGTTGAATAGCAAAAAATGCCCTAGTCATGAACCCTCCGGCAGTCAAGTGGGTAAACATTTTTAAATAGGAGGAGATATTTCAGACAAGTAACAGGAAAACGCTGGCACACTGCACACGTGGTCTGGATTACACTTTTCGGGGAAATGGAGCTGTATGGCATGGAGGAAAGATCCAAGAAGGATGTTTGTGGCAATAGAACATCCTCCGAAGGACAATGGATGTTATTCCTTACCTGTGCTGATCTCTGGAGGAATGTCCTCCACTTTAATCCTCACGTGTTCTTCTTCCTCCTCCTCCTCCTCCTCCTCAGCCTTGACGTTTTCACGAGTCTCTCTCGTATCTCCGGGGTCTGTGAATAAAGATGAGAGTGAACCTGTACTGAGATGTATGAGAGACCCCAGAATGTGTGTGTGGGGGAAAACTCCTAGTCAGTAGTAACCCCCAGTTCTGCTGATCCCCTGCTCAGTAGTAACCCCCAGCTCTGCTGATCCTTTGGTTTTCTGATCCTCCTGGTTACGTCTCTTGGCTGGTAACACACAATGACATGATGTGAGGAGGAGAGCCGGAGTCTAATAGAGGCTGATGGACCCCTGACTCCCCCACTGGGCACATACTGTCCCCCCATTACTGTCTACTGACAGAGGAGGGGGGAGAAGAAGAGATTGTTGTAGTGACTGAACAAGGAGAATCTGGGACTCTTCTCTCAGTTTAGTGTTTATCACTCACCTGTGCTGATCTCTGGAGGGATCTCCTCCTTATACAACTCATCATCCCTCATATAAGATTCTTCTGCTTCCTCTCTAAAATCATTCTGGTTCACATCTGACACAATCTACAAGAGAATAAGAAAGGTTCCTTTACTATTAACATCAATGATTCCTTTAATAATAACAGAGAAAGGTCTTGGGAAGTATTCTGCTCCCAATGAGTCTTGCAGGAACATGGTTAGATGCAACACACCAAGATGGAGGTGTCCATATTAGATTCACACAGCAGGAATGGAATTTCATTGGGCTCCATGTAATTTTAAATCCCAATTCCATTCTGGAGAAAAGAAAGGTTGCTGCACATAGATGATGTCACTTTATTCCTAGTTTATTCCACAAAGCTACCCACAATAGCAGTCCCCACCTGGAGACTGCCGCCTCCAACGCATTTCGGCCACTAGGGCTTACAAATAGAGACCCTATAAGGGGGCGGTCTTCAGGCAGGAACTGCTATTGTGGTTTACACATTTACAATGACATCATCAATGTGTGGCGGCTTTTCTTTTATCCAAAGTGTTCAGAATGCGGATGGCTCTATTTACCTCTTACACCCCGTATTCAGGTGAGAGTGGGAAGACTTTAGCTTGGAGTGGAAGAGGAAGCTTTATCTAATTCATCTCAGCTTGGAGTGGAGGAGGAAGCTTTATCTCGTCCATCTAAGCTTGGAGTTTAGGAGGAAGCTCCATCTCAGCTTGGAATGGAGGAGGAAGCTTTATCTCGTCCATCTCAGCTTGGAGTGGAGGAGGAAGCTTTATCTCGTCCATCTAAGCTTGGAGTGGAGGAGGAAGCTTTATCTCGTCCATCTCAGCTTGGAGTGGAGGAGGAAGCTCTATCTCATCTCATATCAGCTTGGAATGGAGGAGGAAGTTTTATCTTCTCTATCTCAGCTTGGAGTGGAAAAGGAGGCTTTATCTCATCTCATATTAGCTTGGAGCGGAGGAGGGGGCATTATCTCATCCATCTCTACTTGGAGTGGAGGAGGAAGCTTTATCTTGTCCATCTCAGCTTGGAGTGGTCTCGCCCATCTCGACTTGGAGTGGAGAAGGAAGCTTTATTTCGTCCATCTCAACTTGGAGTGGAGGAGGAAGATTTATCTCATCCATCTCAGCTTGGAGTGGAGAAGGAAGCTTTATCTCATCCATCTAAGCTTGGAGTAGAGGAGGAAGCTTTATCTTCTCCATTAGAGCTTGGAGTGGAGAAGGAAGCTTTATTTCGTCCATCTCAGCTTGGAGTGGAGGAGGAAGATTTATCTCATCCATCTCAGCTTGGAGTAGAGGAGGAAGCTTTATCTTCTCCATTAGAGCTTGGAGTGGAGGAAGAAGCTTTATCTCGTCCATCTTAACTTGGAGTGGAAAAGGAAGCTTTATTTCATCCATCTCAGCTTGGAGTGGAGGAGGAAGCTTTATCTTCTCCATTAGAGCTTGGAGTGGAGGAAGAAGCTTTATCTCGTCCATCTTAACTTGGAGTGGAGAAGGAAGCTTTATCACATCCATCTCAGCTTGGAGTGGAGGAGGAAGCTTTATCTCATCCATCTCAGCTTGAAGTAGAGGAGGAAGCTTTATCTTCTCCATTAGAGCTTGGAGTGGAGGAAGAAGCTTTATCTCGTCCATCTTAACTTGGAGTGGAGAAGGAAGCTTTATTTCATCCATCTCAGCTTGGAGTGGAGGAGGAAGCTTTATCTCATCTTATATCAGTTATATCAGCTTGGAGTGGAGAAGGAAGCTTTATCTCATCCATCTCAGCTTGGAGTGAAGGAGGAAGCTGAGGAGGAAGCTTTATTTCGTCCATATCAGCTTGGAGTGGAGGAGGAAGCTTTATCTCATCTTATATCAGTTATATCAGCTTGGAGTGGAGGAGGAAGCTTTATCTCATCCATCTCAGCTTGGACTGGAGGAGGAAGCTTTATCTCGTCCATCTTAGCTAGGAGTGGAGGAAGAAGCTTGATCTCATCCATCTTAGCTTGGAGTGGAGGAGGAAGCTTTATCCCACCCATCTCAGCTTGGAGTGAAGGAGGAAGCTGAGGAGGAAGCTTTATTTCGTCCATATCAGCTTGGAGTGGAGGAGGAAGCTTTATCTCATCCATCTCAGCTTGGACTGGAGGAGGAAGCTTTATCTCGTCCATCTCAGCTTGGAGTAGAGGAGGAAGCTTTATCTCATCCATATCAGCTTGGAGTAGAGGAGGAAGCTTTATCTCATCCATCTCAGCTTGGAATGGAGGAGGAAGCTTTATCTTGTCCATCTCAGCTTGGAGTGAAGCGTTATCTTGTCCAACTCCTGGATTTAAGAAACCCCACCCCCATCTAACTGTTGGAATTAAAATACATTTCCAAATGTCCATTTTACATACCAGAATCCGTGATATAAAGAAAATTCCTCTCTCTTCTTCTGTTTATGTTAAATAGGGTTCTTCTTCAGATGCCCACATTACTCCCTTCATGATGTGGACATCTTCTTTTGGTGGAGGCCACACTTCTTAACAGAGATCTCTCTAGTGGGCTCCAGAGGCTGGGGAAAGCACATGGGGGGTGTGAGGGGAGTAGTGCCCAAGAAGACAATGAGCATGAAAAATACCCAGTCCCCAGGGCAGAGAATTAGCTTGGCTCATAGAGGAAACTGTGACTTCAATCCATTACACTACAGCAGGGGTGGCGAACACGCGGCTCTCGAGCCGCATGCGGCTCCCGGCCAAACTGAATGCGGCTCTTTGGTTATCATTATTATTTGGTATACTGTGGCTCTAGTAGTCTTTGCCAAGTTTGGATGCTGCGGGACCTCTGAGGAGAGATCTCCAAGCGCGTAGTCCCGCCCCCAGGCTGCGACATCACATCTCCCATCTCCCAACACTGCACGGGCCAGAGAGTGTGGGGACCCGTGTGTCTCCCTCCCGCCTCAGCTGCCTGTCACGTGTCTGAGTGACTGACGAGAGCTCAGCTCAGCCGAGACAGCCGCCCGCTGACATCTTCCCCTGCGCATATCAACAGCAGCAGGTGAGGAGGGGGGGTCTCTGATGGGGGACATTTATGTGTGTGGGGGTCTCTGATAAGGACATTATTGTGCAGGGGTCTCTGATGGGGGACATTTATGTGTGTGGGGGTCTCTGATGGGGGACATTTATGTGTGTTTTTCTGTTTTGGCAGGTCACTGCGTGGTGTGGCTCTCTGACTCTCACAGTTTAAAATTTTGGCTCCTTTTGTCGAACTTGTCGCCACCCCTGCACTACAGGATGGCTCAGGAGAAGGTGTTTGGATTCAAGACGGAGGAGTAGGGCAAATGATGCACAATGCACTATTTACATTGAAGTTTTGCCTTGAGTTGGTCTTTGTTTCACTTTCAATTATTACATTTGGATTTCATCTACCTGATAATGATGAGGGATCTCCTGATCTTCCTGTGTGGAGTCCCGGGAATACAGAGGACGGGGACATCTCTCTGGGGTATTTCTGTTACTGGATCCATCTGTAGGAAACACACACACTGACTGAATACATTGTTTCTATGTCTTTATATCAGAGGATGTGTGTATCTAGGGGGGTCCTCAATACTCTTCTCTCCTTTACAAGAAATGAAAGTCTCCTCTTACCCGGTGATGTGAGGGGCGGCCGCTTCTCCATCATGACATCAGACGTGCAGAAAGAGAAAGTGACTTCCTGATAAACACAATGATACAGTCACCATCCAGACACATCCCTTGTCTGTTACTGGATAATGTCCCAGAATTCCCGGCACCGCTCACCTCTCCTGTCAGAAGCTCAATGATCTCGCTGGTGACTTCTTTGACCTTCTTGTTCTTTCTCAGGGATTGAGATGGAGGATCTATGACAGGTCTCTGAATCTTCATCATGTTGGAAGCAACCAAGCCATCAGACAATTTGAAAGCTATATAATTCTGTATTGAAAACCAAAACACCATCCAAACTAGATTAAACCTCCCAAAGCATTCAAATGATTGTCATTATGTGTTTAACATCACCCCACAAGTAATGTCAGGTCTGTGTTTTATTAATAGAGATAAGAGTGATGTCATGTGACCTCCCAGAATCCTCCTCACCTCTCCGGTCAGCTCTGTGTTTTATTAATAGAGATAAGAGTGATGTCATGTGTCCTCCCAGAATCCTCCTCACCTCTCCGGTCAGCTCTGTGTTTTATTAATAGAGATAAGAGTGATGTCATATGACCTCCCAGAATCCTCCTCACCTCTCCGGTCAGCTCTGTGTTTTATTATTAGAGATAAGTGTGATGTCATGTGACCTCCCAGAATCCTCCTCACCTCTCCGGTCAGGTCTGTGTTTTATTAATAGAGATAAGAGTGATGTCATGTGACCTCCCAGAATCCTCCTCACCTCTCCGGTCAGGTCTGTGTTTTATTAATAGAGATAAGAGAGATGTCATGTGACCTCCCAGAATCCTCCTCACCTCTCCGGTCAGGTCTGTGTTTTATTAATAGAGATAAGAGTGATGTCATGTGACCTCCCAGAATCCTCCTCACCTCTCCGGTCTGGTCTGTGTTTTATTAATAGAGATAAGAGTGATGTCATGTGACCTCCCAGAATCCTCCTCACCTCTCCGGTCAGCTCTGTGTTTTATTAATAGAGATAAGAGTGATGTCACGTGACCTCCCAGAATCCTCCTCACCTCTCCGGTCAGGTCTGTGTTTTATTAATAGAGATAAGAGTGATGTCATGTGACCTCCCAGAATCCTCCTCACCTCTCCGGTCAGCTCTGTTTTATTAATGGAGATAAGAGTGATGTCATGTGACCTCCCAGAATCCTCCTCACCTCTCCGGTCAGCAGGTAAACAATCTCCAGGGTCAGGTTTAATATCCTTTCAGTCATGTGACTCCGCTCCTTCTCCATCCTTGGTCAGGTGATCCACGTGGAGGTGCGATCTCGTAGATTGAATCTTCCTTTCCGTTAAAGCATTTGGCTCTATCAAGAAATAAAACGTGGGAATTAGATGAAGTGATATCGATGTAAATGAATATACAGTAGAAGAAATATGCTCGGATGTTTTTACTGCAGAATCCATGCTTCAGGGGGAAAAGAAAGAGAAAAAGCAGACGAGGAGGGGGGTTGTTTTTGTCGTTGTTCTCTTTCTTCCCTCGTCCTGTAATAAAAAAAAAAAAACACAAATTCTACCGAAAATGTTTATTGGCTCCACTGTTGTATCTGACTTCCTCGCAGTTCTCTTCAAAATGACACACTTGACCTGAATAACAAGTTTATATGTCCCAACCCCCCCACTTTAACCAATCCGGGGACCTGCCAGGACCCCCTTCTCCCATAATAAGAAGACGATATTACCTCCTCCTCTCCGACTCCCTCCAACCTCATATCCACCACCAGAAGGTTTGGAAAAATGATTGGAGCTACACCTCCTCCTAAGGACTACAACAAAATGGCCACTTAGCCAAAAAAAAAACAACCAAAATCATTCTAACTAAAAATTCTACTGCTTCCAAGTTTTTAGCACTAAAGAATTACCTTTTTACACAGCATTAGCTTTGTTTTACTAAAACAATGCCTTTAACACAATAATGGTGGATATTGTGAGTTCTACAACAAAATGGCTGCTACCTCTCCTGTACTGAGGACACTTCCTCAAATAGAAGACGGTCGCCCTCTAGTGGTGGCTTTCGCTCTACACAGGTATAAAAGGGTCTGTTTCTGAGTTCATGTGTTATTGTACAGAGAAATTGGCCCGGGAGCGAAAGGTCGGGGAATTTAGGTAGTGTAGTGGTTGGTAGGGTGTTATTTTGGAATTTCTGACTCGAAATCTCCTATCTCATACCTTTAAAACGATGCAAGCTGGCATTAGAAACAGGCATTTGGGGTGTGTTTTTGCCACTAGCAAAGCAGCCTACAATGCATATTATCAAAGGCGTAACTACAGGGGTTGCAATTGCAACCGGGCCCCATGCTCCAGGGGGCCTGTGCGGCTCCCCTGTCTGTACACCAGGATAGGAGGGGTGACGGGGGGCAGCATGTAGAGAAATCACTGTCCTACTGTTTACTGTACTAATCAGGGGCGTAACTACAGGGGTTGCAATTGCCTACCGAACCCCATGCTCCAGGGGGCCTGTGCGGCTCCTCTGGATAGGAGGAGTGGCGGGGGCAGCATGTAGAGAAATCACTGTCCTCCTTTTTCCTCCTGTAGCTGCAGGAGAAAAAAATGGAGGAGATTGGTTCCTCTGTATGCTGCCCCCCCCCCCCCCCGCCACTCCTCCTATCCAGTTCACTTGTGTTCTGCTGTCTCTGGGCCCCTGTGTGCTCCCCTGGTCCTGGTCCCCCCCCCCCCCCCCCCCACTACTGTGCTCCCTTCCCTCTCCTGCTGGCTGCTACAGGGGATGTGTCACAATAGAGAACCAGAAAGGGGTCGGTAAATATGTCATTTACCAGCTCCTTCCTTTTCTGAATGGACAGAGTCATAGTCAGTGACATTGTAATCCTAATCCCCTAAAAAGTTTTGTTGCCCTTCTCTGGACTCTCTCCAGCTCCAATACATCCCTCCTGAGGACTGGCGACCAGAACTGGACAGAATACTCCAGATGTGGCCGGACCAGAGTTTTATAAAGTGGAAGGATTATAGATTTATCTCTGGAATAAATCCCCTTCCTTATGCATGCTAATATTCTGCCAGCTTTGGCAGCTGCAGCTTGACATTGCATGCTATTGCCTAATCTATCTTCCACTAAGACTCCCAGATCTTTCTCCATTTTTGATTCCCCCAAAGGTTCCCCCCCCTAGCCAGAGATGTATAGTAACTAAGTAGAACTAATTCACTACTGTACTTAAGTACCGAAAGGCGATATCTGTACTTTCCTAGAGTAGAATTTTTTTCTCCTACTTCCACTTTTACTTCACAACATTTTTTTGATGATTTCAATACTTCTACTCCGATATTTTTTTTTTTTGTGCTTCATAGTTACTCGTTACTATTATAAAAATTACCACTGCCAGAACAGTAGATGGCAGGTTTCATGAAGCTCAAAACATGTGTATTAGGCCCCGTTCACATAGGGGCGACGCTACTTCGCACCGCGACCTCGGAGCGGCCGCCACGGACTTCAAAACATTGAAGTCTATGGCGGTCGCCTCCAGGTCGCCCCAAAGAAGCTCCGGACCCTTTTTCTAAGTCGGAGCGACTTGTGTCGCTCCTATTAGAACGGGTCCGCAGCTTCCCTATGGGTGGCGACCTACGGCGACCTGTGAGGCGACCAGGTCGCCTCACAGGTCGCCTCAGTGTGAACCGGGACTTATCAGCGCATACGAAAATAAATGCTACTGTGTGTATAAATAAAAGCTGCATTTGAAATAATAAAAAAACAATATAATGTTCAAACTTTTGACTTCTTTCTTTAAAAACTACATAACACAGTACTTGTACTTTTATTTTCAGTACTTGAGTAGCAATTTTTTTTTTCAAAACTACTGGTACTTTTACTTTCAGTACTTGAGTAGCAAAATTTTAAAAAAAAAAACTACTTGCAATACTTAAGTACAAAAAATGTTGAATACTTTAGTACTTCTACTCAAGTCACTTTTTGATCGAGCACTTCCACTTCTACTCAAGTCACTTTTTGATCGAGCACTTATACTTTTACTCAAGTATGGGTTTCGAGTACTTTATACAACTCTGCCCCTAGCTTGTATATTGCTTTAATGTTATTGGTCCCTAAGTGCAATACCTTGCACTTATCCACATTAAACCTCATTTGCCATGTAGTTGCCCACTCTGTTATTTTGTCCAGGTCATTCTGCAAGATTTCTGCCTCACGATGTGCAGTTATTGCCCTGCCCGATTTTGTGTCATCTGCAAAAACTGAGATCGAACTACTGATCCCGTCCTCAA
Source organism: Pelophylax lessonae (assembly GCF_965119305.1). Taxonomy (NCBI): domain Eukaryota; kingdom Metazoa; phylum Chordata; class Amphibia; order Anura; family Ranidae; genus Pelophylax; species Pelophylax lessonae. The sequence goes on along the minus strand of NC_138776.1, from coordinate 253,238,421 downwards.
TGCTGTTTATGAATAAATTGAACAAAATTGGTCCCAGAACTGAGCCTTGGGGGACCCGACTTACCACCCAGACCAGTCTGAGTATGGCATCATAGAGAGCCAGTATTCAGCTTTCCCTCACAGTCCCACCAAAAGAACATTTGAGACATACAGTGCCTTTAAAAAGTATTCATATCCCTTGACATTTTCCACATGTTGTCATACAACCAAAAACGTAAATGTATTTTATTGGGATTTTATGTGATAGACCGACACAAAGTGGCACATAATTGTGAAGTGGAAGGAAAATTATACAGTAAACCCCCCTCCATTGCGGGGGTTACGTTCCGGACCCAGCCGCGAAAAGTGAAAATCTGCGAAATAGAAAAACCCTATTAAAATGCATTGTAGGCATGTTGTTTTTTACTGTCACTGTACGTGCATTTTAACCACTTAAGCCCCGGAAGATTTTACCCCCTTCCTGACCAGGGTTTTTTTTTGCGATTTTTTACTGCGTGACTTTAACGGACAATTGCGCGGTCGTGCGACACTGTACCTAAACGAATTTCACGTCCTTTTTTTCCCACAAACAGATCTTTCTTTTGGTGGTATTTGATCACCTGTGCGATTTTTTGATCATGCGCTATAAACAAAAAAAGAGCGTCAATTTTGCAAAAATAACAATATTTTTCACTTTTTTTTATATGAAATTCCCCCCCAAAAAAAAAGTAAAAATCAAAATTTTTTAACATTTTCGGCCAATTTGTTTTATGCTATATATATTTGGTAAAAAAAAAAAATCGCAAAAAGCGTATTTTGATTGGTTTGCGCAAAAGTTATCGCATTTACTAACAAAGGGAAAGATTTTTGTCATTTTTGGTGTTTTTTTTTTTAACGAGTAATGGCGGCGATCTGCAATTTTTTTTGCGGTACTGCGACATTGCGGCGGACAGATCGGACCCTTGACTGACATTTTTGACACTTTTGGGGGTACCAGTGACATTACTGCAGTAATCAGTGCTATAAATATGCACTGTTACTGTAAAAATGACACTGGCAGGGAAGGGGTTAACTGTATTGGAGAGGGAGGGGTTAAGTGTGTCCTAGGGGCGTGTTTCTAACTGTGATGGGACATGGCTACTAGTGTAAAAACAGAGATCAAGGGTCCTACATAGTAGAACCGTCTGATCTCCATTTTTACACAGGGGAGAATGACAGGCGGCTTGTTTACATAAGCCACTCCGCCTTTCTCCCGCTCTACCGACGATCGTAGTGTGACCGGCGGACATCGAGTCCGCCGGTCACACGCCCGCACTCCTCCGTGAACCAGCCGAGGCGGGCGCGCGCTCGCCCGCTATTGGCTCTAAACCCAGTGACAGGCGAGCGACGTAGACCTACGTCACTCTGCCTGGCCGGGGCTGACTGCCGCAGTAAATATACTGTGCGCAGTCGGCAACCGGTTAAGGTCTTTCAACACACTTTTAAAACAATAGAAACTCATTTAAACACATAAAATATACTGAGAGACATAGCAAGAGCTATGGAAAGCACAAAAATATTTCATTTTTAATGATTTATATAGTAAAATAACATTACAAAAAAAAAAAAAAAACGCAATATACCGGGACCGCAAAAACTGAACCGCGATGGAGCGGGGGTTTACTGTAAATGGTTTTCAAAACATTTTACAAATAAATCTGTGAGAAGTGTGGCGTGCATTTGTATTCACCCCCTGGAGTCAATACTTTGTAGAACCGCCTTTCCCTGCAATTACAGCTGCAAGTCTTTTTGAGGATGTCTCTACCAGCTTTGCACATCTAGAGAGGGACATTTTTGCCCATTTTTCTTTGCAAAATAGCTCAAGCTCTGTCAGATTGGATGGAGAGCGTCTGTGAACTTTTCAAGTCTTGCCACAGATTCTCAATTGGATTTAGGTCTGAACTTTGACCAGGCCATTCTAACACATGAATATGCTTTGATCTAAACCATTCCATTGTAGCTCTGGCTGTATGTTTCGGGTTGTTGTACTGCTGGAAGGTGAACCTCCGCCCCAGTCTCAACTATTTTGCAGACTCTAACAGGTTTTGTTCTAAGATTGCTCTGTATTTGGCTCCATCCATCTTCCCATCAACTCTGACCAGCTTCCCTGTCCCTGCTGAAAAAAAGCATCCCCATAACATGACGCTGCCACCACCATGTTTCACGGTGGTGTGTTCAGGGTGATGTGCAGTAGTTTTCTGCCACACCCAGTTTTCTGCTTTTAGGCCAAAAAGTTAAATTTTGGTCTCATCTGACCAGAGCACCTTCTTCCACATGTTTGCTGTGTCCCCCACATGGCTTCTTGCAAACTGCAAACAGGACTTCTTATGGCTTTCTTTTTACTATGGCTTTCTTCTTGCCACTCTTCCATAAAGGGCAGATTTGTGGAGCGCACGACTAATAGTTGTTCTGTGGACAGATTCTCCCATCTGAGCTGTGGCTCTCTGCAGCTCCTCCAGAGTTACCATGGACCTCTTGGCTGCTTCTCTGATGAATGCTTTCCTTGCCCGGCCGGTCAGTTTAGGTGGACGGCCATGTCTTGGTAGGTTTGCAGTTGTGCCATACTCTTTCCATTTTTGGATGATGGATTGAACAGAGCCCTGTGAAATGTTCAAAGCTTGAGATTTTTTTTTATAACCTAACCCTGCTTTTTCCTTCTCCACAACTTTATCCCTGACCTGTCTGGTGTGTTCCTTTGCCTTCATGATGCTGTTTGTTCGCAAAGGTTCTCTAACAAATCTCTGAGGGCTTCACAAAACAGTATTTATACTGAGATTAAATTATACACATGTGGGCTCTTTTTACTAATTAGGTAACTTCTGAAGGCAATTGGTTCCACTAGATTTTAGTTAGGGGTATCAGAGTAAAAGAGGCTGAATATAAATGCACGCCACTCTTTTCACATATTTATTTGTAAAAAAAATTTGAAAACCATTTATCATTTTCCTTCCACTTCACAATTATGTGCCATTTTGTGTTGGTCTATCTAAAATCCCAATAAAATACATTTACGGTTTTGGTTGTAACATGACGAAATGTGGAGAATTTCAAAGGGTATGAATACTTTTCCAAGGGACTGTATCCACTACTTCCTGGTAGGCGCCCTCCCCACAGCGGAGAACTTTGTTGTAAAGCTTTGTCGAAGATTTGCCCTGTTTAGAAATACCTCGAGCAGTCTGACCTGGGGGAGCACAAGAAAATTAAGTACAAGCAACTTGTGGTCTCCGACCCTTGGCGGTTCCCCTGCCGACCTCTATGTCACTACAGCTACGTGGATAGCGCTGTTTATTCTTTATTTACATTGTTTTATAAAAAATGTGTGGCGTCACCCCCATGCACGTCACTTGCCAAGGTGAATGACATACAGGCATAACCCTTCATTCAGAAAGGAGGAGGGGGGGCATGCCTAGCGCCACATCATCGGGAGGCACGGCGGCTGAACCTGGAAGATCCGACGGGCCTCTCGATGACATCACAAGCAGCATGGCAGCACAGGACCAAGTGGTTGCAGGAGACAAGTGGATCTCAGGACAACAATGGATCCTCTGGGTGGGTGGGTGGGTATTTAAAATGTGAACACACCACCCGGTACGCTGAACATCCACTTTAAATGGAAAGTCTACTTAAATATGTAAAGTACAGGAAGTTAGAGGAGTCTACTCGTACCTTCAGGATTTTACCAGAGCAATACTGTAAAGGTTCTAATTTATCTAGGTCTGGTTCTGTAATGCTGAAGATGTGTTTCAAAAACCAGGCATCCCGTTTCACTGAACTTGGCGGTCTTGTGGCTTTTAGTCCTCTTGGGCCTTGATGGTAGACAGGACTCCTCCTTGGGTGATGGTGACTCCACCGAGAAGCTTGTTGAGCTCTTTGTTCTTGTGAACACACCACCCGGTACGCTCAAGATCCACTTTAAATGGAAAGTCTACTTAAATATGTAAAGTACAGGAAGTTAGAGGAGTCTACTCGCACCTTCAGGATTTTACCAGAGCAATACTGTGAAGGTTCTACTTTATCTAGGTCAAGGTATATTTAGTAGTATTTGGTCATTTCCAACTGGACTTAACTGGTTCTGTAATGCTGAAGATGTGATTCAAAAACCAGGCATCCCGTTTCACTGAACTTGGCGGTCTTGTGGCTTTTAGTCCTCTTGGGCCTTGATGGTAGACAGGACTCCTCCTTGGGTGATGGTGACTCCACCGAGAAGCTTGTTGAGCTCTTTGTTGTTGTGGACATCCAGCTGGAGGTGTCGGGGGATAATGCTGGTCTTCTTGTTGTCAAGGGTGGCGTTTCCGGCCAGCTTGAGGATCTCCGCTACCAGGTAGACGGGAACTCCGGCCTCAACACGATTTAGTTGCCCTTTCTGAGCAGACGAAGAAAATGACTGAGTGGAAACTGCAGACCAGCCCAGGATAATCAGATCTTTGCCTTAGCCAAAACTTGCCTCCATGCTTGTCTTGACATCTGCAAATGAATGAGGAAGTTCCATCTGAGACCACGGCAGACGGACTCGTAGTTTCCAATGGAACATAAGCGTGGTGATCACTGTAATCACAGTCCATTGACACTTCTTCAACAGAAAGTTCATACTTTGGTACTGACATAGAACTGGAGGAAGAGTCTGCAGGAGCTTTGCATTGCATTGATCACGGCTGCAATGGTTTGCAGGTTGAATGCACATTTTTTGCCGAAAGAATATGTGCAATTATTTTTTGTTGAAGGCAGACTAAGCTTCAAATAATAAAAGGTCATATCAGTTTGCAGACGTGATGTCTTGGTAAGTTATATCTTCATGAGAGAAGAGAGATGTGTGCGGAGGAATGTACCGGGGACAGGGAGAATCACGTAGCCGCTGTCAGTCACCGAGCTTCGGGGATACTATCATCTATATCTGAGGCACTTGAACATATGAGGATATATTATTCTGGATGAAGTACCGTGGTGGATCTGGTGCTGGACCTTAGAGTGGACCCTACCCTGGTTGTTATCTCCACGTTCCATGCTTGGCTGACCTTCCGTAACTTGGGGTCTAAAGTTTCCGGTAAGGGAATCACTTTACATGAGCACGTGGTGATCGTCAGGATTGTGTTCTTACTTATGGTGTTGGAATCTTTTTGCATTCATTTCTGCACTTCAGCATCTGGCCTCACGGACTTTATGGACTTTGCTTAGTCTGTTTTTCCTCCCATATATTCATTTATTTGGAATTTTGGCGCTGTACTTCTTTATATATAAGTTATATCTTCTACCAAACTAAATGGTCACCAGAAAGGTTCCTGGTAAGGGGAATAAGCTATTCCCACGCAATGACAACAAAGACCAGGTTTGACAGAAAAAAAATCTTTACTGCTCTGGTAGGTCATGCTAGAGCTGTTCTAAGCACTTTGCTCCAGTACACCAGTCATACAAAGACACACTTTTCTAAATTAACACAGACTATAACATACAACACGTTTAGTTGGTGTCTTTTCTGGCTGCTTTTTTTTACTGGGCTAACCTAAAAAACACTTTGTACAAGCCTAAAAAAAACTGCTTGCCTTTGACTACAGTGTTTAAAAGAAAACAAGACATAAACTGCAACAGGAAACTGCATTAATACAGGAGGCAAAAATAGGTGGTCAAACTGTGGAATGCTAACACGTTTCATGGGGCATGCCTCCTTCTTCAGAGCTCTGAAAGAGGCGGCCTGTCCCCTGAAAAACAGTCTTCCAACTAGGGGTCGACCGATTATCGGCAAGGCCGATATATCGAGGGCCGATATGCACTTTCTCCGGTATATCGTAATTGGCCCCGGAGGTTTCCGATATTGTCGTGACGTCATTGCGTATGTTGCGCCACGCGCCTCTGCACACTGGGACAGATTCTGCCTTCTTAGGCCACCTCCCTCAGCCTCGTCTGGAGTATGGGAGTCTCGGGACAGTTAGTGTATATGGCACACAGTGTATTTAACACAGCCGCCACATACATACACCCACCCACCCACAGCTGCCCGGTGACAGCCAGCCACCCACACACCCACAGGCCTGTAACAGCCAGCCACAGGCCCTGCCTGTACCAGCCAGCCACCCACCCACCACACAGGGTGCCAGCCAGCCACCCACCAAAGGGTGCCAGCCACCACAGGGTGCCAGCCAGCTAGCCACCCACCCACCACAGGGTTCCAGCCAGCCACCAAATGGTGCCAGCCAGCTACCCACCACAGGGTGAACATTAACATGTTCAGTAACAGATTTGTGTCGAAAATTGTTTATTTTGCAAAACTTTAAATGTTCAAAATATCGGCCAATATTAGCCGATACCGATATGAAATGGCCAAAATATTGGTGTCGGCAACGAAAAACCGATATCGGTCGATCCCTACTTCCAGCTATGCCATACATGGTCAGGTGCCATCGCCCCATGGCTGGAGTTGATATTTGAAAATTCCTTACTATGTGAATATGGAGTCGTCTTTTAGATCCAATAAACATTTATGGTGGTAATGCACTAGGTGTTCGCGCCCTCTTGAGTGTTTTTACAGTTTGTTGAAGATTTCAAGACCTGAGACGGGCTGCATCGTGCGAAGCATTACGGCGACACCATCAGATGTACTAATGTCTGAGCGCTGGCATGGCTTTTTTGTGGAATTTTACTATCCTACACACTTTCAAGTTTCGTCAAATTGATTTCTCTTTCTCCTAGCTTTTTTTTTTTTTTTTTACAATTTTGTGTCATAGGAATAGTGCAGTGTATTACCCCAAATCATTCCAATGGAGTGGGACACCACGACAATGCAAATCCAGTATGCATGCGCAAGAGTTACTTTATCAGTGGCTGCCCAATGGTAGAGGTGGGACCTGTTAGAAGACTGGTAGAAGATAGCAGCAGGGCACACATAAGGGAAAGTGTTTAATAATGCGCACAAATCCTTCTATACCTGGACATTAGGGTGACAGCACACCCACCCCCCAAACAGTGAACTTCTAATTTATTAGCCCATTCATACTAGTAGCTTAAAATGTTTGTAAAGGCTTGTTTTTTTATTTTATTAAAATAGCACACGTGTAATTGTTTTGCACAGAGCAGCCCCTGATCCTCCTTGTTTCGGCTCCCCAACCGGCATTCTGGGCTTCACCCCCCTCTGCTGATTGCCTCCATAGCAAGCCGCTTGCTATGGGGACACTATTGAGTGCTGGCTCCCTCCTCACTGGCAGTAACTGACAGCAGCGGGAGCCAATGACGACTGAAAGAGCCTCGGCTCTTGTGCACATCCCTGGATCGAGATCAGGCATGTATTTAGGCTAAATGCAGAACGTTTTTTACCGACAGACTGATTAGTCATAGTGTCCACTAGAATGCGTCTATTGTCCCTTCATCCATATCTCCTTCCTGCTTGTGCATGCAGGAGGCTTCCAGGTCATAGATCTGCCTTCTGGGGAATTAGGGTTATATTAGGAGTCCCCTCATTTGCCTTTCTAGTAAGATAAAGTCCATTGGAGAAATATTTGGAAGGAATGTGTGTTTCTCCTTCAAGGTCAGCCAGAAAGGTCTACTCCTGTGTACAAAGTATACTCCCGTCACATGATGGCCCTTGTGTGTGCGCATGGTGAACCCCTCCTTTTCTCAACATGTGAGCATCAGCCAGACCCATCGATCTGTGATTTTATTGTACAGTTTTGTAACATTCTTATTTCTGTACAACATATTGTGATTAGGATTTGTCCTGAACACTTTTTCCCCAGACTGACCAAGTCGCTATTTGTTGGCAGTTCCTATTGGTATATCTCGGACAAGAAGGATATCCTTGACCATGTACTGTTACATGCTGTACTTCTATGTCATGATTCTTTATTGTTTGGCATAATTATATTGATTTATTGGCATTTAAAGTGGTTCCAAGGTGAGAACCTTTTTTATGCATTAAAGCGGATTTCCGGCCTCAAAATCGACATAATTGATTTTGGGCCATCCGCTTGCTCTTGGTCACCTGAAAAACAAATGGATAGTTACGATTTTTTTTTTTTTTGTTTACTTACCTTGTTATAGAAGAAAATATACTCACCTTTCTTCCACTTCCTCCCTCTGTGGCCGCGGCCCGCGCCGTCACTTCCTGCTTGCATTGATTCCTGGGAGCTGAACGTCACCGCTCCCAGGAGTCAATGCGCCTGCACCGGCTCCGCTCGTCACTTCCGGTGCAGGCGCGTCATTCCCTGCTAAACAGCTTCTGGGCATGCCCAGAAGCTGTGGAGGGATGACGCGCCCGCACCGGAAGGGACGAGCGGGGCCGGTGCAGGGCATTCTGGGAGAAGAGGACACGGACGAGGATGCAGAAGAGGACGCGCTGGCTTCAGCTGCCCACATCCGAGATGGCAGCGCTGGAGAAGAAATTTTCAAGGTAAGTATTGCTTCTAAAAGGTAAGTGCGACCCGGGACAGTTCAGAGGCTATCCATTATGGAATGTACTAGCCCTGACTGTCCCGGGGGGTATTTTTAGCTACATTTCACCCCCGAGGCCAGAACTCCGCTTTAAGATAAAAAAGCCTTCTGTGTGCAGCAGCCCCCCTCCGCTCCATATGACCCCAGCGATGTTGCACAAGAAGCTCGGCTTTCCAGCACTCTCCCGCCTCATTGGCTGAGACAGCAGTGGGGCGCCACTGACACCCGGTGCTGTCAATCAAAGTCAATGAGCCAATGAGGAGAAAAAGAAGGGCGGGGTGGGGCTGAGACACAGCTCCGTGTCTGAATGGACAGGCAGAGCAGCGGCTCGGCTCGCTTGCTGTGGGGGGGGCACTCGGCAGGAGGGAGGGGCCAAGAGCACTGGCGAGTGACCCCGAAAAGAGGAGGATCTGGGCTGCTCTGTGTATAACCACTACAAAGAGCAGGTAAGTATAACATGTTTGTTATTTTTAAATGAAAAAAAAAAAAGAGAGACTTTAAGTTTCACTTTAACCAATTTTTATTTATTAAAGATTGGCATTTGCCTTTTAACTAATATCTATGATTTTGCCTACAAAGTCCCTAGGGGCGTTTCTTCGATAATCTAAATTCTGGTAATGACAGACAAACCATTACTAATTGAATGAAGACATCCATCCTAGTTTAGGTAGGTACTTGCTCCCACTTCGGTCATCTAGGCCAGGGCTCTCACCTGCCTGCGGCCTTCTGGGACACCTCACAGGTTTCAGTAGACTGCAGAACCATTCACAAAGCGCAGCGGGAAATGGGCTGGGAAGCTGCAAGCTGTGACAGCCGGCTTCCCAAACTCAACATGCCCGCATTGGGGGCCTGATGATAGTCGAAGAATTGCCTCGGGTAAGGACAGCGCCAGATCCTTGGACATATAAGTACCCTTTTGTTAAAAGTCATCAGCTACGGTATTTGGTACTGAAGAACTTCTTCAACAACTTCTGGACCGGAAGGATTTGCCCCCTAATGGCCAGGCCATTTTTTTGTGATTCGGCACTGCGTTAATTTAAAGAACAATTGCGCGGTCGTGCGACGCTGTATCTAAATAAAATTGATGTCCTTTTTTTCCCACAAATAGAGCTTTCATTTGGTGATATTTGATCACCTCTGCGATTTTTATTTTTTTCGCTATAAACAAAAAAAGAGCGTCAATTCTGAAAAAAAAAAAAAACAATAATTTTCACATTCTGCTGTAAAACATTTCCGCAAAAAAAAAAAAATTTAAAATATTAAAAATCTAATTTTTTTTAACATTTTAGCACAATTTGTTGTCTGCTACATATTTTTGGCAAAAAAAAAAAAATCGCAATAAGCGTATTTTGATTGGTTTGCGCAAAAGTTATCGCGTCTACTAACTACGGGAAAGATTTAGGTCATTTTTATTTTTATTTTTTTACTAGTAATGGCGGCGATCTGTGATTTTTCAGATCGGACCCCTAACTGACATTTTTGACACTTTTGGGGGGAGAAGTGACATTACTACAGTAATCAGTGCTAAAAATATGCACTGTTACTGTAATAATGACACTGGCAGGGAAGGGGTTAACCCAGGGGTGATCAAAGGGTTAAATGTGTACCTAGGGGCATGTTTCTAACTGTATGGGGGCGTGGCTTGTGAAAGGATCACAGAGACATGTGATCCTATATAGAAGGATCACAGGCGCTCTGTGATCATTCCAGGGAGAAGAACGGTCAGCTGTGTTTACAACAGCCGACCGTCCTTCTCTCTCAGCGGGGAACGATCACGGGTGCCAGGCGGCAATCGGAGCCAACTGCCCCGTGCATCAGAGTCCTCGCTGCCGAGTGGGGGCAGGAGCACGCCAGCGGCAACGGCGCACGCTCGCCCCCTGGCTGCAGGCACGCAACCGACGTATACCTACGGCGGTTTGAGCAGGAGGGCCAGCCTGCCGCAGTATTAACTGCGTCGGGCGGTCTTTAAGTGGTTACGTTGGCCATACATGGCATCATTTTCAGCCACCTATTGCCGAATCGACAAACTCAAGCTGTGGGTGGCTCTGTTGGCATTACGTGGCTCAATAAAAATCAACTGAAAAATCGAAGTAGCCGGGGGCTTGCTTGTTTGATGTTGGCTGAGCAATAACTGCACCCTATGAGATGCAGTCATTGTTCGGATATCCAGACAGATGTGGATGTTGAGACTGCTTGAATGCAATAGCCAGCAGATAAGATACCTCCATCCATGCTGTTTAGCTCAGATGGAGAAATGACATGACAAGAGGAAACAAAGCCCCGGTTCGGCCCCGCCCCCTCTCTCTTCTAATATGCTAACTGACTTTGATTGACAGCAGCCACAACGCCGCCGCTGTGCTTCAGCACATTAGGAGGGAAAGTACCAGGGGGCCAAGGCACTCGTTCACATCGCTGGACCGCGATGGGGCTCAGGTATTAGTAGGGCTGCTACATACAGAAGGCTTTTTATCTTAATGCATAGAATGCATTAACCACTTCCGGACCGCCCGCTGCGTATTTACATTGCTACTTTGTAGTTCGCTGCCATAACCCCCCATATTTCCCTACATGGTAGGCGGTCCTCTTTCACATAAAAGTGGACCCAGTAGCGGATAGGCCGCGGGATCCCATTTTTTGGAGCGGTAGGAGAGATGCCTCCACCCGCTGCTTCCCTGTTGTTTTCCCCGCTTACCGGAGCCGTCGGCAGCGAGGAAAACAATCCAGTCCATTGCAGTCCTTGGCAGGAAGACAAGTGAGGGCAAGATGGCCCCCACTGGACTCTATGGCATTGGAGGAACAGAGCGGTGTCATACGTCGCTTCCGCCCAACGGCATTAAAGGGCCTAATTTTTATTTTTTTTGTTAAAAAAAAAAAATACTTTTTTTTTTTGCTTTTAAGGGTAGATGCGATGTGAGGCCTTTTTGACCCCAGATGTCACATTAAAGAGGACCTGTCTTGCTTATTTCTTTTTTTTTTTTTTTTTAAATCAGATAATTCTTGCTTATTTCTATTACAAGGGATGTTTACATTAGGTAGTAGTAGGAATGAAAGTGATCAAAAACATTTTTTTGAAAGCGACAGTGTAAAAATAAAGGTAAAATAAATAAGTAAAAAAAAAAAACATTTAAAGTGCCTCGTCCCTCTTAGATCGTGCGCAGAAGCGAACGCATGCGCAAGTCGCGCCCACATATGTAAACGGTGCTCAAACTACACGTGAGGTATCGCCCCGATCCTTAGAGTGAAAGCAATAATTCAAGCCCTAGAACTCCTCTAACTCTAAACTGGTAACCTGTTAAAGTGTCGCCTATGGAGATTTTTAAGTACCCATGTATGTCGCCATTCCACAAGCGTGCGCAATTTTGAAGCATGACATGTTAGGTATCTATTTACTCAGCGTAACATTATCTTTCACATTATAGAAAAAAATTGGGCTAACTTTACTGTGTTCTTATTTTTTAATTAACAAAAGTGTATTTTTTCCCAAAAAATTGTGTTTGTAAGACCACTGCGCAAATACGGTGTGAAAGTATTGCAACAATCTCCATTTTATTCTCTAGGGTCTCTGCTAAAATGAACAAAGAAAAAAATGTATACATATATATATATATATATACATATATATATATATAGCCGACGACCACCGGCTGGATGGAGTCTGGATCTAAGCCGGATGTAGCTTCGATCGGGTCTCCAATGACGTAACCCGGAGGCGGCGTCCATGACGTCACATCTGGTTTACTCGGCTGACAAATACTGTAGCTGCTGACTTAAAATATCTGGATATATACATACACACACACACATATATATATATATATATATATATATATATATATATATACACACACACACATATATACACAGTACAGACCAAAAGTTTAGACCCACCTTCTCATTCAAAGAGTTTTTTTTATTTTCATGACTATGTAAATTGTAGTGTGACACTTCAAGAGGAAGTCACCTGAAATGGTTTTCACTTCACAGGTGTGCCCTGTCAGGTTTAATAAGTGTGATTTCTTGCCTTATAAATGGGGTTGGGACCGTCAGTTGTGTTGTGCAGAAGTCAGGTGGATACACAGCTGATAGTCCTACTGAATAGACTGTTAGAATTTGTATTATGGCAAGAAAAAAGCATCTAAGTACAGGAAAACAAGTGGCCATCATTACTTTAAGAAATGAAGGTCAGTCAGTCTGAAAAATTGGGAAAACTTTGAAAGTGTCCCCAAGTGCAGTCACAAAAACCATCAAGCGCTACAAAGAAACTGGCTGACATGCGGACCGCCCCAGGAAAGGAAGACCAAGAGTCACCTCTGCTGCGGAGGATAAGTTCATCCGAGTCATCAGCCTCAGAAATCGCTCAGATTAGAGATCAGGTCAATGGCACACGGAGTTCTAGCAGCAGACACATCTCTAGATCAACTGTTAAGAGGAGACTGTGTGAATCCGGCCTTCATGGTAGAATATCTGCTAGGAAACCACTGCTAAAGAAAGGCAACAAGCTGAGGAGACTTGTTTGGGCTAAAGAACACAAGGAATGGACATTAGACCAGTGGAAATCTGTGCTTTGGTCTGATGAGATCTTTGGTTCCAACCACCGTGTCTTTGTGCGATGCAGAAAAGGTGAACAGATGGACTCTACATGCCTGGTTCCCACCGTGAAGCATGGAGGAGGAGGTGTGATGGTGTGGGGGTGCTTTGCTGGTGACACTGTTGGGGATTTATTCAAAATTGAAGGCATACTGAACCAGCATGGCTACCACAGCATCTTGCAGCGGCATGCTATTCCATCCGGTTTGCGTTTAGTTGGACCATCATTTATTTTTCAACAGGACAATGACCCCAAACACACCTCCAGGCTGTGTAAGGACTATTTGACCAAGAAGGAGAGTGATGGGGTGCTGCGCCAGACGACCCCTGGCCTCCACAGTCACCGGACCTGAACCCAATCCAGATGGTTTGGGGTGAGCTGGACCGCAGAGTGAAGGCAAAAGGGCCAACAAGTGCGAAGCATCTCTGGGAACTCCTTCAAGACTGTTGGAAGATTTCAGGTGACTACCTCTTGAAGTGTGACTCTACAATTTTCATAGTCATGAAAATAAAGAAAACTCTTTGAATGAGAAGGTGTGTCCAAACTTTTGGTCTGTACATATATATATATATATATATATACACACACATACACTGTATATATATATATATATATATATATATATATATATATATATATATATATATATATATATATATATATATATATATATATACACACACACATACACACACACATATATATATATATATATATATATATATATATATATATATATATATATATATATATATATATACATACATACTGTACATATACACACACACACACGTATACACACACACACACACACACACTTCCTTTCAGTCTCCCCAAAAAATGAAAAGTCAGCAGCTACAAATACTCTAGCTGCTACCTTAAAATATCTGGGCACTTACCTGTCCAAGGATCCAGCCCTGTCCTCACCCGAGCCAATTCTTTAGTGGGCTTTGGGTCAAGGCGCCAGCATCTTAATTAAGGGAAACCGGCAGTAAACCCTTGTGGCTTCTCACTGCACATGCGCAAACCAGGTTGCACTTTGTGAATGGTCCTGCAGTCTTCTGGGCTGTGATGTGCCCCAGAAGGCCGTGGACGAAGGGGAGGTTTGAACTTCCTCCCGGTGATCCAGGAGACCGTTCTGCTTTAATGTCACAAAAAGTTTCAAAAATGTAGGAAAGCTTACATAAATTATATCCATATGGGGGGGGGGGGGGGGGCAGTATATTTCCTATGCTAATCCTTTTCAATATGTGTCCCAGGACTTCCCCTACCCTCCCCTTTCATACTTTTTCCTAAAACCTCTTTCTCTATTTTAGAACTTGGTGTACATAAACCTGCCCAAACCTAATAATCAGTATCTCTAAAATAATAAATATCAGTTAAGGATGCATACAGTACATAGACCTTTACTTTACTTAGCTGTCTAGTCCTTCCATTTGTCTGTTATTTTCTCCTATTAACATATTCTAGTCATACTATCGTCATGCTGTGCTAACATTTGTTTTTCTACATCAGTGATCCTCAAACTACGGCCCTCCAGCTGTTGTGGAACTACACGTCCCATGAGGCATTGTAAAATTCTGACATTCACAGACATGACTAGGCATGATGGGAATTGGAGTTCCTGAACAACCGGAGGGCCGTAGTTTGAACACCCCTGTTCTACATTATAGTCAACAATGACTAATAAAAACAATAAAATCTTTAAAAAAAAATACAATTAACAAGACAAAAACTGAAAGCAAAGAAATGGCAAAACATGACACTGGCGAAAAAAAAACAAAAAAAAAAAAACGGAGGTACTTCCTGTGTGGGAGGGGTTATATAGGGGGTCATCAATTCTGATTGGTTGCCAGTGTCCTTCACCTATAGATGGCCTATATAACCCACATGTAATGATTATGGCTCTGGGTCCCGTGATGTACGAAAATAAAAAAATATTTGTCATCGATTACAGGACAAAGACAGAGAGGAAAATGAGATTCCAGCCTTAAGAAAAAACATAATTTAAGAACATACATAGAAGACGCAAGTTTACTCGCCTACTTCATCCCGGCAGAGTAAAAATCGAAGACGAGGGACAACATTTTTTAAAACAAGGTTTTCATCATTAGAAAGACGCATGGCATTTAATATTTGTGTGGACTTTTCATGGTTAGCAAACTTCATTCCGGATCCTTACATGCTTCTGTTCTGTAAATTCAGAGACAGGCTATTGCAGTAATTTCCTCCTTCCCGGGTACTGAGAGGAAGGCTCTTCAAGATTCAAGATTTTTTTGTACGCAGTGTACAGAATGTTCCCATTGTTGCAAGAAAGCGACATGGCGACATTTACATTTCCTGCCAGTTTTTAGAAAATTATAGCTGACTGTTGATCGAAACAGGGCAGTATATTTTAATTAATAAGCTAATTATATACTGTATGTTATGTGTTCTTTTTTTTTTTTTGCTTTAGGACGATCTGAGGTTATTGCTACAGCCTCTTCCACAATTAAAAGGCGATTACGGCTTTTAATTACTTGATGGGTCACAAGATTTGCCATTTGTATTAGAGATCGACCGATTATCGGCAACACCGATATATATCGGGGGCCGATATGCACTTTCCCCGATATATCGGAATCGGAAAGCTAGAGGCATCACCCAGGTACCGGCGTCCATAGCCAACGGTCGGCTGACTTGTAATGACAACCGATGCGGCTCAGAAGCCGCTCAGCTGTCATTACAAGCAGCGGGAGGGGACGTCCCCCCCCCCCACCTCCTGCCACCTTCCACGGCTCACCCGGGTCTCCCGACCCACCGCCGCCGAAGAGAAGACCTGGTGTAGCATGAAGATGTGTCACCGTGAAAGCCGGTATCCCTGCCGCAAGTGCGCATGCGCCAGTCTCCATGTAAAAAACCCGGAAGTGATGTCATGACATCACTTCCGGGTACTCTGCGCCAAATTAAAAAAACTGACAGCATTCAAAACAGCCAAACTTGGTGCTTTGAATGCTTTTCAGTCCCGAGGAGGGGTTTGGGGTCTTTTAGACCCACAGATCCCTCCACAACAGTACCTTTAGAAAAAAAATAATACATGTTTAAAATATTAAAAATATCGGCCGATGACCGAAATATCGGTATCGGCATTAAAAAACAATATCAGTCTATCACTAGTTTGTATACGACACCCATAACATTCTGAATGTCATTTTGGCTTCACGCCAGCGTGCGTTCTTTGATGTTTAATAAGACTGGCTCTCTGAGAATAGGATTTCCCACAATCCGCACACGAAAACAGCGGCAATCCTGTATGTGTCCTCTGGTGCTCGGTGAGATAAACTCTCCGGGTAAAACATCTCCCACATTCTGGACAGGAGTATGGCTTCTCCCCGGTGTGAGTTCTTTGATGCCCAATAAGATTGGCTCTTTGGGTAAAACACCTCCCACATTCAGAACACTTAAATGGCTTCTCTCCCGTGTGAATCCTCTTGTGGTTAATGTAAGCAGAAATAAGGGAAAAACCTTTCCCGCATTCGGAACACGAATACGGCTTCTCCCCTGTGTGAGTCCGCTGATGCTCGGTAAGACTGGCTCTCCTGGAAAAACATTTACCGCATTCTGCACATGAGAATGGTGTCACCCCAGTGTGAGTTCTTTGATGTACGAGTAGGTTGGCCCTCCGAGTAAAATACTTCCCGCATTCCATACATGAGAAGGGTGACACAGCGGGATGAGTTCTCTGGTGCGTAATAAGATGGGACCTCTGGGTAAAACATTTACCACATTTGGAACAGGAAAACTGAGTCACCCCGGTATGAGTACGCTGATGGAGTACAAGACTGGTTTTCCGGGTAAAACACTTCCCACATTCTGAACAAGAAAATGGAGACACTCCGGTGTGAGTCCTCTCGTGTTCGGTAAGGCTGACTCTGCGGGTAAAACATCTCCCGCACTGTGAACACGAGAATGGCTTCTCCCCCGTGTGAGTTCTCTGATGCGACGCAAGATTGCCTATCTGGGTAAAACACTTCCCGCACTCAGAACACGAGAAAGGCTTCTCAGGGTTGTGGATCCGTTCGTGAATGGCAAGAGTTGACTTTTGTTTAAAACATTTCCCGCACTCAGAACACGGATATGGTCTGTTGTCTGTGTGAGTTCTTTCATGCTCAAAAAGAGAGGATTTCCAAGAAAAGCATTTCCCGCATACAGAGCAAGAAAATTGACCCTCCGCAGTCCGATTTCTCTGGTTTGATGTCACTTCTGTTCCCTGGGCAAAAAATCTCCCATATACAGAAAACGGCAACTTTCCACCCCTTCTACGAGTTTTACGGCGGGCGAGGGGAGGCGAGCTCTTAGGAAAACTCCCATCATGTGTAGAAGGTTCTGAAGAAGCATGAGGTGATGGATGGAGATCTGGGGTGATGGAGCTTTCCTGTGAAGAATCAGATGTGACACCCTCATCTTCCATTTCACCATCTGTAAAGATAATAAAATTATTCCTATTGCATTGTTCATCTGCAAGAAATAAAATAAACTGGATAAGAAGGAAGGGTTAAAAGGGAAAATACCATTTATTTATGCAGGCAGACCATGACTGTTGGAAGGACGGACAAGCAGGGTGCAGTACAAAGTCTCCTGAAAATATTAAAAGCAGCCTGCCTCAGTACACATGTAATAAGAAAAAGCAACACTCAAACTGGAGTCCCAATAAGTCCTGATAGGGAGTTGAGAAATCCATGCTCAGGTTTCGAGTGTCTTCCAATCACCCATACAAAATGCAAGCCGGCAACCTGAAACATCCAAGTGTACGATTCTTATTTGTTACAAGGTGATTACAGGATAAAACAGCTTTCGTGTTCCGAAAAGGTGGCCTTATTCATAACATCTTATGCATTTCAGATGTCGTAATGACGAAACCCGTCGGGAGGTGACGACGTCGTAATGGCAAAACGCGCCGGGCGGAGCTAGCCTGCATCACGTCGTCACACCCGGAAGTCAGCCATCACTCTGGTGGGAACAGAGGACCATTCTGTGGCACTGTGTTTTTATATACTCTGCTTGTCTTATTACACCGGATGGTGAGTGCAAGTCTTTGATTCTTAATAAAATTGTTTTAAACATATAACACTATGGGCGTGTTTCTCTGGCATTTCTCCCCATGTATGAGGCCTGATGAAATACCGATGTGTTTTATGCCTGTCTGGAGATATAAGGAGGATTGATTCCACATTTCACTCTATGCGGAGTATGGTTATTAAAGGCTTTCTGCTGCCTGGCTGATTGGATCCACGGATTTCCCCAGTTTCCTTCCGGGGATAGCGGGGTTTAGTGGTCCCTTAAATCACTTACTGCTGTTCTGATCTTCACCTGTCGGTAAGAGGCAGAGTATAGGCTATGACTAAGGCTACTTGGCCGAAACGCATAGGCTGTTTTATCCTGATATCACCTTGTAGCTATTCAAGACTTAGGCTTCCGGCTGCCTATTTTTGTTTGCACCCTGCCTCAGTGCTCCTCTCTGATGCAAGCAGTGGGCTGGCTCTTGCGAGGAGTTATGCAAATATCAAAATGCCTTGATGGGTGTTGCGACAGACCCAACTGGGACAGGGGCTTTTGGAGGGGACTCCAGGGTAGCCTCTTTCCTACTAACTATGGGCCCTGGCTTTTGAGGGGGCTCTACTCTTTGGGAGGTAGGTGCCTGAGGGACCTTTGAAGTGGTTTTGCTTTGGATTCGGGGTCCATGTCTCCCTGAAACACAAAGACTGTGGGAACCTAGGACCTGGATACAGATCTGGGGCCTCTGTGCCCAAACCAGCAATGACTGCTTCACACCCCCTCCTCCTAGACTCAGAATAGATAATTAGTCAAAAGTTAATATAAACAGCTCGAAACAACCTGATGCTGGTATCTCCCACTGTTGTGTGTAATCTGTTTAATAAGGTGTCTGTCATTGTATAATTTCCCATTGTGTGCCTCCCTGGTGTGAATCTCCATTAATTATTGTTTAGGTCTGTGTGCTAATCCTCTTGGAGATGTGACCAGCATTGTGTCCACATTATCTTGTTACCAAACCAGTGTTTATGTTAGCTGTTCATTAGCTGTACGGATGATTAGATTGCTGTTTACAGTTTGCATTGTTTAGGATAATGTAATCAAGCTCTTACCTGATTTTGTGTGGTATATACTCTGTGTGAATTTACAAGAATGTTGGTTCCAGTTTGCACCTAAGCTAGTGTCATCTAGTTTTTGGGTGCAATTTTCAGCTATAATACCTGGTTCCAGAGTGGAGGAAACTGTATCTTGGCGGAAGCACCCAAGCATAGTACCAAGAGGTCCGTCACAGGTGGATAACTGTCTAGAGTAATGGGCATTCGCAGGCAAGCTGTATCTGCATGCACACTGCCCTAGGTAATCCCCACATGTGATGCTGAGGCTCCATAAACTGAAATCCAACAAATGAAGGGGGGGTAGGGATAGTCAGGCTGGAGGGGCTGGATGGGAGTGCTTCAGCCAGGAAATTTGATGGTTCTATATGACCTGCAGCAGCTTCTAATGTACAATGTGGGAAGCTCAGTGTGTAGTGAAATAAGAGTAAGTAATTTCAGTACAGGAGAGGAGGTGGTACAACTGGAGTTCAGTTTTAATTAATATATAAATATATATTGATAAACTGCGGCCATTTGCTTGCCTTTATCTGGCTGTTGGGGCACTATTCTGTCCACTGACATCAACGAAGGGGCACTATTCCTCCCACTGACGGGGCACGATTCTTTTCATTGACAGCAACAATGGGGCAAAACTCTTTCCATAGACACCATTGATGGAGCACAATTCCTTCCGTTGACACCAACGATGGGGTAGAATTCCTTCCACCGGCACCACCGATGGGGCCCAATTCCTTCCATTGATACCAATTGGACAATTCACAATACCTTCCATTGACACCAACGATGGGGTAGAATTCCTTCCACCGACACCACCGATGGGGCCCAATTCCTTCCATTGATACCAATTGGACAATTCACAATACCTTCCATTGACACCAACGATGGGGTAGAATTCCTTCCACCGACACCACCGATGGGGCCCAATTCCTTCCATTGATACCAATTGGACAATTCACAATACCTTCCATTGACACCAACGATGGGGTAGAATTCCTTCCACCGACACCACCGATGGGGCCCAATTCCTTCCATTGATACCAATTGGACAATTCACAATACCTTCCATTGACACCAACGATGGGGTAGAATTCCTTCCACCGACACCACCGATGGGGCCCAATTCCTTCCATTGATACCAATTGGACAATTCACAATACCTTCCATTGACACCAACGATGGGGTAGAATTCCTTCCACCGACACCACCGATGGGGCCCAATTCCTTCCATTGATACCAATTGGACAATTCACAATACCTTCCATTGACACCAACGATGGGGTAGAATTTCATCCACCGACACCACCGATGGGGCCCAATTCCTTCCATTGATACCAATTGGACAATTCACAATACCTTCCATTGACACCAACGATGGGGTAGAATTCCTTCCACCGATACCACCGATGGGGCCCAATTCCTTTCATTAATACCAATTGGACAATTCACAATACCTTCCATTGACACCCACGATGGGGTAGAATTCCTTCCACCGACACCACCGATGGGGCCCAATTCCTTCCAGTGATACCAATTGGACAATTCACAATACCTTCCATTGACACCAACGATGGGGTAGAATTCCTTCCACCAACACCACCGATGGGGCCCAATTCCTTCCATTGATACCAATTGGACAATTCACAATACCTTCCATTGACACCAACGATGGGGTAGAATTCCTTCCACCGACACCACCGATGGTGCCCAATTCCTTCTATTAATACCAATTGGACAATTCACAATACCTTCCATTGACACCCACGATGGGGTAGAATTCCTTCCACCGACACCACCGATGAGGCCCAATTCCTTCCAGTGATACCAATTGGACAATTCACAATACCTTCCATTGACACCAACGATGGGGTAGAATTCCTTCCACCAACACCACCGATGGGGCCCAATTCCTTCCATTGATACCAATTGGACAATTCACAATACCTTCCATTGACACCCACGATGGGGCACAATTCTTTCTATTGACACAAATATTGGGGCACTAGTCATTCCACTGACACCAAAGATACGGCATTGTTTACTCCTACTGGACACCAAGACATTTTCTACTCCCAATGGCCCTAGTTGTGTCTGAAGGACAGTAGACTGGTCCTTTGTTTGAAGAGTTTGGAGACCCCGCTCTAGACCAGAAGATACATATTCGCCAGCACACCAAGGATCTTGCAAAAGCAGTCCAAAAGTTTTATTCCAGAGACGATCACATCAAAACAAAAAGTGCAACGTTTCTGAGCCACGCAGGACCCCTTCGTCAGGCATGTCATCACATGCCTAACGAAGGGTTCCTGCGTGGCTCCGAAACGTTGCACTTTTTATTTTTGATGTGATCGTCTCTGGAATAAATTTTTTGGACTGCTTTTGCAAGATCCTTGGTGTGCTGGTGAAAATGTATCTTCTTGTAACTGATCCAGTGGCCAGATTGTTTCAGCACCAAATACACAAGTGCCTACAAACCAGGAAGGTGTGCAATAGGAATATGAACTGTACTCCCGCTCTAGACCATTCATACTTATAATATGGTTAATTTTCGCAAATACCTGACCCAGGCAAAGTGGAATGCACAATGCACATTAGATCTTCTGTATTAGATAATAAGCGGTGGGAAATGGCTATTGTTTGATCCAACGTTATTTGGGTAGCATGGTCAGATTTTCAGTTCTGTACCGAATGGTCTTGTTGGTACATATGTGAAAGATGCCGCTCCAAGCAAACCTATGATCATAGAAATCCCTGATTGGACGGATACAATTTGCCATCTTTATATAAAATTTTCTGCTGTAACCAAATATCATTTGTGGGTATCAGTCTTTTTTTTCTCACCTGAGCCAATCTCTACAAGAACTTCATCCTCTTCGATCTTGACTTGTCTTATTTCCTCCTCCTCCTCCTCTACTTTTACGTTTCCTTGAGCCTCTGTGACGTCTCCGGGGTCTGTGAATAAAGATGAGAGTGAAGCCCCCTGTACTGAGATGTATGGGAGACCCCAGAGAGTGTGTGTGGGGGGAGATTGGTAACACACAATGACATGATGTGAGGAGGGGAGCCGGAGTCTAATAGAGGCTGATGGCTCCTGACTCCCCCACTGCAGCCATATGAGGAAGATTTACTAAAACCGGTGCACACAAAGTTTAAATTAAACAAGTTGAAGTTTGAAGCTAAACATAAAATAAGAAAAATGTCAGCGCCTAATATTTAACAAGTGACAGCAGCTTGCAAACAGTGTGAATATACAATAGAGATCGACCGATTATCGGCAAAGCCGATATATCGGAATCAGCCTTTTGATTTACCAATATTTAGGGAAAGTGCATGTACCGGGTTGATGACTGCAGCTAGAGGCATCACCCCGGTACCGGCGTCCATAGCCGACGGTCGGCTGTCTTGTAATGGCAACCGATGCAGCTGAGAAGCCGCTCGGCTGTAATTCCAAGGAGTGGGAGGGGACCCCCCCCCTCCCGCGGCTCGCCTGGGTCTCCCGTCCCACCAGGAGATCCGGGCATCCTACCTGCACCGCCGCCATCTGACCGGGTCTCCATTTCTTTGAATTTGCTGCCGAGTACCCGGAAGTGATGTCATGATATGACATCACTTCCAGGTACTGGCGGCGCCGAATTAAAAAAACTTACAGCATTCAAAACAGTCAAACTTGGCGTTTTGAATGCTTTTAAGTGCAGAGGAGGGGTCAGACACCACCAAGTGTTCCTCCACCAAGCTAAGAAAAAAATAGCAAAAGTAGCTGAAGAAGTGCGTGGCGCGAAACGGCCGTAGAGCAGGGTTACATGTCAGAGGTCCACAAGCCACCATTCTTAGCCCGAGTCTGGTGGCTTTATATATTGCTGCACTGTATGGATCTCTTATTTGTTTTATACTGAGCTTGTATTAGCTACTTTTGTTATTTTAATAAATGCTACACCATGAGGAGATCTCTTTTCTCTTATGCCTGGTAATTTCTCACACCTGTTTTGGATGTAACATCTGAGGAGAGGAATAAGAAGATCACTTTCCGCCTGACCTATCTGGCTTTATCCAATACCCATTAGCTGTCCTGATAATACGGCATATTGGTCCGGTGAGTTTGGACTTCTTACCTTGGTGGAGGAACACTTGGTGGTGTCTGTTTAAACTGCATTGACACGGAATATCACTACTTTTATGGATATATTGTTTGATGGACTTTATGATCGAAGTTTGAAGCCGATTGGTTACTATGCACACCTGCACCAAATTCTGTGTGCACCAGTTTTAGTAAATCAACTCCATACGGTCTTCCCATTACTGTCTACGGAGTTAGAGTTCCTTTTCCGAAGTGGTTTGGTCTTTTTCATTTTGTGGTATTTAGTGCTTAGTACTCACCTGTGCCGATCTCGACAGGAATTTCCTCTTCTTTAACTATTACATGTAATTCTTCTTCCTCCTCCTCCTCCTCAGCTTTGACATCTCTCTGAGTGGCTCTGGTGTCTCCAGTGGCTGTGAATAAAGATAAGAGTTAAGCCCCCTGTACTGAGACATACACTACCCAGTTGCCGACCAGTCACCTACCTGGTATGTCAGAGGTCTTCAAGTGGTCATACCGGGATGATGCCTGAAGCGACCGTTTTTTAGAGCCGGCTGTCGCATCTCTCATTATTATCTCCTACTCTGCTTTTAGATGATCCCTGAAAACCCTCCTCTTCACAGAAGCCTATCCTGCTTACACTTAACAACTCTACTTTTTTTTCCTCCATCAGCACATCCCCCACAGCTATTATCTTCTGTATCACTTTACCCACCCTCCTAGATTGTAAGCTCTAACGAGCAAGGCCCTCTGATTCCTCCTGTATTGTAACTGTACTGTTTGCCCTAATGTTGTAAAGTGCTGTGCAAACTATTGGTACTATAAATGTATAATAATAATCACCTGTACTGATCTCTGGTGGGATTTCCTCCTCTTTACATGGTTCTTCACCCATCATATACGTCTCTACTTCTTCCTCATCACCATCAATCTGGTTTACATCCAGTGTAACCTACAAAAGGATTAGAATGACGAAGGAGGGTGAAAACAAACCATCAGCATTCAAGTCTATGAGACCTGCAGTGTTCATTCCTGGAGGGAGCTTAACAAAAAGATGCACTAAAAAAAAAAAAACACTACCCGAGGAAGTTGAGGAGAACAATTTCACATCTAGAAATATGAAAACCTCACTGCCGGGCTCAGGTTCGTTCCGCCCTTTGTTCCACCAGTCTTGGGTCCCCGGCAGCGACATCCTAATCACTTGCCGACCAGCCGCAGTACATATACTGCAGCAAGTCAGCTCAATTGCGCAAAACGACGTACCTGTATGTCATTTCGCGCAATAGCCAGAGGGGGAGCCAATCAGCAGGTCTGGCGGACTTAATGTCTGCCGGCCACCGGATATCACTCCCCAGAGAGACAGAACGGAGATCTGCCGATGTAAACAAGGCAGACCGCCGTTCTGTCAGTGAACACAGGGATCTTGTGTTCCTGCTATTTAGGAACACAGGTCTCTGTGTTTATCTAGTGAGTCCACGGTTAGAAAGCACCCCCTAGGGACACACATCGCCCCTTCCCTGCTAGTGTCATTAGTACAGTAACAGTGCATATTTTTAGCACTGATTACTGCAGTAATGTCACTGGTCCCCCCCAAAAGTGTAAAAAATGTCAGTTAGGGGTCCGATCTGTCCACCGCAATGTCGCAGTCCCGCTAAAAATCGCTGACCGCCGCCATTACTAGTAAAAAATAAATAAAAATGCCATAAATCTTTCCCGTAGTTAGTAGGCGTAATAACTTTTGCACAAACCAATCAATACACGCTTATTGGGATTTTTTTTGTTCCAAAAACATGTAGCAGAATACAAATTGGCCTAAAATGATGAAGAAATTTGATTTTTTTTACCTTTTTTTATTGTATTTGTTTTATTGCAGAAAAAAAATACTGTTTCCCTTTTTTTGAGTGCAAAAAAATAAAAAATAAAAAAATAAGAATAAATAAATAAATTGCAGAGGTGATCAAATACCACCAAAAAGAAAGCTCCATTTGTGGGAAAAAAAGTACATCAATTTTTCTCTTAGGTACAGCGTCGCAGGACCGCGCAATTGTCAGTTAACCACTACCTGGCCGCCCGCTGCAGTTTTATGTTGGTACATTGACATTAAGTATCAGTGTCATGGCAGCAGATAGCTGCCATTACCCCGGTATTTTCTTACACGGCCGGTGGTCCTCTTTCCCATAAAAGTGGTCCCAGCTGCCGATTTGCTGCGGGATCACTTTTATGGGTGGCGGGAGAGGTGCCGGAGCCGTCGGTGGTGGGGAAAACAATCCGGTCCATTGCAGTCCCAGGCAGGAAGTCGATTGTTTTTTGTTAATGAGGAGGGGCTTCCCCTTTATCTGAAGCTCCGCTTTATGTTTTTTTTTTTTTTTTACCGTAATGCATTCTTTGCATTATGGTAAAAAAACATTCTGGTATTCGGGATCGGCTCCGCCAAATACTTACATGGCTCCTCTTTTGATCCAGAGCTGTGCCTGAGAGCAGCAACTCTACTCTCTCTCTCTCTCTCCTCACAGAGGAGCTGTCAATCAAATCCTGTAAGGAGAGGGGGGAGTGGCTGAGCTGCATTGGGTGCGTCTATGGACACACAGAGCCCAGCTTGGAAGCGAGCCTGCCTCCCAAAATTATAAATTAATATATAAAATCAAAAACAATGTATAGAATCAAATATAAAATCTTGCCTCTAGAATACTTCTTGTGTTTAAATTTGGACTCGAAGAATAATCACATGTTGGGCTGACCCTACGTGACATTGAAGGACTCTGGTTTTGGTGTCAACATCTTCTATATGTACTTGTTGGTATGGAAGCATTTAAATATTTTCTTATTGTACCTGATCCTCCTGAGGGATCTCCTGATCTTCCTGTGTGGAGTCTCGGGAATACAGAGGACGGGGACATCTCTCTGGGGGATTTCTGTTACTGGATCCATCTGTAGGAAACACACACACTGACTGAATACATTGTTTCTATGTCTTTATATCAGAGGATGTGTGTATCTAGGAGGATCCTCAATACAAGAAATTAATGTCTCCTGTTACCCGGTGATGTGAGGGGCGGCCGCTTCTCCATCATGACGTCCTTGTAGAGATCCTTGTGTCCTTCTATATACTCCCACTCCTCCATGGAGAAATAGACAGTGACATCCTGACACCTTATAGGAACCTGACACACACAATGATACAGTCACCATCCAGACACATCCCTTGTCTGTTACTGGATAATGTCCCAGAATTCCCGGCACCGCTCACCTCTCCCGTCAGGAGTTCACGATAGTGCCACCATCTAAACTAGAACATCAAATGTATTAAAATCTATGGCCATTAAAATGTGCTTAACCTCTCCAGTCCAGTCTATGTTTCATACTAGAGTGATGTCACGTGACCTCCCAGAATCCTCCTCTCCTCCCCGGTCAGCTCTGTGTTTTATTAATAGAGATCAGAGTGATGTCATGTGACCTCCCAGAATCCTCCTCACCTCTCCGGTCAGCTCTGTGTTTTATTAATAGAGATAAGAGTGATGTCATGTGACCTCCCAGAATCCTCCTCACCTCTCCAGTCAGGTTTGTGTTTTATTAATAGAGATAAGAGTGATGTCATGTGACCTCCCAGAATCCTCCTCACCTCTAAGGTCTGTATTATTCATAGAGATAAGAGTGATGTCATGTGACCTTCCAGAATCCTCCTCACCCCTTTTTCATGTCCTCAGGGGTGGGGTATAATACATGTGACTTCGCTCCTTCTCCGTCCTCGGTCAGGTCATCGATATAGAGGTCTCTCCTTGCCAAGTGTCTTCAATTACTCTGTATGAGGTTCCCTATAAAAAATGTGGAATTAGAAGAAATTATGAAAACAAAGCCTCATGCGCACAGTCGCCTCATGCGCACAGTCGCCTCATGCGCACAGTCGCCTCATGCGCACAGTCGCTGTACAATGTAAAAATCATGTGCATTTCCAAGCCTGGAAACCAGAGCTGCTCCGTACATCCGCCCCTAGAAATCAGGATGAGGCTCACACAGGTACCTCCATATGCCTACGGATGTACAACCTTGGATGAAGAACTCTGATACAGTCTGCACCCAGAGTTGTGTATCCACACCTAGGGCCCTGTGCTTTCACGAAGGTCTGGAACCCAGAAGAGCTTTGTTATGGACCCTCATCCCTGAACACCTAGGGCCCTGTGCTTTCACAAAGGTCTGGAACCCAGAAGAGCTTTGTTCTGGACCCTCATTTTTGAACGCTCACGGCCATGTGGCTTCACAAAGGTCTGGAACCCAGAAGAGCTTCGTTCTAAACCCTCATTCCTGAACGCCCACGGCCCTGTGCTTTCACAAAGGTCTGGAACCCAGAAGAGCTTCGTTCTGGACCCTCATCGCTGAACGCCCAGGGCCCTGTGCTTTCACAAAGGTCTGGAACCCAGAAAAGCTTCGTTCTGGACCCTCATCCCTGAACACCCATGGCCCTGTGCTTTCACAAAGGTCTGGAACCCAGAAAAGCTTCGTTCTGGACCCTCATCCCTGAACGCCCAGGGCCCTGTGCTTTCACAAAGGTCTGGAACCCAGAAAAGCTTCGTTCTGGACCCTCATCCCTGAACGCCCACAGCCCTGTGCCTTCACAAAAGGTCTGAAACCCAGAAGAGCTTCGTTCTGGACCCTCATCCCTGAACGCCCACGGCCCTGTGGCTTCACAAAGGTCTGGAACCTAGAAGAGCTTCGTTCTGGACCCTCATCCCTGAACACCTAGGGCCCTGTGCTTTCACAAAGGTCTGGAACCCAGAAGAGCTTCATTTTGGACCATCATCCCTGAATGCCCAGGGCCCTGTGCCTTCACAAAGGTCTGGAACCCAGAAGAGCTTCATTTTGGACCATCATCCCTGAACGCCCACGGCCCTGTACCTTCACAAAGGTCTGGAACCCAGAAGAGCTTAGTTCTGGACCCTCATGCCTTAACGCCCAGGGCCCTGTGCTTTTGCAAAAGGTCCAGAACCCAGAAGAGCTTCGTTCTGTACCCTCATCCCTGAACGTCCAGGGCCCTGTGCTTTCACAAAGGTCTAGAACCCAGAAGAGCTTTGTTCTGGACCCTCATCCCTGAACGCCCACGGCCCTGTGCTTTCACAAAGGTCTAGAACCCAGAAGAGCTTCATTCTGGACCCTCATCCCTGAATGCCCAGGGCCCTGTGCTTTCAAAAAGGTCCAGAACCAAGAAGAGCCTCGTTCTGGACCCTCATCCCTGAACGCCCAGGGCCCTGTGCTTTCACAAAGGTCTGGAACCCAGGAGAGCTTCGTTCTGGACCCTCATTCCTGAACGCCCACGGCCCTGTGCCTTCACAAAGGTCTGGAACCCAGAAGAGCTTCGTTATGGACCCTCATCCCTGAACGCCCAGGGCCCTGTGCTTTCACAAAGGTCTGGAACCCAGAAGAGCTTCGTTCTGGACCCTCATCCCTTAACGCCTAGGGCCCTGTGCTTTCAAAAAGGTCCAGAACCAAGAAGAGCCTCGTTCTGGACCCTCATCCTTGAACGCCCACGGCCCTGTGCCTTCACAAAGGTCTGGAACCCAAAAGAGCTTCGTTCTGGACCCTCATCCCTGAATGCCCAGGGCCCTGTGCTTTCACAAAGGTCTGGAACCCAGAAGAGCTTCGTTCTGGACCCTCATCCCTGAACACCCAGGGCCCTGTGCTTTCAAAAAGGTCCAGAACCAAGAAGAGCCTCGTTCTGAACCCTCATCCCTGAACGTCCGGCCCTAAAGGCTGGTACCACTCTGTAAGGCTGCAGTAGACTTGCTCGGTCTACCTGCTGCGGGGTTGGACCCAGTGTTGGCCGTCACCTTAACAAGACATACTCACCCCTCCACGTTCCCTTGATGCCTCCCCACACTAATTTTAATGGGCGACCCTGTACATGTGACCTTCCGTCATGTGACAGCACTGGCGCCATAGCAGCCAATTAAAAAGTCTGAACACTGTCATGTGGGTTTAGTGATGTCATCTCATGGGTAAGCTCTACCACTGGAGCTTACAGAGTGTCACCCTCATCGGGAGGCTCTCAGGGGCGCACAACATACAACTCTGGCTTGTTTCCATGGCAGAGAAGGTTGGGTGCCGTGTACATGGCTGTATGGGGGTTCACGTCGTACATCCCCCAGTACAGATGTGGTAATACATACGCAGATGTGTGCGACTTCCCAACGGTATATACCTTCGTACGGCCATTTACGTCTATGGGCAGCTATACGCAGAATTTGGGCTTCCCCGGTACGGTACAAAGCCAGAGTTTTACATTGTACGACCCTAATGTGTCCTGATTGTCCTATGTACTAATGATTGTCTTCTCCGTACATCCCCACCGCGGCTGAGCGACGGTCCGCGGTGCCACGTCTACGACAAACCGCCATTTACCAGAGCAGCCATAACCTCCATATCTATAGAGACCCCAATACAAAAATAAAGACTAATTCCCCCAGAGCAGAGCCTGCTGACCCCTGACTATAGAGGACATGTCACCTGATCCAAAACATCACATGACCTTCCTTCCCCCACCCACACAGAGTGCTGGGACCCCCCTGCTCTGATAATAAGAAGACATTATTACCTCCTCCTTACTAGGCACACATTCTGCACCCTTCCGACTAAACCAGGAATCTCACTGAGCCTTGGAAAACTCCTTCCTCCACCTCTTCCGGACTTCAACAAAATGGCCGCGGCCCCTCCTGCGCTGGGGACACTTCCTGCTCTCGCAGACGGACGCCATCTAGCGGTGGGCGGAATAGAACGCTGGAATTTCTATGGTGAGCACAGCGTGCTGCTGTTTTGTTGTAATGCAGAAGTTCACAGAGAAGTCC
This sequence comes from Pelophylax lessonae, assembly GCF_965119305.1. Classification (NCBI taxonomy): domain Eukaryota; kingdom Metazoa; phylum Chordata; class Amphibia; order Anura; family Ranidae; genus Pelophylax; species Pelophylax lessonae. The sequence goes on along the minus strand of NC_138776.1, from coordinate 253,208,352 downwards.
GGTGACGTCATAATGCTTTGTTATTATGGGAGGAGGCAGGGGAGTCCCAGGACTGACATAGAGACTGTGTGTGGACTGGATGGAGGGGGATCACGTGACCTTGTGGGTCAGATTTTTTTTTATTATTATTATGTTTATTATATTTATTGCCAATAAATTGTAATGTATTTACTTTATCATGTTTATTATATTCATTTTCAATATAATTTATTATTTACTTTATTATATTTATGTTCAATAGGATTTATTTTTTATGTTTTATCTGGTTTTCCAATATATTTTAAGATATTTATTTTAATATGTTTATTTTCTTACATTCCATTGTGATTTAAAATAATTATTAATTATGTTTCTTATATTCATTTTCAATATGATAAAGATAGTTATTTTATTATGTTTAATATATAAATTGTTTTTTCATATATTTTCATATATTTTTTCTATAATGTTTATTATACTTATTTTCAATATAATTGTACATATTTATTTTTATTAGGTTTTAATTATATTTTTCCCAAAATATATTAATATATTTATTTTATTATGTTTTATTTTATTCATTTTCATTATGATTTAATATAATTATTGTATTATGTTTAATATATTTATTTTCAATACATTTTTATATATACTTATTTTATTATGTTTATTATATTCATTTATAATATAATTTGATACTTACTTTATTGTGTTATATATATTTATTTTTTTAAATACATTTTAATATTTTTATCTTATTATGTTGATTATATTTCATTTCAATATATTTGAAAATATTATTTTAATATGTTTATTATCCGAATTTTCATTATGATTTAATATAATTATTGAATTATGTTTGTTATATTTATTTTCAATATAATTGTATTTATTTTATTTTTTATATACATTTTTAATATTTAATACAATTATTATATAATGTTTATTAGATTTATTTTCAACATTTTTTTATTATAGTTATTTTATTATGTTTATTATATTCATTTATAATATAATTTGATACTTACTTTATTGTGTTATATATATTTATTTTTTTAAATACATTTTAATATTTTTATCTTATTATGTTGATTATATTTCATTTCAATATATTTGAAAATATTATTTTAATATGTTTATTATCCGAATTTTCATTATGATTTAATATAATTATTGTATTATGTTTGTTATATTTATTTTCAATATAATTGTATTTATTTTATTTTTTATATACATTTTTAATATTTAATACAATTATTATATAATGTTTATTAGATTTATTTTCAACATTTTTTTATTATAGTTATTTTATTATGTTTATTATATTCATTTATAATATAATTTGATACTTACTTTATTGTGTTATATATATTTATTTTTTTAAATACATTTTAATATTTTTATCTTATTATGTTGATTATATTTCATTTCAATATATTTGAAAATATTATTTTAATATGTTTATTATCCGAATTTTCATTATGATTTAATATAATTATTGTATTATGTTTGTTATATTTATTTTCAATATAATTGTATTTATTTTATTTTTTATATACATTTTTAATATTTAATACAATTATTATATAATGTTTATTAGATTTATTTTCAACATTTTTTTTATTATAGTTATTTTATTATGTTTATTATATTCACTTTCAATATAATTTAATATTTACTTTATTATTATTTATCCCAAAATATTTTAATATACTTTTTTCATTGTGTTTATTTTATTCATTTTCATTAAGATTTAATATATATATATATATATATATATATATATATATATATATATATATATATATATATATATATATATATATATATATCACACACAGTATCTCACAAAAGTGAGTACACCCCTCACATTTTTCATGTGACAACACTGAAGAAATGACACTTTGCTACAATGTAAAGTAGTGAGTGTACAGCTTGTATAACAGTGTAAATTTGCTGTCCCCTCAAAATAACTCAACACACAGCCATTAATGCAGGTGTGGTAAATTTGGTGTTATCGCTCTCACTCTCTCATACTGGTCACTGGAAGTTCAACATTGCACCTCATGGCAAAGAACTCTCTGAGGATCTGAAAAAAAGAAATGTTACTCTACATAAAGATGGCCTAGGCTATAAGAAGATTGCCAAGACCCTGAAACTGAGCTGCAGCATGGTGGCCAAGACCATACAGCAGTTTAACAGGACAGGTTCCACTCAGAACAGGCCTTGTCATGGTCAAACAAAGAAGTTGAGTGCACGTGCTCAGCCTCATATCCAGAGGTTGTCTTTGGGAAATAGACGTATTAGTGCTGCCAGCATTGCTGCAGAGGTTGAAGGGGTGGGGGGTCAGCTTGTCAGTGCTCAGACCATACGCCACACACTGCATCAAATTGGTCTGCATGGCTGTCGTCCCAGAAGGAAGCCTCTTCTAAAGATGATGCACAAGAAAGCCTGCAAACAGTTTGCTGAAGACAAGCAGACTAAGGACATGGACTACTGGAACCATCTCCTGTGGTCTGATGAGACCAAGATAAACTTATTTGGTTCAGATGGTGTCAAGCGTGTGTGACAGCAACCAGGTGAGGAGTACAAAGACAAGTGTGTCTTGCCTACAGTCCAGCATGGTGGTGGGAGTGTCATGGTCTGGGGCTGCGTGAGTGCTGCCGGCACTGGGGAGCTACAGTTCATTGAGGGAACCATGAATGCCAACATGTACTGTGACATACTGAAGCAGAGCATGATCCCTTCCTTTCGGAGACTGGGCCGCAGGGCAGTATTCCAACATGATAACGACCCCAAACACCTCCAAGATGACCACTGCCTTGCTAAAGAAGCTGAGGGTAAAGATGATGGACTGGCCAAGCATGTCTCCAGATCTAAACCCTATTGATCATCTGTGGGGCATCCTCAAACGGAAGGTCTCTAACATCCACCAGCTCTGTGATGTCATCATGGAGGAGGGGAAGAGGACTCCAGTGGCAACCTGTGAAGCTCTGGTGAACTCCATGCCCAAGAGGGTTAGGGCAGTGCAGGAAAATAATGGTGGCCACACAAAATATTGACACTTTGGGCCCAATTTGGACATTTCCACTTAGGGGTGTACTCACTTTTGTTGCCAGTGGTTTGGACATTAATGGCTGTGTGTTGAGTTATTTTGAGGGGACAGCAAATTTACACTGTTATACAAGCTGTACACTCACTACTTTACATTGTAGCAAAGTGTAATTTCTGTGTGTTGTCACATGAAAAGATAGAATAAAATATTTACAAAAATGTGAGGGGTGTACTTACTTTCTTGAGATACTGTGTGCCTGGAGTTCAGCTTTAAAACCCAAATCCATGCAGGGCTTTTGAGATTCAGGGGGTTGGAAAAACAGGAGGCGCTATTCAGTCTATGAATTAAGCACCGTCCCTGTGCCAAGCATACCAGATCAGACACTTCCTCCTCCCATTACCTACAACTCAGATCCTACTTCTTCCAAAACATCTGCTCAAGCCAAGGGCCGCTTCGACATGGCCCCTTAGTGGCTTACAGAATGCTCGTTACCCCCACACCTGGGGGAAGGTCCCTCCTTCCTTAACCACTTGCCGACCAGTCACGTTGACCGTACTGCAGCAATGTGGCTCGTTATCGTCCAGCGACGTAGACCTACGTCGCTGGACTCCTCCCCTTGTGGGCGGCACGCGCGCGCCGCCGGAGGCTCGCTCCCACTGTATTCAGTTACAGCGGGAGTCGGTAACTGAAGATGGAGATCACCGCTGCTCTTCCCCGATCGTTGGGGATCTAGTGTGGAAATCCGCCCGCTTGTGTAAACAAAGTGGGCGGATCTCCTAAGCGACAGGCAGGGACAGATTGCAGGGTTCAGCATTGCTGAACCTGCGATCTGTCCCTGTGTCACTCAGTCACCTCCCCCCACACACGTCAGTAAGCACCAGGCATACATTAACCCCTCCCTCTCCAATAAAATTAACCCCTTCCCTGCCAGTGTCATTTTTACAGTAACAGTGCATATTTGTAGCACTGATTACTGTAGTAATGTCATTGGTCCCCCCTAAAGTGTCAAAAATGTCAGTCAAGGGTCCGATCTGTCTACCGCAATGTCGCAGTCCCACAAAAAAAAAAAAAATCGCAGATCGCCGCCATTACTAGTTAAAAAAAAAAACAATAAAAATGACATAAATCTTTCCCGTAGTTAGTAGCTGCGATAACTTTTGCGCAAACCAATCAAAATACGCTTATTGCGATTTTATTTTACCAAAAATTTGTAGCAGAAAACAAATTGGCCTAAAATGATAAAAAATTTTGATTGTTACATTTTTTTTGGGGGGGGGGGGGGATTTCATATAAAAAAGTGTGAAAAATATTGTTATTTTTTCAAAATTGTCGCTGTTTTTTTGTTTATAGCGCAAAAAGTAAAAATCGCACAGGATCAAATACCACCAAAAGAAAGCTCTGTTTGTGGGAAAAAAAAGGACGTCAATTTCATTTGGGTACAGCGTCGCACGGCCACGCAATTGTCCGTTAAAGTCGCACAGTGCCGAATCACAAAAAGTGGCCTGGACGTAAGACAGCAAAATCCTCCGGTGGTAAAGTGGTTAAGGATTGGGAAACTGATTTGGCTCAACAATTCCCCACTGAACACCAGTTGATTCTCTATTTCAGGGGTCTTCAAACTACGGCCCTCCAACTGTTGTGGAACTGCACATCCCATGAGGCATTGTAAAACTCTGACATTCACAGACATGACAAGGCCTGATGGGAATTGTAGTTCCTGAAAAACTGGAGGGCCATAGTTTGAAGACCCCTGGTCTATTTCATGCATAAGTCTTCGATCTCCTTACGACTGCGGGAATCTGGGTACAAGCTATTGACCCATTGGTATCTCTATAAAACAGCATTGCATGTTCGCAGAGATAGACCTCCTCTGTGGTGCAGATAGAGGCACGTTGTATTCTATTTTCTGGGCCTATCTGCTGATTGTCCCATTCTGGTGGAACGTTGGAAACACTGATCCAAGACTTGACGGATCTCTCTCTTAAGCATAACCCTGCAGCCAGCCCGTCTTCTATACCTCAGTTCCTTCTCCAAACAGAAATGTAGCTGTTCCCTTCCGGTCCATCTCATCAACAGCGCTAGGGTTTGCAACTCTATCCAGTGGAAGTCTACCTCATCTCCCACAATAGGTCATAGAATCAAGGCTATGAATGACATTCAGAAGACGGAGGGACTCTCCTTATCCCTTAACCACTTAAGCCCCGGAAGATTTTACCCCCTTCCTGACCAGGGGGTATTTTGCGATTCGGCACTGCGTGACTTTAAACGGACAATTGCACGGTCGTGCAACGCTGTACCTAAACGAATTTGGCGTCCTTTTTTTCCCACAAACAGAGCTTTCTTTTGGTGGGATTTGATCACCTGTGCGATTTTTTGATCATGCGCTATAAACAAAAAAAGAGCGACAATTTTGCAAAAATAACAATATTTTTCACATTTTTTTATATGAAATTCCCCAAAAAAAAAGTAAAAATCAAAATTTTTTAACATTTTTGGCCAATTTGTTTTCTGCTACCTATGTTTGGGAAAAAAAAATCGCAATAAGCGTAGTTTGATTGGTTTGGGCAAAAGTTATTGCGTTTACTAACTAAGGGAAAGATTTTTGTCATTTTTGTTGTTTTTTTTTTTTTAACGAGTAATGGCGGCGATCTGCGATTTTTTTTGCGGGACTGCGACATTGCGGCGGACAGATCGGACCCTTGACTGACATTTTTGACTCTTTTGGGGGTACCAGTGACATTACTGCAGTAATCAGTGCTATACATATGCACTGTTACTGTAAAAATGACACTGGCAGTGAAGGGGTTAACTTTATTGGAGAAGGAGGGGTTAAGTGTGTCCTAGGGGCGTGCATCTTACTGTGCAGGGATATGGATTTTCGTGTAACAGCAGAGATCTACGGTCCTACATAGCAGGACCGTATGATGTCTGCTGTTACACAAGGGAGAATGACAGGCGGCTTTGTTTACATTAGCCGCCTGCCTTTCTCCCTCTGTAACTGACGATCGCGAGTGACCGGCGGACATCGGGTCCGCCGGTGCCTCGTGCGGGGATCCCAGTGAGCGAGCGGGGGCGGGAGCGCGCCTCCGGCGGCGCGTGCTCGCCCCCTATTGGCTCGCAGGCGAATGACGTACGGGTACGTCACTTTGCCTGCACTGGGCTGACCGCCGCAGTATATGTACTTGCGGCGGTCAGCAAGTGGTTAAGAAGTCGTTATCATAAAACCTGTTTTTTTTTTTGGACCGTATTGTCCCTCTCTGACAAATACAAAGATCTACTGGTTTCCAGCCTGGAATGACTGTTCAAGGACCCCTTTCTCCTCCCTTTCTTCTTACTGGCTTACTCTTTCACCCCTCTTTCTTTCTTTTCTAGCTGTTCCTTGCTCTACCTTTCCTACAATTGTAAAAATTACCCCCCGTTACAGGCATACCCTTTCCCCTCAGTGGTTTGACTGCCAACCATATTTTAATTTAGGATTTCTTAGCAAAGGGTCTGCTTCGCAGGTGCTTTAGACCAGAGGTCCCCAAACTTTTTGGCACCAGAGAATGGTTTATGGCTGATATAGCCTACTGAGCAACTGTAAGGGCTTATTCACACAGTGACTGCATTGTAAAACGGAAGTCATCACAAGGACACAATTGTTTCCTAGGTGTCCCATTCACACTGTAAAGGGGTAAAGCGCTTCGCCAGCTCTTCGTTCCCATACAGATCAAGCCTCCTGCTGCGTGATTCATAACAGGTTCCTAACATTAGCAGATCAGAGAGTGTGGAAAACCAATCTGATTACCTAGGCAGATCAAAAACCCTTTTGCACCCCCCCGATAAACCTCATGAAATCACGTGTTCTTAAACTGAGCCCAGTTAAATCACTGCAAGTAGCCATAAATAGTAGTATTAACACAGTTCAATCACTTATGAAGCACAAATGTCCACAGTTTTCAAGCTATTTTATTGTACCATTGTCAATTTCCAAGTGTTTCATTGGATTATGTGTACTTTCAGTAAAGAGAAAGTATCAATAAATATACCCACAGCCAAGGGTATTCATAGAGTTACCCTCTTTCAGTAGGGTTGAGGTCAGGGGTCTAGGCAGGCCACTTGAGATCCTTCACACTAAACGTGTCAAACCACGTCTTTATGGAGGCACATTACCACAAGGTTGGAAGCGCAATGTCTTTGTAGGCTTATATAGTGGTTGGTGTCCACAAACTTTTAGCCATATATCAACTGTAGCTGAAGGTTTTGGAATGCCTGATGTGACCTTGTTGGACATCCTATTCTAAAACCATGACAGTCTTAACTCTTCTGGGAAGGCTTTCTGAAAGATTTTGGAGTGCGTCTATGGAAATGTGCACCCATTCATCTAAAAGAGCATTTGTGGACAACAAGGCCTGGCTCTAAATCAACTTTTCAATTCATCCCAAAGATATTCAATAGGGTTGAGGTCAGGGTTCTGTGAAGGCCATTGGAGTCCCTTCACACCAAATTTGTCAGACCACATATTTTTAGAACTGGCAATAAAAGCCTTCCCCAAACTGTTGCCACAGAGTATTGATGTTGGACAACAAGACCTGGCTCTGAATTAACCTTCCAATTCATCCCAAAGGTGTTCAGTAGGGTTGAGGTTGGGGTTCTGTGAAGACCACTGGAGTCCTTTCACGCCAAATTTGTCAAACCACGTATTTTTAGAACTGGCAATAAAAGTCTTCCCCAAACTGTTGCGACAGAGTATCGATGTTTCACGGCAAGACCTGGCTCTAAATCAACCTTCCAATTCATCCCAAAGATATTTAATAGGGTTGAGGTCAGGGTTCTGTGAAGGCCACTCGAGTCCCTTCACACCAAATTTTTCAGACCACATCATTTTAGAACTGGTAATAAAAGCCTTCCCCAAACTGTTGCCACAGAGTATTGACGTTGGACGACAAGACCTGGTTTTGAATTAACCTTCCAATTCATCCCAAAGGTGTTCAGTAGGGTTGAGGTCGGGGTTCTGCACTTGAGTCCCTTCGCAACAAATTTGTCAGACCACATCATTTTAAAACTGGTAATAAAAGCCTTCCCCAAACTGTTGCCACAGAGTATTGATGTTGGACAACCAGACCTGGCTCTAAATCAACCTTCCAATTCATCCTAAAGATGTTCAGTAGGGTTGAGGTCAGGGGTTCTGTGAAGGCCACTCGAGTCCCTTCGCAACATATTTTTCAGACCACATCATTTTAGAACTGGTAATAAAAGCCTTCCCCAAACTGTTGCCACGGAGTATAGATGTTGGACAGCAAGACCTGGCTCTAAATCAACCTTCCAATTCATCCCAAAGGTGTTCAGTAGGGTTGAGGTTGGGGTTCTGTGAAGGCCACTGGAGTCCCTTCACACCAAATTTGTCAAACCACGTATTTTTAGAACTGGCAATAAAAGCCTTCCCCAAACTGTTGCCACAGAGTATTGATGTTGGACGACAAGACCTGGCTCTGAATTAAACTTCCAATTCATCCCAAAGGTGTTCAGTAGGGTTGAGGTCGGAGTTCTGTGAAGGCCACTTGAGTCCCTTCGCAACAAATTTTTCAGACCACATCATTTTAGAACTGGTAATAAAAGTCTTCCCAAACTGTTGCCACAGAGTATTGATGTTGGACAACAAGACCTGGCTCTGAATTAACCTTCCAATTCATCCCAAAGGTGTTCAGTAGGGTTGAGGTCAGGGTTCTGTGCAGGCCTATGGAGTTCCTTCACACCAAAGTTGTCAAATCCTGTTTTTATAGAATTGGCAAAAAAAAAAAAAAGCCTTCCTCAAGGTGTCTCTGTAAGCTGTGGCAATAGCAGTATCCTTCACTGGGAACACCATAACTCTGAACCTTAATAATATGGAGGAAAGTCCACATCACTTATACACGTAGGAGTCGATCGGGTGTCCACAAATCCTTGTCCAAAATGTGTAAAAATCTACCCAGGTTAAAATGGAATGAAAATAGACGCCTGTTTTTTCAGTGGGTTTAACGATATAGACAAAAAAAGTATTGAGCTGGACCAAAGCTAGCTTTAAATATGAAAAAATGCACAGGCAACCCGACCAAAAAAAAAAATTGGTGCCTACTTGATGACAATCATAGTCATTGGCCACATCCTATCAGTGTAATGCCTGTAGCCTCATGGGATCTAAAATGTAAGCTAAGGGCAAATTCCGTTTTAAACTGCTTCCCACATTCAGAACACGCATGTGGTTTAAGGCCTCTATGGACCTTCTTATGTCTAAGCAAATTCGATTTACTGCGGAAACCTTTACCACACACGGAGCAGGAATAAGGACGATCGCCGGTGTGAATCGTTTGATGCGTTTCCAGATTGCCTTTTTTGGCAAAGCTTTTCCCGCATTCGGAGCAGGAAAATGGCTTTTCCCCCGTGTGAGTCTTCTGATGGGCAATAAGGTGGTCTCTCTGAGAAAAACATCTGCCGCAGTCCGAGCAGGAATAGGGCTTCTCCCCCGTGTGAGTTTTCTTGTGTTTGGTTAGGGCTGAATTGAAAGAAAAGGATTTCCCACATTCGGAACATGAGAATGGCTTCTCTCCGGTGTGCATTCTCTTGTGTTTAGACAGAGCCGATTTAGCTGGGAAACCCTTCCCACATTCAGAGCACGAATAGGGCTTTTCCCCAGTGTGAGTTCTCTGATGTAAAACGACGTGTCCTTTTTGAGTGAAACATTTCCCGCACTCTGAGCATGAATAGGGCTTCATAGGTATCAGCTCATGCTCAATCACATATAATTTCCGAGGATGATCTTCGCCACTCTCAGGCGATAAGGGCTTTGTGTGAGAGCTCTTGTGAGAAGCAAGGAGTTCCCTCTTGGAAAAACATTCCCCGCACTCAGAACAACGGAAGGTTTCACCTCCTCTGGCTGATGGATGGTGGACGATGGGAGTTGAAGGATTGGAAAAGCTGCCCCCATGTGTGGAGGGATCAGACAGGTCTCCACTGGGAAGTACTAGGAGAAGAGTTTGGGTTGTGGGGTTTTCTAATGGAATGTGTTGGTTGCCCAGATTATTCCTGTTGTGTTTTCCATCTAGAAGGAAATAAAAATGGAAGGGGATAGAAATCGTCAAAGGATTAGCAAGGATAAATGACAAGCTGGCCTAAATCCCTTTTAGTAACATAAATGGACAAATATTTAAATGTTTCCAGAATTTAAAAAAAAAATATCTGTATTTAGTGTTTATTACTTACCAGTGTTGATCTCTGTAGTGTATTCCTCCTCTTTAATCCTCACACATTCTTCTTCATCCTCCTCTTCCTCCTCAGATTTGACGTCTCTCTGACTGTCTCTGGTGTCTCCAGAGTCTGTGAATAAAGATGAGAGTGAAGCCCCCTGTACTGAGATGTATGAGAGACCCCAGAGAGTGTGTGTGGTAACCTCCAGCTCTGCTGATCCCCCTCTCAGTAGTAACCCCCAGCTCTGCTGATCCTCCTGGCCACATCTCTTGGCTGGTAACACACAATGATATGATATGAGAAGAAGAGCTGGAGTCTAATAGAGGCTGATGGATCCTGACTCCCCCACTGGGCACGTACTGTCCCCCCCATTACTGTCTACTGACAGAGGAGGGGGGAGAAGAAGATATTGTTGTAGAGACTGAAAAAGGAGAGACCCCAGAGAGTGTGTGTGTGTAGGGGGGGAGACTGGTCACGTCTCTTGGCTGGTAACACACAACGATACAAGAGTGAACAGTTTCGGGACAAGGTCTTTTAGCACCCAAGGAGAAAAGTCCAACGTGTACCTCCTCACCATCACCAAGCTGTGAACTACTTTGGCTGCATAGGTTGAAGGTCTTGCCAATTTTGCACCCTCACCTCCTGCCTAAGTGCTCAAGTCGGACACCTCTTCTGCCCACCTTTTGGCCTGGACATTTATGTCAGAAGGAGACTCTAATAGAGGCTAATGCCTCCTGACTCCCCCGCTGGGCACATACTGTCCCCCCATTACTGTCTACTGACAGAGGAGGGGGGAGAAGAAGAGATTGTTGTAGTGACTGAACAAGGAGAATCTGGGACTCTTCTCTGGATTTACTGTTTATTACTCACCTGTGCTGATCTCTACAGGAATTTCCTCTTCTTTAATTACAACGTGTATTTCTTCCCCCTCAGCTTTGACATTTCTCTGAGTGTCTCCGGGGTCTGTGAATAAAGATGAGAGTGAAGCCCCCTGTACTGAGATGTATGAGAGAACCCAGAGAGTGTGTGTGTGTGTGTGTGTGGGGGGGGGTAGACTGGTCACGTGCAGTGCTGTATTTTGGCCTAGGCCAACAAAGCCCAGGCCTAGGGCAGCACTTTGCAGGGGGGCAGCAAAAAAGTCCCCCCCCCCCTTCCACCTGAGAATCTTTTTGGCCAGTGGTTGCTAGAGCTGCCTCTCGCACCCCCCTCCTCTCTTTCTCACCCCCCCCTCTTCCCTCTCTCTCATCCCCCCTTCTCTCTCCCATCCCCCTCTCTCTCTCTCATCCCGCCTTCTCTCTCTCTTTCATCCCCCTTCTCTCTCTCTCTCGTCCCCTTCCCTCTCTCTCTCATCCCCCATCTCTTTCTCCCACCCCCCTCTCTCTCTCTCGCTCTCATCCCCCCTCTCTCTCTCATCCCCCCTCTCTCTTATCCCCCCTCTCTCCCACCCCCCCTCTCTCTCTCATCCCCCCTCTTTCTCTCATCCCCCTCTCTCTCATCCCCCCTCTCTCTCTCATCCCCCCCTCTCTCTCTCTTTCATCCCCCCTTCTCTCTCATCCCCATCTCTCTCTCCCATCCCCCCTCTCTCTCTCTCTCTAATCCCCCCTCTCTCTCTCATCCCCCCCTCTCTCTCTTATCCCCCCTTTCTCTCTCCCCCCTCTCTCTCTCACCCACTTTCTCTCTCTCCTCCTTTATCTCTCTCTCATCCACCCTCTTTCTCTCACACCTACCTCCCTCCCTCACCCACCCCCCTCTTTCTCCCACCCCCCCCCCTCTTGTGAGATCTCAGGGGTTCATGCTGGGACCTGTAGTCCTTAAATTTTGGAGGGAGTCACATCCACATCCGTTAAAAAGGAAGGAGTGGGGCAAATTTACATAGGAGGGGGGCGCCCAATTTTAGTCTTGCCTAGGGCAGCACAAAACCAAAATACACCACTGGTCACGTGGCTGGTAACACATAATGACACGATGTGAGGAGGACTCCCCCACTGGACACATAGAGGTTGATTTACTAAAACTGGAGTGTGCAAAATCGGGTGCAGCTCTGCATAGAAACCAATCAGCTTCCAGGTTTTATGGTCTAAGCTTAACTGAACAAGCTGAAGTTAGAAGCTGATTGGCTACCATGCACAGCTGCACCAGATTCTGACGTCTCCAGTTTTAGTAAATCTCCCCATTATTGTCTACTGACAGAGAAAGGGGCAAAAGAGGAGATTGTTGTAGTGACTGAACAAGGAGAATCCGGGACTCTTCTCTGGATTTAGTGTTTGTTACTCACCTGTGCTGATCACTGGAGGGATTTCCTCTTCCTTACACTGATCATCTATCACAGAGGGCTCTTCTACGTTTTCCTTGGATTCCATTCTACAGTCAGTCTGGTTTGTATCCAGCAGAACCTACATATAAATAATAATGATTTATTTACTTTTTGTCTTTATACGGTTCTCACATCTTCTTCCACTCTATATTTAAGTACTTGTACTTCTTCCTCCCAAATACTTGGGAGGAAGAATAGGGCAGACCTCTTTAAAACTATGTTCCTCAGTATGGAAATACTCAGTTTAATTGTTGGTCTCATCAAACACATAGTGGATAATCTAAAATATACTTTTTTGGAAAAAAAAAACACTAGAAGGGCCAGAACGTTGGCTTATGGGGCTTTTCCACTACTAGTACCGGCTCGGCTCCACTCGGCACTGCTTGTCCCAGGTCAGCTCAGTTTGCTTTTCCACTGCATGGTACGAGTCGGCACGTTTCGGCACTATATAGGCTCTACTCGGCTCGGTTTGCTTTTCCACTGCATGGTACGAGACGGCACGTTTCGGCACTATATAGGCTCTACTCGGCTCAGTTTGCTTTTCCACTGCGTGGTACGAGTCGGGACGCTTCGGCACTATATAGGCTCTACTCAGCTCAGTTTGCTTTTCCACTGCATGGTACGAGTCGGCACTATATAGGCTCTACTCGGCTCAGTTTGCTTTTCCACTGCATGGTACGAGTCGGCACGTTTCGGCACTATATAGGCTCTACTCGGCTCAGTTTGCTTTTCCACTGCATGGTACGAGTCGGCACGTTTCGGCACTATATAGGCTCTACTCGGATCGGTTTGCTTTTCCACTGCATGGTACAAGTCGGCACGTTTCGGCAATATATAGGCACTACTCGGCTCGGTTTGCTTTTCCACTGCGTGGTACGAGTCGGCACGTTTCGGCACTATATAGGCTCTACTCGGCTCAGTTTGCTTTTCCACTGCATGGTACGAGTCAGCGTTTTTCGGCACTATATAGGCTCTACTCGGCTCAGTTTTATTTTCCACTGCATGGTACGAGTTGGCACGTTTCGGCACTATATAGGCTCTACTCGGCTCAGTTTGCTTTTCCACTGCATGGTACGAGTCGGCACGTTTTGGCACTATATAGGCTCTACTCGGCTCGGTTTGCTTTTCCACTGCGTGGTACAAGTCGGCACGCTTCGGCACTATATAGGCTCTACTCGGCTCGGTTTGCTTTTCCATTGCGTGGTACGAGTCGGCACGTTTCGGCACTATATAGGCTCTACTCGGCTCGGTTTGCTTTTCCACTGCATGGTACGAGTCAGCACGTTTCGGCACTATATAGGCTCTACTCGGCTCAGTTTGCTTTTCCACTGCATGGTACGAGTCGGCACGTTTCGGCACTATATAGGCTCTACTCGGCTCGGTTTGCTTTTCCACTGCATGGTACGAGTCGGCACGTTTCGGCACTATATAGGCTCTACTCGGCTCAGTTTGCTTTTCCACTGCATGGTACGAGTCGGCACGTTTCGGCACTATATAGGCTCTACTCGGATCGGTTTGCTTTTCCACTGCATGGTACAAGTCGGCACGTTTCGGCATTATATAGGCACTACTCGGCTCGGTTTGCTTTTCCACTGCGTGGTACGAGTCGGCACGTTTCGGCACTACATAGGCTCTACTCGGCTCAGTTTGCTTTTCCACTGCATGGTACGAGTCAGCGTTTTTCGGCACTATATAGGCTCTACTCGGCTCAGTTTTATTTTCCACTGCATGGTACGAGTTGGCACGTTTCGGCACTATATAGGCTCTACTCGGCTCAGTTTGCTTTTCCACTGCATGGTACGAGTCGGCACGTTTTGGCACTATATAGGCTCTACTCGGCTCGGTTTGCTTTTCCACTGCGTGGTACAAGTCGGCACGCTTCGGCACAATATAGGCTATACTCGGCTCGGTTTGCTTTTCCATTGCGTGGTACGAGTCGGCACGTTTCGGCACTATATAGGCTCTACTCGGCTCGGTTTGCTTTTCCACTGCATGGTACGAGTCAGCACGTTTCGGCACTATATAGGCTCTACTTGGCTCAGTTTGCTTTTCCACTGCATGGTACGAGTCGGCACGTTTCGGCACTATATAGGCTCTACTTGGCTCGGTTTGCTTTTCCACTGCATGGTACGAGTCGGCACGTTTCGGCACTATATAGGCTCTACTCGGCTCAGTTTGCTTTTCCACTGCATGGTACGAGTCGGCACGTTTCGGCACTATATAGGCTCTACTCGGATCGGTTTGCTTTTCCACTGCATGGTACAAGTCGGCACGTTTCGGCATTATATAGGCACTACTCGGCTCGGTTTGCTTTTCCACTGCGTGGTACGAGTCGGCACGTTTCGGCACTATATAGGCTCTACTCGGCTCAGTTTGCTTTTCCACTGCATGGTACGAGTCAGCGTTTTTTTCGGCACTATATAGGCTCTACTCGGCTCAGTTTTATTTTCCACTGCATGGTACGAGTTGGCACGTTTTGGCACTATATAGGCTCTACTCGGCTCGGTTTGCTTTTCCACTGCGTGGTACAAGTCGGCACGTTTCGGCACTATATAGGCTCTACTCGGCTCAGTTTGCTTTTCCACTGCATGGTACGAGTCGGCACGTTTCGGCACTATATAGGCTCTACTCGGATCGGTTTGCTTTTCCACTGCATGGTACAAGTCGGCACGTTTCGGCATTATATAGGCACTACTCGGCTCGGTTTGCTTTTCCACTGCGTGGTATGAGTCGGCACGTTTCGGCACTATATAGGCTCTACTCGGCTCAGTTTGCTTTTCCACTGCATGGTACGAGTCAGCGTTTTTTTCGGCACTATATAGGCTCTACTCGGCTCAGTTTTATTTTCCACTGCATGGTACGAGTTGGCACGTTTTGGCACTATATAGGCTCTACTCGGCTCGGTTTGCTTTTCCACTGCGTGGTACAAGTCGGCACGCTTCGGCACTATATAGGCTCTACTCGGCTCGGTTTGCTTTTCCATTGCGTGGTACGAGTCGGCACGTTTCGGCACTATATAGGCTCTACTCGGCTCGGTTTGCTTTTCCACTGCGTGGTACAAGTCGGCACGTTTCGGCACTATATAGGCTCTACTCGGCTCGGTTTGCTTTTCCACTGCGTGGTACGAGTCGGCACGTTTCGGCACTATATAGGCTCTACTCGGCTCAGTTTGCTTTTCCACTGCATGGTACGAGTCGGCACGTTTCGGCACTATATAGGCTTTACTTGGCTCTGTTTGCTTTTCCGCTAAAGTAGTAAGTGGGTGGGATTACAACGTAATTCAAGCAAGGTGACAATTCTCTGACCAATCAGTGGCTAGTAGTGATGACCAATCAGGCTGCATGCGAAGGATTGTGGGATTTGGTATAGGTACGGCAAGCTTGGAACCCCCAACCGAGGTGGTACTGTTTAAGCGAGCCGTACCATGTAGTGGAAAAGCGCCGCCGTACCAAACCGTACCAAACCGTTCAAACACATACCATGCCGTACCATTAGTGATTAGCACTTCTGCCTTGCAGGACCGCATGGAGTTTGCTTGTTCTCCCAGTGCTTACTTGGATTTTCTCCGGGTGCTCTGGTTTCCTCCCACACCCCAATGACATACTGGTAGGTTAGCTGGCTTCTGTCCAGATTTTACCCAGTATATGTGTGTATGTATGTGTCTGTGGGTTAGTCAAGTAGGACATTTTTCCCGCATAATCTGATCCTTCTTCTGGATCTCACTTCTACTGTCTTGTCCTATGGCTCTTAAAGCGGAACTAAACCCTACAGATTTAAGCTTCAAAAAATGGTTACACTCCCGGCACGTGCCGGGAATGTAACTGTCACATTGGATGTGCTTTCAACCAAACTGTCAAACCATCAAAAGTCTGGTGTCATAACTGATCACCTGTGCAGCACCATGGCAGTTGAAGGTCAATCAGAGGCCAGGTTCGGAGATTCCCTGGGTAAAAACAATAGAAGGGTTTAGTTCTGCATTAACTTTCTAATATTCTAATAACAATTCCTATTTGGATTGTGTATTATACAAGGTCAAGTCAGCAACAAGCAGAAAAAGTAACCATCAACATACAGTATAACTGCAGTAATGAGGTATTTTAATTCTATTTTTATTTGGAAAAGGCATTTCTAAGCCGTAAAGGTGTAGCTATTAATATTTCCTTGGATTCCAAATACCTGGTCATCCTTTTGGATCCCAAGCGGTTCTGAATCCTGGGAACACAGAGGGCTGGGACATCTCACAGGTGGGTTCCCGCTACTGGATCTATCTGTAGGAAACACACACACTGACTGAATACATTGTTTCTATGTCTTTATATCAGAGGATGGGTGTATCTAGGGGGATCCTCAATACTCTTTTAGCCTTTCAAGTAGAACTATAGGCAAAACTTTTTTTTTTCCATTTTGGATACAGTAAGAGAGGGTTATAAGCCCCTGTAAGGTTTACTTTTGCCATCTGTATCCCATTGGGAAGATTTTCCTTCACTTCCTGTCCTATCACAAAACAGGAAGTGAGAAGAAATCCCTACAACTTAACCACTTTAGCCCCGGAGGATTTGGTTGCTCAAAGACCAGGGCCTATTTTGAGATTCGGCACTGCGTGACTTTAACGGACAATTGCGCGGTCGTGCGACGCTGTACCCAAATGAAATTGACGTCCTTTTTTTCCCATAAACAGAGCTTTCTTTTGGTGGTATTTGATCACCTGTGCGATTTTTTTGATCATGCGCTATAAACAAAAAAAGAGCGTCAATTTAGCAAAAATAACAATATTTTTTTATATGAAATTCCCAAAAAAAAAAAATGTAAAAATCAAAATTTTTTAACATTTTAGGCCAATTTGTTTTATGCTACATATGTTTGGTAAAAAAAAAAAAAAAATCGCAATAAGCGTATTTTGATTGGTTTGTGCAAAAGTTATTGCGTTTACTAACTAAGGGAAAGATTTTTGTCATTTTTTGTTGTTTTTTTTTTTTTTAACGAGTAATGGCGGCGATCTGCGATTTTTTTTGCGGGACTGCGACATTGCAGCAGACAGATCGGACCCTTGACTGACATTTTTGACACTTTTGGGGTTACCAGTGACATTACTACAGTAATCAGTGCTATACATATGCACTGTTACTGTAAAAATGACACTGGCAGTGAAGGGGTTAACTTTTTTTTGAGAGGGAGGGGTTAAGTGTATCCCTAGGGGCGTGATTGGCTGTGGCTTGAGGTGTAAGAACAGAGATCAACGGTCCTACATAGCAGAACCGTATGATCTCCACTCTTACACAGGGGAAAATGACAGGCGGCTGTCTTTACATTAGCTGCCTGCCTTTCTCCCGCTGTAACGGACGATCGCGAGTGCCCGGCGGACATCGGGTCCGCCGGGCACACGCGCGGGGGGGGTCCATGAGCGAGCGGGAGCGCGCCACCGGTGGCGCGCGCTCGCTCCCTAGAGCCTCGCAGGCTAGTGACGTAGTCCTACGTCGCTTTGCCTGTGAGGGGCTGACCGCCGCAGTAAATAGTCGTGCGGCGGTCGGCAAGTGGTTAACTACTACAGTATTTGTCCTATAAAATCAAAGGAGCGAGTCCTGGCAGACTAGACATAGATTGTAGCTACGTACGTGAAAAGTTGTCCTCCGTCATTTGAGAATTTTTTATACCGCTTTAGGCATTCTTATTTTCAACGTGGGACAAGGAAAAAAAGCGAACGTCAATGGCCCAATTTTCTAATAGTGTGTACTAGGTTTTACAAGAAATGGAAGTCTCCTATTACCTGGTAACGTGAGCGGCGGATGGTTCTCCATCATGACTTCCTTGTAGAGATCCTTGTGGTCTTCTAAACATTTCCCTTCCTACATGGAGAAATAGACAGTGACATCCTGACACCTTATAGGAACCTGACACACACAATGATACAGTCACCATCCAGACACATCCCTTGTCTGTTACTGGATAATGTCCCAGAATTTCCGGCACCGCTCACCTCTCCTGTCAGGAAGTCAATGATCTCTTTGATGACGTCTTGTACATTCCTGTTATTTCTCAGGGAGTGAGATGGAGGCTCTATAATAGGGCTTTGGGTCTTCTTCAAGTTAGAGGCCACCAAGCCTTTGGATAACTTGAAAGTCATATAATTCTAAAAAGAAAAAAAACACAAGTATGCCACTATCCAAAATTTGACGAAATATTCTTCTTACTACAATAACACAATAACAAGGTCTTTAAGACCTTCATTAAGGTCTGTTTAAGACATTCCTAAGATCCTCCTCACCTCTCCGGTCAGGTCTGTGTTTTATTAATAGAGATAAGAGTGATGTCATGTGACCTCCCAGAATCCTCCTCGCCTCTCTGGTCAGCTCTGTGTTTTATTAATAGAGATAAGAGTGATGTCATGTGACCTCCCAGAATCCTCCTCACCTCTCCGGTCAGGTCTGTGTTTTATTAATAGAGATAAGAGTGATGTCATGTGACCTCCCAGAATCCTCCTCACCTCCCCGGTCAGGTCTGTGTTTATTAATAGAGATAAGAGTGAAGTCATGTGACCTCCCAGAATCCTCCTCACCTCTCCGGTCAGCTCTGTCTTTTATTAACCACTTGCCGACCGCCCACTGTATATTTACTGCGGCAGTCAGCCCCTCCTGGGCAAAGTGACGTCACTCGCACATGAGCCTCTAGGGGGCGAGCGTGCACCCCCGCCCCCGCTCGTTCCCCTGCATCCCCGCGTGTGTGACCAGCGGCTCCGATGTCCGCCGGTCACTCGCGATCTCCCGGGGGAGAGGGAGAAAGGCAGGTGGCTGATGTAAACAAAGCCGCCTATCATTCTCCCTGGTGTAACAGCAGAGATCATACGATCCTGCTAGGTAGGATCGTATGTCTCTGTGGTTACATCACTAGCCACACCCCTTTACAGTTAGAAACACGCCCCTAGGGACACTCTTAACCCCTTGATCACTAATAAAATCAACCCCTTCCCTCCCAGTGTCATTTTTACAGTAACAGTGCATATGTATAGCACTGATTACTGCAGTAATGTCACTGGTACCCCCAAAAGTGTCAAAAATGTCAGTCAGGGGTCCGATCTGTCCGCCGCAATGTCGAAGTCCAGCAAAAAAAAATCGCAGATCGCCGCCATTACTCGTTAAATAAAAAAAAAAACAATAAAAATGACAAAAATCTTTCCCCTAGTTAGTAAACGCAATAACTTTTGCGCAAACCAATCAAAATACGCTTATTGCAAATTTTTTTTTACCAAAAATATGTAGCAGAAAACAAATTGGCCTAAAATGTTAAAACATTTTGATTTTTACATTTTTTTGGGGAAATTTCAAATAAAAAAATGTGAAAAATATTATTATTTTGTTCAAAATTTTCGCTCTTTATTTGTTTATAGCGCAAAAAGTAAAAATCCCACAGGTGATCAAATAGCACCAAAAGAAAGCTCTGTTTGTGGGGAAAAAAAGTACATCAATTTCGTTTAGGTACAGTGTCGCACGACCGCGTAATTGTCTGTTAAAGTCACGCAGTGCCGAATCGCAAAATAGGCCCTGGTCTTTGAGCAGCCAAATCCTCCAGGGCTTAAGTGGTTAATAGAGATAAGAGTGATGTCATGTGACCTCCCAGAATCCTCCTCACCTCTCCCGTCAGGTCTGTGTTTTATTAATAGAGATAAGAGTGATGTCATGTGACCTCCCAGAATCCTCCTCTCCTCTCCCGTCAGGTCTGTGTTTTATTAATAGAGATAAGAGTGATGTCATGTGACCTCCCAGAATCCTCCTCTCCTCTCCGGTCAGGTCTGTGTTTTATTAATAGAGATAAGAGTGATGTCATGTGACCTCCCAGAATCCTCCTCACCTCTTCAGTTAGTAGCGCAGAGATCTCACTGGTGACTTCCTGGACCTTCTTGTGGCTTAGGGGTTGAGATGGAGGCTCTGTCACTGGGCTTTGAGTCTTAATTTCTTCTGAAGCAACCAAGCCATCAGATAACTTAAAGGCTATATAATTCTATATTAAAAGCAAAAGCATCAAGTTATGTTGCCTTAGTGCATGGAGATACATATTATTACAATGTTATATGCTCATCCGGTCAGCTCTGTGTTTTATTAATAGAGATAAGAGTGATGTCATGTGACCTCCCAGAATCTTCCTCACCTCTCCGGTCAGGTCTGTGTTTTATTAATAAAGATTAATACTTTTTCACTCTTTTTTTGTTTATATTGCAAAATCTAAAAACCGCAAAAAAGGAAACACTATTTGTGGGAAAATACGGACATCAATTGTATTTCGGTACAGCGTAGTGATCGACTGATATCGGTTGTTCGTTGCCTATACCGATATTTTGGTCAATGCATATCGGTATCGGCCAATATGGGGCGATATTTTTATTTTACTTGACAGGTACTCTTATGGAGGGATCTGGGGGTCTAAAAGACCCCAAACCCCTCCTCTGCACTTAAAAGCATTCATTCAGTTTGGCTGTTTTGAATGCTGTCATTTTTTTTATCTGGTGCAGAGTACCCGGAAGTGATGTCATGGCATCACTTCCAGGTTTTTACATGGAGACCCGATCAGAGCCGAATGCGGCTTTGATCGGGTCTTCGGCGGCTGTGCAGGTTGGTGGGACGGGAGACCTGGGCGAAACGCGGAAGGCGGCGGGAGAGAGACGTCCCCTCCCGCTCCTTGTAATGACAGCTGAGCGGCTTCTCAGCGTCATCGGTTGTCATTACAAGACAACCGACCATCGTCTATGGACGCCGGTACCGGGGTGATGCCTCTAGCCGCACCCATCACTCCGGTACAAGCACTTTCCCGAAATATCGCCAATATCAGTCACCTTGGTGGCCGATTCCGATATATCGGGGAAAGTGCATATCGGCCCTCGATATATCGGCTTTGCCGATAATCGGTCGATCCCTAGTACAGCATCGCATGACCGCGCAATTTTTTCGTGCCGAATCGCAAAAAAATGGCCTGGTCATTAAGGGGGCAAAACCTTCCGGGGCTGAAGACGGTTAATATATGTCCTGGTTTAAATGGATGAGGTGGCAACCCTAGGCGGTCCCTCCGCCGCTAACGATGCTACCCAGGATTCCCCGGGTCCTTTAGCGCCCCCCGTCCTCACCTCTCTGGTCAGCAGGTAAACCATCTCCAGGGTGAGGTTCAATATCCGCTCAGTCACGTGACTTGGCTCCTTTTCCATTTTCGGTCAGGTGATCTGTTTCAAGGCGTTTCCCCGAAAACTGTTTTGGCCTTCAATAAAGACGCCGGATTTGGGCGTTCCTTTAATTAAAAGATATCTGGAATTATAAGAGTCATATTATATGAAACATAAGCTCAGGCATCCTACTTAAAAATATAAAGAGAGAGAGAAGGATAAGGACATACGCAGAGAGAGATGGCTCTTTTAGGTCAAGTGGGATAAACGTAATAGCTTCCTCCTCCTCACTATCCAGCCACTCTCCTGCCTTAACTACTGGAGAGCCTCCCCTTCCTGCTGAGCTACAACAAAATGGCCACAGGTCCCATTTGTTTCTGGACTACAACAAAATGGCCACAGAACCCATTTGTTTCTGGACTACAACAAAATGGCCACAGAACCCATTTGTTTCTGGACTACAACATAATGGTCACAGCCCCATTTGTTTCTGGACTACAACATAACGGTCACAGCTCTATTTGTTTCTGGACTACAACAAAATGGCCACCGACCCCATTTGTTTCTGAACTACAAAATAAGGTTGACAGCCCCCATTTGTTTCTGGACTACAACAAAATGGCCACAGACCCCATTTGTTTCTGGACTACAACATAATGGTCACAGCTCTATTTGTTTCTGGACTACAACATAACCGTCACAGCCCCAATTTGTTTCTGGACTACAACAAAATGGCCACCCCACTGCTTACTGTAGGCTAGAATACAATGGCCACTTTGTCCTCTCACAGGATTTTAAACCTCAAATGGTGGCTCCGGGGCAGTGAGCATTTAGTGTCCGCCCTTGAAACACTGCTACAACCCTACTTATTGTCCCATTGCAAACACTAGAGGCAAAATACAAGAGGACAAAGTGTTTTCAATCAAAGAAAGGGAAGTGGACATTTTCTTGTAGCACACAATATGTTTTCTATTTCCTATTTAGCAAAGCAGGGAGGACTGCGGTAACCCATGTCTGCTTTCTGTTGCTGCTAATCTTCTACAAATCGATGTTGTCAATATGGGGAACACAATTGTCCTCATTGCTGGAGGTGGCCATTTTCTTGTAGCACACAATATGTTTTCTATTTCTATTTAGTAAAGCAGGGATGACTGTGTGTGCCATGGGACTGTGGTAACCCATGTCTGCTTTCTGTTGCTGCTAATCTTCTACAAACCAATGTTGTCAATATGGGGAACACAATTGTCCTCACTGCAGGAGGTGGCCATTTTCTTGTAGCACACAATATGTTTTCTATTTAGCAAAGCAGGGAGGACTGTGTGTGCCATGGGACTGCGGTAACCCATGTCTGCTTGCTGTTGCTGCTTCTACAAAACAATGTTGTCAATATGGGACACAATTGTCCTCACTGCAGGAGGTGGCCATTTTCTTGTAGCACTCAATATGTTTTCTATTTTCTATTTAGCAAAGCAGGGAGGATTGTGTGTGCCATGGGACTGCGGTAACCGATGTCTGCTTGCTGTTGCTGCTAATCTTCTACAAAACTCAATATGGGAACACAATTGTCCTCACTGCAGGAGGTGGCCATTTTCTTGTAGCCCAGAGAAGAAAGCAGATATTCCCGATGAGTGGTCAGGCTGGAGGAGCTAAAAATGCTTTATTATTATGAGGGGGGCATCTACATGCAACAACAAAACTGTAATAGAAAAAAATTAATTGATCAATTAATTAAAATTATTGGGACTTTATATGGGGTACTGCCCATCTAGGACAAAGTGCCTCCATCCCTATTGTTCCGTAAAAGTGTGTGTGTGTGTGTGTGTGTGTGTGTGGGGGGGGGGGGGGGGGGTCCTAACTCCCCCCCCCCCCCTTTAACAAAACTAATATATTGATAGTAGTTCTGTGTGCAGCCATTTTGTTGTAGTCCACTGAAGAAAGCAGCAGATATTCCCAATGCTGTTTAGGCTGAGAATTGTGAATGAAGAGGAGGTAATAAAGTCTTTTTGAGAGGCACATTTAAATGCGGAAACAAAACTGTAATATATTGTTAATTGCTCTGTAAGTTTTGGTGTAAACACAGTGGCCATTTTGTTGTAGTCCACTGAAGAAAGCAGCAGATATTCCTAATGCTGTTCAGGCTGAGAATTGTGAATGAAGAGAAGGTAATAAAGTCTTTTTGAGACTTTGAGAAGTACATTTAAATGCGGAAACAAAACTGTATTATATTGTTAATTGCTCTGTGTGTATGTTTTGGTGTAAACACAGTGGCCATTTTGTTGTAGCCCAGGGTAGGAGGAGAAGGCAGGCGCTGTGAGCCTGAAGAGCGTGTGCTCAGTAGGAGGAGAAGGTAAGGGTGTGCTTTTTGTTCGATTAATTTCTATTGTGTATTCCCCCCTCCCTCTTTAACCAGTTGCTGCCCTTGTTACACATGTGCGGTGGTGAATGGGTGGGCTTTAATGGTCACACGCTGAATATATATTTATATACGTTTCTTTTTCGGCCGATGTTTTTGTGCTGAAAGCGTGCGCTCCCACCACAGAGACAGAGCCGTCAAAGACAGGCCAATGAACGGTAGCCGACGGGACTGGCTCCTGACCATTGCCAACCGCTCACGTTGCTGCTACTACGTCGCTGGATTCCTCCCTCTCTCGGCGGCGCGCGCGCCACCGGAGGCTCGCTCCCACTGTGTTTAGACACAGCGGGAGTCGGGCCAGGGGAGGAGAGGCGGCGATCACCGTTGCTCTTCCCCGATCGTCGGGGGGGGGGGGGGGGAAGACTTAAAGCCGGTTCACACTACCACGACTTGGTTGCCTGACAAGTAGCGCTCCATTCTGTGCAATGGAACCGTTCTAATCAGAGCGACTCAAGTCGCTCCGACTTAGGGCTCTTTCACACACACTGTCCCGTTTTTCTCAGCGGGGGAATCAATCCGCCGATTCCCCCGCTGAGCAGGAGTGTGACACAGCTGTGTCTCCGCTCTGTGTGCGGAGACACAGCTGTCAGTTCCCCATGCATCTCTATCCACTTTACCACCGGAGGATTTTGCTGTCTTACGTCCAGGCCACTTTTTGCAATTCGGTGCTGTGCAACTTTAACTGACAATTGCGCGGTCGTGCGACGCCGTACCCAAACGAAATTGACGTCCTTTTTTTCCCACAAACAGAGCTTTCTTTTGGTGGTATTTGATCACCTGTGCGATTTTTTGATCATGCGCTATAATCAAAAAAAGAGCGACAATTTTGCAAAAATAACAATATTTTTCACATTTTTTTATATGAAATCCCCCCCAAAAAATGTAAAAATCAAATTTTTAAAAATTTTTTGGCCAATTTGTTTTCTGCTACCTATGTTTGGTAAAAAAAAATCACAATAAGCTTATTTTGATTGGTTTGCGCAAAAGTTATCGCGTTTACTAAGGGAAAAGATTTCTGTCATTTTTGTTGTTTTTTTTTTTTTTTTAACGAGTAATGGCGGTGATCTGCAATTTTTTTTTTTTGCGGGATTGCCGCGGACAGATGGGACCCTTGACTGACATTTTTGACACTTTTGGGGGTACCAGTGACATTACCACAGTAATCCGTGCTATACATATGCACTGTTACTGTAAAATGACATTGGCAGTGAAGGGGTTAATTTTATTGGAGAGGGAGAGGTTAATGTATGCCTGGTGCTTACTGACGTGTGTGGGGGGAGGGGACTGAGTGACACAGGGACAGATCGAGGGTTCAACTATGCTGAACCCTGCAATCTGACCCTGCCTGTCACTTAGGAGATCCGCCCGCTTTGTTTACACAAGCGGGCGGATCTCCACACTCGATTCCCCGATGATCGGGGAAGAGCGGCGGTAATCACCGCCGCTCCTCCCCTGGCCTGACTCCCGCTGTGACTGAATACAGCGGGAGCGAGCCTCCGGCGGCGCGCGCGAGCCGCCCGCAAGGGGATGAGTCCAGCGACGTAGGTCTACGTTGCTGGACGGGAACGAGCCACTTTGCCGCAGTACAGTCAACGTGACTGGTCGGCAAGTGGCTATGGGGGAAATGGGAACGGACTCTGAGGATCGCCTATGTGACAGACAGGGACAGATCACAGGATTCCTAGCTGTCTCTGCGGCGCGCGGGGAAAGCGTGAGAAAATCCGCCCGCTTGTGTAAACAAATCAGGCGGATCTTCTCCAACCCCCCCCCCCCCCCCCCCCACAAGCACTAGCCCTCTCTCCTACCAAAGTGCCCCCCAACATATATCTAACCCCCTGCATTAGCCCTCTCCCCTCCCAAAGCCCCCCCCCCCCCACTAGCAATATCCTCTCTACTTGGGCGGCACAGTGGTGCAGTGGTTAGCACTTTCACCTAGTAATAAAAGGGTCGCTGGTTTGAATCCCAACCACCACACTACCTGCCTGGAGTTTGCATGTTCTCCCTGTGTCTGCGTGGGTTTCCTCCGGGTACTCCGGTTTCCTCCCACACTCCACAGACATGCTGGTAGGTTAATTGGCTGCTATCTAAATTGGTCCTAGTATGTGTATGTATGGATGTGAGTTACGGACCTTAGATTGTAAGCTCCTTGAGGGCAGGGACTGATGTGAATGTACAATGTATATGTAAAGCGCTGCGTAAATTGATGACACTATATAAGTACCTGAAATAACAATAATAATACTCCTAGAGCCCCCTCCCCCCCCCCACATATCTGATCTCCCCCTTCTTGTTAGCTCTAGCTCTCTCCCCTCCCAAAGTGTCCTTCATGACATATAGGACCCCCCCAGCACTAGCCCTCTCTCCTCCCAAGTGTTTGGGTTTGGCTTTAAAAAAAGGTGGCAACCCCCCCCCCCCCCCCCACCTAGACGTTTATAACTTTTTAAAGGGGTGCTGAGGTGGAAGAAAGGGGTTTAAATATTAACTATAAACATCTATGCTTCTTTCCTATTTCTATACCTATTTACTGTTACTTCCTCTAATTCTAAAACCAGTTTATAAAGAAAGACCTTTAAGCAGATCACCTGATCGAGCATGGAGACGGAGCAGGGATGTGTAACTGAGCGGATATTAGACCTCACCTTGGAGATCATCTACCTGCTGAATGGAGAGGTGAGGAGGATTCTGGGAGGTCACATGACATCACTCTTATCTCTATTAATAAAAAAGAGCTGACCGGAGAGGTGAGGAGGATTCTGGGAGGTCACATGACATCACTCTTATCTCTATTAATAAAACACAGACCTGACCGGAGAGGTGAGGAGGATTCTGGGAGGTCACATGATCTCATTCTTATCTCTATTAATAAAACACAAACCTGACCGGAGAGGTGAGGAGAATTCTGGGAGGTCACATGACATCACTCTCATCTCATTAATAAAACACAGACCTGATAGTTACCCTCTAGAGCACAGGTGTCAAACACAAGGCCCACTGGCCCAATTCGGCCCCCCAGTCCATTTCATGTGGCCCTCGCACCTATCCTGCAGCTGCAGCACCTCCCTTGTCTCTGCCCCAACCTTGTCTCTGTAGTCAGCAGAAGAGAGGACAGAACTCCTTTGCCAGATCCTGCACTCCTCTGTGCAGCTGCAGAAAGGCTCATCTTTGCCCCCCCCCCCTCCTTCTTAGCAGTCAGCAGCAGAGAGTAGGGCAGAACTACTCCTACAGATCCTGCACCTCTCTGTGCAGCCGCAACACCACCTTTCCTTTGCCTCCCCTGGTCTCAGCATTCAGCAGACTCTGGAAGCTGACTCCAGCCCTCCTCTGGTTCTCCTCCAGACCTTGCACTTCTTCCCAGATCCACCTGCATCTTCTTCCTGGCAGCAGCACAAGGTAAGGGGCTGCATTGTGATGTAAGGAAGGGTGGGTGACTCTTGACTTTTTATGGTGGGGGGGGGGGTTCTTGACATCTCATGTAAGGGGGAGTGGGGTGCTCTGAACATCTAATTCTACAGATATAACCGGCCCTTTGAAGGCAACCATAATGCTGATGCGGCCTGCAATGAAATTGAGTTTGACACCCCTGCTCTAGAGGTTGACATCCCAAGCACCTCCTAACATGCCTACACACCATGGCTTCCAGAGTTCAGATCCTCTTTGAATATCTTAAATGCTAATCAACTTTAACCACTTAAGCCCCGGAATATTTTACCCCCTTCCTGACCAGGGCTTTTTTTGCGTTCACCACTGCGTGATTTTAACGGACAATTGCACGTTCGTGCGACGCTGTACCTAAACGAATTTGACGTCCTTTTTTTTCCCACAAACAGAGCTTTCTTTTGGTGGTATTTGATCACCTGTGCGATTTTTTGATCACGCGCTATAAACAAAAAAAGAGCGTCAATTTTGCAAAAATAACATTTTCACATTTTTTTATATGAAACCCCCCCCCCCCCCAAAAAAAAATGTAAAAATCAAAAATTTTTAACATTTTTGGCCAATTTGTTTTATGCTACCTATGTTTGGTTAAAAAAATAGCGAAAAGCGTATTTTGATTGGTTTGCGCAAAAGTTATTGCGTTTACTAACAAAGGGAAAGATTTTTGTCATTTTTGTTGTTTTTTTTTTTAATGCGTAATGGCGGCGATCTGCAATTTTTTTTGCGGTACTGCGACATTGCGGCGGACAGATCGGACCCTTGACTGACATTTTTGACACTTTTGGGGTTACCAGTGACATTACTACAGTAATCAGTGCTATACATATGCACTGTTACTGTAAAAATGACACTGGCAGGGAAGGGGTTAACTTTATTGGGGAAGGAGGGGTTAAGTGTGTCCCTAGGGGCGTGTTTCTAACTGTGATTGGACATGGCTACAGGTGTAGGAACAGTGATCAACGGTCCTACATAGTAGAACCGTATGATCACCATTCCTACACAGGGGAGAATGACAGGCGGCTTGTTTACATCAGCCGCCTGCCTTTCTCCCTTCCTGGCGGACGATCGCGAGTGACCGGTGGACATCGGGTCCGCCGGTCACACGCACGGACTTCCCAGGGAACGAGCCGGGGCGGGCGCTTGCCCGCTATTGGCTCACAAGCCAGTGACAGGCTAGTGACGTACCGGTACGTCACTTTGCCTGGCCGGGGCTGACCGCCGCAGTATATGTACTTGCGGCGGTCGGCAACCGGTTAACCGATAATGTACTGTTGTAAAGAAGTATCAATATGTCTACTTGAATATATGTATTTAGCATTCTCCTGTTGGCAAGGGTGCTCACACACGTTTCCACCAAACCTATT
Organism: Pelophylax lessonae; assembly: GCF_965119305.1. Classification (NCBI taxonomy): domain Eukaryota; kingdom Metazoa; phylum Chordata; class Amphibia; order Anura; family Ranidae; genus Pelophylax; species Pelophylax lessonae. Next base: position 253,179,447 of record NC_138776.1, on the reverse strand, counting down.
ATCCCACCATAAGACGAGTAGTATGTCTGAAATCTTCAAAAGATTTGCTACGCTTCTTTGGCAATCAAAGCACCATTCTAGTCTTGCTGCTCATTAGATTTTTCCTTTTATATATAGAATTATATAGCTCTCAAGCTTTGCAATGACTACACAATGCGAAAACAAAGTCCTGTTACTGAAACTCCATCTCACTACCTAAGAAGAACCAACAAGATTCAAGAAGCAACCAGAGAGATCACTGAGTTGCTGACGGGAGAGGTGAGTGGTGCCGGGAATTCTGGGACATTATCCAGTAACAGACAAGGGATGTGTCTGGATGGTGACTGTATCATTGTGTGTGTCAGGTTCCTATAAGGTGTCAGGATGTCACTGTCTATTTCTCCATGGAGGAGTGGGAGTATATAGAAGGACACAAGGACCTCTACAAGGACGTCATGATGGAGAAGCGGCCGCCCCTCACATCACCGGGTAAGAGGAGACTTCCGTTCCTTGTAAAGGAGAGAAGAGTATTGAGGATCCTCAAACTACGGCCCTCCAGCTGTTGCGGAACTACACATCCCATGAGGCATTGTAAAACTCTGACATTCACAGACCTTACTAGGAATAATGGGAATTGTAGTTCCTTAACCACTTTACCACCGGAGGATTTTGCTGTCTTATGTCCAGGCCACTTTTTGCGATTCAGCACTGTGCAAATTTAACTGACAATTGCGCGGTCATGCAACGCCGTGCCCAAACGAAATTTACGTCCTTTTTTTCCCACAAACAGAGCTTTCTTTTGGTGGTATTTGATCACCTGTGCGATTTTTACTTTTTGCGCTATAAACAAAAAAAGAGCGACAATTTTGAAAAAATAACAATATTTTTCACATTTTTTTATATGAAATTCCCCCCCAAAAAAATGTAAAAATCTAAATTTTTTTTATCATTTTAGGCCAATTTGTTTTCTGCTACATAGTTGTGGTAAAAAAAAATCGCAATAAGCGTATTTTGATTGGTTTGCGCAAAAGTTATTGCGTTTACTAACTAAGGGAAAGATTTCTGTCGTTTTTGGTAATGGCGGCGATCTGTGATTTTTTATTTTTTTTTTTTGTGACATTGCGGCGGACAGATCGGACCCTTGACTGACATTTTTGACACTTTTGCGATTACCAGTGACATTACTACAGTAATCAGTGCTATAAATATGCACTGTTACTGTAAAAATGACACTGGCAGGGAAGGGGTTAATTTTATTGGAGAGGGAGGGGTTAATGTATGCCTGGTGCTTACTGACGTGTGTGGGGGGAGGGGACTAGGTGACACAGGCACAGATCGCAGGTTCAGCTATGCTGAATCCTGCAATCTGTCCCTGAATGTCACTTAGGAGATCCGCCCGCTTTGTTTACACAAGCGGGCGGATCTCCAGACTCGATTCCCCGACGATCGGGGAAGAGCGGCGGTTATCACCGCCGCTCCTCCCCTGGCCCGACTCCCGCTGTGACTGAATACAGTGGGAGCGAACCTCCAGCGGCGTGCACGCGCCGCCGAGAAGGGGGAGTGTCTGGCGACGTAAGTCTACGTCGTCAGACCTACAAGAGCCACTTTGCCGCAGTAGAGCTCTAGTGAGCAGCGGCAAAGTGGTTAACAACTGGAGGGCCATAGTTTGAAGACCCCTGCCCTCGATACACACTTCCTCTGATATAAAGACAAAGAAACAATGTAATCAGTCAGTGTGTGTGTTTCCTACAGATGGATCCAGTAACAGAAATCCCCCAGAGAGATGTCCCCGTCCTCTGTATTCCCGGGACTCCACACAGGAACATCAGGAAATCCCTCAGGAGGAACTGGTAGGTTCAATCCATCCATCTAAACTAACAAGTAGACCCATATAGCACCTTCCTTCTTGCAAGCAATCTAACCATCTATTAAACCCTGTGATCATTATAAAAGGAATGCTTCTTTAATCTGTAATAGCATTTGGATGCTATTTAAAGTAATCATTCTTGTATAGGATACCCTTGCAGTGAACATTGACTACAGAATTGAAGCAGAAGAGCCATATGTAAGGATCGATGAGCTGCTAATCCCACCAGAGATCAGCACAGGTGAGTAATAAACACTAAATCCAGAGAAGAGTCCCAGATTCTCCTTGTTCAGCCTCTACAACAATCTCTTCTTCTCCCCCCTCCTCTGTCAGTGGACAGTATGTGCCCAGTGGGGGAGTCAGGAGTCATCAGCCTCTATTAGACTCTGGCTCTCTTCCTCACATCATGTCATTGTGTGTTACCAGCCAAGAGATGTGACCAGGAGGATCAGAAAACCTGAGGATCAGCAGAGCTGGGGGTTACTACTGAGTGGGGGATCAGCAGAGCTGGGGGTTACTACTGAGTAGGGGATCAGCAGAGCTGGGGGTTACTACTGAGCGGGGATCAGCTGAGCTGGGGGTTACTACCAAGCGGGGGATCAGCAGAGGTGGGGGTTACGTGACCAGTCTCCCCCCACACACACTCTCTGGGGTCTCTCATACATCTCAGTACAAGGGGTTCACTCTCATCTTTAATTACAGACCCCGGAGACACTCCAAGAGACTTCAAACCTGAGGAGGAGGAAGATGGACATGTGAGGATCAAAGAGGAGGAAATTCCTTTAGAGATCAACACAGGTGAGGAATAAACACTAAATACAGCAAAAAGATAAAAGAAAAATTCTGATTGTTTAATCATTTTGGAAATGAACTCCAACTAAAAAGGATTAATTGTTTTCAGCCACTGTAGCCCGGGTCACCTTGGTGGGTTGCCATAGACTAGACTTTTAGCCACTGTAGCCCGGGTCACCTTGGTGGGTTGCCATAGACTGGAGTTTTAGCCACTGTAGCCCGGGTCACCTTGGTGGGTTGCCATAGACTGGGGTTTCAGCCACTGTAGTCCGGGTCACCCTGGTGGGTTGCCATAGACTGGAGTTTCAGACACTGTAGCCCGGGTCACCTTGGTGGGTTGCCATAGACTGCAGTTTCAGCCACTGTAGCCCGGGTCACCTTGGTGGGTTGCCATAGACTGGGGTTTCAGCCACTGTAGCCCGGGTCACCTTGGTGGGTTGCCATAGACTGGGGTTTCAGCCACTGTAGCCCGGGTCACCTTGGTGGGTTGCCATAGACTGGGGTTTCAGCCGCTGTAGCTCGGGTCACCTTGGTGGGTTTCCATAGACTGGGGTTTCAGCCACTGTAGCCCGAGTCACCCTGGTGGGTTGCCATAGACTGGAGTTTCAGCCACTGTAGCCCGGGTCACCTTGGTGGGTTGCCATAGACTGGAGTTTCAGCCACTGTAGCCCGGGTCACCTTGGTGGGTTGCCATAGACTGGAGTTTCAGCCACTGTAGCCCGGGTCACCTTGGTGGGTTGCCATAGACTGGGGTTTCAGCCACTGTAGCCCGGGTCACCTTGGTGGGTTGCCATAGACTGGAGTTTCAGCCACTGTAGCCCGGGTCACCTTGGTGGGTTGCCATAGACTGGAGTTTCAGCCACTGTAGCCCGGGTCACCTTGGTGGGTTGCCATAGACTGGGGTTTCAGCCACTGTAGCCCGGGTCACCTTGGTGGGTTGCCATAGACTGGGGATTTCAGCCACTGTAGCCCGGGTCACCTTGGTGGGTTGCCATAGACTGGGGATTTCAGCCACTGTAGCCTGGGTCACCTTGGTGGGTTGCCATAGACTGGGGTCACAGCCACTGTAGCCCGAGTCACCCTGGTGGGTTGCCATAGACTGGAGTTTCAGCCACTGTAGCCCGGGTAACCTTGGTGGGTTGCCATAGACTGTAGTTTCAGTCACTGTAGCCCGGGTCACCTTGGTGGGTTGCCATAAACTGGGGTTTCAGCCACTGTAGTCCAGGTCACCCTGGTGGGTTGCCATAGACTGGAGTTTCAGCCACTGTAGCCCGGGCCACCTTGGGTTGCCATAGACTGGAGTTTCAGCCACTGTAGCCCGGGTCACCCTGGTGGGTTGCCATAGACTGGAGTTTCAGCCACTGTAGCCCGGGTCACCCTGGTGGGTTGCCATAGACTGGAGTTTCAGCCACTGTAGCCCGGGTCACCTTGGTGGGTTGCCATAGACTGGAGTTTCAGCCACTGTAGCCCGGGTCACCTTGGTGGGTTGCCATAGACTGGGGTTTCAGCCACTGTAGCCCGGGTCACCTTGGTGGGTTGCCATAGACTGGAGTTTCAGCCACTGTAGCCAGGGTCACCCTGGTGGGTTGCCATAGACTGGAGTTTCAGCCACTGTAGCCTGGGTCACCTTGGTGGGTTGCCATAGACTGGTGTTTCAGCCACTGTAGCCCGGGTCACCCTGGTTGGTTGCCATAGACTGGGATTTCAGCCACTGTAGCCCGGGTCACCCTGGTGGGTTGCCATAGACTTGGGTTTCAGCCACTGTAGCCCGGGTCACCTTGGTGGGTTGCCATAGACTGGAGTTTCAGCCACTGTAGCCCGGGTCACCTTGGTGGGTTGCCATAGACTGGGGTTTCAGCCACTGTAGCCCGGGTCACCCTGGTGGGTTGCCATAGACTGGAGTTTCAGCCACTGTAGCCCGGGTCACCTTGGTGGGTTGCCATAGACTGGAGTTTCAGTCACTGTAGCCCCGGGTCACCTTGGTGGGTTGCCATAGACTGGAGTTTCAGCCACTGTAGCCCGGGTCACCTTGGTGGGTTTCCATAGACTGGAGTTTCAGCCACTGAAGCCCGGGTCACCTTGGTGGGTTGCCATAGACTGGAGTTAAAGTTCTTCAGTCTGTTTGCATGAATTATGCATTGATATTTCTCATACAACATAGGTACCACTCTGCTATGTAGCTAATGATGTATGAAATATGTCATGACAAACAAAAAGGTGAAAGCAAGCCTATGCCCGATCACCAGCAATGTTCAAAAAAGGAAGTCAATTGAAGACTTGTCCCACCATACTTCAAACTGTTTTCAGAAATAGGCAGTTTGGTTCAGTTATGTTCACTGCTCTCCCTTGCAGTGATTGAACCCAAAGGCACTCAGTGCTCACTTACTGTTGACTATGGGCAACGGGAAAATAGATTCCGTGTCCTTTGTATGAAGAAGGTCCATCATGAGTTCTTCGCTTCTCGGCCTTTTGGATAAGATTAAGTGTAGTATCTGTTCTTATCAGTGATCCAGCGGGGGGGCGCTGTGCTGTCATCTGACCTGACCAAGGTTGGGTGGCGGCTATGCAAACCTGCTGGAGTAATGGGGACTTGGAAGGTTAGTACTGGCTGAAACAGAAACCGGGGCGCTCACAGGCAGTTGAGGCACGGGAGTAATTCCCCCGGGAAAGCTGGAAGAGCCCATTACCTCCTGATTTGAACGGTCTACCTTCAGGGGCTGGGAGGGCAGAAGGTCCGTGGTCTCTGTGCCCCCTGGGAGTGGTCGCCCTAGGGATGCTCTTAGTAACACTTGGGTGTGGGACCCCACGTTGTGAAAAGGAACATGGTCACAGCCACCAAATTTGCTTTCCTTTTGCACTGCGCCTTTTGGGGCCTGGCCTTTTGGCTAAGTCCGGGGGGCAATTTTTGTCTACCAGGCCTCAGGGCCTAGGCCATTGCACATTCAACATGGCCCCTTTTTTATTTTCGATGTATTTTCTCCCACGTTTGTCACTCTTTCACTTTCAGGTGTGAGTCCTCTGGCTTACCCTGACTTCTAGGGGGAGGATGTGTGGCCCTTAGGTTCTTTCCTCCCCTGCCTCTGGGGGGGGTCTCTCTTCGGCAGAGCCCCTTGACCATGTAATCGGGGTCGGCTTCAGCTGCCCAGAAGAACGGGGTCTTCCAGGCCTATGTCCCAGTCAGGAGCCTTGCGCCCTGGGGGTATCAGGGTAGAGGTCCTACCCCTTCGGGGGGTGGACTAAAAGCATACCCTTAAGTGCACTTTTTAGTGTGTGTTTATATCTACGTTTTTTGTTCACTTACGGGTTTTTTCGTTGTAGGTTTTGCACCACCGTGGACATAAAAAAAATAAAAAAACTGAGGTCTTCTCCTCCAGAAAGGTCCTGAGCAAATAGAGGATTACCGTTTTAAACAGGGGATCCTATTTTGGTGTAGATCAGGACATCATCTGTGTGCAGGAAAATTTCATATCCATCTGAATACCACTTACCATATATCCAGATCTGGATTGTCCATAAAAGTCATTAGAAACCTTTTTATCCACTTCCGGACCGCCTCCTGGAGCTTTACTGCTACAGTGCGGCCCACTGTGCTGGATCACGTATATAAACGTGATTCAGCATCTCCAGGTAGGGGGCGCGCGTGAGCGTCCACCGCCCTGGCTGTGCTGCCATTCACTACAGCACAAGCCGATCAGCGGGTCCCAGCCAATGATTTATGTCCGGGACCTGCTGAACAAATGACAGAAGAGAGCCCTGTGTTGGTAAACAACACAGGGCTCTCTGCGGAGAGCAACAATGTGGCTGTTTTTTTCTCCCTTCAAAGCAGGGAGTAAAAACAGTTACATTGCTTAGTAAAAGCAGCTCACTTTACACTTGTTAACCCTTTTATTGCCCCTAGATGTTAACCCCTTCCGAGCCAGTGTCATTAGTATAGTGACAGTGTATACTATTATCACAGATCAATGTATTAGTGTCACTGGCGATGTCAGTGCCAGTTATTCAGTCTCCCCCCCCAGTGTCTAGATTGCCTGCCACACCCACACTGTGCCTGCTGCACCCACGCTGTCCCACTTTAAGTCGCTAAACACCACCATTACTAATATAAAAAAATATATAAAATTAATAAAATTCCAGTAAATATACTATAGTTTGCAGACGCTATAAATTTCACGCAAACCAATTCATTAATGCTTATTTGGATTTTTTTCCACCAAAGAGATGTAGCAGAATACATATTGGCCTACATGTATGAAGAAATTAGATTTTTTAAATTTTTTTATTTGATATGTTTTATAGCAGAAAGTGAAAAAACTGAATTTTTGTAAAATCTTACCGTAAAATTCCTTTCTCTGAGTCCTCTGACAGTCGCCGCCCACTCATACAGTCTTCTACCTAGCTTGCTCCTGTGGATAAGAGGTCAATACCCATTGGTGAAGACTGTATGAGTGGGCGGCGACTGTCAGAGGATGCAAGAGAAATACTGTTTTTTTTTTAATTTTTGGTCTTTTTTTTTTTCATTTATGTAAAAAAAAAAAAAACAGTGGTGATCTAATACCACCAAAAGAAAGCTCTATTTGTGTGAAAAAAAATTTATATCAATTTAATTTTGGTAAAGCGTTGCATGACCGCGCAATTGCCAGTTAAAATAGAGCAGTTCAGAATACCAAAAAAATGGCCTGGTAATGTACGGGGTAAAATTTTCTGGAGCTGAAGTGGATGTACGGTAACACTCTTCATCGACACTCTTCTTCTGGGTTGAATGATGGCCTGCATCATTCAGCCCACTTCCTGTGAGCCCAGGCAGTTTTGGGAATCATTCAGCCCACTTCCTGTGAGCCCAGGCAGTTTTGGGCATCATTCAGACCACTTCCTGTGAGCCCAGGCAGTTTTGGGCATCATTCAGCCCACTTCCTGTGAGCCCAGGCATTTTTGGGTGTCATTCAGCCCACTTTCTGTGAGCCCAGGCAGTTTTGGGCATCATTCAGCCCACTTCCTGTGAGCCCAGGCAGTTGTGGGCCTCATTCAGCCCACTTCCTGTGAGCCCAGGCAGTTTTGGATGTCATTCAGCCCACTTCCTGTGAGCCCAGGCAGTTTTGGGCATCATTCAGACCACTTCCTGTGAGCCCAGGCAGTTTTGGGCATCATTCAGACCACTTCCTGTGGGCCTCATTCAGCCCACTTCCTGTGAGTCCAGGCATTTTTGGGTGTCATTCAGCCCACTTCCTGTGAGCCCAGGCAGTTTTGGGCATCATTCAGCCCACTTCCTGTGAGCCCAGGCAGTTTTGGGCATCATTCAGACCACTTCCTGTGAGCCCAGGCAGTTTTGGGCATCATTCAGCCCACTTCCTGTGAGCCCAGGCAGTTTTGGGCGTCATTCAGCCCACTTCCTGTGAGCCCAGGCAGTTTTGGGCATCATTCAGACCACTTCCTGTGAGCCCAGGCAGTTGTGGGCACACCCCCCAGAGGGTGCGTCTCCACGCCAGCAGGGGTTCAAAGTGCTATAGTGCAGAGAGTGGCGCTGATGTCATAACGTAAGTGCCCCTCTCTGTACTGAAGACAGGCCACTGACACTACAAGGTTAGGCAGCAGAGGACTCCAGGATGCCACTTGACCAACTGGATTTAACCTGCGTATAAAGTTAACCACTTCAATACCGGGCACTTTTACCCCCTTTCTGCCTAGGCCAATTTTCAGCTTTCAGCGCTGTCATACTTTAAATGACAATTGCGCGGTCATGCAACACTGTACCCAAACTAGATTTTTTTTTTCTTTTTCATTTTGTTGGCACAAATAGAGCTTTCTTTTGGTGGTATTTGATCACCACTGGGTTTTTTACTTTTTGCTAACATATTGTCACTAGTGCAGCACAGCAAATAAAGGGTGGGGGTCAGGGACACTGACTAGCTAGTGACGGTACAAAAAAAAAAAAAAAAAATTAATAATTTGTTTTCAATATATTGTTTATTACTTTTTTTTTTTTTTTTTTAGTTTTATTTTTTATTACATTTTGTTTTAACACACTGCGACCAGAGCAATGTAATGTTTCCGTAGTAACATTGTACTACCCTGGGGAAGTGATCAGGATTTTTTGTTTTACACACATTATGTTTGCATATAGCAATGCATTACATTACTATAAGCAAGCATTTTACTGAATGAAATTGATTTCATTCACTCTATTTTGTTTTGATTAACTGTGACTGGCCAGAGCTAATCACGTGGTACAGATGGGCTGTGATTGGCCCTGTCTGTACCATGTGATCACAATGACCAATCACAGTTGTATTCAATGGACGGCATGAAAGGAACCATCTATTGCAGGGATATGCAAACTGGTGCCCCTCTAGCTGTTGCAAAACTACAAGTCCCATCATGCCTCTGCCTCTGGGTGTCATGCTTGTGGCTGTCAGAGTCTTGCGCTGCCTCAAGAGACTTATAGTTCTACAAAATCTGGAGGGCCACAGTTTGCATATCCCTGATCTATTGTTCACAACTATCATGTGACTTGCTGTGATACTGAGATCACATGGTCCTGGCAGCAAGACAGTACTCAGATCGGTCATCGGCTTGTGGACGCGGCCGGTGACAGATCGCACTGCTGAGCGACCATCCCCCCCCCCCCCCCCGCATGATCAGTGCATCCAGACAGGACGTCATATTAGGTGGACGCGGCCGGTGAAAGATCGCACTGCTGAGAGACCCCCCCCCCCCGCAGCCGCATGATCGTGCATCCAGACAGGACGTCATATCACGCGGACGCGGCCGGTGACAGGTCGCGCTGCTGAGCGCCCCCCCGCATGATCGGTGCATTCAGACAGGACGTCATATCACGTGGACGCGGCCGGTGACAGATCGCACTGCTGAGCGACCCCCCTCCCGCGGCCGCGTGATCGGAGCATCCAGACAGGACGTCATATTACGCCCAGTCAGGATAACTGAATCGCCACTCGGCTGTCAATTTGCTATTGGCTGGGTGGGAAGGTGTTAAGGAGGGGGTGAAGAGAGGACAGGATGTTTTTTTTTTTTTAATGGAGATCTGTTGTAACCATTGCTTGTCTCCTCCATTTCTTTTTTTTTCTGCAGAAGGACAATACCACATGAATAGTCTGGATCAATATTCCATAATCTCTCCAGAAAGTGAAATAGGTGCTTACATCAAAGCAGAGTTTACAGGGGAAAACAACATTGAGATAAAGATCCATCCCAGCACAGATCTACTATCTGATCCCTCTATGCATGGGGAGGATTTTCCCAATCACTCACCTCTTGCCACTTATCATTTTGGTTATAAAGTGGGTAAAATGTTTCAATGTCCTATATGTGCGAAATATGTTACCCGGAAATCCACTCTTGTTGAACATCTGAGGACTCATACCGGGGAGAAGCCATATTCATGCTCAGTTTGCGGGAAATGTTTTGCCAAAAGAACCAACTTTAGTCTACATCAGAGAACCCACACGGGGGAGAAGCCATATCAGTGTCCTGATTGTGGGGAATGTTTTTCTTCTGGTTCAGCTCTTAATAAACACAACAGGACTCACACAGGGGAGAAGCCGTATTCATGTTCGCTATGTGGGAAGTGTTTCTCCCAAAGAAGCAAACTTACTTTGCATGAGAGGACCCACACAGGAGAAAAGCCCTATTCATGTTCAATGTGTGGGAAGTGTTTCTCCCGCAGAAATAAACTTATGTTACATGAGAAAACTCACGAGGGGGAAAAGACCTATTCATGTTCTGAATGCGGGAAATGTTTCTCCCAAAGAAACAAACTTATTTTGCATGAGAGGATCCACAGTGGGAAGATGCCCTATTCATCTTTGGAATGTGGGGAACATTTTTCTAGCAATTCAGCTGTCGCTAGTCACAAGAAAGTGCACATGGGGTTAAAACCGCATACATGCTCATATTGTGGGAAATGTTTCTCTCGGAATTCAGCCCTTACTGATCACAAACGGATTCACACTGGAGAAAGGCCATATTCATGCTCAGAGTGTGGCAGATGTTTTGCTCGGAAGGATAACCTCATCTCACATCAGAGAACACACACAGGTGTGAAGCCTTTTTCGTGTTCCGAATGTGGGAAAGATTTTAGCCATAAAGCCAGCCTTTTTGTGCATAAGCGGACTCACACGGGGGAGAAGCCGTATTCATGTTCATCATGCGGGAAGTGTTTTTCCCAAAGAAACAAACTTATTTTGCATGAAAGGACTCACACAGGGGAAAAGTCCTATTCATGTTCGACGTGCGGGAAGTGTTTCTCCCGAAGAGGTAAACTTATATTACATGAGAGAACTCACGAGGGGGAGAAGCCCCATCCATGTTCAGAATGCGGGAAATGTTTCTCCCAAAGAAGTAAGCTTATTTTACACGAGAGAATTCACACTGGGGAGAAGCCCTACTCATGTTCCGAATGCGGGGAACGTTTTTCTAGCAATTCAGCTGTTGCTAGTCACAGGAGAGCTCACACGGGGTTAAAGCCGTATACATGTTCAGATTGCGGGAAATGTTTCTCTCGGAATTCAGCTCTTACTGATCACAAACGGGTCCACACAGGGGAGAGGCCGTATTCTTGTTCGGAGTGCGGGAGATGTTTTGCTCGGAAGGATAACCTCATCTCACATCAGAGAATACACACCGGCGTAAAGCCATTTTCATGTTCTGAATGCGGAAGATGTTTTAGCCATAAAGCAAGCCTTTTTATGCATAAGAGGACTCACACGGGAGAGAAACCATATTCATGCTCAGAATGTGGGAAATGTTTCACGAGGAGGGCCTATGTTATTGTACATCAGAGAACTCACATCCCAAAGAGCCACACATCAAATAAGTCATAGTGATGATCCCCAATATGGCCTAATTCCGAAAGAAGATATACATTATATAGAAAACCTTTTGTGAACCCTCGACCATCACACCCACTATAAAGGCAAAGGTATTTGATACCCCTCCAAACGATTACATTCAGGTGTTTCAAATGAAGGGTACTAATAATGCTACAGCATGCAAAGATATTTTAGACTATTTCAACCTTTTGATGAAGGGCCTTTTCTGATCTAGGATGACTGTACCCCTGTGTACAAAGCCAGCTCCATAAAGACCTGGTATAAGGAGTTTGGTTGGTGTGAAGAACTTTAGTGCCCTTCACAGAACCCTGTCCTCGACTGTACTGAAAACAGTTGGGATAAAATTAGATGCTGACTGAGAGCCAGATCTTGTCGTCCAACATCAGCACCTGACCTCACAATTGCTCCTTTGGCTGAATAGTCACACATTCCAACGGACACACTCCAAAATCTTGTTCAAAGCCTTCCTAGAAGATTGGAGGCTGTTGTAGCTACAAAGGGGAGACCTCCATATTAATGCTCATGGATTTTGAATGGGATATCCGACAAGTCCTTATAGGTGTGATGAATAGATCTAGCCATATAGTGCAGCTGTAAATTAAGTCTAATTAGGCAGGTCCACTTAAGCAACCATCTGCATGTTCTGAAGGTAAACATAAGAAATTATGCTATGCGACATGTATCATTCATATCTCCAAGGATCCATGCAGCAAATGTGTATCTAATGCTAAAGCTTTTTTTTTTAGAATAGAGTAAGAAATGATTAAAAAAAATGCCTATCTAGGTCCCATTGTGTGGAGAGTTTAAAAAAAAAAAAAACACTAATGATATTAGTAGAGGCACCCATGTTTCCAAGGGTGTATGTTTGCTGGAGATGTTGGATATTTGTAAAAAAAAAAAAAAAGGTCTAAAATACCAGTCCTACTTTAAGCAGGAAAAATATTCTCCTAGAATAGTCACTTTAAATTTGGAAGTTGCCTGTTTTTTTTTCTTTTTTAGCTTTTTTATTTTGTACTCTTTAAAATTTGATGTAAATAGTAAAGACATAAATCAACAAAATATTTTGGCCTGACTCATTTATTCCATATTTTAAGGTTAACCCAAAGGTATACAAGGTCAATGGAGTCATCAACAGAAATGTATTGTAGAAGCTGTGAGGGTTCTATTTTATATCTAGCATGCAAATTCATTGTAGTAACCCAATAGCTTAGCTGGACACAGATCTGTGAGATGGTCTGGAATGAGTACAAATAATGCGTGAACTTTGTGAACACCAATGTATAGAGAATTGTATCTAATGAAAAATTTTGACTCAACTTTGTCCATAGTTTGGTCCTTTTTATTGATAAGCAATTATAGGTGGGTCGCCCAATGGACAGGGTCTAGTCTAGTTGTAGTCAATGTTCTTGATATGGGGTGCCTCAAGCGCAGCCCACTACTTCAACAAAGGGCCACACATAAAATTCAGTGTCAAAGACACCAGACATGCAATAGGATATAGGCAAAGAGACTGAATACATGATACAGAAGATGGGCAGATTCTGTAGATGTAATATAGGAGATGGTCAGAGACTGTGGCTATAACTAAAAGGATGGTCAGAGACTGCAGACATGGCACAAGAGATGGCCAGAGACTGTGAACATGTTAAAGGAGATGATCATGGACTGCAGACATGATACAAGAGATGGTCAGGGATTGTGGACATAATACGAGAAATGGTCAGAGACTGTACACATGATACGAGAGATGGTCAAAGACTGCAGTCATGATACAAGAGATGACCAGAGACTGTGAACATGGTAAAGGAGATGATCAGAGACTGTAGACATGATACAAGAGATGGTCAGAATCTGCAGACATGATACAAGAGATTAATATTATACAGGATTTATATAGTGTAGAGAGCTATGAGTGCATGATACAAGAGATAGAGACTGTGGACATAGTACAAGAGATGGTCAGAGACTGCAGACATGATAAAAGAGATAGAGACTGTGGACAAAATACAAGAGATGGTCAGAGACTGTAACCATGGTAGAGGAGATGATCAGAGACTGTAGACATGATATAAGAGATGATGAAAGGGGCTGCCAACATGATACAGGAGATGGTCAGAGACTGCAGACATAATACATGAGATGGCCAGAGACTGTGAACATGGTAAAGAAGATTATCAGAGACTGTAGACATGATCCAAGAGATGGTCAGAATCTACAAGAGATCTACACAGGAAAAGGAGGGGTATACTGACCATGACTGTATGATTAGCAGTACTTCACAGGACATGCTGCTATGGCTAACAGAGGGTGAAATCATGAAAAGGCTTGATAACATTAACACAAATAAATCACCAGGACCGGATAGCGCGCATCTGAGAGTACTCAAAGAACTCAGTAAGGTTATAGCTAGACCACTGTTCCTGATCTTTGCAGATAGTATTTTGACAGGAACTGTACCAGGTGACTGGAGGAAAGCTAACGTGATACTAATATTCAAAAAAGGGCAGAGGCATATCCAGGGCAATTATAGGCCGGTCAGCCTGACATCAATAGTATGTAAATTACTGGAAGGGATGATAAGGGACTATATCCAAGAATTTGCTAAAGTTAACAGTATCATCAGCAGTAATCAGCACGGGTTTTCAAAAGGACGTTCTTGTCAGACCAATCTGTAAACATTCTACGAGGAGGTGAGCTGTGAGCTAGATAGGGGGAGACATGTGGTATATCTGGATTTTGCTAAGGCATTCGATACAGTCCCCAACAAAGGATTAATTTACAAAATAAGGTCTGCAGGCTTAGACCACAAGGTTTGCTCTTGGATAGAAAACCGGTTAAAGGGGCTTGTCCAAAGGGTGGTAATAAATAACGCGTACTCAGACTGGTCTGGAGTGAAAAGTTGTGTCCCCCAAGGCTCAGTCCTGGGACCAATTTTGTTCAATGTATTCATAAATTGCATTGAGGACGGGATCACTAGCTCAATCTCAGTTTTTGCAGATTACACAAAATTAAGCAGGGCAATAACTTCACATCATGATGCAGAAATCATGATGCAGAAATGGCAAATGAGGTTTAATGTGGAGAAGTGTAAGGTATTGCACTTGGGGACTAAAAACATAAACCCAAAATACGAGTTGGGGGGAACCTCTGGGGGAATCAAGAATGGAGAAAGTTGTGGGGGTTCTAGTAGAAGATAGACTAAGCAATAGCATGCAATGTCAAGCTGCAGCTGCCAAAGCTGGCAGATTATTAGCACTCATAAGGAAGGGGATATATTCCAGAGATAAAACTATAATCCTAACATTTTATAAAATCTGGTTTGGCCACATCTGGAGTATTCTGTCCAGTTCTGGTCGCCAATCCTCAGAAAGGATGTGCTGGAACTGGAAAGAGTCAAAAGAAGGGCAACTAAGCTAGTTAGGGGATTAAAACAAAGGATCCAAAACGACCAACCCAAACAACATGGGATCCTTAACACCCCGACATAAAAGGTCAAATCTAATTCTTGTAATTTAGATATTCAGACAGTGGTTGAAAATTGATTCAAAAGCTGCTGCCACTTTAAAAAACAAATGAATAAACCAGATCTATTTAACTGACATAACATCAAAGGTATAGACAGTAGTGCGCTTAAATGAATGATACCAATGCTGATTAGGAAACATTATAAATACACCCGTGACAGTGTGTTAAAAAAGTATTAATTAAAAGTCCAAAAAACAAAAGTTTCCAGAGTCTTGCTACACTTTCACCACACCAAGTGATTGATTGTGACCGCTCCCCTTCAGCTGGGAACTCACCTACTGCAGATGCCTAATATTTTCATATATAGGCAAAAAGGCAGGTAACCCCAAACTGGGTTAAATTAATCCATGCTGAGCTCCTGGAGGCAACACCGTCTCAAAGGTTATAATCATGTATATGCGGAAGAAAAGGAGAGTATTCATAGCGTAACTCAGTTTAGATAATTTATTAATAAATCAATTCACACATAGTGCACTCATATTTAAAAGCATAAAGGAAAGCATGTAAACCAGTCTGGCAAGAAGTCCGTCAGATCCTGGTTGCGGTGGACCTAATGGTAAACGTCATAATCTCACCCGACTCCTCTGAGCACTCCGGAGCGTCACTTCTGGTGAAGAGTTGCCGTGCAGGCACCTGGAGGAGAGAAGGAAGGTTGTGAGGCGGAAGAGACAGACGGTGAGGATGGAACAGGGACAAGAAGCCTCAGTGCCTGTCTCCAACCGTTATAGGGCTTCTGCTTGGGATATTTCCTCATCTGGGGATTCTTCTGAGCAGAATTCAGAAATTGAAATGGAGTTGGAGGAGGCTTCAAGAAAGAAAGAGGCTTCTGGTGATGAGCAGCAGAGGGGAGCTAAGAAGCAATCCACCCAATAACCCAAATGGCAGTTCCCCCTCCATTAAAAGTGGTGACAATAAATGTCGCCAGCGTTAAGTCAGTAAGAGCTCGTTCTATGGCCTTCTTTTTGTTCAGCCAATTAGATGCTGAAATTTTATTTTTGCAGGAGACTAGGCTCATCTCCTTGGCAGATATTCATATGGCCAAGAGAGAGTGAGGTATGGTCCATCTTACTGGCCTCTTGTGGCCGAGCCTTATAATGGTGTGGCGGTGTTGTTTAAAACCAGCGTGGTAACTGTTCGGTGGGTTATTGAGGTGGAGATTGGGAGATGTATGGTCTTAGACGTCCTTGTGGCAGGGCAGGACCTACGGCTTATTAATGTTTATGGGCCGCACACAAAGTAGGACAGGAAGTGCCTTTTTACAAGGATCGAGCCATTTATTTTTACGTCCCGGCAAGTGGTTTTTGGAGGTGACTTTAATACTGTGACTAGGCCCAAGGACAGGAAGGACTTCAAAGACAAGCTGGGATATGATAGCGCCTTTTTAAATAATATGGTTAGGGAGATGCTGGTCTTGTGAATGTGCACATTAAGCACCTTCCAGATGACACAGGATTCACCTTTCATCAAGGTAGTATTCAAAGTAGGATAGATAGGTTTTTTTTTTTAAGGAGGCTTCTGCTTTCTATCCTGGAGGTCGTGAGGTCTTTTTATGCTGAACTTCTTGGGAGGAAAGAGCTTGACCGAGACAAGATGGAAAGCTTTTTGGACTCTAGTCCAAGTCTAAATGGTGGAGATGTCCCTTTGATGAATTTGACAGAGGAGATCGCAGTTGAAGAGGTGATGAGGGCAATTGAAGAGCTTGCCATCAAAAAGCCTTTAGGTCTATTCTGGCCCCACATTTGGTAGAGGTTTTTAACAGTTGTCTTGCTGAGGGGATGCTTCCCCCTTCCATGAGACACTCAGCTGTGATTCTTCTTTCAAAAGGTAAAGATCCTTTGACGATTGAGAATTGGCGCTCCATCAGCCTTCTCAATGTCAATAGAAAGGTGCTGGCAAAGATACTTTGGCAGTACCAGAGTCTTTGCTTTCTCGCCATCAGCACTGTTCAATCCAGAGTAGGAGCACCTTCACAGAGGTTTTAGCTGTCCATGAGGCCTTGGAGCAGTGCAGTGCAGCAGGCTGGGGAAAGTATTTACTGGCATTGGATCAGGCAAAGGCTTTCGATCGTGTCAACCATGAGTACCTGTGGTTGCTCTTTAGTAAGTACGGTCTGATGGGTGATTTTGTCGATTGGTTAAAAGTCTTGTATAAGGGGGCAAAAAGATTCTCTCTTGTTAATGATTGGGTTGGACAGTCCTTGGAGGTTGGCTCTGGGGTGTGCCAGGGTTGTCCCCTGAGTCCCCTGCTCTACGTGTTTGCAATTGATCCCTTCATCAGGAAGCTAGAGAGCAGCATGTTGTGTGGTGTACCAGTGGGAATCCCGGGTGAGCTGCCATTGAGGGTTGTTGCCTATGCGGATGATATTTCAGTGATTGTCACTGGGACAGATGAAGCCCAGGAAGTGGTCTCTCTGACATTGCGGTACTCTGAAGCATCAGGCTCCAAGATCAATCAGGGAAAGAGTGATGTTTTCTGGATGGGAAAGGAAGGTGAGGGGTTTGATCTCCTGGACACCTTTCCAGTACCCCAGGAAAAAATTAAGATATTAGGCATTGAATTTGGACCTGGCGATTATGGCCTCAAAAATTGGGAAGGCAAGCTGGAAGTTGCCAATACTAAGGTGGTCAGCTGAAAGAGATGGAAGTTATCTCTGAGGGAAAGGGTTGATCTGATTAAGACTTACCTGATACCGATCTTCTTGTATGTCAGCTTTGTCTGCATCTTGCCAGTATCTCTCTATGCTAGGATCTAGTGTGTTCTTCCAGATGCTGTGGGGGAACAGACTGAACCTCATCAAGAGGAATGTCACCTATCTATCCAGGAGGGAGGGTGGCTTAGGTATGGTCAACCCCGTTCTTTTCTTTTCACTGCTATTTCTCAAGTTTAACATTGGTAATATGCTTGCAGTGGAACCTCCTGGATGGGCAGGCATGTTTAGATCTTGGTTTAGGCTTTTTCTACGACTTTGGGAAGATGGTGGCCAAGTGAAGAATCTCAGGGGTCATCATGGTCAGCTTCCAGCCTATGTCGCTCCGTGTCTGAAGTTGCTGCAGCAGTGGCGACTGTCGGCTGAAGATCTCAGATCCGCTCCGAGGAAAGTCCTTGTGAGCCGAGTCTTGAGCGAAGTCTTTCATGACCCACTGGCCTTAAGGGAGTGCCCAGGCCCAATTTTGAGGGAAGGGTTAAGACTGATTAATTTGGCTAGAGTCCCCCTTAAATTCAGGGATCTGGCCTGGTTGTGCTTCCACGGGAAGCTCTATGTTTGGGGCAATTTGAAATTCCGCAGTGGGATGGATCGTGGTTGTCCTCGGGAGGAATGTGCAGGTGAGAAGGAGACTATGGACCATTTCCTGCTTCGCTGCCCCTTTAACATAGAGGTATACAAACAGGTGGGGCGGGCCCTCGGTGTTCCTTTCCTCTCCAGGCTGGGTTATGCTGAGTGGGTGTACGGAGCATTCAATACTGGTGGGGTCTTTTGTTTGGATACACTTTTTTTTAGTTAGCCTAGTAGTCTGTTATTACACCTGGAACGCATGGTGTCAGGTCACCCTTCGGAGTAAAATCCTTCCTATTCAGGTGGTGTGTGATATTCTGCATGAGGTGGGGAAAATTTGGGTGCTTGAGAGGGACAAAAGGAGTCGGGGGCTTGGTTGAAGGTGTAGAGGGGTTTCAAGCCTCTCTGACTGCCAGGAGTCTCTTTCCCGGGTGTGGCTTTCTGTTTCCTATCACCCCAGATTTTTTCTTAATGCTTAGTTTTTGATAAATGGCTGCGTACATAGGTGATTGGTTGTGCCTCTTAGGCCCTCTCTGCTGCTTTATGTAAATAGTTTTCTAAAAATGTTGGAAGTGGATTATGTATATATTGTATATAATCTGCACATGGATGTGTATTCCTTTTGTTTTCTGTTGGAATATTGTACTATAGTTCTGTTTTTTTACTTTTGTATAAAATTTGTTGCTTGATTCTTTTCAATAAAAGATCAATCGTGCCCGATCATTGGTATCAGTGGGAATAATAATGCCCCATCATTAGTATCAGTGGAAGGAATAGTGCCCCATCATTGGTGTCATTGGGAGGAATAGTGCCCCATCATTAGTATCAGTGGGAGGAATAGTGCCCCATAATTGGTGTCAGTGGGAGGAATATAGCCCCATCATTGGTGTCAGTGAGAGGAATAGTGCCCCGTCATTGGTATCAGTGCGGGGAATAGTGCCCCATCATTAGTATCAGTGGGAGGAATAGTGCCCCATAATTGGTGTCAGTGGGAGGAATAGTGCCCCATTATTGGTGTCAATAGAAGAAATAGTGTCCCATCATTGGTGTCAGTGAGAGGAATAGTGCCCCATCATTTGTATCATTGCAGGGAATAGTGCCCCATCATTGGTATCAGTGGGAGGAATAGTGCCCCATCATTAGTATCAGTGGGAGGAATAGTGCCCCATCATTGGTATCAGTGGGAGAAATAGTGCCCCATCATTAGTATCAGTGGGAGGAATAGTGCCCCATAATTGGTGTCAGTGAGAGGAATAGTGCCCCATCATTCGTGTCAATAGGAGGAATAGTGTCCTATCATTGGTGTCAGTGGGAGGAATAGCATCCCATCATTGGTGTCATTGGAAATAATAGTGCCTCATCATTGCTTTCAGTGGGAAGAAAACTAGTACCCCATTTTTGGTGTCAGTGGCAAGAACTGAACTATGTCCTACTGTTGCTGACAGTGAGGGGAATAATGCCCCAAGGGTCGGATAAAAGCTAGCAAAGGGCCGCATCTGGCCCCCGGGCCACAGTTTGGAAACCACTGCTATAGAAATATGTAACAATGCTTGGTGCAAACTCAATGAAGAAAGCTGATATGGCCGCACAGCAACAAAAGTGCTGAACGCTTGTGTTCGGGGCCCCTCTTCCAGCCTGGAACCTAAGAATGAAGAGAAAGGTTGACACAGGATAAAACGAAGTGGTGACATAATGGTGCTCATGTAATTAATGAGAGAAATAATTATCTGCGCAGTGAGAGGGCTGCATACCAACCAACGTACCGGCGACCATCTGCTCGCCGCATCTGAGCATTCCTACAAAAATCCGCCATTTATCATCATCTGACCCACAATATCACATGACCACAGACAGTCCTGGGACCCCCTTCTCCCATAATAAGAAGACATTATTACCTTCTCCTCACTGGGTACACACTCTCCAGGAAGTGTTCATCTGAATCACAAGAATTACTTCCCTACTTCTTTTCTGGGCAACAGCAAAATAGCTGCTTACTGCATGGAAGACTTTTATTAAATAAAAAATGCTGTGACATTAAAATGAAGTATAAGGTTAGAGTAGAGAAGTGAGCTGAAGTGTTGGTGTATAACACTATATGTATTTTGTTAAATTAGGTTCATATTTAGTAAGAATACAAGAAAAAAAATGGACTACAACAAAATGGCCGCCCCTGATTCATTGAAGACACTTCCTTCTCCCACACGGCAGATGGTTGCCCTCTAGTTGCTGGCTCTGACTCCACTCTGGAATTAAACGGCTCCTCTGTCACTGTCTGCCTTCAAGAAGATTGTCAAGGCACACAGCTGGGCGTTACTATTGGCAACCAGGAAGTAGCTGAGCCGTGGAACGCACACAGTGGAAATGCGGGAGCCACAGGGCGGAAGTGATGATAGAGAGCCTTGAGGCTGAGTAATGTACCAATAATATTAGAGACAGGAAGATAGATTTTTTTGTGCACTGGTGAAATTTACTTTAAAATAGATATAATAATATTTATATATCATATGGAATGGTTTATTAATAAAAAATAAATGTATAAATTATAATAAACTAATGACATATAATACTATGAATATTATATGAAAATGAATAACACAATTATAAATGATAATAAAATAACAACATGCAATAATAATTTAAATAAAATAAATTATCATTACAATTTAAAAAAAATGATAATATATTTATAAACTATAATAAAATATAATAAGTTTATAAGTTATAATAAAATATAATACATTTATAAATTATAATAAAATATACATTTATAAATAATAAAATAATAACATAATAATAATAATAATGGCCTTTATGATTAAGCCTCATAAGGGGCGAAACACATCTGAGGAGTTCTCTACAAATGGAAAACAGGAGCTGAAGCCATCTTTTACTCATTCACATTTATGCAACAGGAAGTCGGTGTACCACTACAACAAGGAGGTCCCTTACTCTGCATGGACGCCATTCAGAAAACACTGCATATTCTCAATGAATGCAAACCTAGAGATCCCTATGTCACCACAATGCCTCTCCACCTCATTAAATCAGAAAATCATGAAGTGTTCTCAGCAAAGCGCCATCTTGTTACGACAAATTGCCATGTTGGGAGGTGTGACTGAGGAGCTTACTGGTATAATAATAATATAAATATGATAAATTAATAAATAATTCACGTAGGCCCCTTTCACACTTGTGCGACCTGAAAGTCGTGAGACTTTTGACACTTGAAGCAATGTCTGTGTAATCTATGGACCTCAAGTTGCATCAAAGTAAGACCAAAGTAGTGCAGGGACTACTTTGAAGTCGCTCGACATGAAGTCAAGCAGATATGAATTCTACTCATTGGAAATCATGTAGTACGACTTGTCATGCGACTGTGCAGTCCTAAGTCGCAGGACAAGTCGCACAAGTGTGAAAGGGGCCTAAATTGAAGTTGATTTTGAATAGAAGTCAGCAGAGGTTGTCATCCATTCCCAGCTCTTCTGAAATCTCTCCATTTCCCTGTCATGTAGAAATTACCTTTCAATTTACATAATACCATGCCCCAGGCTTCAGTACCTATATACAGGCCTTATGGCTGTTACATGGGGGCCGTACGCTTACAGTGTGTGGACTTTTAGTCAATCACAAAGCTCTTCTAAGCCAAAGTGTCCCTTGTACCTTCCCAACACTGCCCTACACTTGGAGTGAACTGGTAAAGCGAATCTGGCCTCTACGATTAGGCTCCGGAAAGAGCAAAGCGCATCTGAGAAGTTCTCTACAGGTGAACAGGAGTTAAAGCCATATTTTACTCATCTCATTCACATTTATGCAACAGGGAGTGGGTGTCTGTGTGCAAAAGTGAATGTCAGTAATACTGTTCCCAGCAAAGAAGAAAGTGACCACTTACCTCTACTGCTGCCAACCCAACGCTAAAACGAGGAGCAACCTCTGCCTTTGGGCTCTTCAGAAACAAACATTTCTGGTCCCTTACTGCACACAATGGTTCCTCCCATCAGCTCCTACACTACAGGGCATGTAGTAAAGTAACTCAGTTCATCTCTGCAAATCCAAATACTTTGTGAAAATATGAGAAACTCTAAGGTAGGGGTCAGCAAGTCGTCGATCATGATCCAACTCTTATCTCTTAGGTGTACTAAAGCCATTGTAAGTTTTTCAATAGATGAGAGAACTTACTCGCAACAATTCTGTGTGCGTGTTTTCCTCTCTCTGTGCACAGTATGGGTATATACATATTTTTATGATATGCAACAGACAAATCCTGATTTTAGTTCACCTTTACCAAAACCTGCCGGTGCAAATAAGGGGTGTCTGTAGATGAAAACAAACTGAGTGGCTTTGACCAAAGTAGAATAATGCCCTTGCTATAGGTGTACACCATTTATGTACCTCCTGAAGCCTGATTGGAAAACTCCTAAGAAGTTGCTAAAGACGTTGATAACACCTAGCTGTTACTGTGCACCATTGCCATCAAAGGAGCGAGCTCTTAAACATTAAGCTCAGAGCTACTGTATCAGGGGAAAGAGAGGGCATGTGAGGGGGTTTGAATCAGAGAAAATGCTCACTCCTGTGATGGTGAACATGAACATCTGGTAGGTAAATGTCCTACACTCACAGCAAAAGAAAGTATGTATGTGCCATACCTGTGGGATCCCCGTGGAGGCTGGAAATCACTGTATGTAGTAGGTACCGCTACTACAGTGATCATCGCTAGCTTCTGGGTCAGGTGCCATTGCTAACTCAGGCATTCAGAAAACACTGCATATTCTCAATGAATGCAAAGTGTTCTTTGATTGGACAATCAGGACACACACACACCTGTGGACATCGCCACAGCAGGTGGACCGTGTGAAAGAAGCCTAGGGCTCCATGTACACGGGACGTGGCAGGATGAGATGAGGGGGTGAGGACGTACGTTCCTTGAGCTCCTGAGCTCCTCCGTGAGAACCGCCAGGTGTTTGGCTCGCTCTGTCCGCCAGCTAATTGATTGCTAATTGCTGCCTGACCAACGTGCACAGCAGAGAGCGAGCCGGGATACTGCCAGACAATCAAGCCGCATCGAGCGGAGCTACACTGACCCGCGGCACCGCCACACAAGCAGGGGCTACAGAGGCTGCTTTGGGCAGTGGTACCGCCGCACAGAGCGGGGCTACACTGAGCCGAGGTACCGCCGCACCGAGCAAAGGATTGCACTGAGCAGAATACCGCTGGATCACCGGACTATCACCGGACTATCACCGGACTATCGGTCTATTAAGCCGCGCTGTACGGCTCTATACCGAGTCGCTAAGCCGCCGTGCGGAGGAGCGGAGGATTGTCGGGCAGATCTCCCGACTAGACTTCTGCTCTTCTGCCTCTGGGCTGCCTGAGTGGGGCTGAGCCGAGCCAAGCTATTGCCATTGGAGTGGAGTGGAGCCGAACCAAGCCGTAGAGCTGCCAATACTGTTATGACCCTAAGCCACCAGGTTGAGCAGAGTGTACAGTGCTTAGTGCTCAGTGGGTCAGTGCGCACAGTGTCAAGCACAGTGTCAAAGCAGTGACAAAGCAGAGACTAAGGGTGACTGAGACTGAGACTTTAGTTAAGAACTGCCAGGTTGTTTGCCTGCTCACTTTGCCTGCTAGCTAGCCTGCTTGTTAGTGACTGTGCATCGCAGCATCCGAGGCGGGATAGCGCTGAAGTATCAAGTCGCTGAACCGCTAAACCAAGCTGAACTGAATTCAGTCGCTAAGCCGCCAAGCCACTAAGCCGCAGAATTGTATTGAGAATTGCCGTACGGATTGATCGCTGACCTGCGGATCTGTTGAGCAGCTGTGCCGCCGAGCCATTGGGTTTTTTTTTTGGGTTTGGGGTTCTTTGTGTCCCCTGACCTTACACATCTACCTTAGAGCAACCTGGACTGCTTGTGCATCTGAGCCGCAGGGTCTGTTGGGTGTGGATCTGGTTGTTGTGCCGCCTGTCAGCTATGGGGAGAAGGACTTTGAGAACAACACAACCACAAAAGAAGCCGACCACCGGCTCTATAAAAAAGTATCTGGCAGTGGAGACCGAGGAGCTGCTGGAAGCAGGGGGTTCGGACCATACGCCGGGTGCCCGCTCCGGCCCTCCCCAGAGCCCGTCAGCTTCCCATAGATCGCCAGCCTCATCCTGGTGCTCGGACGGGACGGATGTCTCCCCGAGCCGATCTACAGTAGCTGCGCTTGTAAGCGGTCTTCCTACAAAGGCGGACTTAGCCTCTATGTTGAGGGGTTTGGAAAAATCAATTAAAAAAGAGGTATCCTCAGTCCGGGCGGACCTGAATCAGGTATTAACCCGGGTTGAGGAGTCCGAGCATAGATTAGATTCACATGCTGTTGCAATCCAAGAACTCCAAGCTATCTCCAAACGTCAAGCATTAGCACATAGGATGGCCCTGTATAAAATTGAGGACCAGGAAAATCGGAGCAGGCGTAATAATATCCGAATCCGAGGTCTGCCTGAAGCCATCAAGGACCCAGATCTGCTCCCTACGATAAGTGGCATTTTCAACAAGCTGCTCGGCCTCCCTGTTGACAAGTTAATGAGGATTGATAGAGCCCATAGGGCCTTTCGCCCCCGCAGCCTGCAGACAGAGACCCCAAGAGATATCATATGCAGGATCCATCACTATCCTGAGAAGGAGCGTATAATGCTTAGAGCTCGGGAAGCCCAAAACCTGGACTTTGATGGGGCACCTTTGTCGCTTTATCCTGACTTGGCTAGGGAGACCTTGGAGCGCCGCAGGGTATTAAAGCCCCTCACAGAAAAGCTGAGAGCGACCGCCATAACATACCGGTGGGGCTTTCCCTCCTGTCTAATTGCATCTAGAGAAGGACGCACTGCAACTTTGCGATTCCCCGAAGATCTGGAGGGCTTTTGCACGGCTCTTAATATACCAATACCTGACCTCCCGGGCTGGCAAGATGAAGCTTTCCCGGCTCCAGCCTCATCTGTAGATGCTGCCTGGCAGAAGACGTCTAAATTGCAGAAACCACGGAAATCTCCCTCTGACAAGCCCACTTGATTATTACTTGAATATTGGCAAGCTTTCCTGGATCCAACCCCATCTGTAGAGGCTACCTGGCAGAAGACGCCTAAACCACAGAAACCACGGAAATCTCCCTCTGACAAATCCATTTGAATATTACTTGAATATTAGTAATTATAATATTGCACTACTTTTGGACTTGGCCCCCTCCTTTTTTTTTTTTTTTTTTTTTTTTTTTTTTGGAACTGATTGACTGACTGATAGGTTGGACTGGTCCTTTAAGGCCCTATGGTTATTTTTTGGCCCCTTATGTTTCGGTTTAGACGAACAGAGGTCAACCATAGCGTTTTTTTTTTTTTTTTTTTTTTTTTTTGGGGCTATTTTGAAGATACAGAGAGAGAAAAAGTGATAATTTGATAAATTTTGCAGCTACCTGGCGAAGTCCCGCGGAGGGGCTCCGGATTTTTCAGGGTTATTATCTCTGACTGGTTCTGCCTTGACCCCCCTCTCGCTGCTCACCCCTCCCAAACTCTTGAGCGGAGCTCGGCTTTCCCTCACCTGCGTCTCCCGCCAGGTAGCGGGTCTCCAGGTGGGACCGCGGCTGAGGGATCACCGTTTTTCCGCTCTTTGGTGAGTGTTCCTCACCGACATACTGTCGCTATGGCGACAACCTTTTTCCTTCTATTCCCTGTTGTTTTTTTTTTTTTTTTTTTTTTTTTTTTTTTTTTTTTTTTTTTTTTTTTTTACTGTTCCTTTCCCCCCTTGGTGTACACCAGTCTATATGTGGATATTGGTATATATCCGGTTTAGATTTCAATGTCAAAAGTGACATATTTATCCTATAATATAAGGGGGCTTCATACTCCAGCTAAACGGCATTGTCTATATAGGGAACTGAATGCGCTGAAAGGAGAAGTAGTGTTCCTGCAGGAGACTCATATTACCCACACTTCAAATCTTAAATTGACCACTCCCACGTACCCTACTTGGTACTATAGCCTTTCGGATATTCGTAACTCCAAGGGAGTCGCCATAGGGTTCCGTAAAGGCTCACCCTTTAAACTCATACAAATGGTAGCTGATAGATTTGGGCGTTATTTGTTCCTGAAGGGCACCCTGGGTAGCACTGTTGTTTCTTTTGCAAATGTTTATGCCCCTAATCAAGATCAAGTGTCTTATTTAACGACCACCCTGCGTAGGTTCCATGAATTTGCTGACGGAATATCAGTGGTGGCAGGCGATTTCAACGTCACTATGGACCCCCTGCTGGATACCTCCTCTGGTAAGTCTTATATCTCATATAAACGGTTAAACTATTTGCGTACACAATTGCATGAATTTCAATTAATAGATGCTTGGCGTGTTTTCCACCCTTCAGATAGGGATTACTCGTATTTTTCCAAAACACATAATTCATATTCAAGACTTGACTATTTCTTGGTGGACCATTTCCACCTCGAACTAGTTGACTCTGTCACTATTGCTTCATCTTCTATTTCGGATCATTCCCCTATTTGTCTGACTTTGAAGATTCCTTCTCTCCTTTATAAAAAATCCACATGGAAGTTAAACGATTCCCTAATTCTGAGCCCCCCGGACAAACAAAATATAGGTAAAGAACTAGATAATTTTTTTGTTGACAACTCCTTGCCGGAGGTCAATACTGCTGTTCGCTGGGAGGCCCATAAAGCCTATATTAGGGGTAAACTAATAGAATTAGGAGCAAGGAAGAAGAAAGAGCGCGTATCATGTCAAAGAACTCTTGTTGCTGAAATACAGGTTCTTGAACGCTCTCATAAGGCCTCCCTTGCTGTCTCTACCCTACAGTTACTGACTAAAAAACGGGAGGAGCTTAAGGCCCTATTTCATGCACAAAACAAGGCCATATATCGCAAGGTGTCCCAAAGGATATACGAATGGGGTGATAAACCTGGCCGACACCTGGCACGGTCTTTGCAACAACAAAAAGTAGCCTCCTATATTCCTAAAATCAAGCGACACGATGACTCTTTGGCGCACGATTCCACCTCTATCGCGGCCGAATTTCATAAATTCTATTTAAATCTCTATTCTGTCCCGAAAGCTATCTCGGATCCAGAAAAGCGTAGATCATTGATGTCAGAATATCTTGCTAGTGCCAATCTCTCTTCTATCCCACCAGAGAAAGTTAATTCTCTGGAGGATGAAATTTCGGTGGAAGAACTCAGAGCCGCTTTAATCTCTACCCCAATGGGGAAGGCCCCGGGCCCTGACGGCTTTTCGGCCTTTTACTATAAACAATACACCGAAACCTTGCTCCCTCACCTGGCCTCCTATGCTAACTCTATTCTGGAAGACTCTTCTTTGCGTCCGGAGACTTTGCATGCATATGTTACGTTAATCCCGAAAGAGGGTAAAGACCCCTCTTTATGTTCTAGCTATCGTCCCATTTCTTTGTTAAATGTCGATGTTAAACTATATGCCAAGGTAATCGCCAACAGATTGCTCCCCTTTTTACCCGCTAGTATCGCTAACAGTCAAACTGGTTTCATTCCTGGTCGTGAGGTGAGGGACAATGTGTCACGCACAATTTCACTTTTATCTTTTGTTCGCCGGCGCTCCCAGCCCACCCTGTTGCTTTCCACGGATGCTGAAAAAGCGTTCGACAGGGTGGACTGGGAGTTCCTGATGGCGACACTACAGGCGTTTGGTCTAGGCCCCCGCCTGTGTCGTTTGATTAATGCGTTATATAAATCCCCTACTGCTCAGATTAAGATTAACGGTATCCTTAGCGAATCAATCAAGCTCTCTAATGGGACCAGACAGGGCTGCCCGCTCTCCCCTATACTTTTTGTTTTATCCTTGGAACCTTTTCTGGCTAGAATTCAAGCAAACCCCTCGATTCACGGTATCACGGTCGGGTCTATGTCACAGAAATACGCGGCTTATGCGGACGATGTTCTTTTTTATGTACAACAACCCATGATATCTCTGCCTAATCTCCTTTCTGAATTTGATAGATATAGTGCTTTGTCTAATTTTAAAATCAATTTAACGAAGTCGGAAATCTTAAACGTTACAATTGCCCCGGCAATGGCACATGATATCAGCCCAGCATTTCCCTTTATATGGCAACCTTATTCTTTTAAATACTTAGGGGTACATATTACTGCCCAGGTGGAGGATCTAGCACGAGCAAATTATATTCCTTTACTTAACACAATTAGAGCTAACTTTGCGAATTGGCATCATTTAGCCACCTCTTGGATGGGGAGGGTGAATGTTGTCAAGATGAATGTGCTGCCCAGGGTGCTCTTCATGTTTCAAATGCTTCCGTTTAACATACCCGTCAATTTGGTGAGGACCTTAAATTCTTTGGTTAGAGCATATGTTTGGCGCCGCTCACAGCCTCGGCTTGCGCTCTCGCTACTTTCGCGGGGCAAAAGCCGGGGGGGGTTGGCGGTGCCGGACTTCGGGAGATATCTGAATGCCATCTCCCTGGTTCGGATAGCCGATTGGAAATTTCATACAGAGGAAAAGCTCTGGGTACAGCTGGAGCAGAAGCTGGCAAATACATCATTATATACTCAACTTTGGATACCGCCGGAGACTAGAAATCTTGCTGACACTATTTCGCCTTTAACCAGTTCGGTTTTCCGCGTCTGGGATCGGCTTCATAGGCTCCATAAAATTCCATACAACTCACCGCTTATGCCGATTTTAGGCCATAGCCTTTTCCCGCCTGGTTATAAAGATCACTGTTTCTCCCAGTGGCTACCACAGGCCAATGCTACGCTGCTGCATCATATAACGGGGACGGAAGGAATACTTCCATTCTCTAAAATATGCCAGGCCTCACCAAAGACATTTATGGATTGTTGGAAATACCACCAACTCCAGCAATTTGTAAAAAAACTGCCTTACCCCTTACGCAACATACACTCCCTGAACCCGATTGAACAAATCCTAGCACGCCCTGAATCAGGTAAAGGTTTATTATCAAAGTTTTATAAGGCATTGGACGCACTAAGCCCCAACTCCACCCCACATTTTTTGAAACAGTGGCAACTAGATTTTAAATGTACTTTTTCGCCGACACAGGAGGAGGTTATTCTTCAATTGTCTCATAGTTCAGGAACATCGGCGCGGACAGCAGAAGCCAATTATAAGTTTCTCACTAGATGGCACTACTCCCCCGTTAAGCTACAGAGGATGACACCATCTCTCTCGGCTGCCTGTTGGAGAGGCTGTGGGCTTAGAGCTACGCACGCACATATATGGTGGTTCTGCCCAGCAATCCGACCCTTTTGGACTAGCGTACTATCTTTAATTGAAGAGATTCAGGGTTTACCTATTGCTAGGGATCCGTTGTCTGTCTTATTCCATGACACTAAACTTCCTCCGGCCCAGTATCAAAAGTCTATTACCCCTCACCTTTTAAATGCAGCCAAAGCATTAATCCCAAAATATTGGAAACAGTCTACAGTCCCCTCGATACCTCAATGGTTGCGGGCAGTCGACCGTACTTACTACCTGGAAGACATGACATTGGATCTTCGTGGTCAGGCATCTCTGGCACGTAAGATTTGGTCATGTTGGTTAACATTTACCCACACTAACATATACGCTTCATATATGGCTGAGGCCTCTCTAGGTTAGAACGTCAAGACTGGTGAAACACCAAGGGACCCCCTTCCTTTTTTTTTTTTTTTTTTTTTTTTTTTTTTTTTTTTTTTTTTTTTTCCCCTCCCCAGTTTTCTTTTTTCCATCTTTCTCCTCTCTTTTCTTTCTCTCCTCTCTTTAGTGGAGAGCCCCGCTTAAACAAATGGACTAAAATGCTTAACAATCCCAGAAATATTGATTTTTGTAGGTATATTAAACCGTATGTTTTCTGCATTGGTTCTAGTTATGACGAGCAGGGACTGCCTAACTGTATATAATCTGGGGAGACCCCCCTTTTTCTTTTCTTTTTTTTTTTCATGCTTGTATAATCTGTATAAAACTCAATAAAAAACATATTAAAAAGTTCTTTGATTGGACAAGCTGGAGATTCCTACATCACCACCCTGCCTCTCCACCTCGTCCAATCAGAAAATGCATTACATTAATTTAAGTGTTCTCAAAAAGGAACCCATCTTGTTGTGACAAAATACTGCGTTAGGAGGTGTGGCCGAGGCCCATCCTGGTATTTGCCACTATGTGCAAAACCATTGCACAGAGCAGGTAAGTATAACATGTTTGTTCATTTAATTTAAAAAATCTAGATTAACAATCACTTTAAGCTCTTGAAACTTCAGTATTGATTTAAATTCCATTATAGTATGAAAAAAGAATGTCGTCTATGTACCCGTACCATGGTACAATATGGCACAGGTACATAGCGAGATCATCTCTTCCATAAAGGTCTTATTTGCACCCACCTTCTAGGTACAGGTTGGCATAGAATGAGCTACATGTCTTTCCCATTGCTTCTCCTTGCAACTGGAAGTAGTGGGACCCTGAAAATGTAAAAACACTGGGGTTGATTTACTAAGACTGAAGAGTGCAAAATCTGGTGCTGTTGTGCATGATAGCCAATCAGCTTCTAACTTAAGCTTGTTCAATTAAGCTTTGACAAACAAAAACTGGTTTCTATGCACAGCTGCACTGGATTTTACACTTTCCAGCTTTAGTAAATTAACCCATTGTGTGAAGTAACTTAAACAGGCATAGGAGAAAGGAATTGTGGTTGTGTTGTTCTATAACACACTTAGTCATACATTTGCACTGCTTGTATATCCAAACTTTGGGGAATTGACCAAAACAAAGATTTAAAATCCCAAATTACTAGACCTACTTAGAGAAATGAAAATAATGCTGAGCACACGGTCTGCTTCTGTCTTTGGAATGGAGTGAAGAAGCGTGAACCTTTAGTAGGCCCTTCAGATACAGAGAATCCAGATTCCTTTGAGCTTTAAAAGTTAGTGGGCCACATTTGAAATAAGTTCACTGTTTTATTGATAATCAGAGGCATGAGGAAATCAGTTTAATCAAACAAGATATAAAATGTTTCACAGCACAGCATAATACAAATGAATATATATTAAATAAGATGATGCCGTAGCAGATAACTTCTGGAGACAATGCAATTAGTGAGCATTGGAGATGGGCCGTCCATGTGTATTGTCTTGATTGTCCCAAAAAGTGTTTTTACTATTTTATCAGAATGAAACTAAAAGAATCAGATAAAAATTTCTGGTAGCAGTACACATGGAAGGTCAGATTTAAGCAAGAATCACTGCCAATTTGAGTGATAAGGGAAGAATCAGGCCATGTAGGTCTTCCCTGAGGAGTGATAACTAGCATTCTAAATTTCAGAAAAAGCCTGGTTTTGAAAAAAGATTTCATGATTTTTTGAAGCCAGCAATGATTGTTCACTCTTCTGCGACGAAACGAGAACACGAGTCACTGCACATAGGTGACCAATGCACTTGGTCTGAATCTAGCAGAAGACAGTAGCCAGTTCTAATACTCCATTGAGACAGGTTTATGTTTCCCTGCTTGTGTTGCGTTTAATATATATCAGTTTTCTGATTGTTTTTCTCAGACTTACATAGAAGAATCTGTTTGTTTGCCTTAGAAGCAAACATCAGGTTTCTTTGTTCCCATTGTATTCTGTTGATGCATTCAGGTCACCATGGCCAAACATAGCTTGACTTTTTGACATATATGACCTATGGTATGTATAATACAATAGTGCCTGTGACGGCACTCACCGTCACTGGGAGTGAAAGGCAGATACTTAATGGTTTGGATTGCTTCAAGTGGGACAGTAATATTTGTCAGCAATATCTCTCAAGGAATATGAAGATTTAATCCCACTTTACACTGTGAGACCTATAGCCTGTTACCATGAAGTCTGACTCCGAAATAATCATAGCAATACGTAGATGTGTATTCCATGTACTTCAATATAGGAGACGGACAGACTGTCATTGGCAGTTTTCTCCTATTGTCTATCTATTGAGATGGAATGTGGATTGTGTTAAGTCTGCCCGTCCCATTGTTAAATGTTAATGAGCCCACATTATTCTGTCCAGATGGCTAGATAATTAGTTCAGGTTAATTCTGTTTCTGTATACAATTTCATCTACATATGATAATGTAATCAGGCAACCCCTGACCTGTGTGTGGTAATATGATCAGGAGGGGGAGGTCCATGCTGTATATATATTCTGTGTGACTGTTCAATAAAGAGTGATTCCCGTACAAGCTAAGTTGTCGGCTAGCTTTGTATGATGGCAGCTAGGATTTGATATCTATGTTCATGACTGTAGGAAGCCGTATACTGATGGAAGTCCACAAACACAGTGTGGGTCGGGGGTTCCGTTACAGTGCCATCTACAGGTTGAATTGAGAAACATTTCTCCCATAGAAGAATATGTTAAAGGAAGTAGTAAGAAAGTATACTCTCATGTTGGATTGTCTACCAAACTTTCCAAATAAAAGGTCGGCAGGTTAAGCTGACAGAGGACTCTGTCAACACCAATATAACGACGTAACACCAAGGAAGGTCTGTACCAGAGGAAACTTTACCTGATGACACTTTCATCTGATTTCCTGCAATTACTTGTAGAGTAGAGCATTATATTCTTGTTGCCTATGGAAATCGTGAAGCTACTATACCCTGAGCTAAGTAACTTTTTAGCCTATTTCTGTTGTTTACAGACCATAGTCCTTGCTTATTCGCTAGGAAGTAGGTTACTAGTAACCACTTACTGTTCTTCTGTCTCCTATCTATGGCCAACTTAACAGTTTTAAATAAGCAATGCGAGAGTTGGTTGAGGTATTTGTTTAAAACAGACACATACATCTAAGAATCTATTGTACCTCTCAGTGGTCATGCCATGGCATAAGAGTTGAACAATGACCTGAATGCTGTTATTTTTTTCTGCTTTCAGTGTATTTGCCCAGATTGCTTTTTTGAATCACTAGCCTAAAAAAACAATATACGAGTCAAAAAAAGCATATAGGATTGAATAAAAACAGACACCTGCTTTTTTAAATACTACAGTGCTAAGCACGAATCCCATAAAACCCAAACCAAAAAAGCGATACAAGCTATTTCAGCCTTTGTAATAAAATAACTGCTGACGAGAGCAGTTAAAATAAGTCTAAAAGAATAGTCTAAAAGAATAAAACCATGGTACTGTTATTTGCATGGCTAATTAGGCAAAAAATGGCATGGTGCTGGTTTAGCTTGGTCTTTTGTCCAATGTAACTGCTAAAAAGCAAGTAAAATGTGAATATGTGTGGTTACCAGTGTCAATTACGTGGTGTAATTCAAAATTGTCCAATCCCTCAAAGTGAAAAAACGGATAACCATTGATGTGAATTATTTGATGTGCAAAAAGCTGCTCTTCTTTAGTAACCAATTTCCAACATGTTGAACACGTTTATGGCTTCTCTCCCAAGTGAGTTCTCTGATGTTCGAGAAGACTGGCCTTTCGGGTAAAACTCTTCCCGCATGCTAAACACGAGTACGGCTTGACCCCTGTGTGAGTCCTCTGGTGTATCATAAGATGGTCCCTCCGGGTAAAACATTTCCCACACTCAGTACATGAAAATGGCTTCTCCCCAGTGTGGGTTCTCTGGTGTTTAATAAGAGTCGAATTAAGAGAAAAACATCTCCCGCATTCAGAACACGAGAATGGCTTCTCGCCTGTGTGGACAATCTTGTGTCTGTTAAGAGTCGAATTAAAAGAAAAACTCTTCCCGCATTCAGAACACGAATATGGTTTCACCCCCGTGTGCGTTCTCTCATGTAAAGGAAGATATCCTACCTGGGTAAAACATTTCCCACATACAGAACATGAATATGGCTTCTCCGCCGTGTGAGGCATCTGGTGAGTCATGGATCCTGCCCTCTGAGTAAAACGATGCCCATCTATGGAACACGGAAATAGTTGACCCCCTCTAGGATCTGTATGATGGGTGATGGAAGGCAAATGATCAGAAAAACTCCTCCTATATGCAGCGGGATCAGATGACAAATCTGCACTGTAAGGTATTGAAAGGCGGTGTGCAATAATGGGGTTTTCTTCTGAAGAGTCATATGTAACGTCAGTTCCCATTTCAGGAGAGACCATTTGATGTTTCTCTGTATTATTCACTTGATCATGTCGTCCTGGAGGTAAAGGTTTTTGATTTTAAACTCAAAAATAAACATTAAACACATACTAAAGGAAAGACAAAACACTATGTGATCATTCACATGGGTGCTCAACCCTGTGCATCATGCAGAGTTGTTCATGTTACTTTTATTTTACTACCACTGAACTGAGTGCAGGCAGCCCATATAAAGTGAATGGGTACAAATTGGCTGTACAGACTCACCTGTACAAATTAAATTGAAAGGGACGAGTGCATAAACCCAAACAGGCTCTGCAATGGGGTTTGTGCACTCATCCCTGCATACCCATTAAACTCGGCTGTTTGGAAGAGTCTGTATAGTCAGTGTGCTAGGTTCACTTTATATGGGTTGCCCCTTTGCAACTTGGCATAAAAACAATTAGCTCTGCTCACTTTATTGGGCTAAGCGCCTATTCGAATTAGTCCTATGGGTTTTTTAAGGTGTCGAGACCTGGATCACTTGCTAGTGGCACTGTGGAGCAGAAGGTTGTAGTTCTGGTGTCCACCAGCCTGTGTCCCACAGTAGCCAGCAGATCCCAGTCAGTCTCCACCTGATGCTGGCTACTGGGAAGGTATTGTTCCCTCATGCTTCAGTTTTTTTTCCTGCTTGCTATTTGAGCCTGAACCTAAATCCTGTCTGATCCTACCTGTCTTGTACCTGTACCTTGTACCCTGCTCCCTCATTTCTGATCACAGTACTGGTTCCACCATTCCTTACATGTGCGGTATTACCCTGTTTTTCTGTGTTCCACACTTTGTTTATATTGTATATAGTTAGTTGCTAGTTAAGCTTTCTATTACTTAGTTAAGCTGTTTATTAGGTATTTTTGTCAGTTGGCTATGGCTCACTTGTATTTTCACATTTGCTGTGTATTTTGGTTGCTGATGTTTGGATGGGTTTTGTTTCACTGTTAATAAACTTGCTTAAATCATATATAGTTTGGTCCCAGTTTCCTAAATTTAGCTACGCAAATCTGGCTATCGCTGCAGTCGGTATCCTTGGCATAAAGATTATTGGCGCATAGTATGGCTCTTCAACTGGATTGGATCTTCCACCGAAACCTACCATGTTTATTAAGATGGTTAAACCTAATTTATTTTCAATGTACATGTTTACAGTCTAAAACTATTTTTTACAACCTAAGAACAATATTTAAAGATTTTTCTCACCTGTACCAATCACAATAGGGATTTCATCTTCTTCGATTTTCACATAATCTATGCTTCCTTCCTCCTCCTCAACTTTGACGTCTCTCTGAGTTTCTCTGGTGTCTTCAGCGTCTGTGAATGAAATTATTTGAATATATGTATATATATATATATATATATATATATGTGTGAAGCCCTCGGTACTGAGATGTAAGAAGAGACCCCTGAGAGTGTGTGTGGGGGGAGATTGGTAAAGTCTCTTGGCTGGTAACACGCAATAACATTATGAGACACTTTGAAAAAGGCATAATTGGATGACGAAACACGTCAGACCGTGGCCGGATTAAGTCCGGAACCAGAGGTCGGCTATCTTGGTATGTATTGGATGTCAAAGCTTAGCCTTAGGGGACAAAGCATGTAATAAAAATAGTATTATTTCTACAGTACATATGAGTGAAGCCCCTGTACTGAGATGTATGAGAGACCCCAGAGAGTGTGTGTGGGGTGGGGGGAGACTGATCTCTTGGCTGGTAACACACATTGCCATGATGTAAGGAGGAGAGTCGGAGTCATGTTTCTTATCAATAGGAAAACAGTGCCTGGGACAATGCACATAACGTCCTCAATGAACTTAACTTTACATCAAAAGATCCCTTCAGATCAGAGGTTTTCCCCATCACATGAAAGGTCCCCTCTTCATGTCACAGGCCCCCCATCACATCAGAAGCCCCTCTATTCATGAAGGCCCCAATCACATCAGAGTTACCCCTTTACATCAGTGGCTCACTCTACATCAGTAGTCCCATCACATCAGAGTTCTCCCAATACCAAAGAGTCCTCTCTATACATCAGAGGCTCCTCTATACAAGAAAGTTCCCATCACTCCAGCAGAGAAAAAAACAGCAGGAGATGGAAATAGTATGTAGGAGGCTGGCATGGATCTTCTCCTGAAAGCTGGAGTCATCCCTGCATGCTCCTCGCCTTGAATCAGAGTCATGCCTTGCCATGGTATGGATGAGCTAGCTGCCATTACCATAGCAATAAACAACACCATGCGTCCTGACCCTAGAGAAGGGGTCTTCAAACTATGGCCCTCCAGTTCTTCACGAACCACAATTCCCATCATGCCTAGCAGTGCCATCTTAAGAGCCTTATAGGCCCCTGGGCAATGCAGTGCACTGGGGCCCCCTGCGGAGCAGCGATAGCCCAGCGGCCAATGGGAGGGGCGTCTGGAGGAAGAGGGCGGGGCGGACAACGGGGGGGCCCTAGACCACCAGGTAATCTTGATTCTGGCCTCAGGCCTGTTGACAGGTAATTGCCACCATGTGTGTGGGGTCGGGCCCCTTGGCAAGTGGAGCCCCAGGGCAACCGCCGGGCATGCCAATTGGAAAAGACGGCCCTGATGCCTAGTCATGTCTGTGAATGTCAGAGTTTTACAATGCCTCATGGGATGTGTAGCTCCGCAACAGCTGGAGGGCCATAATTTGAGAATCCCTGCCCTAGAGCATCACCGGTTGTTTTGGTACCGGTGGGGGGGAGAAGAGATTGTTGTAGTGACCGAACAAGGAGAATCTGGGACTCCTATTACTTATTACTCACCTGTGCTGATCTCTGGAGGGATCTCCTCTTCCTTACATGGCTCATCACCCTTCACATATATCACATCTTCATCTATATCTTGAGTTTTATATTCAGTTAGGGATCCTTCCTACATAACCAACAAAAAAGAAGAATGCCATCCAGTTTCCTGGGCTGGGTTTTGACACCGGCTACACGTTCTCCAATTAAAATGAATCTACCTGATAGTTCTGAGGGATCTCCTGATGTTGCTCTGTGGAGTCCCGGGAATACAGAGGACGGGGACATCTCTCTGGGGGATTTCTGTTACTGGATCCATCTGTAGGAAACACACACACTGACTGAATACATTGTTTCTATGTGTTTATATCAGAGGATGTGTGTATCTAGGGGGATCCTCAATAGACAGTCTTCTCTTACCCGGTGATGTGAGGGGTGGCCGGTTCTCCATCATATTCTCACAGAGATCCTTGTGTCCTTCCAGAAACTCCCATCCCTCCATGGAAAAATAAACAGAGCCGTCCTGACCCCTTATAGGAACCTGACACACACAATGATACAGTCACCATCCAGACACATCCCTCGTCTGTTACTGGATAATGTCCCAGAATTCCCGGCACCACTCACCTCTCCCGTCAGCAGCTCAATGATCTCACTGGTGACTTCTTGAACCTTCTTGTTCTTTTTCAGGGAGTGAGATGGAGGCTGCACAGTAGTGTGTTGGGACTTCATCAAGTTTGAGGCCAATAACCCATCAGAAAATTTGAAAGCCACATAATTCTATATTGAAAACAAAAATACAAAGTAATGCCACGACCCAAACTGGAGTAAACTCAAGGCATTAACCACTTGACCTCTGGTCATGGTTTTACCCCCTTAAAGCGGAGTTCCGGGCACAAAAACTATATTTTTTTTTGTGCCCCTCCGCTAGGTAGACCTCACCTGAAAAGGAATTGGATAGTTATTTTTTTTTTTTTTTGTTTACTCACCTTGTAATTGAAGATCGAAGATACTCACCTCAGAGTACTTCCTCCCTCGGAGCCGCGGCTCCGCTGTCACTTCCTGTCTCGCTATGATTCCTGGGAGCTGAACGTCATCGCTCCCAGGAATCAATGCGACGGCACCGGCCCCGCTCGTCATTTCCGGGCGACGCCGCATTCCCCTGCTAAACAGCTTCTGGGCATGCCCAGAAGCTGTTTAGGAATGCGGCGCCGCACCGGAAGTGACGAGAGGGGCCGGTGCAGGCGCATTCTGGGAGAAGAAGACGCGGAAGAAGACACAGAAGAGGACCGCGCCGGCTTCAGCTGCCCACAACAGAGATGGCAACGCTGGAGAAGAAATTTTAGTGTTTCTTCTAAAAGGTAAGTGCGAACCGGGACAGATCAGAGGCTATCCATTGTGGAATGTGCTAGCCCTGACTGTCCCGGGGGTATGTTTAGTAAAAAATGACTTCTGTGCCCGGAACTCCGCTTTAACCGCTTGCCGACTGCCGCACGACTATTTACTGCGGCGGTCGGCCCCTCACAGGCAAAGCGACGTAGGGCTACGTCGCTAGCCTGTGAGGCTCCAGGGAGCGAGCGCGCGCCGCCGGAGGCGCGCTCCGGCTCCCACGCGGTCACAGACTCCCTGCACGTGAACCCGATGTCCGCCGGGCACTCGCGATCTTCTGTTACACCGGAAGAAAGGCAGGCGGCTGATGTAAACAAAGCAGCCTGTCATTCTCCCCTGTGTAAGAATGGAGATCATACGGTTCTACTATGTAGGACGGACCGTTGATCTCTGTTCTTACACCAGTAGCCACAGCCAATCACAGTTAGAAACACACCCCTAGGGACACACTTAACCCCTCCCTCTCCAATAAAGTTAACTCCTTCACTGCCAGTGTAATTTTTACAGTAACAGTGCATATGTATAGCACTGATTACTGCAGTAATATCACTGGTACCCCCAAAAGTGTCAAAAATGTCAGTCAAGGGTCCGATCTGTCCGCCGCAATGTCGCAGTCCCGCAAAAAAAAAAAATCGCAGATCGCCGCCATTACTCGTTAAAAAAAAAAAAACAACAAAAATGACAAAAATCTTTCCCGTAGTTAGTAAACGCAATAACTTTTGCGCAAACCAATCAAAATACGCTTTTTGCGATTTTTTTTTTACCAAACATATGTAGCAGAAAACAAATTGGCCTAAAATGTTAAAAAATTTAGATTTTTACTTTTTTTTTTGGGGAATTTCATATAAAAAAATGTGAAAAATATTGTTATTTTTGCAAAATTGACGCTCTTTTTTTGTTTATAGCGCATGATCAAAAAATCGCACAGGTGATCAAATACCACCAAAAGAAAGCTCTGTTTGTGGGGAAAAAAGGACGTCAATTTCCTTTAGGCACAGCGTCGCACAACCGCGCAATTGTCCGTTAAAGTCACGCAGTGCCGAATCACAAAATAGGCCCTATTCAGGAAGGGGGAAAAAATCTTCCAGGGCTTAAGTGGTTAAGAAGTTGGGTACATTGAATAAGTGCACCTTGTCACTGAGGAGAAAGGACCACTTTCATTGATACAGGCTAATGATTTCTGTCAATCAATCCTTGCCAGTAAATGCTACAATTCGACAAGAGGCTGAGCAAGGCCCAATCAGGGTGCAGCACAAAAAAACAAGGCGTGTAGCCTTCATAGAAAAACAAGTATGGCTGAACCAAGGTACATGCAAAGGATGCAATGAGATGTCATGTGAACTCCCAGAATCCCCCTCACTCCTCCAGCCAGCTCTGTGTTTTATTAATAGAAATAAGATTGATGTCATGTGACCTCCCAGAATCCTCCTCACCTCTCCGGTCAGGTCTGGGTTTTATTAATAGAGATAAGAGTGATGTCATGTGACCTCCCAGAATCCTCCTCACCTCCCCGGTCAGCTCTGTGTTTTATTAATAGAGATAAGAGTGATGTCATGTGACCTCCCAGAATCCTCCTCTCCTCTCCAGTCAGCTCTGTGTTTTATTAATAGGGATAAGAGTGATGTCATGTCACCTCCCAGAATCCTCCTCACCTCTCCAGTTAGCAGGTAGATGATCTCCAGGGTGAGGTTTAGTATCCTCTCCGTCATGTGATTCCTGTCCGTCTCCATCCTCAGTCAGTTGACCTTCTTACAGGGGTTTCCTCATAAACTGTATTTAGCTTCTGTTAGGTCACAGTGGCTGCACAGCGAGATTAAAACCCGGAATCAGAGTCAGATGTGTTTACGTTAGAATATAGAATAAGTGAGGGCAGACAGACAAAAGTAAGATTAAGAGAAATAGAAATGTTAGCAACTACACCGGCTAGACTGGTTTTCTTTGGTTGAGTCTTGGGAAGCCTTAAACAGACTTTTAATCTGCGTATATTTTGCCCCCCCATCATCAACATTTCGAGACTGGGCCTCTGTGTTTCTCTATACCAGGGGTCTCCAAACTTTCTAAACAAACGCCCAGTTTACTGTCTTTCAGATTTTTTTTTTTTTTTGGGGGGGGGGGCACAGATTGTGGCCATGGGAAGTAGCAAAATCCCTAAGTCAGTGGGAAAGAATTGTGCCCCATCATTGATGTCTTTCGGCCCCATTGTTGGTGTCATTGGGAGGAATAGTGCCCCTTCATTGGTGTCAGTGGGGGGAACTATGCCCCATTGTTGGTGTCATTGGGAGGAATAGTGACCCTTCATTGGTGTCAGTGGGCGGAACTATGCCCCATTGTTGGTGTCATTGGGAGGAATAGTGACCCTTCATTGGTGTCAGTGGGGAGAACTATGCCCCATTGTTGGTGTCATTAGGAGGAATAATGACCCTTTATTGGTTTCAGTGGGGGGGAACTATGCCCCATTGTTGGTGTCATTGGGAGGAATAGTGCCCCTTCATTGGTGTCAGTGGCAGGAATAGTGCCCCATTGTTGGTGTCATTGGGAGGAATAGTGACCCTTCATTGGTGTCAGTGGGGGGAAACTATGCCCCATTGTTGTTGTAGTTGGGAGGAATAGTGACCCTTCATTGGTGTCAGTGGGGGAAACTATGCCCCATTGTTGGTGTCATTGGGAGGAATAGTGCCCCTTCATTAGTGTCAATGGGGAGAACTATGCCCCATTGTTGGTGTCATTGGGAGGAATAATGACCCTTCATTGGTTTCAGTGGGGGGAAATATGCCCCATTGTTGGTGCCATTGGGAGGAATAGTGCCCCTTCATTGGTGTCAGTGGGGAGAACTATGCCCCATTGTTGGTGTCATTAGGAGGAATAATGACCCTTCATTGGTTTCAGTGGGGGGGAACTATGCCCCATTGTTGGTGTCATTGGGAGGAATAGTGCCCCTTCATTGGTGTCAGTGGGGGGAACTATGCCCCATTGTTGGTGTCATTGGGAGGAATAGTGACCCTTCATTGGTGTCAGTGGGGAGAACTATGCCCCATTGTTGGTGTCATTAGGAGGAATAATGACCCTTCATTGGTTTCAGTGGGGGGAAATATGCCCCATTGTTGGTGTCATTAGGAGGAATAATGACCCTTCATTGGTGTCAGTGGGGGGGAACTATGCCCCATTGTTGGTGTCATTGGGAGGAATAGTGCCCCTTCATTGGTGTCAGTGGGGGGAACTATGCCCCATTGTTGGTGTCATTGGGAGGAATAGTGCCCCTTCATTAGTGTCAATGGGGGGAACTATGCCCCATTGTTGGTGTCATTGGGAGGAATAGTGCCCCTTCATTAGTGTCAATGGGGGGAACTATGCCCCATTGTTGGTGTCATTGGGAGGAATAGTGCCCCTTCATTAGTGTCAATGGGGGGGAACTATGCCCCATTGTTGGTGTCATTGGGAGGAATAGTGCCCCTTCATTAGTGTCAATGGGGGGAACTATGCCCCATTGTTGGTGTCATTGGGAGGAATAGTGCCCCTTCATTAGTGTCAGTGGGATGAACTATGCCCCATTGTTGGTGTCAGTGGATGAAATAGTAACCCAAGGGCCAGATAAAAGCAAGCAAAAGGCCACATATGGCCCTCAGGCCGCAGTTTGGAGACCGTTGCATTATACAATGCAGGCAGATCATGGCTGGAAGAAGGGGCCGGACATGGCGCTGTACATAGATCCTGATAACATCCCAGCACCCTGCCTCAGTACTCCTCTTAAGATCTCTTAATCCCAAGTATGCAGTGGGATGGCTCCTGAGAGAAGGTAAAAACAACCTGAAGACTACGAAACCCCACCTCTCTCTTAATCTAACATAGATTAAATCTCCTAATCAAAACATAGAGAGGTGGTGCTCTGTAGCCCTCAGAGATAACTGATAACAATGTAAATGATAAGCAGTATAAGATTTCTGGCAGGATCAACAGGTATCTTTTGAACATATTGAACAGGTATAACAAAGCAGATTCAATGGGATATTCAACCTATAACAGCTGGCAGGAGCCAGCCCGTAAAGGTTCACATGGGCTTCCTGGTCATGTGATCACTGTGCCTGGCAGTCACAGCGATCACATGATTGGAAACCTGCCCCATCGGCTTCTGATCATGAACAGTGACAGCGCAGGGTGGCACAGCACAAACAAACGATGCCAGCTGTACTGTACGTACGTAGAATTCAACAAGAAGGTCACCAGCAGGTAATCTTAAGAGTCCATAATAATTTATTTTTCATAAAAACGAGACAACAGGAAGGTAAAAGGTATCCAACAAGTTTCGAGGGCCAACACTCCCCCTTCACCAGGACTTAACTGGAAAAGCACCTCCAATTCACATCCATTTTGGCTAATTATGCTCCTCCCTGACATAGAACATGTTCCAGGAGTTTATAGATAAAGTCCTATAGGAAGCTCTGTCAATTTTCCAATCAAGCCCTGATGAAGGGGGTTGTTGACCCTTGAAACGCGTTGTTGTTTTTATTTTTTATCTACCTCATTTTTATCAGCTATAAATGATTATGGACTCCAAAAATGTGTCTAGTGCTCTCCTTGTCGATATCACTTAGATTTCTCAGTTAGGGAGACCATTGTTCCTGAGAGGGGGGGATTCTCTGGTTTTGTAATAGAGCTGCCCAGGTTAACTCAAGCCCAACCAACTGATGGATAAAAAGTCCAGCAGCTCACATCTACCTTTTTCTGGTGCTTTACGGATACGGCAGCCACCCCCGTCCTGCCTTACCCCTTCCTGCTTCCGACCCTTTAGGGTTCTAAACGCCAGGAGGCCGAGGCAGGCATTTATTCCATGTAACCGCTGTAATTGGCTGTCACATTGGTCACATGATCGGAAAGCTCCCGATGGCTAGTATGCATTAGGAGTTTCCAGTAACCGCCGGCTACCGTGCTGGGAGCGTGCTCTCGGGACAGTAAGTGTTTTACACAAGGCCGCATATATGCAGCAGCTTTGCGTTAAGGCCCACCCGCTAAATGGCTGCATATGTGCCTTCGGCCAGCGTGAAGTGGTTAACAAACCAAGAGGGATCAGATATTATTTGTTTTTGAGTTGTCATACACTTTAAGGATCCTTCAAATAAATATGGCGTTGTTGGAGGCAACATAGAAAAAATAGTGCCCCTCATGCGCCTCCAGTTGGTCCTTCCATTGGTTGTCCTCCCATGGACGGTGACAGCCCTTCTAGGAGCACGTCTTACTCCATGAAAAATTAGGGGGCACACAACATGTAGATCAGGGGTTTCCAAACTTTCTAAACAAAGGGACAATTTACTGTCCTACAGACTTTTGGGGGGCCGGATAGTGGCCATTGGGAGTAGAAATTGTCCTGACATAACTGGGAGTAAACAATGTAAACAATTCATTGGTATCAGTGGGAGGAATAGTGCCCCATTATTGGTATCAGTGGGAGGAATAGTGTCCCATCATTGGTATTAGTGGGAGGAATAGTGCCCCATATTTGGTATTAGTGAGAGGAATAGTGCCCCATCATTGGTGTCAGTGGGAGGAATAGTGCCCCATCATTGGTATCAATGGGAGGAAGAGTGCCCCATATTTGGTATTAGTGAGAGGAATAGTGCCCCATCATTGGTGTCAGTGGGAGGAATAGTGCCCCATCATTGGTGTCAGAGAGAGGAATAGTGCCCCCATCATTGGTATCAGTGGGAGGAATAGTGCCCCATCATTGGTGTCAGAGAGAGGAATAGTGCCCCCATCATTGGTGTCAGTGGGAGGAATAATGCCCCATCATTGGTGTCAGAGAGAGGAATAGTGCCTCATCATTGGTGTCAGAGAGAGGAATAGTGCCCCATCATTGGTATCAGTGTGAGGAATAGTGACCCATATTTGGTGTCAGTGGGAG
Source organism: Pelophylax lessonae (assembly GCF_965119305.1). Classification (NCBI taxonomy): domain Eukaryota; kingdom Metazoa; phylum Chordata; class Amphibia; order Anura; family Ranidae; genus Pelophylax; species Pelophylax lessonae. Next base: position 253,135,004 of record NC_138776.1, on the reverse strand, counting down.
GAATAGTGCCCCATCATTGGTATCAGTGGGAGGAATAGTGCCCCATATTTGGTGTCAGTGGGAGGAATAGTGTCCCATCATTGGTATCAGTGGGACGAATAGTGTCCCATCATTGGTATCAGTGGGAGGAATAGTGCCTCGTATTTGGTGTCAGTGGGAGGAATAGTGCCCCATTATTGGTATCAGTGGGAGGAATAGTGTCCCATCATTGGTATTAGTGGGAGGAATAGTGCCCCATATTTGGTATTAGTGAGAGGAATAGTGCCCCATCATTGGTGTCAGTGGGAGGAATAGTGCCCCATCATTGGTATCAATGGGAGGAAGAGTGCCCCATATTTGGTATTAGTGAGAGGAATAGTGCCCCATCATTGGTGTCAGTGGGAGGAATAGTGCCCCATCATTGGTGTCAGAGAGAGGAATAGTGCCCCCATCATTGGTATCAGTGGGAGGAATAGTGCCTTATCATTGGTGTCAGAGAGAGGAATAGTGCCCCCATCATTGGTGTCAGTGGGAGGAATAATGCCCCATCATTGGTGTCAGAGAGAGGAATAGTGCCTCATCATTGGTGTCAGAGAGAGGAATAGTGCCCCATCATTGGTATCAGTGTGAGGAATAGTGACCCATATTTGGTGTCAGTGGGAGGAATAGTGCCCCATCATTGGTATCAGTGGGAGGAATAGTGCCCCATATTTGGTGTCAGTGGGAGGAATAGTGTCCCATCATTGGTATCAGTGGGACGAATAGTGTCCCATCATTGGTATCAGTGGGAGGAATAGTGCCTCGTATTTGGTGTCAGTGGGAGGAATAGTGCCCCATCATTGGTGTCAGAGAGAGGAATAGTGCCTCATCATTGGTGTCAGAGAGAGGAATAGTGCCCCATCATTGGTATCAGTGGGAGGAATAATGACCCATATTTGGTGTCAGTGGGAGGAATAGTGCCTCGTATTTGGTGTCAGTGGGAGGAATAGTGCCCCATCATTGGTGTCAGTGGGAGGAATAGTGTCCCATCATTGGTGTCAGAGAGAGGAATAGTGCCCCATCATTGGTATCAGTGGGAGGAATAATGACCCATATTTGTTGTCAGTGGGAGGAATACTGCCCTGTCATTGGTATCAGTGGGAGGAATAGTGCCCCATATTTGGTGTCAGTGGGAGGAATAGTGCCCCATCATTGGTGTCAGTGGGAGGAATAGTGCCCCATCATTGGTGTCAGTGGGAGGAATAGTTGGCCATCATTGGTATCAGTGAGAGGAATAGTGTCCCATCATTGGTATCAGTGGGAGGAATAGTGTCCCATCATTGGTGTAAGTGGGAGGAATAGTGCCCCATCATTGGTGTCAGTGGAAGGAAAGTGCCCCAAAGGCCAATTAAAAGCAAGTGAAGGACCGCATTCAGCCCCTGGGCTGTAGTTTGGAGACCAGTGATGTAGAACAACCACATCTGCTGGTAAGATAACAGAGGCTTCAGCTACAGTCCCTGCCCCACTAACGCGTTTCACCCTGGGTGAAACGCATCAGTGGGTGTAGCCAAGATGCAAGGACTGTAGTCTAAACTTCTATTAGCCTATGCGGATGTGGTTGATCTATGTGATGTGCGCCCCCTAATTTTGCTATTGGGGTTGTTCGTGGCAACATGTTTCTATAGAGTGGAGGTGCACACTGATCCCTCCCACCTGCTATAGCCCCTCCCTCCACGGATAAAATGATAATGATGGGCAGTTTCCTTGTTTTCCAGATCCCCTCAGCCAGCAGAGACACGGCTAAAATATCTCAGAGGAGTGATGACACAACGGGGCCAATGTGATAAATGAGGCCGGGTCTATCAACGCCATGGGAGGCTTCAGCGCAGACCGCCTCCTGTACTGGGGTGAACCTCCTCGCCGCGTCTTGGCGTTCAATGGCATTTCTAAGCGTCATGTGTACAAGAATCCGCCACAAATCTCCCCTGTGATTATATTTATCTATAGAGACCCCAATACATCAGAGGGGACTAATTACCCCCTGCTGACCTCTGACTATAGAGGACACATGACCTGATCCACAACATCACATGACCCCCCACCATACAGCCCACATACAGGCTCCCACAACAAGAAAAATATTATTACCTCCTCCTTACCTGGATATACACTCCATAGGATTCTAACAGCACTGAAGCTCCTCCTCTGGGCTACAACAAAATGGCCGCTGAAGCTGACAATGGACAACACCTTGATTCCATTTCAAGCTAATTCTACTTCGTTCTGAGTAGTAACTTATTAATTAATCTTATTTACACGACATTAACTCTGGTGTACTAAAACGAACTAATAAATAGGCTAATGGAAGAACTGAATGCTCTACAACAAAATGGCCGTCGTTGCAGTGAGGACACTTCCTCTTCGCTCACGTCGTACGGTCGCCCTCTAGTGGTGGCTCTGGAATAAAAGGTCTCTGGAAGAATGGTCACTGAACGGGACGGTCACTATGGCAACCAGAACGCATGGAACGCCTACAGCTGGAATGTGGGAGCCACAGGGCGGAAGTGACGAAAGAGAGGAGACAGGAAGTTGTTGAGGGATGAGGGAGGTCTACATGTATCTAGCCTGGGACATTTTATAGATTATGTTTTTTTGGCTGAAGGAACTTATTTTGACTGGGTATCCCTATATATATATATATATATATATATATATATATATATATATATATATCCAAGTAAAAGCTCTTGGGGACAAGCCTCTTCGGTTTGTCCCCATCTATTTATTATAGACATTTATATAGTGACATTAATTGATGCACAATTTGCATACTATACATCAGCCCCTGTACCAAAAACTAACAATATAAGGCCCTCAAAGCAGAACTAAACCCACCGATTTACCGCTTTCCAAAAACAGTTGCATTCAAAGCATACCGCGGATGATAACTGTCACAGTTGCTTGTGGTTGGTGTCATAGCTGATCACATGTGCAGCACCATGGCAACTGCAGATCAAACAGGGGCCGAGATGGCAACTTCCTGTAAAGGAGAAGAGGGTTTAGTTCCGCTTTAACTCACATACACTGTATTGTCAAAAGTATTGGGACACCGGCCTTTACACGCACATGAACTTTAACCTCCTTAGCGGTATTCCCGAGTGCGGCTCGGGGTTAATGTTCAGTACCAAATGCGCTAATCTCGAGCCACACTCGGGATTACCCCAGAATCTCACCTTCCCTGCGATCCCCGGCCGTCCTCCAGCCATCCTCACACTCTTTCCCGATTCTGTGCACGGCCGATGCCTGTGTTCTATCAGAAAACCCTACCCCGTCAGATATCCCTACCGCCGTCATTTCCGGTGCAGATCAGCTGTGGGTTCGTCTTGCATCAGCTGTAGCCGCGTCACACGTGCTAGTGCGCATGCACGGACTAGGTAGGGAATTTTGATAACATCGCAACGGATCGGGCACGCTTCCTAGTGCGCATTCGCGGCAACGGGTCAGGCAGTGGGCAGGGAGATCTTTTATAACAAACATTCATCCGATCTCCATGTCCCACATTGCACCGAAACGACAATGGGACAATCCGATTTCCTACCCCCACGCGCACGCCCATGGTCGGTGCAGTGCAGTGTGGGGCATCGAGATCGGATGGATGATTGTTATTGGGGCATGGAGATCGGATTGTCCTATTGTCGGTTCAGTGCAGTGTGGGGCATGGAGATCAGATGGATGATTGTTATTGGGGCATGGAGATCGAATTGTCCTATTGTCGGTTCAGTGCAGTGTGGGGCATCGAGATCGGATGGATTATTGTTATAAGAGATCTCCCTGTCCGCTGCCCGACCCGTCCCGTTGCTGCGCATGCGCACTAGGATGTGTGCCGACCCGTTGCGATGTTATCAAAATTTCCTACCTATTCCGCGCATGCGCACTAGGATGTGTGCCGACCCGTTGCGATGTTATCAAAATTTCCTACCTATTCCGCGCACTAGGACGGGTGACGAATGACGAATCCACACCGGAAATAAGGTAGGAAAATCTGACAGATCACTGGCACTTGCCGGCGGCAAATTAAAAAATGTAAATACGCTCAATGCCATGATACAATGCTGTGATCCTAACGGATTACACTGTATAATGCCATTTCACCACAGGATTTCACCTGGAGACTTTTCCAGTGCCCTGCCTGTGCTTTTCCAGTTCTTTGTGCCTGGAAAATAGAGAACGACCATGGCGTCCAAAAAGCATTATTTTTGTGCAAAAGCACTTTTAGACGAACTGGAAAACAGCGACAACGAAACGGAGTTACTTGAAGAACTGAGCGATAGCGATTTGTGGGAAAATTCGTCATCAGATACGGAAAGTGACGACAGCGACAATTCTGATGTCTCTTTCTGGCATATCGCTTGTGGAATTTGGGAAGAATATCAAATGATTCTTCAGAATTTCCAACGGAGCGATGAGCCAGAAAGTAACATCAGAATCCTCGCTGTCGTCACTTTCCGTACCTGATGACCAATTTTCCCTTGAATCGATATCCCTCAGTTCTACAAGTAACTCCGTTTCGCTGTCGCTGTTTTCCAGTTTGTCTAAAAGCGGTTTTACGCAAAAAGAACGCTTTTTGGACGCCATGGTCGTTCTCCATTTTCCAGGCACAAAGAACTGGAAAAGCACAGGCAGGGCACTGGAAAAGCCACCAGGTGAAATCCTGTGGTGAAATGGGATGATGCAGTGTAATCTGTTAGGATCACAGCTTTGTATCGCGTCATTTGGTGTATTTACATTTTTGAAATTGCCGCCGGTTCCACTCCCCTGCGTCGCAACGCTCGCAGGGAAGGGAACCGGAAGACAGGTGCCGGCATCTGCCGAGCACAGAGCAAGAGGACAGCGGGAGGAAGGCTGGAGGACGGCGGGGGAAATCGCAGGGGAAGGTGAGTTTTAGAATATAAAACAACAGATTTCCATGCAAAACAATGTACAGATTTTAGCACAGAAATCCAGACATAATCAGACCGCCAGGGAGGTTAATGGCATCCCAGTCTTAGTCCGTAGGGTTCAATATTGAGTTGGCCCTCAGCTAGACCAGTTTCATCTCTTCTGGGAAGGCTGTCCACAAGGTTTAGGAGTGTGTCTATGGGAATGTTTGACCATTCTTCCAGAAGAGCATTTGTGAAGGTCAGGCACTGAGATTGGACGAGAAGGCATGGCTTGCAGTCTCCGCTCTAGTTCATCCCAAAGGTGTTCTGTCGGGTTGAGGTCAGGACTCTGTGCACGTAACGTGAGACCGTAGAGTTCCGGTGAGGTGGAACGCAGACGCGGAAGCGGCGTCCCATCCACCAGGAGAAGCTGAACGATTTGTACTACTGTGGCGTTTACTTACCACTAAGGAGTAAGTGCATTACTTTTTATTAAATCTCTTTATATGGCAATATTACGCTATTGGAGTTTCCTTATTTCTTATGACATGTTGTCCGGAGTCTCGGAGTTATCTGTTTGCTTCTGGCTTATCACACACTGGATGTGAAGACTGTAATAGGAGAATTTGGAGCTCTTGTGGAGATACATTGCGATCATGACCCCCTATAACTAAGGGGTCAACTTCTTTTGGTAAGAAGTATTTTATCCGAGCACTGGGTGTATGGTGATTGGTGAAGGCATTTCACATCAAGTCCAATTGTATTTGCTGCTGGAACTTAAAGTTTGCACCGAGCACTTTTCAAGGACTATGTTTATTATCATTATTATTGCCATATTCATTGGAATATTCACCTTTAAATAATTGGTTCATATGTTTATGTTATTTATGCATTAGCACTTTATTGTGAGTATACTGCTGAGCGCAATAACTCATATTCACTATAACAGTGATACTTTGGTTACTCGTGGAACCTGGTGGGCAGAGTCAGCTTATATGGTGTACATTATATATATATATATATATATATATATATATATATATATATATCTGGTATACTCCAATATTGATATTATCCCACCATAATTCCCAATTCCCAACACTGTTCCTGTCCTCCAGGGAGTTTTGGGTTTTACCATCCACCATTGTGTGTTATACCTCCTCCTGTTAAATACTTCAGAGTATAACATTACAAAATGAGGAATTCCTCATTATGGGCATAGCCAGTGTGCAGAGCGCAGAGATCTTACCAGCAGAGTCATTTGTGTCCTATCAGAAATATGGACGCCATCCATGCTGGCCATACTTTAATAAATTCCTGTGTCTTTAAAACATATCATGGAACCAATACAAGTATGCGGCTAATGAAGGCATGCACATGCATTATGGGTCACTGACCCAGAAAGTGTTGAAGCCAAAGGCTGCCAAGCTATTGTGGAACATTCATTATCCTATACACTGCAACATATGGATCAAAGGCAAGAGAATGCAACCCTATGTTTATTAGTTTGTAGTAGGGATAGACCGATATGGTTTTTCCATGGCTGATACTGATATTTTGGTCAGAAAGTATCGGTATAGGCCGATATGGGCCAATATTCTGCACATTCAATCACACTTTCAATGCAGAGTGACCAGTGCCCCATCAATGCAGAGCGACCAGTGCCCCCATCAATGCAGAGTGACCAGTGCCCCCATCCAATGAAGAATGACCAATGCCCCCATCAATGCAGAGTGACCAGTGCCCCCAACAATGCAGAGTGACCAGTGTCCCCAACAATGCAGAGTGACCAGTGCCCCCATCCATGCAGAGTGACCAGTGCCCCCAACAATGCAGAGTGACCAGTGTCCCCAACAATGCAGAGTGACCAGTGTCCCCATTCAATGCAGAGTGACCAGTGCCCCCAGCTAATGCAGAGTGACCAGTGCCCCCAACAATGCAGAGTGACCAGTGCCCCCAGCTAATGCAGAGTGACCAGTGCCCCCAACAATGCGGAGTGACCAGTGCCCCCAACAATGCAGAATGACCAGTGCTCCCATCCAATGCAGAGTGTCCAGTTCTCCCATCCAATGCAGAGTGATCAGTACCCCCAACAATGCAGAGTGACCAGTGCCCCATTCAATGCAGAGTGACCAGTGCCCCCAGCTAATGCAGAGTGACCAGTGGCCCCAGCTAATGCAGAGTGACCAGTGCCCCCATCCAATGCAGTGACCAGTGCCCCCAACAATGCGGAGTGACCAGTGCCCCCAACAATGCAGAGTGACCAGTGCTCCCATCCAATGCAGAGTGTCCAGTTCTCCCATCCAATGCAGAGTGATCAGTACCCCCAACAATGCAGAGTGACCAGTGCCCCCAACAATGCAGTGACCAGTGCCCCCAACAATGCAGAGTGACCAGTGCTCCCATCCAATGCAGAGTGTCCAGTTCTCCCATCCAATGCAGAGTGATCAGTACCCCCAACAATGCAGAGTGACCAGTGCCCCATTCAATGCAGAGTGACCAGTGGCCCCAGCTAATGCAGAGTGACCAGTGGCCCCAGCTAATGCAGAGTGACCAGTGGCCCCATTCAATGCAGTGACCAGTGCCCCCAACAATGCAGAGTGACGAGTGCCCCTATCCAATGCCGAGTGACCAGTGCCCCCAACAATGCAGAGTGACCAGTGCCCCCAACAATGCAGAGTGACCAGTGCCCTCATCCAATTGGGATTAGAGCGCCGCCTGATTACCGGCTCCTATGATAGATGTCACCAGTGTGCTGTCTATCATAGGTAAGAGCAGGTCCAGGAGTCGGGACATTGTATGACAGCGCCCGCGCCGGGTAAGCAGAAGAACCCTGCCCTGTGTAATCATGCGGCGCTCTAATCCCCATCCCCCCCCTCCCCTCCGGAGGCAGCCCAATAGGCCCTACCTTAAGAAAATATCGGTCATATCGGCCAAGTTTGTGGCCGATACCGATATTTTCAAAAAATTGAATATCGGCCAAACCGATAATCGGTCGATCCCTAGTTTGTAGGCATTACCAAACAGAATCTATCCAACTGTAGGGGTACTGAGCCCCAGGTATATTTGCTAAATATAATTCCATATGGACAATCTTATCTAGTCAATCTACATCTAAAGCCATGCCATAAACAGGATTGCTCAGATAAGAGGTACTTCTGCCTGGCGGCACTAGGGTCGTAGGTTCGAATCCCAACCATGACGCTACCTACCTTGAAGTTTGTATGTTCTCCCTGTGCCTGCGTGGGTTTCCTCTGAGTTCTCCAGTTTCCTTCCATACTCCAAAGATATGCTAGTAGGTTTATTGGCTCCTGTCAAAATTAGCTCTTGTATGTGTATGAATGTGAGCTAGGTACCTTAGATTGTAAGCTCCTTGAGGGCAGGCACTGATATGAATATACTATATACATGTAAAGCGCTGCGTAAATTATTAGCGCAATAAAAGTACCTATAATTAATAAATAAAATAAAAGATGAGGGCTTTGAGTTGTTGAGGGTGGTTACATTGTACCAGACTGACCATGCTCGGTTACCGCTGAGCAGCTACACTTGTCTAAAGAGAACAAAGACAAATAAAAGACAGCACTGTAGCCTCTAAATATTGTATTTTTATACTACGGTCACTACATGCTCTGTTTCCTTTTCATTGAAATTATCTAAAAAGAACATTATACAACCAATTTAAGGAATGCTTAAACTAGAACGAAAAAAAAAAAAAAAAAAAAAAATCCATTCAGTTGGCTACAATGCCAAAAACGGAACCGGTAAATTCAAAACTGTCAAGCCAGGAAAGAAAAATAAAGTAATAGCCGTATGCTATCAGTCATGTCCACAAATAGGCAAAAAGAAGAGTTTTCTTTCTGTTGCTCGCCTGGCGTCTCTTGACACAGGAATCTACGGTCAAGAAGAACCGTCGTACTCACTCGGGACACATGTTTGGGTCACTGCTTGTGTGGAGGGGTAGATGTCTATCCAAACTCGATTTGCTGCTAAAATTTCTCCCGCACACAGGACATGAGTGCTGATGGACACCGGAGTGACTCATTCGATGTCGGAGAAGTTGAGACCTTTCAGGAAAACATTTCCCACATTCTGAGCACAAATGTGGCTTTTCCCCCGTATGAGTTCTCTGGTGTGCAATAAGATGGGCTTTTCCGGTAAAACACTTCCCGCATTCGGTACACGAATACGGCTTCACCCCCGTGTGCGCTCTCTGGTGTACAATGAGAAAGGCTCTCTGGGTAAAACACTTCCCGCACTCCGTACACGAATACGGCTTCACCCCCGTGTGGGTCCTCTGGTGTATAGTGAGATGGTCCCTCCTGGCGAAACGTTTCCCACATTCTGTGCATCCATATGGCCTCTCCCCTGTGTGGGTTCTCTGATGCAACGTAAGTTTGGTCTTTTTGGAAAAACATTTCCCGCATTCAGTGCAGGAGTACGGCTTCTCTCCGGTATGAATCCTCTGATGTTCAACGAGACTTCCTTTCCAGCTAAAACATTTGCCGCAAATGGAACACGGGAACATTGGACCTGCTCTGTGATCTGGATGATGGGTCAGAGGAGATGGGTGATTGGTTAAACTCCTGCCGTATGTAGAGGGATGAGATAGTAGATCTGCACTGAGAAGTCCTGGATGGTGATTTGGGGTAACAGGGTTTTTCTCCAGAGCCCCTGTTGTGATGTCAATACCTTCTATTTCATTTTCTTGAATGTGGATATGGTGTTTCTTTTGGTTATAGCCAATGCCTTGACCATCTGCAGTAAAAAGGGTTGGGAGAGGTAAGGCTGAAGCACTGTTAAACACAAGCTAATTTACATGAAAATGTGTTAATAGTCTGAAAAACACTAAAAACATATTTAAAAGCAAAATTAGCTTGAGGTAATGTTTTCCTACGCACATAATCCTTTAATAGAGTACGACTGTATTCGTTTTCGAATAAAAATCTATTATTTCTTAGGAACCTCTCTGTGTACGGATATGAAGGCGACTCAATGGACCTCTCTGTGTAGGGACATGAAGGCGACTCAATGGACCTCTCTGTGTACGGATATGAAGGCGACTCAATGGACCTCTCTTTGTACGGATATGAAGGTGACTCAATGGACCTCTCTGTGTACGGATATGAAGGCGACTCAATGGACCTCTCTGTGTACGGATATGAAGGTGACTCAATGGACCTCTCTGTGTACGGATATGGAGGCGACTCAATGGACCTCTCTGTGTACGGATATGAAGGCGACTCAATGGACCTCTCTGTGTACGGATATGAAGGCGACTCAATGGACCTCTCTGTGTACGGATATGGAGGCTACTCAATGGACCTCTCTGTGTACGGATATGGAGGCGACTCAATGGACCTCTCTGTGTAGGGACATGAAGGAACCTCCTGGTGAACTCTTGAAGCCATGGGATCTCTCTGTGTAGGGACATGAAGGCACCTTCTAGTGCACCCTCTCGAAGATATAGGATCTCTCTGTGTAGGGACATGAAGGCACCTTATTGGACCTCTCTGTGTAGGGACATGAAGGGACCACCTAGAAACTCTCTGTGTAGGAACATGAGGGCACCTCTTAATCCACTCTCTTGAAGCTGTGGGACCTCTTTGTGTAGGGACATGAAGGAACCTCTTGGTGCACTCTCTTGAATCCATGGGACCTGTCTGTGTAGGGACATGAAGGCACTTTCTAGAGCACCCTCTTGAAGCCATAGGATCTCTCTGTGTAGTGACCTGAAGGCACTATCTTGTGAACCCTCTTGAAGCCATGGGATCTCTCTGTGTAGGGACATGAAGGCACCTTATTGGAACTCTCTGTGTAGGGACATGAAGGCACCTCCTGGTGCACTCTCTTAAAGCCATTGAACCGCTCTGTGTAGGGACGTGAAGGCACCTCATTGGACCTCCTTGTGTAGGGACCTGAAGGCACCTCCTGGTGCACGCTCTTAAAGCCATTGAACCGCTCTTTGTAGGGACGTGAAGGCACCTAATTGGACCTCTTTATGTAGGGACATGAAGGCACTTCATTGGACCTCTTTGTGTAGGGACCTGAAGGCACCTCCTGGTGCACTCTCTTGAAGCCATGGACCTCTCTGTGTAGGGACATGAAGGCACCTCATTGGATCTCTTTGTGTAGGGACATGAAGGAACCTCTTGATGCACTCTCTTGAAGCCATGGGACCTCTCTGTGTAGGGACATGAAGGCACTTTCTAGAGCACCCTCTTGAAGCCATAGGATCTCTCTGTGTAGTGACCTGAAGGCATTATCTTGTGAACACTCTTGAAGCCATGGACCTCTCTGTGTAGGGACATGAAGGCACCTCATTGGACCTCTTTGTGTAGGGACATGAAGGCACCTCCTGGTGCACTCTCTTAGGCCATTGTAGGGACATGAAGGCACCTAATTAAACCTCTTTATGTAGGGACATGAAGGCACTTCAATGGACCTCTCTGTGTAGGGACATGAAGGCACCTCATTGGACCTCTTTATGTAGGGACACGAAGGCACCTCTTAATGCACTCTCTTGAAGCCATGGGACCGCTTTGTGGACATGAAGGCACCTCTAGGTGCACTCTCTTAAATCCATGGAACCTCTCTGTGTAGGGACATGAAGGCACCCCATTGGACCTTTCTATGTAGAGACATGAAGGCACCTCCAACGCTTTTGGGTACATGGTGGACCCCAAGAAGGGAACAGACATTATTAGAAGTCAGAAATAGTTTTCATAGATGCTGGACAAGATTTACAATTTTTCATTCACTATCACCTGTGTATGGCTCACCTGTGCTAATATCTATAGGCATTTCATCCTCTTCAATCTTCACACATATTACATCATCCTCCTCCACACTGACATCTATATCAATTACTCTGGTATCTCCGGGGTCTGTGAATAAAAATGAGAGTGAAGCCACCTTTACTGAGATGTACGAGAGACCCCAGAGAGTGTGTGTGGTAATTCCCAGCTCTGCTGATCCCCTGCTTAGTAGTAACCCCCAGCTCTGCTGATCCCCAGCTCAGTAGTAACCCCCAGCTCTGCTAATCTTCCGCTCAGTAGTATGCCCCAGCTCTGCTGATCCGCTGGTATTCTGACCCTCCTGGTCACGTCTCTTGGCTGGTAAAACACAATGACATGATGTGAGGAAGAGTCTTATAGCTCAGAAGTAACCCCCAGCTCTGCTGATCCCCTGCTCAGTAGTAGCCGACCAGCACAGCTGACCCCCCGCTCAGTAGTAACCCCCAGCTCTGCTGTTCCCTTGCTCAGTAGTAACCCCCAGCCCTACTGATCCTCTGGTTTTCTGACCCTCCTGGTCACATCTCTTGGCTGGCAAAACACAATGACATGATGTAAGGAAGAGTCTTGTAGCTCAGTAGTAACCCCCAGCTCTGCAGTAAACCCCCAGCACAGCTGATCCCCCCGCTCAGTAGTAACCCCCAGCTCTGCTGACCCCACGCTCAGTAGTAACCCCCAGTACAGCTGATCCCCGCTCAGTAGTTACCCCCAGCTCTGCTGATCCCTAGCTCAGTAGTAACCCCCAGCTCTACTGATCCTCTGGTTTTCTGACCCTCCTGGTCACGTCTCTTGGCTGGCAAAACACAATGACATGATGTAAGGAAGAGTCTTATAGCTCAGTACTAACCCCCAGCTCTACTGATCCTCCGCTCAGAAGTAACCCCTAGCTCTGCTGATCCCCCGCTCAGTAGTAACCCCCAGCTCTGCTGACCCCACGCTCAGTAGTAACCCCCAGCTCTGCTGATCCCCCACTCAGTAGTAACCCCCAGCTCTGCTGATCCCCCGCTCAGTAGTAACCCCCAGCTCTACTGATCCTCTGGTTTTCTGACCCTCCTGGTCACGTCTCTTGGCTGGCAAAACACAATGACATGATGTAAGGAAGAGTCATGTAGCTCAGTAGTAACCCCCAGCTCTGCAGTAAACCCCCAGCACAGCTGATCCCCCTGCTCAGTAGTAACCCCCAGCTCTGCTGTTCCCTTGCTCAGTAGTAACCCCCAGTACAGCTGATCCCCGCTCAGTAGTTACCCCAGCTCTGCTGATCCCTAGCTCAGTAGTAACCCCCAGCTCTACTGATCCTCTGGTTTTCTGACCCTCCTGGTCACGTCTCTTGGCTGGCAAAACACAATGACATGATGTAAGGAAGAGTCTTATAGCTCAGTACTAACCCCTAGCTCTACTGATCCTCTGCTCAGAAGTAACCCCCAGCTCTGCTGATCCCCTGCTCAGTAGTAACCTACAGCACAGCTGATCCCCCGCTCAGTAGTAACCCCCAGCTCTGCTGACCCGACGCTCAGTAGTAACCCCCAGCTTTGCTGACCTCACGCTCAGTAGTAACCCCCAGCTCTGCTGATCCCCAGCTCAAAAGTAACCCCAAGCTCTGCTGATCCCCCGCTCAGTAGTAACCCCCAGCTATGCTGATCCTCTGGTTTTCTGACCCTCCTGGTCACATCTCTTGGCTGGTAAAACACAATGACATGATGTGAGGAAGAGTCTTATAGAGGCTGATGGCTCCCGACTCCCCTACTGAGCACATACTGTCTCCCCATTACTGTCTACTGACAGAGGAGGGGGGAGAAGAAGAGACTGTTGTAGTGATTGAACAAGAATCTGGGACTCGTCTCTGGATTTTGTACGTATTACTCACCTGTGCTGATCTCTGGAGGGATTTCCACCACCTTACATGGCTCATGATCCCTCACATACACCTCTTCTGCTTTCTTTCTACTGTCAATCTGGTGTGCATCCAGCGAAACCTACGAAAGAATGAGAAACATTCCTTCAATTGATGTCCTAATACCAGCAAACATAAAAACAAAAATTGCTTTTGTAATAATCTCAGGAGGTAAATAGATTCTTTACCGGGAAGTCAAAAAGAAACCAAGCTCGACTACACTAGATAATGAAGATTTTTTTTTTATGGCTGGCTATGTTATAAGCATGATGTGTGTTCCTGAACTCCACCCAGGAAACTCAGGAAGAAGAGGTGCATGTCAGGCAGTTTGGCTAAACTTTATTATCACCTACCTCAGGGGTGTCAAACTCAATTTCATTGCGTGCCGCATCAGCATTATGGTTGCCCTCAAAGGGCCGATTATACCTGTAAGATTAGATGTCCAGAGCACCCCACGACATGAGATGTCAAGAGCCCCCCCACTCTCTTAAATCAAGAGTCACCCACCCTTCCTTACATCACAATGCACCCACTTATCTTGTGCTACTGCCAGGAAGAAGATGCGGGTGGATCTGGGAAGAAGAAAGTGCAACGTCTGGAGGAGGGCTAGCGTCAGCTTACAGAGTCTGCTGAATGCTGAGACCAGGGGAGGCATAGACAAGGTGGTGTTGTGGCTGCACAGAGAAATGCAGGATCTGTAGGAGGAGTTCTGCCCTCCTCTCTGCTCCGGACTGTTGAGAAGGAGGGAGGGGCAAAGACAAGCCTTTCTGCAGCAGCACAGAGAAGCACAGGATCTGGCAAAGGAGTTCTGTCCTCTCTGCTGCCGACTACTGATACAAGGTGGGGGCAGAGACAAGCTGCAGGAGAGGTGCGGGGGCCACATGAAATGGCCTGGGGGGCCGCATTAGGGCCGCGGGCCTTGTGTTTGACACCTGTGGCTTACAGAGTCTGCTGAATGCTGAGACCAGGGGAGGCATAGACAAGGTGGTTTTGTGGCTGCACAGAGAGATGCAGGATCTGTAGGAGGAGTTCTGCCCTCCTCTCTGCTCCGGACTGTTGAGAAGAAGGGAAGGGCAAAGACAAGCCTTTCTGCAGCAGCACAGAGAAGCACAGGATCTGGCAAAGGAGTTCTGTCCTCTCTGCTGCCGACTACTTAGACAAGGTGGGGGCAGAGACAAGCTGCAGGAGAGGTGCGAGGGCCACATGAAATGGCCTGGGGGGCCGCATTCGGCCCGCAGGCCTTGTGTTTGACACCTGTGGCTTACAGAGTCTGCTGAATGCTGAGACCAGGGGAGGCATAGACAAGGTGGTTTTGTGGCTGCACAGAGAGATGCAGGATCTGTAGGAGGAGTTCTGCCCTCCTCTCTGCTCCAGACTGTTGAGAAGGAGGGAGGGGCAAAGACAAGCCTTTCTGCAGTACCACAGAGACGCACAGGATCTGGCAAAGGTGTTCTGTCCTCTCTGCTGCCGACTACTTAGACAAGGTGGGGGCAGAGACAAGCTGCAGGAGAGGTGCGAGGGCCACATGAAATGGCCTGAGGGGCCGCATTCGGACACCTGTGATCTACCTGATAATGATTAGGGATCTTTTGTTGTTCCCGAGTGGAATTCCAGGAATACAGAGGACGGGGACATTTCTCTGCGGGATTTCTGTTACTGGTTCCATCTGTAAGAAACATAAACACTCTCTGAATACATTGTTCCCACGTCTTTATATCAGAGGATGTGTAGAGGGGCAATGTTTCAAGTAATAAATATCTTGCCTTGAAATGCTGAGGTCCGGAGTCCCACCGTGGACCCTTCCTGCATAAAGTTTGTATAGTCTTCCCATCTTGGTGCTGATTTCCTCCAGGCAGTCTGATTTTCTACTACAATCCAAAAACAAGTTAATAGATTATTGGCACCTATACTGATCTGATTGTGTTTATGGGGCTGGGGTGTAACATTAGTTGGTACCATAAATTGGAGAAATAAAAATCGAAGAAATGAAAGTCTCCTCTTACCCGGTGATGCGAGTGGCGGCCGGTTCGCCATCGTGATGCCCTTGTAGGGATCCATTTGTCCTCCTAAATAATCCCATTCCTCCACAGAGAAAGGCACAGAGCTGTCCTGACCCCTTATAGGAACCTGACACACACAATGATACAGTCACCATCCAGACACATCCCTTGTCTGTTACTGGATAATGTCCCAGAATTCCCGGCACCGCTCACCTCTCCTGTCAGCAGCTCAATGATCTCACTGGTGACTTCCTGGACCTTCTTGTTCTTTCTCAGAGAGTTAGATGGAGGCTCTATAACGGGGCTTCGAATCTTTGCCATATTGGAAGCAACCAAGCCTTCGGATAACTTGAAAGCTATATAATTCTACATCGAAAGCAAAATATTAGAACAGCATTCAAACTAAACATTATATTTAATACAGTTACCATACATTTTGCCTCATTGGCTATGTCTGTGTTTAATTAACCACTTAAGCCCCGGAAGATTTTACCCCCTTCCTGACCAGGGCCTATTTTGCGATTCAGCACTGCGTGACTTTAACGGACAATTGCGCGGTCGTGCGACGCTGTATCTAAACAAATTTGACGTCCTTTTTTTCCCCAGAAACAGAGCTTTCTTTTGGTGGTATTTGATCACCTGTGTGATTTTTTGATCATGCGCTATGAACAAAAAAAAGAGCTTAAATTTTGCAAAAATAACAATATTTTTCACATTTTTTATATGAAATTCCCCCAAAAAAATGTAAAAATCAAAATTTAACATTTTAGGCCAATTTTTTTTATGCTACATATGTGTGGTAAAAAATAAAATCGCAAAAAAGCGTATTTTCATTGGTTTGTGCAAAAGTTATTGCGTTTACGAAGGGAAAGATTTTTGTCATTTTTGGGGTTTTTTTGTTTTTTTTACGAGTAATGGCGGCGATCTGCAATTTTTTTGCGGGACTGCGACATTGCGGCGGACAGATCGGACCCTTGACTGACATTTTTGACACTTTTGGGGGTACCAGTGACATTTCTACAGTAGTCAGTGCTATACATATGCACTGTTACTGTAAAAATTACACTGGCAGGGAAGGGGTTAACTTTTTTTTGAGAGGGAGGGGTTAAGTGTGTCCCTAGGGGGCGTGTTTCTAACTGTGATTGGCTGTGGCTTGACGTGTAAGAACAGAGATCAACGGTCCTACATAGCAGAACCGTACGATCTCCATTCTTACACAGGGAAGAATGACAGGCGGATTTGTTTACATTGGCCGCCTGCCTTTCTCCCGCTCTAACGGACGATCGCGAGTGCCCGGCGGACATCGGGTCCGCCGGGCACACGCGCGGGGGTTCCGTGAGCGAGCGGGAGCGCGCCTCCGGCGGCGAGCGCTCGCTCCCTAGAGCCTCACAGGCAAAGCGACGTAGTATTACGTCGCTTTGCCTGTGAGGGGCTGACCGCCGCAGTAAACTGTCCTGCGGCGGTCGGCAAGTGGTTAACGAGTTATACTGCAGCAGGCAGCGGCTCCTGGTAGGTATACTAGGCAGCTAGGGGGTGAGCACGTGCCGGCGCGCTCCCGCTCTTCAACGGGGAAGCCGATGCACGGGGCCATCAGTTCTGATTGCCGCCTGACACCCGCGATCGCTCCCCGCTGAGAGAGAAGGACGGTCGGCTGTTGTAAACACAGCCAACCGTTCTTCTCCCTGCAATGATCACAGAGCGCCTGGATGGGGGTGGGTTGGGGGAGGTTTGGGCTGCTCCCTCCCACCTGTCTCCCATCCATCCATTAGCAGCCATGTGCTTCCATTGTGGAGACACTCAAATTAGAAAGTGTTAGGACTGCAGGTAAAACAGGGTGCCGTGTAGTGGCCCTGCAGCTTACACATGTGTTTGCAAATGCGTGTCAACTAAACCGCTGTTCTTTATTTAAATCAGAGACAGGTCTACTTGGTTGGTGGCAGACTGGAAGGTGAGTACATCAGACTGGGGGCTGGCCGGCTTCCATGCACCTCTCTTAATCCTTTTCAACTTCCGTTTTTTCTGATACAGGGATGGAGACGCCGGGCATTACCTGCTGGTGTCTCACCTAAAGTCCCACATAGCCCACATTATTTATGTGATCCTTCTATATAGGAACACAGGTCTCTATGATCATTTCATAAGCCACGCCCCCCCCACAGTTAGAAACACGCCCTTAGGTACACATTTAACCCCTTGATCACCCACAGTGTTAACCCCTTCCCTGCCAGTGTCATTATTACAGTAACAGTGCATATTTTTAGCACTGATTACTGTAGTAATGTCACTGGTACCCCTAAAAGTGTCAAAAATGTCAGTCAGGGGTCCGATCCGTCCGCCGAAATGTCGCAGTCCCGCTAAAAATCGCAGATCGCCGCCATTACTAATAAAAAATAAAAAAAAACATTAACAATGACATACATCTTTCCCGTAGTTAGTAGACGCGATAACTTTTGCGCAAACCAATCAAAATACGCTAATTGCGATTTTTTTTAACCAAAAATATGTAGCAGAAAACAAGTTGGCCTAAAATGTTAAAAAATTGTGATTTTTTTATTTTTTTGGGAGGGAATGTTATATATCAGAATGTAAAAAAAATATTTTTTTTTTTTCAGAATTGTCGCCTTTTTTGTTTATAGCGCAAAAAATAAAAAATCGCAGAGGTGATCAAATACCACCAAAAGAAAGCTCTGTTTGTGGGAAAAAAAGGACATTAATTATTTAGGTACAGCGTTGCACAACCGTGCAATTGTCAGTTAAAATAACGCGGTGCCGAATCGCAAAATATGGCCTGGTCATTAAAGCGGAGTTCCGGCTTCGGGGGTGAATTTTAGATAAAAATACCCCCGGGACAGTCAAGGTTAGTACATTCCATAATGGCTAGCCTCTGAACTGTCCCGGGTCGCACTTACCTTGTAGAAGAAATACTTACCTTGAAAATATCTTGTCCAGTGCTGCCATCTCAGGTGTGGGCAGCTAAAGCCGCAGCGTCCTCTTCCGTGACGTCGGAGTCCCACAATGCACTGCACCGGCCCCGCTCGTCACTTCCGGTGCAGGCGCGGCATCCCTGCACAGCTTCTGGGCATGCCCAGAAGCTGTTTAGCAGTGAATGCCGCGCCTGCACCGGAACTGACGTCGGGGCCGATGCAGGTGCATTGATTCCTGGGAGCGATGACGTTCAGCTCCCAGGAGTCATCGCAAACCGGAAGAGACTACGCGGGCCGCGGCCGCAGAGGGAGGAAGTGGAAGGAAGGCGAGTATATTTTCTTCTATAATAAGGTAAGTGACCAAAAAAAAATAATAAATTGGCAGTATCCATTTTTTTTTCAGGTGACACTCAGCAAGCGGGTGGCCCAAAATTGATTTTGAGGCCGGAACTCCGCTTTAAGGGGGCAAATCCTTCCGGTGCAGAAGTGGTTAACTCATGTGATGTCATGTGACCTCCCAGAATCCTCCTCACCTCTCCAGTCAGGTCTGTGTTTTATTAATAGAGATAAGAGTGATGTCATGTGACCTCCCAGAATCCTCCTCACCTCTCCGCTCAGCTCTGTGTTTTATTAATAGAGATAAGAGTGATGTCATGTGACCTCCCAGAATCCTCCTCACCTCTCCGGTCAGCTCTGTGTTTTATTAATAGAGATAAGAGTGATGTCATGTGACCTCCCAGAATCCTCCTCACCTCTCCGGTCAGGTCTGTGTTTTATTAATAGAGATAAGAGTGGTGTCATGTGACTTCCCAGAATCCTCCTCACCTCTCCGGTCAGCTCTGTGTTTTATTAATAGAGATAAGAGTGATGTCATGTGACCTCCCAGAATCCTCCTCACCTCTCCGGTCAGCAGGTAGATGATCTCCAGGGTGAGATTTAATATCCTGTCCGTCGTTTGTTTCCTCTCCATCTCCATCTTTAGTCAGGTGATTTATTCGGGAAGTTTTTACTTGTATTATTTCTTTAGCTTGATTCGAGTCGTGTTTTCTGTTCTATGAAATAAAAAGAGGCAATTAGAAAAATAAATACGGACGGAAATATAAATGCGGATCTTTTAAATTTATTCCAGCGAGGGAGGCTGCAGCCAAGGAGGGTTAAATCGGCTCTCTACTGATGAGCAGAAGTATGGCCATGAATCTCATTGTCTCTACAGAGATACTAAATACTAACTCCCCCCCCCCCCCCCCCAGTACAGAGCCTGCTGACCCCTGACTATAGGGGACATGTGACCTCATCCACAATATTACATGATCACCCTTCTCTATCCACTCCACACACAGTGCTGGGATCCCTTATCACATAATAAGAAGACATCATTACCTCCTCCTCACACAGCCTCCATCAGGAAGTGCTTTGAACTGAAAATATGCCAGCTAACAATTCCTCTGCCTCCGGGCTACAACAAAATGGCACAGCGGCTGCATACTTGAGCTCCATTATTGACAGGAAACATGTGACCTCCACTCTTTTTTTTTCTTTCTCATCGAACTTTAATGTAATGAACGTTTAATAGACACTAGATACATATCCGGAAGTGGAGGTCACATGTTTCCTGTCAAAAGTGGAGCTCCAGTCTGCAGCCAGACCCTTTCTGTCCTCACATAACAGATGTGCTCATGAATGAATATATATTATATACACACACACGTACATACTAGCACTTTTTTCCAATTGTTAATTTTAATGTTGTGGCCTCTATTTTTTTTTGCTATATTTAATTTTAACCTATTAACCACTTAAGCCCCAGCCCTATTTCGGACACTTTTTGTTCACGCGTTAAAACCAGTATTTTTTCCTAGAAAACTACTTAGAACCCCCAAACATTATTTAGCAAAGACTCTGGAGAATAAAATATCGGTCATTGCAATATTTTTTATCACGCGGTATTTGCGCAGCGGTCTTTAAAGCGCCATTTTTTGGGAAAAAGTTTGAAAAATCACATTTCACTAATTTTAAAAAATACTAAACAGTAAAGTTAGCCCATTTTTTTGTAGATTGTGAAAGAACATGTCACGCCGAGTAAATAGATACCCAACATGTTACGGTTTAAAATTGCGCCCCCCCCCGTGGGATCGCGACAAACTACGGTCAATAGAGATCTCAATCTGCGACGCTTTAAATTTATTTAACAGTTACCAGTTTAGAGTTAGAGTGTAGCTCTTTTTTTTTAAATTATTGCTCACGCTCTGGCGATCGCGGCGATACCTCACATGTGTGGTTTAAACAGCGATTTCATTTGCGGCTCGAATTCCGTATACGTTTTTTTTTGTGCGCGAGCTAACGGTGACGGGGGCGGCTAAATTATTATTTTTTTTCCCATTTATTTTATTTATTTTTTTAACTTTATTAAAGTTTAGAAAAAAAAAAAAAAGATCTGATCACTTTTATTGCTGTGACAAGCAATGTAAACATCCCTTGTGACACCAATATGTAGTGACAGGTACACTTTATGGAGGGATCGAGGGTCTAAAAGACCTCAAACCCCTCCACTACACTTCCCTGTATGCAAAACGCCGAAAACGGCATTTTTGCATACAGCCGTTTTTCAAATTTGCCGCCTTTTGCAGCACAGTAACCCGGACGTGACGTCATGGACGCCGCCTCCGGTTTACGTCATCGGCGACCCGATCGAAGCCGTTTCCGGCATTCATCCGGACTCCATCCAGCCGGCGGACGTGCCGGCTGGGTGCTCAGGGCTCCTGGTGGGACGAGAGCCCCGAGCAAAACCACGGAAGGCGGCGGGAGGGGGGGGTACCGATCGGGGGTACCGATCGAGCGGCTCCCGAGCCGCATTGGTCGGTACCGACGGAAAGCCGACCGTCGGCTTCAAACCACGGTACCGGGATGATGCCTCTAGCTAGAGGCATCATCCCGGTACACTACCGCAAAGTTTACTGACGTAGCCCTACGTTAGTATGCGGTAAGTGGTTAAGGACCGGTGTAAAGTGAGAATTACCTACCTCATGAGAAAAACCTACCCTCGTCACTTCCGGCCAGGAACAGCTGAGCAGCGCAGCAGTGCGCATGCTCAGAGCCCCGGATACGCAATGGAAGAGTTGAGGAGCTGACTAGTGCACATGCGCACTAGTATGAAAAGATCACGGTGTACCGTGAAAAAACCTACCCACGCGGCGGTTAAATAAAACAGCTGTGCTGCAATACGAGTCATCTCCGCTCCTGTCCCTGTCACTTCCCTGCTCTCGGCAAGTAAATATAAAAGCGGGTCTCAGCTCCGTGATTTATGTTGTCATACACCCGCCGCCGCTTTTATATTTACTATCCGAGAGCAGGGAAGTGACAAGGACAGGAGTGGAGATGACTCGTATTGCAGCCCAGCTGTTTTAATGTAAACGCCGAATGACACACAGTGCCGTACAACCGGAAGTGACGAGGGTAGGTTTTTCTCACGGGTAGGTAATTCTCACGGAACACCGGGCCTATTTCTGACACATGTTTACAAGTTAAAATCGGTATTTTTTATTTATTTATTTTTTTTTATTTTAATAAAGACTCTGGAGAATAAAATGGCGGTCGTTGCAATATTTTATGTCACACAGTATTTGCGCAGCGGGCCTTTCAAACGCAATTTTTTGGTTTACAAGTTAAAATCAGTATTTTTTGCTAGAAAATTACTTAGTCATTTATATTATATATATATATATATATATATATATATATATATATATATATATATATATATATATATATATGACTCTGGAGAATAAAAAAAATTTTTTAGACGTCACTCTGACGAAACGCGTAGAGCGTCATCGCGTCACATCCGCCTGGTTGGAACGCACATCCGGTCTGTGGAACGCACGGCGTCCCGGAAGTGCGCGACCGCAACAGTTGTATACCTGCTGATTGATTCTTTATGTTTGTGAGTACCTTTCTTTTACATTAATAAAGCCTTGTTAAACGGTACTACCCTATGTGAGCCTTATTTCCCACATACCCGAGGATACCCCATTTTCCAAGGAAAGTGTGACGAAGGACTCGGGCAGGTCAGGACCATACCCCTATCTATAAGACCATCCAGGGAGATCAGAGGGGATACAGAGGCAATATATCCAAGGCCTGATACCCCTGCAGGGGTGACTACCTCTGGTGAGTGTGGTCCTAAGGGTGCGGGGAGCACAGAGTGGTCACTGAAATCCGGGCACCCTCAAAGCAATATTTAAAGGCACCTGCACTGAAGTCACTTTGTTTGCACATAATATCTATGGACTTATCACCTCTCTTGTTTTAAATATTTATGGACTATTTATTCCTGTATTACTCTGATTAATGCTGCTATAATTTATGGTTGTTTATTGCTTTATATACCTGCTGCAAGGTTTTATATACAGTTTCCTGCGGTTTTAGTTCATTCCTCCAAAGATTTATATAGGTGTCTTTTTATATATATTTTTTTCACCATTTTTATCACCATTTTTATCATTATTTATACAACACCATTTTATCATCAGTATATCACTATTTACATATTTATATATTTAGATTTTAAGTTGTGCTGGCACATGGTTATCACTAGTTTGGATTGAAATTGTGGTATTAATTTTTTGGACTCAAGACCATATTTTAGTATCGTTTACCCAAATAGGGTCACTTATCACGGATTCATTGATTTATTTCACCATCCAGAATTTACACAGCACAGGATTCTTTTTTTCTTTTTTTAAAGCCCGTAGCGTGTGCAACACACTCAAAAGACTCCACCCGGTGCATAAAAAAGTGCACACACACAAGGTGAGAACACAAAAAAGCACAGGGTGTGCGAAATCGTATGGTCTTCCCTCCGAAGAGGTAGGACCCGAAACCTCAATCCCCCGGGGCGCAAGACTCCTGACAGGGATATAAGGTACTCATGGTCTGTCTGGCCGAAACCAGACTGACCCCGTTCTTCAGGGGGACTGCCGAAACAGCCCCCACCGAGTACTAAGTAGGGCTCCCCCGAAGGGAGACCCCATGGGAGAGGGCGAACTAAGCCAAAAGGCCATATCCACCCCCTCCCAAGACTTAAGGCTGGGCCCGAGGACCCACACACTCCAGTCTGTGCAAATAAAGAAAACAAAGGTGACAGTGCAGGTGACGGACTCCAAAGAAAAAGACAGACAAAATAAAGAAGTGGGGAAGGAGTAGTGGGGAAAGTGCTTTGGTGCCATGTGGAGAACCAAGGCAGGCCTTCCAGCCGGAATAAAAAATTCCTCTGGTGCAAGCCAAAAGGCCTGTCCCAAGAGGCAGGTGCGAAAAAGGTGTGCATAGTGCAGTGACCAAGGTGCCGAAAAAACTCACAGCGAGCTGCCCCTCACCAGTGAGAAATTAAGGCACCCCTGGGCTGCCACCCCAGGGGCACTTACACTACGGGCTTTTTCAATCTCAGCCCCCGGCCAGACCGAGTGTAGCCTATCCCCACCAGCAGACATCAGAACCTGGATAGCTTAGAGAGAGCTTGCCTACCACTGGGGACAGGCCTTTTGCAAGGCCAGATCAAAACCCAGGAGAGAAAGCCCTCCCCTCGCCATCCTGTTCCTCAGCCCATTACATCCAGGAACAGTTCCACCGGCCCCCTGAACCGGCTTTCCTGCCCCCTTCAAACTGGTTAGGACAGTTCAACCCATTCAAATCAGAAGGCGGCGGGCCCCACATGCTTTCCCAGATGACCTACTTCCCATACCTCAATACTCAGAGCGCTCCGGGTTTCGGTCATACTGGTACTAGCTAAGGCCCATACCAACTGATAAGAACAGATACTACACTTGATCTTAGCCAAAAGGCCGAGAAGCGATTTACACAGCACAGGATTACTGCACTTAGCACTTTTATAAGTTTCTTAAAACACTATTAAGGTTACATCTATTATATTTGAGATTATTCATTTCGCACTTTGACACCTTTTGGAGATGTGTACAGAATACTAAGTATATTGGCAGCGCCACACGCCTCTTTTGATTCTCTATCCTATACTATATATCTTCGGAATATAGTTTAATAGGTGGGCTGCAGCCATCACTAATAAGGAATCTTTTAATATCCTAAGCGCGGATTTATATATATTACATTCTGGCTTAGTTTGCCCACTCTCATGGGGTCTCTCTTCGGGGGAGCCCCACCTAATGCTTGGGGTAGGCTGTTTTTCGCCAGTCCTCCCAGAGAAGGGGGTTTGCCTGGTTTCGGCCAGGCGAACCAGTGAGTACCTCAGTCCCTGTCAGGAGTTCTGCGCCCCGGTGGATCAAGGTCAGGGTCCGTCTTCCTCAGGCGTGGACCATTCGCACACCCTCTGCACTTTTTGTGTCTCACGTTTGTGTGTGTGCACTTTTTTATGCACCGGGTGCTAGACTGAGTGTGTTTCACACACCCCGGGCTTAAAAAAAAAAAAAATTACCCTTGGACACCTTTAAAATGTTTATTAAAATGACAAAAACATACTCACAAACATGAAGAGAAAAAATAGCACAAAATGAGTCCACCTCGATGTGGAAAGAATATACATATATATATATATACATATAGTAGGACATCTGACGCATTTCGGGAGGCACGCTCCCTTCTTCAGAGCTCAGAGGAAGGGAGCGTGCCGATTTTTGCTCTTCATGTTTGTGAGTATGTTTTTGGCATTTTAATAAACATTTTAAAGGTGTCCAAGGGCTTGCGCCTCCTTTCTTTTCTTTATTTACTGAATGTATATAAAAATAGCAAGGGGTGTGGGGTGTGTTGGAGGGTCTCTTGATGCTGGCTGCTTGGGGATCTATTTTCACTGGTAGGATCTGCTATTTGTGAGGGTCTATTGTTGCTGCTGGGGGATTTATTGTTGCTGGGGGGGGGGGGTCTTATGTTTTTGGTAGGGATCTCCTGTTGAGGTAGAGGTCTATTGTTGGCTTATCTGCAGTATTGATACTGGTTTCTGGGAGAGCAGTTGTTGTTACTGTTGGGGGTCTAATGTTGCTGGGGTGGATCTTTTGTTGCTGGGTAAGGTATTTTGTTGTGCGTGGGAGGTGGGTAGGGGGTGGAACCAAGGAACAGTGCTCAGAGGTGGGTAGGGGGCGGAGACAAGGGGTGGCTCAGAACTGGGGAGTTCCTGCACCTATTCTCGAAGAAAAAAAAGTCCTGGATTTATGTACTACTGTTATGTTTTACTACTAATGTTTTACTGTTTGGACTGTCACTTGTTTAAACATTGTTGTCATCAGTGGTGGCTGGTAAAAGAAAATTTGGGGGGGGGCGACAAAACCAACACCCCTCCCTGCGGGACGACCGGCCGGCAATCAAATCTACCACCCCTTCCCGGGATGGAGGGCTCCCAGACAGCCAGCATCCTTACCTGCTCCTTCCCCGAGCGTCTGAGTCTCCTCCGGCCGTACGTCTCCTCCCTCTTCCTGGCCAGTAAAATCGCCTCTCTTTTCAGCCGATCAGGAAAGGGGTCTCACCACCCGCTTCCTAATTGGCTGGGAGGCAAATCAGTGTGATAATAGCGAATACTCATTCACTATTGTCATACAACTGGGTGGACTCAGGGCGCAGTGCTCTGCGCCCCGAGCCCACCCTCTTTTGAAGCCTATTAGAGCCTCTGGCTCAAATCGCGTGCTTCAAAAAAAAAAAAAAAAAGTCCCCTGTTGGAATCCATGCATCTGGTGCCCTGCATGTAGATTAGGGGGCCGGACGCATGGATAGGGGGGCGGCGTCCCTGCGCCCCCAATGGACGGGCCGCCACTAGTTGTCATTATTAGCGCTGCACTAAATTTTACTGTACAATGTTTATTGTGGGTTGTATATTCACCTTTAGTTTTGTGCCAGCTGCTACAAACATTATTTATCACTAGTGCTCACTTTATCCACTTACTTTCTGCTTTGAAATCTTTGCCTGGGAGAGACCTTGTCCATGCGGTATAACTACGTCTCATGTTGCTGAGCTCAGTCCTGCCATTATGTATGACCTGTGACATGAAAATGTCTTCCACAACCTCACCTTAACAGCTGCGTTTGGCTGTTCCTCGCCCAGTTTTGAGCCTCCTACCCAGCTATTACTGTTTATGACTGTGTATCAGCCTACATATGAAATTGATGATCATTAGCACCTGCTCGGTATGTTTGGTTAATCATACGCCTGACTCTAATCCTACAAAATCCCTGACTTTTGTGCAAGTGTAAGAATTGATGCAGGTTTGAAGCCAAATTGTAGTTACATCACATATGGATTTAGAAAAGATTTCTGTCATTTTTATTTATTTTTACTAGTAATGGCGGCGATCTGTGATTTTTAGCGGGACTGCGACATTGCGGCAGACACATCAGACCCCTACCTGACATTTTTGGGGGGACCAGTGACATTACTACAGTAATCAGTGCTAAAAATATGCACTGTCACTGTACTAATGACACTGGCAGGGAAGGGGTTAACATTGTGGGTGATCAAGGGGTTAAATGTGAGCCTAGGGGAGTAATTCTAACTGCGGGGGGGGGCAGGGCTTGTGAAATGACCATAGAGACCTGTGATCCTATATAGAAGGATCACATGGGCTCTATGATCATTGCAGGGAGAAGATTGGTCAGCTGTGTTTACAACAGCCGACCGTCCTTCTTTCTCAGCTGGGATTGATCGCGGGTGTCAGGCGGCAATCGGAGCCGCCTGACACACACATCGGCTTCCCCGCTGATGAGCAGAGGCGGGAGCGCGCCGGCGGCGGCGCGCACTCGCCCCCTAGCCTCCTGAGAGTGAGCGACGTATACCTACGTCGCTTTGCCCAGGAGCGGCTGCCTGCGGCAGTAAATCTGCGGTAGGCGGTCGGTAACTGGTTAAACTTTCGAAGTAAGGGTCCAGGACTGTGGCGGCTCAAAGTCACAGTCAACGTTCAGACAACCTTTGGGATGGGCAGTCTTGCCTAGGGGGGTTGTAACAAGTGCTTCCAATCATAAGACTTTGTATACTGAGCTTCTCTGACTTGCAGTAAAACCACTGAGCAGCAGGCAATCATAAAATACACTGTATTGTCAAAAATATCGGGACGCCTGCCTTTTACACGCGCACATGAATTTTAATGGCATCCCAGTCTTATGGGCCATACACACTATACAATTGTCTTTAGATTTTTTCCTTTAGATTTACCAAAACCATATAATATTAAGGTCAAATCTAAACAATTTCAATTTGTATGCAACCAGGCAGGCCCCTGCACTACATAGCTGAAGGTAAACCTACAGGAAATCTATCAACAAAAGTTGCATAGTGTGTATCCAGCTTTAGTCCGTAGGGTTCAATATGTAGTTGGCCCACCCTTTGCAGCTATAACAGCTTCAACTCTTCTGGGAAAGCTGTCCACAAGGTTTAGGAGTGTGTCTATGGGAATGTTTGACCATTCTTCCAGAAGCGCATTCGTGAGGTCAGGCACTGATGTTGGATAAGAAGACCTGGCTCGCAGTCTCCACTCTTATTCATCTTAAAGGCGTTCTATCGGGTTGAGGTCAGGACTCTGTGCAGGCCAGGTAATCTCGCTTTTCCATGTCTTTCTAGACCCTGGTTTCCGCTGGTTCGCTTGAGAAATGATCTGCTGCCATAGGCGGCCAGGGAGTGAACACTCTTTGATTTACTCTATGGCCGTGGAGAAACGGACCTCACTTTCGGTCCAGGCTGGAAGAAAATACTTTTTTTTTTTTTTTTTTTTAGCGAAAGAATAAAAATGGTTTTATTTTTTACTTTTGCTTTTAAAGGTAAAGAGATTTGAGGTCTTTTTGACCCCAGATCTCTTCATACAGAGGACCTGTCATCCTTATTTCTATTACAAGGGATATTTACATTCCTTGTAATAGGAATAAAAGTGATAAAAAAAAAATAATAATAATAAATTAAAGGGACAATGTAAAAATAAAAAGTAAAATAAATAAGGTTTAAAAATAAAAATTGAAAGTGCCATCATTTCTCCGTGCTCATGCGCAGAAGCAAGCGCATATGTAAGTCGCGCACGCATAAGTAAACAATATTTGAACCACACATTAGGTATCGCTGTGAACGTTAGAGCGAGAGCAATCATTCTAGTGCTAGACCTCCTCTGTAACTCTAAGGCTCCATGTACACGGGACTTTGTAAATGGCCGTTTAGGAGCAGTTGGGCGTTTTTTTCAGAAGCCCCTGAACCCACCTGCATGTTATCTTATCTGTCCATGTACACAGGGTTGTTTACAGTCATTTGCAGGCAGTTGAGTTCAGGGATGTTTTTTGGAACGCAATTATTTGCGTTCGAACGTGTGTTTCCCGGCGTTTCAAGCGCAAAAACGGGACCGAACGTGATGAAGTACGTTCAGCCACGTTATACGTTTTTTTTTTTTTCTTCCATTCAAAATCAATGGTTCCCTATTGATTTGAATGGAAGTCGCACCGCAAGTTGGATCAGGATGATCCGACTTGCGCTGTGAGAATCTTGAGGGGGAACTCCACGCAAAAAAATGGGAAAAAAAAACTGCGTGAGGGTCCCCCCCAGGTTCCAAACCAGGCCCTTCGGGTCTGGTATGGAATTTGAGGGTAGCCCCACGCCGGCGTGGGGTCCCCCCCAAAATCCATACCAGACCCTTATCCGAGCACGCAGCCCAGTAGGGCAGGAAGGGGGAGGGGACGAGCGAGTGGCCCTGCCCCCCTGGACCATACCAGGCCACATGCCCTCAATATCGAGGGGTGTTGGTGCTTTGGGGCAGGGGGGGCTCTGCACCCCCCACCTCAAAGCACATTGCCCCCATGTTGATGGGGACAAGGGCCTCATCCCCACAACCCTGGTCGGTGGTTGTGGGGGTCTGCGGGCAGGGGGCTCATCGGAATGTGGAAGCCCCCTTTAACAAGGGTGGCCCCCCAGATCCCGGACCCCCTTCCTATGTGAATGGGTATGGGGTACATTGTACCCCTACCCATTCACCCCATAAACATAGAAACATAGAATGTGTCGGCAGATAAGAACCATTTGGCCCATCTAGTCTGCCCAATATATCTGAATCCTATGAATAGTCCCTGGCCCTATCTTATACGAAGGATAGCCTTATGCCTATCCCATGCATGCTTAAACTCCTTCACTGTATTTGCAGCTACCCAGTGGTGTATTTAGGTTTTGTGCTGCCCTAGGCCTGACTAAACTTGTGCACCCCCTAATTTACATATGACCCACCCTTCCTGTAAAGGCCACGCCCTTTACTGTTTACAACCCGCCCTGTCATCTGTGAACCACAGACCACAAGTCTATCAGTGCCTACCAGCGTAGCCTCATCAGTTCCCATACGTTCAGCCTCATCAGTGCCCATCTGTGCAGCCTTATCAGTGCAGCCTCATCACTGACCGCTTTATGGGGTTGCCAGACTGATTTGCCTCCTGGACTCTGCCCTCTGGCTCAATTCATCCCATAAGACTGGCACTATATTAAAATTGTAGCGCAAGCCGACGGAGACCCTTTTCGTGCAGGACCCGGGAGGAGGCTGTTTTTTTTTCGGGCAGGGTGCAGCTTTTTTGCTGCCCCCCTGCAAAGTGCCGCCCTAGGCCTGGGCCTTGTTGGCCTAGGCCAAGATACAGCACTGCAGCTACCACTTCTGCAGGAAGGTTATTCTATGCATCCACTACTCTCTCAGTAAAGTAATACTTCCTCATATTACTTTTAAACCTTTGCCCCTCTAATTTAAAACTGTGTCTTCTTGTGGTAGTTTTTCTTCTTTTAAATATGCTCTCCTCCTTTACCGAGTTGATTCCCTTTATGTATTTAAAAGTTTCTATCATATCCCCTCTGTCTCTTCTTTCGTCCAAGCTATACATGTTAAGGTCCTTTAATCTTTCCTGGTAATTTTTTTCCTGCAATCCATGTACTAGTTTAGTAGCTCTTCTCTGAACTCTCTCCAGAGTATCTATATCCTTCTGGAGATATGGCCTCCAGTACTGCGCACAATACTCCAAGTGAGGTCTCACCAGTGTTCTGTACAGCGGCATAAGCACTTCTCTCTTTCTACTGCTTATACCTCTCCCTATACATCCAAGCATTCTGCTGGCATTTCGTGCTGCTCTATTACATTGTCTTCCCACCTTTAAGTCTTTTGAAATAATTACTCCTAAATCCCTTTCCTCAGATACTGAGGTCAGGACTGTGTCAAATATTCTATATTCTGCCCTTGGGTTTTTACGCCCCAGGTGCATTATCTTGCACTTATCCACATTAAATTTCAGTTGCCAGAGTTCTGACCATTCTTCTAGTTTTCCTAAATCCTTTTCCATTTGGCGTTTCCCTCCAGGAACATCAACCTTGTTACATATCTTTGTGTCATCAGCAAAAAGACAAACCTTACCATCGAGGCCTTTTGCAACATCACTTATGAAGATATTAAACAAAATTGGTCCCAGTACAGATCCCTGAGGTACCCCACTGGTAACATGACCTTGTTCTGAATGTTCTCCATTGACTACAACCCTCTGTTGTCTGTCACTCAGCCACTGCCTAATCCACTCAACAATATGGGAGTCCATGCTCAATGACTGCAGTTTATTGAGAAGTCTTCTATGTGGGACAGTGTCAAAAGCCTTACTAAAATCTAGATATGCAATGTCTACTGCACCTCCACCGTCTATTATTTTAGTCACCCAGTCAAAAAAATCTATAAGATTTGTTTGACATGATCTCCCTGAAGTAACCCCATGTTGTTTTTCATCTTACAATCCATGGGATTGAAGATGTTCCACAATCCTATCCTTTAATAGGGTTTCCATTAATTTGCCTACTATTGATGTCAGACTCACTGGTCTATAGTTGCTCGATTCCTCCCTACTACCTTTCTTGTGAATGGGCACGACATTTGCCAATTTCCAATCTTCCGGGACGACTCCTGTTACTAATGATTGGTTAAATAAATCTGTTAATGGTTTTGCCAGCTCACCACTAAGCTCTTTTAATAATTTTGGGTGTATCTCATCAGGACCCTGTGACTTATTTGTCTTCACTTTAGACAGCAATCTTAGAACGTCTTCCTCTGTAAAGACACATGCATCAAACGATTCATTAGTCATCCTTTCAAGTGGAGGTCCTTCTCCTTCTTTTTCTTCTGTTAAAAACTGAACAGAAGTATTCATTAAGGCAGTCGGTTAGCCCTTTATTCTCTTCTACATACCTTCCGTCCTTTGTTTTTAATTTA
Organism: Pelophylax lessonae; assembly: GCF_965119305.1. Classification (NCBI taxonomy): domain Eukaryota; kingdom Metazoa; phylum Chordata; class Amphibia; order Anura; family Ranidae; genus Pelophylax; species Pelophylax lessonae. Next base: position 253,103,316 of record NC_138776.1, on the reverse strand, counting down.
GTTATTCCTTGTTTTAATTTCCTTTTTTCATTTATATATCTGAAGAATGTCTTATTCCCCTTTTTCATAGACTGAGCTAGTTTTTCTTCTGCCTACGCTTTAGAAGTTCTTATAACTTGCTTGGCCTCTTTCTGCCTAATCTTGTAGATTTCCTTATCTTCATTGCTCTGGGTTTTTCTATAATTAAAAAAGGCAATGTATGTAAATAACGACAGGAGACGTTTTGGAAAGTTTATTAAAAATCTTCATCCGGACTTCTCCGCTCTGGTCTTCTCCCTCTCAGCTCTTCTTGACTTCTGCTCTTTTGCTGTCCGCTCTTCTGCTGTCCAATCTTCTGCTCTTTTGCTGTTCGCTCTTCTTCTTCCTCCGGTCCTCCTCCGACGATGTCCCCGGTGATTATGCCGGTCTCTGCAGGTTGTTATATAGCCATTGTGGGCATGGTCGACAGGTGACATCATCAGGAGGCCCCGCCCCCTCATGTCACAGATGACGTCAGATGATGTAAAAAGGTAACCTGTTAAGGTGTTTAAAGTGCCCCCTATGGAGATTTTTAGGGAGTGTAGTTTGTCGCCATTCCACAAGCGTGCGCTATTTTAATGCGTGACATGTTAGGTATCTATTTACTTGGCGTTACATCATCATTCAAATTATAAAAAAAATTGGGGTAACTATTGTTTCGTTTTTTTTTTTTTATTCATTAAAGTGTATTTTTTTCCAAAACAATTGTGTTTGCAAAACCGCTGCGCAAATACCATGTGACAAAAAATTGCAATGATCGCCATTTTATTCCTTAGGGTTTCTGCTAAAAGAAAAGGTATAATGTTTGGGAGATTTAAGTAATTTTCTAGCAAAAAATACTGATTTAAATTTTAAACAAAAAATCCCAGAAAAAGCCTGGTTTGCAAGTGGTTAATCATGGAGGACCTCCATGGTTAAGCCCCGTGGGCAGGGCGAAATGTATCGGGGGGTGTTGCCTGGGTGGGGTCAGGCTGAAGCTGCCTTGTTGATTCACCTTCGGGCCAGGTTGGTGTGCAGTAGTTTTTCTTCCTTTCAAGTTTATACCACAGAGTCGATGGATAGGCTCCTTAGCCTACACCCATGAGTAGGAGTTGGAGTCGCCAGAGTTGAAGGCTGAATGTCTGGAGTGGCACCCCAAGTTTCTTAGAGTTTCTACTATACTAGACCTAAACTCCAATTTGAATAATTTCTATGTACCTGCGCAAGAGATTTCCCATAACTCTGTCCTGGAAATTACAATAAAATCTCACAGGGTCACGTACAGCAATATAATCTGGTGGAACAAGGGAGAGAGGCGCTTCTAAGTGTAGACATGTATAAAAATGTATTGCAGACAGACAGTTGGCAACTCACATATAAGGGGATGCATATGGCACATCAAAGATATTTCTTGGTAAGCCGCCATCAGTGTGTGGTCATCTGGAACTCCGTATCCAAGCACCATCCCATTCTGCTTGGTTCCAGGGAGTCAGCCGAAAGATAGAGGGGATCCGGGAGCAGAGGCTGAAGCGCTCATGGCGTGATGACGTCACTGGACGTTATGCAACGTATTCCAGAGCATGTGCACTGTGGATGTAGTGACAGTTGTGCTCCTTTTTCATGCTAACCGTGGACAGTGAACCTTATATATTAGTATGGGCGGGCCATGCTCTGAAACGCGTCGCCTAACGTCCAGTGACATCATCCCACCTCATGCTGCACTCCACCAGCGCTCCAGCCCTCGCTCCCGGATCCCCTTCATCTTACAGCCGACTTTCTGGAACCCAACAGAGTGGGACTGTGCTTGGATACGGCATTCTGGATGACCACACACTGGTGACGGCTAAAATATCTTTGATGTGCCTTATACCAGTGCTGTATCTTGGCCTAGGCCAACAAGGCCCAGGCCTAGGGCGGCACTTTGCAAAAAAAGCTGCACCCTGCACGAAAAAAAAAAAAACGGCCTCCTCCCGGCACGAAAAGGGTCCCCACCGGCTTGCGCTACACTTTTTGTATAGTGCCAGTCTTATGTGGTGAATTGGGCAAGAGGGAAGGGTCCAGGAAGCAAATCAGACTGGTACCCCCATAAAGCAGTCAAACTGCTACCTACCAGTATGATAATACCGGCCAGTCAGGACATTCGGACAGACCGCAGGCCGCCGACCACACTTATTAGCATTGGCAGCCGTAGGGCCAGTTGTATTCAGTGTGGCACTGCAGCCAAATGCTCCGCCTACTCTCCTCTGCCCCCAGGCACTGATGGGCACTCATATGCTGCACTGATTGGCACTAATATGCTGCTCTGATGGCCACTGATAAGGCGGCAATGGTGGGTACTGATAAACTGCACTGATGGGTACTAATGAGGCTGCACTGATAAGGCGGCACTGATATGCTGCACTGATGGGCACTGATGAGGCTGCACCGATGGGCACTGATGAGGCTGAACTTATGAGAACTAATGAGGCTGCACTGATAGACTGTAGTTGTGGTCTATGATTTACAGATGACAGGGCGGGTCATAAACAGGAAGGGGTGTGGCCTTTACAGGAAGTGGTGTGTCGTATTTTAATCAGGGGTTTAACAAGTTTAGTCAGGCCTAGGGCAGCACAAAACCTAAATACGCCACTGCCTTATACATCCACTTATATGTGAGTTGCCAATTGTCTGTCTACAATAAATTTTTATACATGTCTACACTTAGAGGTGCCTCCCTCCTTCTTTCTCCTCAGCTGTTGTTGGAATCTTCTTCAGGTCCCATTTAGAGGCTGCCATTAGTGGATGGACATTTATTTCCCCATTGCCATGGATGGACTAAAGCCTCGTACACACGCAACGAATTTCCGCCGACCGGTCGTCCATCTTTTGTCCAGAGTGGTGTCTGTTGGTTGGAATGTGCTCTAAACTGCACACAAATTTTCCCGTACGACAGATTTCTACTTCAGAAGTGATGTCAAGTGTTGGATTGCTTTCTTTGTGTTCTTCCTTCTCTGAGCATGCCCAGTCTTGCTCATAAGATTTTTCCCTGTCGAAATCTGTACTGACTGCACGAAAATCGGACGTGTTTTGACGGAGGACAAAAATTTTATAGCCTGCACACCAGAATTTTTTCGGCCGAAAAGTCGGAGTCGGTTGTCGGAAGCATCATACTAACATGCCGAAAATCGGCAGATCGGTCGTCGGGCGAAAATTCCGGGCCGAATTTCGACTCGTGTGTACGGGGCTTTAATCTTTACCTTTGGCCATAACCCTCTGTACTCTGTTTGTGGACTTTGTGTTATTTAGGTGTAACTGTTTCACCACCCTTGGTTTTTATCATCGTTTTTATTATATGAGATAACTATTTTGCGCCTTCATTTCCTTTGTTTAATAAAATCTGGTAGAAGCTAGATTCCTCCTACCTAGTGTATGTCCAAAATAAAAAAAAAAATCCTTTTGGTGGGAGCTGGGCTTCAGCCAAATTTAATTCACTGCCCAAAGCAGAACTTCAACCATGAGTCACCGCATAAAACAATATAACCCACTATTCGAACCTACATCAAAACTGTTTTTGTGTGTGTTCCTGTGTGACCTGTCCAGGGCTTGTTCTTCAATCCAACCAGGGGCCAGGAATATGTTGGCTGCCGGGTGCAGCTCTCTTCCTGTGTAGATTTCCAAAAAACAACAATATCTCTCCTGCGCTCGAGTGGTCTTGCTGCCCCCCTCAGGACCAAGGGTATCCAAAAGGCACTACAAGAAAACAACAAAGAGAAGGGCACACGACCTTGTGCTTTACCACTTAAAAGTTTATTAAAAGCAAAGAAGGGTAGCGTACAATATACTCACAAACGTAGCATATGAACAAGCATATAGGAAATGGGCACCGCTCGCTTCCAGGACACTTCTCTACTGCTGGATAGCGTGATGGCGTCCTCAAAACCTGATGTGGCTTACGCGTTTCGAGGGAGGATTTTGGCTCTGAGGAAGAGGGTCCTCCCTCGAAACGCGTAAGCCACATCAGATTTTGAGGACGCCATCACGCTATCCAGCAGTAGGGAAGTGTCCTGGAAGCGAGCGGTGCCCATTTCCTATATGCTTGTTCATATGCTACGTTTGTGAGTATATTGTACGCTACCCTTCTTTGCTTTTGATAAACTTTTAAGTGGTAATGCACAAGGTCGGTGCGCCCTTCTCTTGTTGTTTTCTCTTCCTGTACAGACCTGCCCAGCACTTGCACATCATGGAAATTCTAGCTTGCTAGGACCACCAGTCACACTATAGAAAAGCGATAGAGAAATGCAGAGCACCCAATCAATCCCTGGCAGATGAAAGCTTCTCCTCTCCAAGGTGCCAAGTTCTCCACTGCATTAAAGAGGGGTTCCTGGGTGATAAGGTGTGCTAGACTTCGGGAGTATGTCCTGATGTTAGAATCTCTACTACTGAGAGATAAAAGCTAAGGTAAGAAAAGCATTTGAGGGAAATATGCACTTGGGTTAAAGTTCCACTTTAAACATCTCCCACATACACAACACAAATCCATCGAAGTCCAATGTCAATCATTTGATGTGCCACAATTTGCGGTCATTTAGTAAAATGTTTCCCACATGAGTTCTCTGATGTTCGATGACGTAGCCTCTCCGGGTAAACCGTTTCCCACATTCTAAACAGGAATACGGCTTCTCCCCAGTGTGAGTCCTCTGATGTGCAATAAGATTGGCCCGCTGGCTAAAACATCTCCCACACTCTGTGCATGAATACGGCTTCTCCCCTGTGTGAATCCTCTGGTGTTTAGTAAGAGCTGAAATAAAACAAAAACTTTTCCCGCATTCTGTACACGTATATGGCTTTCCCCCGGTATGAGCCTTCATATGTACGGTTAGGTTTCCTATTTGGGTGAAACACTTCCCGCATTCAGAGCAGGAATACGGCTTCTCAACTGTGTGGGACCGCTGGTGTGACAAAAGTTCGGCCCTCCTTGTAAAACATATACCACATATGGAACACGGGAACATTTCGCCCCTTCTGTGATCTATGCGATGGGCCGCAGGAGGTGAGCGATCAGTATAGTTTAGTTCGTGTGTAGGGGGGTCAAAAGACAGGTCTGTATTGTACGGTTCAGGATGGGAAATTGGAGAAATGGGATTCTCTCTTGAGGTATCTGCTGTAACATCATCTTCTATCAGACTGTCCGGAGAGACAATAGGATTATTCCTGCGGTCTTGTCCATCTGGCGGTAGTAAGAGATGGAAAGGAATAGAACGACCTAAAAGGCCAATAAACATAAATTAGAAAAATATTCTGAAAAATAAAAAATTAGATGGTCCTTTTTAAACTAGAATTGTGCATTAACCACTTTAGCCCGGAAGATTTGGCTGCTCAAAGACCAGGCCCTATTTTGCGATTCGACACTGCGTAAATTTAACGGACAATTGTGCGGTCGTGCAACACTGTACCCAAACGAAATTGACGTTCCTTTTTTCCTACAAACAGAGCTTTCTTTTAGTGCTATTTGATCACCTGTGCGATTTTTATTTTATTTTATTTAAACAAAAAAAGAGCGCCAATTTTGAAAAAATAACAATATTTTTCACATTTTTTTTATATGAAATTCTCAAAAAAAAAAGTAAAAATCAAAATGTTTTAACATTTTAGGCCAACTTGTTTTCTGCTGCATATTTTTGGTAAAAAAAATTGCAATAAACGTATTTTGATTGGTTTGCGCAAAAGTTACTGCGTTTACTAACTACGGGAAAGATTTATGTCATTTTTATTGTTTTTTTTTTTTACTAGTAATGGCGGCGATCAGCGATTTTTGGCGGGACTGCGACATTGCGGTGGACAGATCTGACCCCTAACTGACATTTTTGACACTTTTGGGGGTACCAGTGACATTACCAGTGACATTTTGCATTGTATCAGTGTGTTTTACATTTGAATTTGTCGCCGGTTCCACCCACCTGCGAATGTCACGTCGCAGGAGACGGAAGCCGGGGCACGGAGAGGATCGGGAGGAACATCTGCTGCTAGACACCACCGGGATACATCGCTGGATCCCGGTGACAAGGTAAGTAACCCCGCTTTCAGGATCCAGCGATGCTTCTGGCGGTACGCCGAGTGTGGCTCGGGGTTACCGCTTTTGGCTCTGAAATTTAACCCCGAGCCACGCTCGGGAATACCGCTAAGAAGGTTAATCCCCTTTGGAGCACATCTTTGAAGAATTTTGGTTTTATACTCCCTTCATTCAAAAGGACTTTTTGTTCATACTCACTTTTGCAATTTAAATTATGATGATGTACCTGTATGTATACGTATTTTTCCTAGTTTTTATGAGTTTTTCACGGATTATCACATATTCGTTATTTATTTATGCTGCACATTTTGTCTATACCCATATATTGTTTGCACTGGTTCAAGTGTTGTGCTGGCTCCTGTCCTTCTTTTTTGGACACTAGCGCGGTAATTTCTCTATATTTTTACTTAATAAAAATTGCCCGGACCAGCTGTCAAACTAAGGTATGTGTCTTGGGAGCTGACATAGACTCCTGTATGAATGAACCCTGCAAACAGGGGTTGCAGGCTTCATTCATAAAAGGGCCATTCAGACAGGGGCGACACGACTTGCCGGGGCGACTTGCACTGACTTTATATCATTGAAGTCAATGCAAGTCGCCTCCAGGTTGCCCCAAAGTAGTGCAGGACCCTTTTTGTAAGTCGGAGCGACTTGTGTCGCTCCTATTAGAATGGGTCCTGTGCTAATCTATGGCAGGCGACCCACTGCGACTTGTCAGGTGACCAAGTCGCGCTAGTGTGAATAGGGACTTAATGCACTGTGACAATATTATTGATAAAAATAGTTTAATAAAAATGAAAGAAATGTCCTATGATCTTTCCATAATGTCAGTTTTGACCAAAGAAAATTCATAACAAACTTACCATTTTAACCCCAATATTAGCTATAATTACTTCAGTATTAATTCCTTCTTCCCCTAAGCCTTAAAGGAGAAGGACAGCCAAAGCTTGTGAAGCCCGCTGTCGGCTGATGTTACAGAGCGGGTCTAGGCTCGGGAAATATTGCGACAATATAGTCGGGATTCGCTCACATCCCTAGACCAGCACCCGGCTCACTGAGCCGCTGAGAGCCTGAGCTAGCCGCTACTGTATAAGTACTATATAAAAATCTGCTATAAGTACTATGCAAAAGTATAAGTACTATATAAAGAGCCGCTATAAGTACTATATAAAAAGACGCTATAAGTACTATATAAAAAGCCGCTATAAGTACTATATAAAAAGACGCTATAAGTACTATATAAAAAGACGCTATAGGTAATATATAAAAAGCAGCTATAAGTACTATATAATAAGCCTCTATAAGTACTATATAAAAAGCCACTATAAGTATTATATAAAAAACCACTATAAGTACTATATAAAAAGCCACTATAAGTACTATATAAAAAGACGCTATAAGTACTATATAAAAAGACGCTATAGGTAATATATAAAAAGCCGCTATAAGTACTATATAATAAGCCTCTATAAGTACTATATAAAAAACCGCTATAAGTACTATATAAAAAGCCACTATAAGTATTATATAAAAAACCGCTATAAGTACTATATAAAAAGCCGCCATAAGTACTATATAAAAAGACGCTATAGGAACTATATAAAAAGCCGCTATAAGTACTATATAAAAAGCCACTATAAGTACTATATAAAAAGACGCTATAGGTAATATATAAAAAGCAGCTATAAGTACTATAAAAAAGCCCCAATAAGTACTATATAAAAAGCCGCTATAAGTACTATATAAAAAGTCGCTATAGGAACTATATAAAAAGCCGCTATAAGTACTATATAAAAAGCCTCTATAAGTACTATATAAAAAGCCGCTATAAGTACTATATAAAAAGCCGCTATAAGTACTATATAAAAAGCCTCTATAAGTACTATATAAAAAGACGCTATAGGTAATATATAAAAAGCAGCTATAAGTACTATAAAAAAGCCCCAATAAGTACTATATAAAAAGCCGCTATAAGTACTATATAAAAAGTCGCTATAGGAACTATATAAAAAGCCGCTATAAGTACTATATAAAAAGTCGCTATAGGAACTATATAAAAAGACGCTATAAGTACTATATAAAAAGCCGCTATAAGTACTATAAAAAAGCCCCAATAAGTACTATATAAAAAGCCGCTATAAGTACTATATAAAAAGCCACTATAAGTACTATATAAAAAGACGCTATAGGTAATATATAAAAAGCAGCTATAAGTACTATAAAAAAGCCCCAATAAGTACTATATAAAAAGCCGCTATAAGTACTATATAAAAAGCCGCCATAAGTACTATATAAAAAGACGCTATAGGAACTATATAAAAAGCCGCTATAAGTACTATAAAAAAGCCCCAATAAGTACTATATAAAAAGCCGCTATAAGTACTATATAAAAAGCCACTATAAGTACTATATAAAAAGCCACTATAAGTACTATATAAAAAGACGCTATAGGTAATATATAAAAAGCAGCTATAAGTACTATAAAAAAGCCGCTATAAGTACTATATAAAAAGTCGCTATAGGAACTATATAAAAAGCCCCAATAAGTACTATATAAAAAGCCTCTATAAGTACTATATAAAAAGCCGCTATTATTATTATATAAAAAGCCTCTATAAGTACTATATAAAAAGCCTCTATAAGTACTATATAAAAAGACGCTATAGGTAATATATAAAAAGCAGCTATAAGTACTATAAAAAAGCCCCAATAAGTACTATATAAAAAGCTGCTATAAGTACTATATAAAAAGTCGCTATAGGAACTATATAAAAAGCCGCTATAAGTACTATATAAAAAGCCACTATAAGTATTATATAAAAAACCGCTATAAGTACTATATAAAAAGCCTCTATAAGTACTATATAAAAAGTCGCTATAGGAACTATATAAAAAGCCGCTATAAGTACTATATAAAAAGCCCCAATAAGTACTATATAAAAAGCTGCTATAAGTACTATAAAAAGCCCCAATAAGTACTATATAAAAAGCTGCTATAAGTACTATATAAAAAGTCGCTATAGGAACTATATAAAAAGCCGCTATAAGTACTATATAAAAAGCCACTATAAGTATTATATAAAAAACCGCTATAAGTACTATATAAAAAGCCTCTATAAGTACTATATAAAAAGTCGCTATAGGAACTATATAAAAAGCCGCTATAAGTACTATATAAAAAGCCGCCATAAGTACTATATAAAAAGCTGCTATAAGTACTATAAAAAGTCGCTATAGGAACTATATAAAAAGCCGCTATAAGTACTATATAAAAAGACGCTATAAGTACTATATAAAGAGCCGATATAAGTATTATATAAAAAGTTCAATTTCTCTTCTGGTTGGGTTCCTTTCTCAGTCAAGCTGTACAGAGGGAATTTGTGAATATTTTTCTTATCTAGTGTTTACCTGTGTTAATCGCTACAGGAATTTCCTCCTCTTCGACCTTCACATGTACATCTTCCTCATCCTCAGTTTTGACATCTGTGTGATCCTTTCTGGTGTCATCGCCATCTGGGAATAAATAAGTAATAATCTGATAGACACGCTAGACATTGATTTGATATGTCTATATAGGGGCATTGGCTTAAAGTGGATGTAAACCCTTCCATATACCCAGTGCAGTGACAATCCTCAGGTGATACACAGAGATTAAATAAATCCACCTACATAAGTTGTACCTGTTTATCTGTAGTCTTCCCTTCTCTACAACCATTCAAAGTCCAGAATTTATAAAGGTTGTCTGAGAATTCAGAAAAAAAGGGGGCGGAGAGCTGAAGTCAGGGCCATCTTTAACACAGGGCAAAAGGGGCAGCTGTCCCGGAGCCAGTCATTGTTGTGGGGCCCAAAGCAGTTGCCCCTTGAGCCTGCACTGTCTGCAAATAGCTGAAAAGTGGATTCGGGAGGGCCCACGAAAATATTTGCCCAGGGTCCAATCAATATTAAAGACGGCCCAGGCTGAAGTTACACAGAGCTGAGTGACGAGAGCTCTGAGAGATGATTGGAGGGAAGGGACACACCCCCCTTCACACAACACACAGGAACAGAGCTGAGGCTGTCAATCACAGGTTGTGTGATGGCGATCCCTCCCCTGTCACCTTTTTTCTCCTGGTGTCAGGAAAACTTGTCAGATGTAATTCATTCTGATAGCAGAGGAAGGAAGCAGCAGACAGAAATGGCACTTAGTGCTCTGAATAAGAAACAAGTACACCCCATAGAGAGATATGCTTTGTTCATATTTCACGTTTGAGGTTTACAACCACTTTAAAGAGGAACTTCAGTCCCCCCTTTTGAAATATTAAAAGTCTGGACTTTTAATAGACCGAACTTGCCTGTCCAGAAATCCAGCGATGTCCCCATCGGGACCAGTTCTTTGCCGGTCTTCAGGTCCTATGCTAACTGTGTGAAGCCGGCTGTGACTCCTTGAGACCTAACAGCCGGCTCCCCACTGCGCATACGTGAGCCGTGTTGCAATCTGTGAATGGTCCCGCAGCCTGTTGGGACCATTGATGTGTCCTAAGAAGCTGAAGGAGTGGGGGGGAGGGGGGGGTGTATGGGGCGGTGAACTTCCACTTGTATTGCCTAGGTCAGTGATGGTGAACCTTGGCGCCCCAGATGTTTTGGAACTACATTTCCCATGATGCTCATGCACTCTGCAGTGTAGTTGAGCATCATGTAGTTCCAAAACATCTGGAGTGCCGAGGTTCGCCATCACTGTCCTAGGTGATCCGGACGGAAGTGGGTACCTGTAAAAACAAGGTACCCCCCCAAAAAAAGGGCACAAATGTTAAAGAGGAGAGGGGGAGGATGCAAAAAAGTGGAACTTCCCTTTAACCACTTGCCGACCACCTACAGTACATTTACTGCGGCAGTCAGCCGCTCCTGTGCAAACTGACTTAGTACTACGTTGCTCGCCTAGGAGCCTGTAGGGGCCGAGCACACGCCGCATGCTCCCGCCCCTGCTCCTTCACAGGCATCCCCGTGCATGTGACCAGCGGCTCTGATGTCCACCGGTCACTCGCGATCTACCGCAGGAGAGGGAGAAAGACAGACGGATGATGTAAACACAGTCGTCTGTCATTCTCCCTTAGATCATCACTGAGGCTATGCGATCCTGCTATGTAGGATCGTATGTCTCTGTTATGATCTAACAAGCCACGCCCCTTGACAGTTAGAATCACGCCCCTAGGGACACACTTAACCCCTTGATCACTAATAAAATTAACCCCCACCTACCACAGGGTGCCAGCCAGCCACCCACCCATCACAGGGTACCAGCCAGCCACCCACCATAGGGTGCCAGCCACCCATCCACCCACCACAGGGTGCCAGCCACCCACCACAGGGGGCCAGACAGCCAGCCACCCACCACAGGGTGCCAGCCAGCCACCCACCACAGGGAGCCAGACAGTCAGCCATCCACCACAGGGTGCCAGCCAGACAGCCACCCACCACAGGGAGTCAGACAGCCAGCCACCCACCACAGGGAGCCAGACAGCCAGCCACCCACCACAGGGTGCCAGCCAGCCAGCCACCCACCACAGGGAGCCAGACAGCCAGCCACCCACCACAGGGTGCCAGCCAGCCAGCCACCCACCACAGGGTGCCAGCCAGCCACCCACCACAGGGTGCCAGCCAGCCACCCACCACAGGGAGCCAGACAGTCAGCCATCCACCACAGGGTGCCAGCCAGCCAGCCACCCACCACAGGGAGTCAGACAGCCAGCCACCCACCACAGGGAGTCAGACAGCCAGCCACCCACCACAGGGAGCCAGACAGCCAGCCACCCACCACAGGGTGCCAGCCAGCCAGCCACCCACCACAGGGAGTCAGACAGCCAGCCACCCACCACAGGGAGCCAGACAGCCAGCCACCCACCACAGGGTGCCAGCCAGCCAGCCACCCACCACAGGGAGCCAGACAGCCAGCCACCCACCACAGGGTGCCAGCCAGCCAGCCACCCACCACAGGGTGCCAGCCAGCCAGCCACCCACCACAGGGTGCCAGCCAGCCACCCACCACAGGGTGCCAGCCAGCCAGCCACCCACCACAGGGTGCCAGACAGCCAGCCACCCACCACAGGGTGCCAGCAAGCCAGACATTAAGCATTAAACAAAAATTAACAAGTTCTGTACCAGATTTGTGCCAAAAATTGTGTTTATTTTTTAAAACTTTAAATATACAAAATATCGGCCCATATCAGCCGATACCGATACGTTGTGACCAAAATATTAGTATCGGCCCTGAAAAACTGTATCAGTCTATCTCTAGTTCGCATGTTTATCAGCTTAAGCACATTGTGTTTGTCTATTGTTGTGACATAGATTAGGATCAGATCACATTTTATGGCAAATTACTTAAAGCGGTAGTATACTACGCTTTTTAATTTTTACCTACAGGTAAGCCTATAATGGGGTCAAGAACTGTGGAGCCTGTCCCTTTATGTGGCACAGAAAAAGAGAAGTAGTAGGATCAGACGTTCGCTGTCATAAGATCAAACAATTTATTAACTGTGGAACCAACTGCTTGATCTATGGTTTGATTTGCCCGTGTGGTTTGTTATATGTGGGACGAACTATACGCTAGAGGTCGACCGATATCTTTTTTTTTCATTGCCGATACCAATATTTTGGTCATCGCGTATCGGTATCGGCTGATATTTTCGTACATTTAAAAAAATAATCTTTTTTTTTTTACTTGACAGGTACTTTTTTGGAGGGATCTGGGGGTCTTCGGTGGCTGTGCAGGCTGGTTGCCTGGGTGTCCTGGTGGGACGGAAGACCCAGACGAGCCGCAGAAGGCGGCGGGAGGTCTCTTCCCGCTCCGTGTAATGACAGCCGAGCGGCTTCTCAGCCGCATTCGGTTGTCATTACAAGACAGCCGACCGTCGGCTATGGAGGCCGGTACCGGGGTGATGCCTCTAGCTGCAGGCATCACTCCAGTACAAGCACTTTCCGAAATATCGGCAATATTGGTAACCTCCGGGGCCGATTCCGATATATCGGGGAAAGTGCATATCGGCCCTCGATATATCGGCTGTGCCGATAATCGGTCGATCCCTACTATACGCCCCCTGAGAGTGAGGTAATGTCGACAGGTACTCTTGTGGAGGGATATGGGGGTCTAAAAAACCCCAAACCCCTCCTCTGCACTTAAAGCTTTCAAAACACCAAGTTTGGCTGTTTTGAATGCTGTAAGATTTTTAATTCGTCGCTGCCAGTACCCGGAAGTGATGTCATAACATCACTTCCAGGTACTCGGTGGCGCTGAATTAAAAAAAATGGAGACTTGGTCAGACTGTGGCGGTGAAGGTAGGATGCCCGGGTCTTCCGGTGGGACAGGAGACCCAGGCGAGCCGTGGAAGGCGGCGTTTGGGGGGGGGGGGGGGTGGTCGAACTAAAAGACCCCAAACCCCTGCTCTGCACTTAAAGCATTAAAAACGCCAAGTTTGGCTGTTTTGAATGCTGTAAGATTTTGAATTTGGTGCCGCCAGTACCCGGAAGTGATGTCATGACATGATGTCGGAACGTCCCCTACCGCTCCTTGGAATGACAGAGGTGATAAGTAGGGATCAAGATGATGGAGTGAGGTTCCAGAAACTGTGTAGAAGGGAATCATATTGGATTTTTACCCTGGGGTCTTTAGGACCTGGGGGTCTAAATGAGGACCTTGAGATCCATGGGGTCATGTAAGGCCGAGTAGTCTCTGTATTTGTGTTTTGGCTAGATTGATCTCATGGGCCAAACAGTAGCCTATGTTGCATGGGTGTATGGTATAGGGGTCGACTGATTATCGGCAAAGCAGATATATCGAGGGCCGATATGCACTTTCCAAGGTGGCCGATATTACCGATATTTCGGGAAAGCGCATGTACCAGAGTGATGCCTGTAGCTAGAGGCATCACCCCGGTGCCGGCGTCCATAGCCGACGGTCGGCTGTCTTGTAATGACAACCGATGCGGCTGAGAAACCTCTCGGCTGTCATTACAAGGAGCGGGAGGGGACGTCCCCCCCCCTCCTCCCACCACCTTCCGCGGCTCGCCCAGGTCTCCTGTCCCACTGGGACGCCGAAGACCAGATCAAAGCCGCATTCGGCTCTGATCGGGTCTCCATGCAAAAACCCGGAAGTGATGATCACTTCCGGGTACTCGGCACCAGATTCAAAAACATTACAGCATTCAAAACAGCCAAACTTGGTGTTTTGAATGCTTTTAAGTGCAGAGGAGGGGTTTGGGGTCTTTTGGGATCCCTCCACAAGGAGTACATGTGAAAAAAATAAAATAAAAATTTTACGTCCGAAAATATCGGCCGATACCGATATCCAAAATATTGGTATCGGCATTAAAAAAAAAAAAGGATATCGGCCGATCACTACCTTAATTACTCCCCGAAGTGGCACAGTCTGACAGAGGAGGGGGGAGAAGAAGAGATTGTTGTAGTGACTGAACAAGGAGAATCTGCGACCCATCTCTAGATTTACTGTTTATTACTCACCTGTGCTGATCTCTGGAGGAACTTCCTCTTCTTTACATGACTCATCGATGCTCACACATAGCTCTTCTGTTTCCTCTCTAACTTCAGGTCTACAATCAGTCTGGTTTACCTCAAGCATTTCCTGCGTGAGAACAAGAAAAATTCTTTCAAGATGTATCGCTGTAGATGATAAAAAGCTAAAGTCATTCTAAAGGAATTTCTATTTTATATATACTAAACCTACCTGCTCTGTGTAATGATTTTGAACAAAGCAGCACCAATCCGCTTCTGGGGTTCCCTGCTGGCGCTCTTGCCTCTCCCCCCCCCTTCTTCTGAGTGCCCCCCTAGCAAGCTGCTTGCTAGGGGGGCACTTTTGTGGACTCACTCCTGAGCCACGTTCTATGTGTCCATTGACACATAGCCCCACACCCCTGCTCTCTCCTCACTGGCTGCGACTGACAGCTGAAGGAGCCAATGGCTCCTGCTGCTGCTGCCTCTGTGTCCAGTGAGGAGAGAGCAAGCAGAAAGAGCTGCTGCTCTCGGGCACAGCTGTAGATCAAGAACAGGCTCAGGTGGGGCTGGGGGGGGGGGGGGCATAGCTGGTTTAGAACTACCTTAAGGCCCCTTTGACACTTGTGCGACTTGAAAGTCGCACGATTTTGACTGGGCTTGAAGCAATGTCTATGGCTTTGATCCTCAAAACGCATTAAAATCGGGCCAAAGTAGTGCAGGAACTACTTTGAAGTTGCTGCAACTTTAAGTTGCACATATATGAATGGGTATCATTGGAAAACATGGCGAACGACATGCCGTGCAACTCTGATGTCCAAAATTGCATGACAAGTTGCACAAGTGTGAAAGGGGCCTAACCACTTCTGGATCAGAAGATTTCCCCCCTTAGGGATCAGGCCATTTTTTTGCAATTCGGCACTGCGTTATTGTAACGGACAATTGTGCGGTCGTGTGACACTGTACCTGCTGCCTCGGTGTCCAGTGAGGAGAGAGCAAGCAGAAAGAGCTCCTGCTCTCGGGTACAGCTCTGGATCAAGAACAGGCTCAGGTAAGGCCGGGGGGACATAGCTGGTTTAGAACTACTTTAACCACTTCTGGACCGGAAGATTCCCCCCCCCCTTAATGACACGGCCATTTTTTTGCAATTCGGCACTGCGTTACTTGAACTGACAATTGCGCGGTCGTACGGCACTGTACCCAAATAAAATTGATGTCCTTTTTTTCCCCCACAAATAGATTTCTTTTGGTGGTATTTCATCACCTCTGCAATTTATTTTTTACGCTATAAACAAAAAAAAAGCAAAAATTCGGAAAAAAAAAACAAAAAAAAAAAACAATATTTTTTACTTTCTGCTATATAACATTCCCAAGAAAAAAAATGTAAAAATGAAATTTTTTTCATCATTTTAGACCAATTTGTATTCTGCTACATATTTTTTGGTAAAAAAAAATCCCAATAAGTGGGCGCGCGCCCGCCCCCAGGATCCCTCCCGCGGACCGCCGTGCAGGTTCAGCGATTGGCGGGTACCTGCCGGCCTGCTGCCGTATAACTGCGCCTGCTGGTCGGCAAGTGGTTAAACAGACTTTTTTTTTTAAAAACACAAAAAACCTCCACTAGAGTGCAATGAAAATGCATAGCAGATTTTGCTCTTGCTTTAAAGTGGTTGTTAGGTCACTTATATAAAATGATCTAATCCCATTCTGTAATAGAACACTAAGTGCTCCTGTGCCTGTGTTATAGAAATATTGTACCTAAATCTGAGCGTCTCCCGGCGCTCAGCTGACTCCTCAGATCTCTCCTCTTCCCGGCTGACAGTTCCAGTGGGCGGGCCCGAGCACTGCAGCTGACGTCAGCTGGGGAGGAGGGGAAGAGAGAGAGAGCCGAGCAGTCACAAGATCGCCGGGAGCTGCTCATATATATGTATACCCCCAGAGACTGCCCCATAGGTGTGGTAAAGTTTTTTCCTGCCCAGTGTCCTACTCCTGTAGGGGGCAGCATAACCCAATGGTTAAGAAGAATATGCAGCTGCGTCTGTCAATGAACGATAGAGAAATTCTGTTTTTCATTCCATCTACCTGATAATCCTGGAGGATCTTGTGATGTTCCTGTATTGAATCTCGGGAATACAGAGGACTAGAACATCTCTCTGGGGTATTTCTGTTACTGGATCCATCTGTAGGAAACACACACACTGACTGAATACATTGTTTCTATGTCTTTATATCAGAGGATGTGTGTATCTAGGGGGATCCTCAATACAAGAAATTAATGTCTCCTGTTACCCGGTGATGTAAGGGGGGGCCGGTCCTCCATCATGGCGTCCTTGTAGAGGTCCTTGTGTTCTTCTATATACTCCCACTCCTCCATGGAGATACAACCTGTGAGATCCTGACACCTCATAGGAACCTGACACACACAATGATACAGTCACCATCCCTTGTCTGTTACTGGATAATGTCCCAGAATTCCCGGCACCGCTCACCTCTCCTGTCAGCAGCTCAACGATCTCACTGGTGACTTCTTGAACCTTCTTGTTCATTTTCAGGGAGTGGAATGGAGGATCTACAACAGGGTTTTGGGTCTTCCTCATGTTGGATGCCACCAAGCCTTTAGATAACTTGAAAGCTATATAATTCTAAATTTAAGGCCAAAATATGAAGTTATGCCACCATCCAAGCAGTGTTTTACATTGTAATTTCATTATAATGTATGCCATTACCATATATGTATATCAGTGCTTTGTCTAGTCTGTTTTATTAAATAGATGTCATGTGACCTCCCAGAATCCTCCTCTCCTCTCCGGTCAGCTCTGTGTTTTATTAATAGAGATAAGAGTGATGTCATGTGACCTCCCAGAATCCTCCTCTCCTCTCCGGTCAGGTCTGTGTTTTATTAATAGAGATAAGAGTGATGTCATGTGACCTCCCAGAATCCTCCTCACCTCTCCGGTCAGCTCTGTGTTTTATTATTAGAGATAAGAGTGATGTCATGTGACCTCCCAGAATCCTCCTCACCTCTCCGGTCAGCTCTGTGTTTTATTAATAGCGATAAGAGTGATGTCATGTGACCTCCCAGAATCCTCCTCACCTCTCCGGTCAGCTCTGTGTTTTATTAATAGAGATAAGAGTGATGTCATGTGACCTCCCAGAATCCTCCTCACCTCTCCGGTCAGCTCTGTGTTTTATTAATACAGATAAGAGTGATGTCATGTGACCTCCCAGAATCCTCCTCACCTCTCCGGTCAGCTCTGCGTTTTATTAATAGAGATAAGAGTGATGTCATGTGACCTCCCAGAATCCTCCTCACCTCTCCGGTCAGGTCTGCGTTTTATTAATAGAGATAAGAGTGATGTCATGTGACCTCCCAGAATCCTCCTCACCTCTCCGGTCAGGTCTGTGTTTTATTAATAGAGATAAGAGTGATGTCATGTGACCTCCCAGAATCCTCCTCACCTCTCCGGTCAGGTCTGTGTTTTATTAATAGAGAGAAGAGTGATGTCATGTTACCTCCCAGAATCCTCCTCACCTCTCCGGTCAGCTCTGTGTTTTATTAATACAGATAAGACCTATGTCATGTGACCTCCCACAATCCTCCTCACCTCTCCGGTCAGCAGGTAGATGATCTCCAGGGTGAGGTTTAATATCCTCTCGGTCATGTGACTCCACTCCTTCTCCATACTTAGGCGATCTATTTTCAGATGTTTCCTCATGGACAGTATTTTGCCTTCAGTTGAGGCTCGTTTGCTCTAGCATGCACTACAAATCAGAAATGAGAACAAATACATTAAGGCATAAGTAATTTGACAGGTCTTTATTGTAGAGGACGTACCTCATGAGAGTGAGCACTCTATATAATAGGTAATGCAAACCAGTACCTACATATAGCTACAATATAGTCAGTCCTTCACATCACTTGTCTGTGTGAGATTTTACATATAGGAAAGATCATAAACATTTTTTAATCTTTATCAGTGGTAAAAAAAAAAATAGATGGATTGCCAAGGATTTCTGTAGTTTGGGATGGAGTGACGAAAAGTCAGAACTTCTGCTTTGGGTGAAACATGAGAACGACATGAGTAAAGGTTTTAGAGTACAAGAGTTTTTATTCCATCGATTCATCCAAAAGCCAACCTGTTTCATGGGATAATGGGCTCCCCCTTCATCAAGGCCTAAAATGCTGGTTTGAAATAAGTGTTGGACTCAGAGGCTGTGGCAAACGTAGAGATGTCCTCCACATATGGTGGACTTGCCCATTCCTAACTGGGGGTCTTTGGACTTTTGCATATCTTACTCCACCTTCCCGTTCACAGGGATGCAAAGCTGGTCTTATCACACTGCCCTGTGCAGGGATTATTCTCCTACCCACGAAAAACTGGCCACCTATCTTTTTCTATAGGCCAAACATACCATAGCCAAGGCCTGGAAAAAAAAAACATTGTTTCATTTGCAGAAGTGAAGGACTGTTTGACCACCATGATGATCAATGAAAAGATGTCCATTATTTTACATGACTCCCATTCTAAATTCTTTAAAAAAATGGGGACCTTGGCTATCTTACGCTTTCTCCACGCTACACCGAGCCAGCTTAGGCAACTCATTTACTAGTTGACTAATGATCGAGATTGCATGATTCCCCGCTTCCCCACCCCTTTCCTCCAACCCCCCTAAGCCAATAGTTTAGGGCCATGGTTTAAAACTTTCATATACACTCACCTGACACTTTATTGGGTACACCTTGCTAGTACCAGGTTGGACCCCCTTTTGCCTTCAGAACTGCCTTCATTCTTTGTGGCATGGATTCAACAATGTGTTAGAAACGTTCCTGAGATTTTGGTCCATATTGACATAATAGCATCACGCCGCATCTGTCAGTCACTGCTCTCCAGTAGAGACGGGCTCGGACGGGTTCGAGGTTTCCATGTGCCCCAATCCGGCCAGGAAGCTGACACTGCACTCCGCTAATCACAGGCACTGAGACATTTCCCGATCTGTCTCACTGTCTGTGATTAGCGGAGTGCAGTGTCGGCTTCCTGGCGGGATGGGGCACATGGGAACCTCGAACGACCCCATCTCTACGGGATCGGGCACATGAGAACTCCCCACACCCCCCGAGCCCATCTCTACTTTCCAGTCTGCTTCTGCAGCGCTCACTGTAGAAGGGGGTGGCTTCAGCAATCAGCTGCAAGCTGGCAGGCAGAGCCAGCTGTCAATCAGGCACCTGGGTGGATCCTGACAATATTGTCAGGATCCTTCCAGAGACTGGAGTGGCTTTGTAACATTGGAGGATAGCAGGCAATAGCCACTATAAGCTACAAAAGGTAAGTGCACTCCTGTGACCAAAAAGAGAATTACGGCCATAAAAGTCACTGCTCTCCAGTAGAGATGGGCTCCAGGGTGTTCGAATTCCCATGTGCCCCAATCCGGCCAGGAAGCTGACACTGCACTCCGCTAATCACAGGCACTGAGACTTTTACTGATCTGTCTCACTGCCTGTGATTAGCGGAGTGCAGTGTCGGCTTCCTGGCGGGATGGGGCACATGTGAACCTCGAACGCCCCCGAGCCCGTCTCTACTTTCCAGTCTCACTGGAGAAGGGGGTGGGCATAGTTGGCTTCAGCAATCAGCTGCAAGCTGGGAGGCAGAGCCAGCTGTCAATCAGGCACCTGGGTGGATCCTGACAATATTGTCAGGATCCTTCCAGAGCCTGGAGTGGCTTTGTAACATTGGAGGATAGCAGGCAATAGCCACTATAAGCTACAAAAGGTAAGTGCACTCCTGTGACCAAAAAGAGAATTACGGCCATAAAAGTCACTGCTCTCCAGTAGAGATGGGCTCCGGGGTGTTCGAATTCCCATGTGCCCCATCCGGCCAGGAAGCTGACACTGCACTCCGCTAATCACAGGCACTAAGACTTTTACTGATCTGTCTCACTGCCTGTGATTAGCGGAGTGCAGTGTCGGCTTCCTGGCGGGATGGGGCACATGGGAACTCGAATGCCCCTGAGCCCAGTCTGCTCCTGCAGTGCTCACTGGAAAAGGGGGTGCACATAGCTGGCTTCAGCAATCGGCTGCAAGCTGGGAGGCAGAGCCAGCTGTCAATCGGGCAGCTGGGTGGATCCTGACAATATCGTCAGGATCCTTCCAGAGCCTGGAGCGGCTCTGGGACGTCAGCGGATAGCAGGCAATAGCCACTATAAGGCTGACTCTGCGTGCGCCTGCGCGATACGGCGCCGTCCCTACGATACCTTTTAAACGCAGGGGAACAATGCTTATAAATCCCCTCTACAACAATATTTATCTCTATAGAGACCCCAAAACAGCAAAGGGAACTGACCCCTGACTATAGAGGACAAATGACTCCCTCCCCACCCCCTAATACCACCCAAGCCCCCTTATTCCCCACAATAAGAAGATAATATCACCTCCTTCTCAATGAGTCCCTCCAACCTCATATCAGGAAGCTGCTTCGATCACAGAAACCCCTCCCCCCTCCTCTTCCGGGGTACAGCAACACAACTCCTCCTGTGAAAAGCACCACCGTATAAACTCCCCATATTTACATTTATATAGACTTTATACATTTCTTTTATTCAAATATTAGATATCTGGTGCGCTACAAACTAATATGTTCACACAGTCAGCCGCCTGAACCAAGAAGGCTGAGTGTCTGCGCTACGAGAAAATGGCCGCCACTGATCTGCCAGTGTCACCTCATCGGCCAGCGTTGCTAAGGAAACCAGGAAGCGGCTGGGCGACCGCGCAACGCACAAAGCGGAAGTGTAAGAGACACAGACCGGAAGTAGCTCCCGCTGTACAGAAATAATAGAAATATAAACAATAACCGAGATCTATGCCGATGTTAATTAAACGATTATTATACGATAAATAATAATAATTAATAATAAATAATAATTATAATAATAATAATAAGTAATAATAAATTATTATTATTATGAATAATAATAATTATACGAATATTATACGATAAATAATAATAATTAATAATAAATAATAATTATAATAACAATAAGTAATAATTAATAAATTATTATTATTATTATGAATAATAATAATAATAATTGTACCAATATTATACGATAAATAATAATTAATAATAAATAATAATTATAATAATTATTAATAATTAATAAATTATTATTATTATTAATAATAATTATTATTATACGAATATTATACAATAAATATTTTTTATTGTTAACTAAGTAGACACTGAATATGCGATACTCAGATGTGATTGTCCTAATCCTAATCAGAATGAAAAAAAAAATACATTTACATTAAAAAAAATAATAATAGTAACAATAATATTGTAATAATTCAAAACAGCCATTATAGTTAACCAAAAGCTTTTATCACTAGTATAATTTATTAAAAAAAAAAAAAAAAAAAAAAAAAAAAGATATACATTATAATTATAATAATCCAAAATAGAAAACGTTATTATTTATGATAATAATATTAGTA
The DNA here is from genome assembly GCF_965119305.1 of Pelophylax lessonae. Lineage (NCBI taxonomy): Eukaryota > Metazoa > Chordata > Amphibia > Anura > Ranidae > Pelophylax > Pelophylax lessonae. The sequence goes on along the minus strand of NC_138776.1, from coordinate 253,081,303 downwards.
TGTCATTTTTTAATTATATAAATGTATACTAAATATAAAAATATAATGTAAACATAAATATACTGATGTGAATGTACAATGTATATGTAAAAGCGCTGTGTAAATTGACAGCGCTATATAAGTACCTGAAATAAATATAAATATATAAACATAAATATATGTATATATATATTTTTTTAATTACCAATTTTTATTGATTTTTTCCACATAACCATAAAAGAAATAGGGTTACAGACAAGGTACATCATATAAAATCCTTATTCAATCAAAAGTCTAAAAGAGACATAAGGCTAGGGGATATGCATGAGTCACTGCAACCAAATCCTCTGAATAAAAATGATATACATTATAATTAGAATAATCCAAAACAGAAAACATTATTTATGATAATAATGTTTGTATATCATTTTTTAATTATATAAATGTATACTAAATATAAAAATATAATGTAAACATAAATATATAAACATATGTATGTATATATATATATATATATATATAAGTATATGTATGTATGTATATATATATTATATATATATATATATATATATATATATATTTTTTTTTTTTTTTATTATTTTTTTTTTTTTTTTAATTACCAATTTTTATTGATTTTTTCCACATAACCGTAAAAGAAATAGGGTTACAGACATCATATAAAATCCTTATTCAATCAAAAGTCTAACGGAGACATAAGGCTGGGGGATATGCATGAGTCACTGCAACCAAATCATCTGAATAAAAATGATATACATTATAATTATAATAATCCAAAACAGAAAACGTTATTAATTATGATAATAATGTTTGTATATCATTTTTTAATTATATAAATGTATACTAAATATAAAAATATAATGTAAACATAAATATATAAACATATGTATGTATATATATATATATATATATATAAGTATATGTATGTATGTATGTATATATATATTATGTATATATATATATATATATATATATATATATATATATATATATATATATATATATTTTTTTTTTTTTTTATTATTTTTTTTTTAATTACCAATTTTTATTAATTTTTTCCACATAACCGTAAAAGAAATAGGGTTACAGACATCATATAAAATCCTTATTCAATCAAAAGTCTAACGGAGACATAAGGCTGGGGGATATGCATGAGTCACTGCAACCAAATCATCTGAATAAAAATGATATACATTATAATTATAATAATCCAAAACAGAAAACGTTATTATTTATGATAATAATGTTTGTATATCATTTTTTAATTATATAAATGTATACTGAATATAAAAATATAGTATAAATATAAATAAATAAACATAAATATATGTATATATATATATATTTTTTTTTTTTTAATTACCAATTTTTATTGATTTTTTTTCTACATTACAGTAAAAGAAATAGGGTTACAGACAAGGTACATCATATAAAATCCTTATTCAATCAATAGTCTAACAGAGACATAAGGCTAGGGGATATGCATGAGTCACTGCAACCAAATCATCTGAATAAAAATGATATACATTATAATAATCCAAAACAAAAAACGTTATTATTTATGATAATAATGTTTGTATATAATTTTTTAATTATATAAATGTATACTAAATATAAAAATATAACGTAAACATAAATATATGTATATATATATTTTTTAATTACCAATTTTTATTGATTTTTTCCACATTACAGTAAAAGAAATAGGGCTACAGATAAGGGACATCATATAAAATCCTTATTTAATCAATAGTCTAACATAAACATAAAACTAGGGGATATGCATGAATCACTGCAACCAAATAATCTGAATAAAAAAAAAATAATAATAATAACACACAAACAGTGATTAAGGCTCGGTTTCCACTAGTGCGACTTGCGGTGCGACTTGACACATGTCAAGTCGCACAGCAAGTCAAAACCCATTGTTTTCAATGGGGCACGTTTCCACTGCCGCGGCTTCAGTTGCCGCGACCTCAAAAGTAAATCGTGTACTACTTTTGAGCGCGACTTCCCTCTATATATGAGGGACAAGTCTAACTGAAGCCGCGGTTTACTTTTGCTACGAAGTCGTGCTAGAAGTAGCACGACTTCGTAGCCGCACTAGTGGAAACCTAGCCTTAGGGAAGATAAGTATATCTTCCTGTCTAGCTGTGCAAACTCATTCTTTTAGAGCAGTGATGGTGAACCTTGGCAACCCAGATGTTCCAGATCTCTGTCTTCCTCCAGATGACCCAGCAAAATGCATGAGCAGCATGGGAAATGTAGTTCCAAAACATCTGGGGTGCCAAGGTTCACCATCACTGCTTTAGAGTATGATGCTACAAGCTTGGCACAGCTATTTATAGGCAGTTTCTCCCATTCTTCTTTGCAGGACCTCTCAAGTTCCATCAGGTTGGATGGGGAGCGTCGGTGCACAGCCATTTTCAGATCTCTCCAGAGATGTTCAATCAGGTTCAAGTCTGGACTCTGGCTGGGCCACTCAAGGACATTCAACAAATTGTCCCGTAGCCACTCCTTTGTTATCTTGGCTGTGTGCTTAGGGTCATTGTCCTGTTGGAAGATGAACCTTCCCCCAGTCTGAGGTCCAGAGCGCTCTGGAACAGGTTTTCATCAAGGATGTCTCTGTACATTGCTGCATTCATCTTTCCCTCCATCCTGACTAGTCTCCCAGTTCCTGCAGCTTAAAAACATCCCCACAGCATGATGCTGTCACCACCATGCTTCACTGTAGGGATGGTATTGGCCAGGTCATGAGCAGTGCCTGGTTTCCTTTAGACATGACGCTTGCCATTCAAGCCAAAGAGTTCAATTCTTGTTCCATCAGCCCAGAGAATTTTGTTTCTCATGGTCTGAGAGTCCTTCAGGTGCCTTTTGGCAAACCCAAGGCAGGCTGTCATGTGCCTTTTACTGAGGAGTGGCTTCCGTCTGGCCACTCTTACCATACAGGCCTGATTGGTGGAGTGCTGCAGAGATGGTTGTTCTTCTGGAAGGGTCTTCTCTCTCCACTGAAAAACACTGGAGCTCTGTCACAGTGACCATCGGGTTCTTGGTCACCTCCCTGACTAAGGCCCTTCTCCCTCGATCGCTCAGTTTGCCCGTTCTAGGAAGAGTCCTGGTGGTTCCAAATTTTTTCCATGTACGAATGATGTACCTTGATATAATCCTGTCTATGAGGTCTACAGACAATTCCTTGGACTTCATGGCTTGGTTTGTGCTCTGACAGGCACTGTTAACTGTGGGACCTAATAGACAGGTGTGTAGCTTTCCAAATCATGTCCAATCAACTGAATTTACCACAGGTGGACTCCAATCAATCTGTAGAAACATTTCAAGGATGATCGGTGGAAACAGGATGCACCTGAGCTCAGTTTTGAGTGTCATGGCAAAGGGTTGACTACTTATGTACATGAGATTTTTTTGGTTTTTTATTTTTAATAAATTTGCAAAGTTTTCAAACAAACTTCTTTCACGTTGTCATTATGGGAAATTGTTTGTAGAATTTTGAGGAAAATAATGAATTTAATCCACTTTGGAATAACATATATAAAATAATAATAATAATATATAACATAATATATAACATAATAACATCCACTTTGGCTGTAACATAACAAAATGTGGAAAAAGTGAAGAGATGTGAATACTTTCCGGATGCACTGTATGTACACCTTCGTCCGATGCCTTTTGCCACTTAAGGAGGAGCAGTACAAATGTGAAACAACCACGCATTTTTACCACCCCTCCCCCCCCAAGGGTAAGTGTAAACAAGGTCTTCGTTGTCACCGGGACAGATATACCCATTTGAAAGATTTCTCTTCACCACCTAATCTGGTGACAGACATGACATTTTGGATTTTCCATCACTGGTTACCAGGACAAATAGAAAGGGTTCACCACAGCGGGGAAACGGATAGCAAAAAGAAAAGATGGGTTCTGTCCATTTCCTACTCTATCCAAAAGTAAATTTCAAAGTTTTGCTCTCAATCAGTAGTCTCCAAACTGCAGCTCTTTGCTTGCATTTATCCGGCCCTTGGAGCACTATTCCTCCCACTGACACCAATGATGGGGCACTATTCCTCCCACTGACACCAATGATGGGGCACTATTCCTCCCACTGACACCAAAGATGGGGGCACTATTCCTCCCACTGACACCAATGATGGGGCACTATTCCTTCCACTGATACCAATGATGGGGCACTATTCCTCTCACTGACACCAATGATGGGGCACTATTCCTCCCACTGAAACCAACAATGGAACACTATTCCTCCCACTGACACCAACGGTGGGGCACTATTGCTTCCACTGACAACAATGATGGGGCACTATTCCTTCCACTGATACCAATGATGGGGCACTATTCCTCTCACTGATACCAATGATGGGGCACTATTCCTCTCACTGACACCAATGATGGGGCACTATTCCTCCCACTGAAACCAACAATGGAACACTATTCCTCCCACTGACACCAACGGTGGGGCACTATTGCTTCCACTGACAACAATGATGGGACACTATTCCTCACGCTGAAACCAATGATGGGACACTATTCCTCCCACTGACACCAATGATGGGGCACTATTCCTCCCACTGACAACAATGATGGGGCACTATTCCTCCCACTGACAACAATGATGGGGCACTATTCCTCCCACTGAAACCAATGATGGGGCACTATTACTCCCACTGACACCAATGATGGGGCACTATTCCTCCCACTGATACCAATGATGGGGCACTATTCCTCCCACTGACACCAATGATGGGACACTATTCCTCGCACTGACACCAATGATGGGGCACTATTACTCCCACTGACACCAATGGTGGGACACTATTCCTCCCACTGACACCAATGGTGGGACACTATTCCTCCCACTCACACAGGACACAGAAACAAGAGTGAGGCTGCCAATCACAGGCTGTGTGCTAGAGATCCGTCTTCTGTCACCTCTTTTCTTTTGGTGTCAGGACATCTTGTCATAGGTCCCCCATGCTGATAGCAGAGGAAGGAAGCAGCAGAGAGAAATGGCACTTACTGCTCTGGAGATAGACAAGTACACACTATAGAGGGATATGCTTTGTTTATATTTCATTTGATCCATGTATGGCTTTTAAGCACTTAAGGACTGCCCCATGTACATTTACTGCGGCAGGGCAGCCCCTAAGCGCAAAATCGCGTACCTGTACCCGTACCTGATTCTTGGTGTCAGCTCTGGAGTGCACGCTGCTGGAGCCACGCTCCCGCTGTGATTGGACACAGTGGGAGCCAATCAGCGGGTCCAACCCGCAGATCATTCGTAGGAGAGAGAACGGCAGGCTGCCTATGTAAACAAGGTAGACCGCTGTTCTGTCACAGAGGGAGAGAGATCCTGTGTTTCTGCTAATCAGGAACACAGATCTCTGTCTTCCTCCAGTCAGTCCATCCCCCACACCAGGGGCGTAACTACAGGGGTTGCAGGGGTTGCAATCGCTACCGGGCCCCATGCTCCAGGGGGCCCGGTAGCAAACCAGTGGGTGCACTTCTAGGATCTCAAAGGTCACACTTGCGACCGGGCCCTGGCATTTCACCACTGTGGGGAGGCCCCAAGATTGCAGGAAGGGGGCCCACTGCAGAACTTGTGAAAGGATCCTGATGCGGGACCATAATAAAAGGCCATGCAATGAGAGTAAAGAGCCCCAGGATTAGTGGGAAGAGCCCCGGGCTTGAAGGGAAGGGCCCCGGCCAGGGGTCTGGGGGGCCCTTCATGGTTTCTTGCATCGGGGCCCTGAAGGTTCTAGTTACGCCTCTGCCCCACACAGTTAGTAAACATTCCCAGGGAACACAGTTAACCCTTTGATTTCCCCTGATGTTAACCCCTTCCCTGCCAGTGTCATTAGTACAGTGACAGTGCATTTTTTTTTTGGCACTGATCACTGTATTGGTATCACCGGTCCCCAAAAAAATCACTGATCGCAGCCATTAGAAGTAAAAAACCATAAAAAAATAAATAGTCCATAAATCTATCCCATAGTTTGTAGACGCGATAACTTTTGCGCAAACCAATCAATATACACTTTTTGGGATTTTTTTTTACCAAAAATATGTAGCAGAATACAAATTGGCCTAAACTGATGAAGAAATTAGATTTTTACTTTTTTTTGTGGAATTTTTTAAAGCAGAAAGTAAAAAGTATTTTTTTTTTTTTTCAATTTTTTTCAAGATTGTCGCTATTCTTTGTTTCTAGTGCACAAAATATAAACCACAGAGGTGATCAAATACCACCAAAAGAAAGCTCTATTTGTGGGAAAAAAGGACACCAATTTTATTTGGGTACAGCCTTGCACGACCGTGCAATTGTCAGTTAAAATAACGCAGTGCCGTATCGCAAAAAATGGCCTGGTCATTAAGGGGGTAAAACCTTCCGGGGCTGAAGTGGTTAAGCTGGCCCTAGATGGATCAAATCTTGGCCGGTTCAGCAGGGACCAGCTGAGATTCCATCCCTCTATGGGTGGACTGATTGTACTGAAGTGGATTTATTGATTGACTTCAGTACAACCAGCATGTCATAGTTACATAGTCAGGTTGAAAAAAGACATAAGTCCACCTGGCTCGACCAATAAAAAACAGATTTGTTTTGCATGCGATTACTGCTGCCGGCTATAGCCGTTAACAGTGATCATTGTGTTCTGTTGGCATGGAAGGCTCCCTGCTGGCAGAGCACAACAGCGCTGCGGGAGGGATTCCCCCATCAACACTGACTGCGTTGATGGGGGGGGGGGGGGAAATCAAGCGATTTTCTTTCCTCCAACCAAAAAGAAAACTGCATCATCTAAGGCTTGCTTTACACCCTAAAGGGGTATTCCTCTTCCTTCTCAATGGATTGACACGGGAGTGAAGGAATGGTGGATATATGTTAGGGGGGGGGTTATGAAATTTGAAATCAAAGCCCAAGAATATTAAAATACAGCAGTCATGCCAAATCAACAACTCCTACACCTTGCCTCTGTGCAAAAGATCTACGTACCTTACCTCTGTGCAAAAGCTCTACGTACCTTGCCTCTGTGCAAAAGCTCTACCTACTTTGCCTCTGTGCAAAAGATCTACGTACCTTGCCTCTGTGCAAAAGATTTACGTACCTTGCCTCTGTGCAAAAGATTTACGTACCTTGCCTCTGTGCAAAAGATCTACGTACCTTGCCTCTGTGCAAAAGATCTACGTACCTTGCCTCTGTGCAAAAGCTCTACGTACCTTGCCTCTGTGCAGAAGGTCTACGTACCTTGCCTCTGTGAAAAAGATCTAAGTACCTTGCCTCTGTGCAAAAGATCTACGTACCTTGCCTCTGTGCAAAAGATCTATGTACCTTGCCTCTGTGCAAAAGATCTACCTACCTTGCCTCTGTGCAAAAGCTCTACGTACCTTGCCTCTGTGCAGAAGATCTATGTACCTTGCCTCTGTGCAAAATATCTACGTACCTTGCCTCTGTGCAAAAGATCTACGTACCTTGCCTCTGTGCAACAGATCTACGTACCTTGCCTCTGTGCAAAAGCTCTACGTACCTTGCCTCTGTGCAGAAGGTCTACCTACCTTGCCTCTGTGAAAACGATCTACGTACCTTGCCTCTGTGCAAAAGATCTACGTACCTTGCCTCTGTGCAAAAGATCTACGTACCTTGCCTCTGTGCAAAAGATCTACGTACCTTGCCTCTGTGCAAAAGATCTACCTACCTTGCCTCTGTGCAAAAGCTCTACGTACCTTGCCTCTGTGCAGAAGATCTATGTACCTTGCCTCTGTGCAAAATATCTATGTACCTTGCCTCTGTGCAAAAGATCTACGTACCTTGCCTCTGTGCAACAGATCTACGTACCTTGCCTCTGTGCAAAAGCTCTACGTACCTTGCCTCTGTGCAGAAGGTCTACCTACCTTGCCTCTGTGAAAACGATCTACGTATCTTGCCTCTGTGCAAAAGATCTACGTACCTTGCCTCTGTGCAAAAGATCTACGTACCTTGCCTCTGTGCAAAAGGTCTACGTATGCCCCATTCACACGGAGGGGGGAGTTTATTTGCATGCCCCCTGCAGGGTTGCATTATGCCAGCAAGAGGATGCGCAGGTGTTGTGTTCATCCCTATGCTGGCAGTCCCACAGATGTCTACCAGGACACGTGACTGCACAGACACAGCCACTGTTGTGTCATCAATGTGACATCTGTGCGGGTGCAAAGACACCAAGCCATCCAGTTCAACTTGAGTGGGTGTGCGTGTGCATTTATGTCTCTACCATTTCCCATACAGTGGGGAAAATAAATATTTGATCCCCTGCAGATTTTGTAAGTTTGCCCACTGTATCACTGTGTATTGCATTCTATAAGATGCCCCTCTAAAAGTTTATAAATTATCAACATTTCCCGCTAACACCGATTGTGGAAGGGGGTTCCACATCCTTACCGGTTTTACTGCTACAGGGCAGCGGCTGTGTGCAAGATCACGGAAATATATTTGTCCGATTCGTCTGCCACAATATCACAGTTCCGCTATAAGTCGTTGATCACCATCATTATTAGTAAACAAAATAAATAAAAATTCCATAAATCTTTCCCCTAGTTTGTAGACACTTTAACTTTTGCGCAAATCAATCAATACACATTTATTGTGATTTTTTTTTTTTTTTTTTTACCAAAAATATATATTTACATGTATTTTATAGCAGAAAGTAAAAAATTGTTTATTTTTCAAAATTGTCTCTCTTTTTTTTGTTTATAGCACAAAAGATAAAAAACGCAGAGGTAATCGAGTACCACCAAAAAAAAAAAAGCTTGATTTGTGTGAAAAAAATTCTATACATTTTATTTTGGTACAGTGTTGCAAGCCTGCGAAAATGTCAGTTACAATAACGCACTTCTGTATAGCAAACTGGCCATAAAGGGGAGGGGGGGGGTAAATCTTTCAGAGCTGAAGTGGTTAAGGTTGAACCACTTCTCATCCAGCTTCATTGAGTGACCATGTGTCCTTTTGAGCGACCTGAGACTGAATAGCTTTCTCTCTATGCTCGAATCACCATTTACATATGGTCGGTCGCACGCAGGCAGCTAGGGGGCGAGCGCTCCCACCCCCCCCTCGTCAGCGGGGAAGCCGATGCACAGGTCAGGCGGCTCCCATTGGCGCCTGACACCCGCGATCGCTCCCCGCTGAGAGAGAAGAACGGTCAGCTGTTGTAAACACAGCCGACCGTTCTTCTCCCTGGAATGATCGTAGAGCCCATGTGATCCTTCTATATAGGATCACAGGTCTCTATGGTCATTTCACAAACCACACCCCCATACAGTTAGGCCCCTAGGTACACATTTAACCCCTTGATCACCCACAGTGTTAACCCCTTCCCTGCCAGTGTTATTACAGTAGCAGTGCATATTTTTAGCACTGATTACTGTAGTAATGTCACTGATCCCCACAAAAGTGTCAAAAATGTCAGTCAGGGGTCTGATCTGTCCGCCGTAATGTCGCAGACCCACTAAAAATCGCAGATCGCCGCCATTACTAGTAAAAAAAAAAAAGCAATAAAAATGACATAAACCTTTCCCGTAGTTTGTAGACACGATAACTTTTGCACAAACCGATCAAAATTCGCTTATTGTGATTTTTTGTTTGCCAAAAATATGTAGCAGAAAACAAATAGGCCTAAAATGTTAAAAAACTTAGATTTTTACTTTTTTTTTTGGGGGAATGTTATATAGCAGAAAGTGAAAAATATTGTTTTTTTTTATTTATAGTAAAAAAAAAAAAAAAAAAAAAATCGCACAGGTGATCAAATACCACCAAAAGAAAGCTCTATTTGTGGGGAAAAAAGGACGTCAATTTTATTTGGGTACAGCGTCGCACGACCGCGCCATTGTCCGTTAAAGTAACGTGGTGCAGAATCGCAAAATATGGCCTGGTCATTAAGGGGGCAAATCCTTCCGGTCCAGAAGTGGTTAATCAAATGCTTTGGTGTCTGGAGTTTGGCTTTAATGCAAATCTATTAATTTGTCCTGCATGGATCTAAACTCAAACAGAGAAAAATCAGTGGAAGAATACTGACACCGTGACAACAATACTAACAATTTAAAGTAACAGGACATAGTTATTCTGGTTGAAAAAGACATGTGTCCATCCAGTCCAATCCAGACATGCTGACATGACATCATCCCGTTTCTCTGAAAGATAAATGAATAATTCTCTTATTCAGAACAAGCCGGAGTTTCCATGTTCGTATGGACCTGCTGATGCCGAACCAGATTCGATTTACTGCTGTAGCATTTGCCACATGCGAGACAAGAATACGGGTGGACATCAGTGTGAATTATTCGATGCGTGGCTAGCTGGGCTCTTTCACTAAAACATTCCCCGCACTGTGCACATGAAAATGGCTTCTCCCCCGTGTGTGCTCTCTGATGCGCAATAAAACGGCTTCTCTGATGGAAACATTTCCCGCACTCCATACAGGAATAGGGCTTGACGCCCGTGTGAGTTCTCTCATGTACGATAACATAGGCCTTTTCTGTAAAACGTTTCCCGCACTCTGAACACGAATACGGCTTCTCCCCGGTGTGAGTCCTCTGATGTTTGGTAAGCTGGGTTTTCTGAGTAAAACATTTCCCGCACTCTAGGCAAGGATACGGCTTCTCCCCCGTGTGAGTTCTCTGGTGTTCAACGAGACTGGCTCTCCAGGTAAAAAGCCTCCCGCATTCGGAACAGGAGAATGGCTTCTCCCCGGAGTGGATTCGATGATGTGTCATGAGGTTTCTTTTCCTATCGAAGCATTTCCCACATTCGGAGCACGAATACGGCTTCTCCCCAGTGTGCTTCTTCTGATGCTGAATAACACTGCCTCTCCGGGTAAAAGATTTCCCACACATTGTGCATAGGAACCTTTTACCCACTCTACCAGCTGTATGATCGGTGGCAGGAGTGGGGACACTGAGCAAACTCCCTGGGTGTGGAGATGGATCCGAGGAACAGTTGGCACTTGGAAGTACAGGATTAAGATTTAGAGTAATGGGATCTTCTGAAGAATTTGATGTGATATCTTCTTCTTCCACTTCTCCATCTGGAGAGACAATGGAACATATTTCTAGGTTATTCTCATTGTGTTGGCCTTCTGGAATGTAAGAAGTAAACTGGTCAGCAGTTAAAGGGTCACTAAACATACAAGTTGGTCATACACAACCTGTTTTCATGACCTACCTTATTTTAGATCCAGTGATGTCATCACAGTTGCTAAGTGTATAGCAAGTGTAGGATGCCGCTCATCCAGCCCAATACATGTAGGGGTATGTGATGGCCTCAGCTAACGTCGCTCCATGAGCCATGCCCCCTAACGTGTTTCGTCCCGTCCACGGGGCTTAGACGTAAGGTGGCCATGAGCCTTGCCCCCTACCGTGTTTCGTCCCGACCACTGGGGCTTAGTCGTGGGAGACAAGAGTAGTTTATGCATCATCAGCCATGGGAGAAGGAAGATAAACACGTATATGTGATTAATGTAAGGAAGTCAGGGGGCATGGCCTGTGGAGCAGCGTTAGCTGAGGCCATCACAAACACCTACATGTATTGGGCTGGGTGAGCAGTACTTTCTATAACCACACTTCTAGATAAGTGAAACCTGACGCCAACACTTCTTTTCTTGAGTTCCAATGGGGAAACGCACAGCTTGGGCTTGGAGAGGGACTACAAGGTTCTAAAAATCACAGTGGCTAATTGGTTAGCACTTCTGCATAGTAGCACTAGGGTTGTCGGTTTGAATCCGAACCACGGCACGACCTGCCTGGAGTTTGCATGTTCTCCCTGTGCCTCTGTGGGTTTCCTCTGTGTACTCTGGTTTCCTCCCACACGCCAAAGGCTTGCTAGTAGGGATCGCCCGATTATTGGCAAAGCCGATATATCGAGGGCCGATCTGCACTTTCCCCGATTTATCAGAATCGGCCCCGGAGGTGACCGATATTGCCGATATTTTGGGAAAGTGCTTGTACCAGAGTGATGCCTGCAGCTAGAGGCATCACCCCGGCATCCATAGCTGGCGGTCGGCTGTCTTGTAATGACAACCGGTGCGGCTGAGAAGCCGCTCGGCTGTCGTTACAAGGAGCAGGAGGGGACGTCCCCCCCCTCCAGCCCCCTTCTGCGGCTCGCCCGGGCATCCTACCTGCATGGCCGCTGAACAGAAGACCCGGTCTCTATGTAAAAACCCGGAAGTGATGTCATGACATCACTTCCGGGTACTCGGCTCCAAATTAAAAAAAAATGACAGCATTCAAAACAGCCAAATCTGGTGTTTTGAAAGCTTTTAAGTGCTGGGGGAGGGGTTTGGGGGTCTTTTAGACCCCCAGATCCCTCCACAAGAGTACCTGTAAAATAAATAAATAAATAAAAAACATTTTTAAATCTCCAAAAATATCGGCACCAATATGCGATGACCAAAATATCGGTATTGGCAATAAAAAAATGATATCGGTCGATCTCGACTTGCTAGTGGGTTGATTGGCTCCTGTCTAAATTGGTCATAACATGTGTAAGTTAGGGACCTTAGATTGTAAGCTCTTTGAGGGCAGGGACAGATGTGAATGTACAATATTTATGTAAAATCGTTAGCGCTATAAAATACATGTAATAAATAAATCACTGGATTTCTATACTTTTCTCGGCAATGCAAGCATTTCATGGCTGGTGGGAGGGGCCAACAGGGTGCTGTAAATAGCTTCACATCACATCACTAAACATCACATCACCCTGCCTCCGTACTCTTTTTATGAGCCCTCACCCCTGATGCAAAAAGTGAACTGACTCTTGGGAGGAGTTATGTAAATATCAAAACGCCTTAATGGGCAAATGGCATTCTGGAGATTCTAGGAAGATTGTATGTAGACTAGTGATCGAACGATATCGGTTTTCTGTTGCCGATACCGATATTTTGGCCAATGCATATCGGTATTGGCCGATATGGGCGATATTTTCGTACAAAAATAAATTTTTTTTTTTTATTTGACAGGTACTCTTGTGGAGGGATCTGGGGGTCTAAAAGACCCCAAACCCCTCCTCTGCACTTCAAAGCATTCAAAACGCCAAGTTTGGCTGTTTTGAATGCTGTCATTTTTTTTTTATATGGCGCCAAGTACCCAGAAGTGATGTCATGACATCACTTCCGGGTTTTTGCATGGAGACCCGTTCAGAGCCGAATGCGGCTTTGATCGGGTCTTCGGTGGCCGTGCAGGCTAGTTGCCCCGGTTTAACCGGTGGGACAGAAGACCCAGGTGAGCCGCAGAAGGCGGCGGGAGGGGGACGTCCCCTCCTGCTCCTTGTAATGACAGCCGGACGGCTTCTCAGCCGTATCGGTTGACGTTACAAGACAGCCGACCGTCGGCTATGGACGCCGGTACCAGGGTGATGGATCACTCCGGTACAAGCACTTCCTGAAATATCGGTAACCTCAGGGGCCAATTCTGATATATCGGGGAAAGTGCAGATCGTCCCTCGATATATCAGCTTTGCCGATAATCGGTCGATCTCTAATGTAGACGGCCCGTGGAGTGTGCGCAAGTAATGTTGACCTCCACCCAGAACATTGAATGTCTCACCTGGCCATCATTTATCTATAGGCCAGACAGGAACTGGGTAATAACCGCTTTAAGGCTAAAGAGGGACTTCCTGACTGTCATGGTACACAGATCAAAAACTTGAGAACGTCACCTGCATTTCTTGTTTATTACTAACCTTTGCTGATCCCTGGAAGGACTTCCTGTTCTTCCATCTTAATCTGTATTACTTCCACATTCTCTTCATCTTTGACCTCTGTCTCAGGGGATGCAGGGTCTGTGAATAAGGATGAGAGTGAAGCCCCCCTGTACTGAGATATACGAGACCCCCCAGAGAGTGTGTATGGTAACCCCCAGCTTAGCTGATCCCCCGCTCAGTAGTAACCCCCAGCTCAGCTGATCCCCCGCTCAGTAGTAACCCCCAGCTCAGCTGATCCCCCACTCAGTATTAACCCCCAGCTCAGCTGATCCCCCACTCAGTATTAACCCCCAGCTCAGCTGATCCCCCCGCTCAGTAGTAACCCAAGCTCAGCTGATTCTCTGGTTTTGATTCTCCTGGTGATGTCTCTTAGCTGGTAACACACAATGACATGATGTGAGGAGGAGAGCTGGAGTCTAATAAAGGCTGATGGCTCCTAAATCCCCCACTGGGCATATACTGCCCCCCCCCCCCCCTTATTACTGTCTACTGACAGAGGAAGGGGGAGAAGAAGATATTGTTGTAGTGACTGAACAAGGAGGATCTGGGACTCTTCTCTGGATTAAAGCCTAGTACACATTATTAGAAAATCGGACAAAAATATCCGTTTGAAGTTCTGTTCATTAGTATACTGCTTTCGAGAGCCAATGTTGACTGTTTAGATTGGGAGTCAGCAACCCATCGATCGAGGGCAGGTGACGGTTGGATCGCGTCCGTTCCTTGCCAACCCCCCAGGACCTGGACAGAAGCAGTGGCGGCATTTACTGTAACTGATCCCTTTTCCTCCTGCAGCCGCCGAAAGTTGCCTCTCCTCCTCTCCCTCCCGTTGTCTTTTAGCGGGTGCAGGAGGAAAGGGGATTGGTTTCAGTAAATGCTGCAACCCCTCCTGTCTAAATTACTCTTCCTTTTGCTGCCTGCTCCACCCTGCGTGTTCTCCTATCCCCCCTGCAGCACTGCCGACCTCCCTCCTCTCCTCTTCTGCTGACTGCTGCAGGGGATCTTTTCAGGATGGAGAGCGGGGTAGTGTCATTTACCGACCGCTTCCTTTTCTGAATGAACACAATGAGTAATCGGCACCGATCACTCACTGTGATTATTCATAGCTGAAGCTTAGTAAATTTTGTTTACTATGTTTCAGTTTGTAAATTAATAGGAAGCTCTGTAGAGAGCTATTCCTACTCATACATTCTGTGTAGCTGAGGCTGCAAAGATAGAGATTGAGTAATGTGTTCTTAATCTCCTTTCTCTGTCAGACATAAGTAAGACATCAGAGGTCTGTTTAGACCCCTGATATTACACCAAAGCCCCCCAAAAAGTGCTTCAAAAAAGGTAAAAATAAAATTGTAAAAAATAATAAATAAAAATTAGAAAAATAAAATAATAAAAATAAAAAACTACTGACACTGATCACTGCCCTACTGACATTGTCCTCTTCCCTACTGACACCAACCTCTGCCCTACTGATACGTCCATTGTCCTATTGGCACCATCCACTTTCCTACTGGCACCATCCACTGTCCTATTGATACCCTCCACTGCCCTAATGGCACCGTCCACTGCCCTACTGACACCGTCCACTGTCCTACTGGCCCCATCCACTGCCCTACTGACACCGTCCACTGTCCTACTGGCACCATCCACTGCCCTACTGACACCGTCCACTGTCCTACTGGCACCGTCCACTGCCTCACTGATACCGTCGACTGCCCTACTGGCACCATCCACTGCCCTACTGACACTGAAAATGTTATATATTTTTTTTTCACACAAATAGAGCTTTCTTGTGGTGGTATTTGATCTACTTTCTGTTATAAAAATATCCAATAAAATCACATTTCTTAATAAATTTAAGCCCAAGTGTATTCTGCTACATGTTACAAGGACTGCGAGTGATCATGGGCTGATCCTAACAACATTAGCATAGTTCTGATCGTGATCAAGATACTGATCCGTACAGACACTATACTAGCAACTTAGTGTGTGACTGATAGCGTGGTCGGAAATCTGGTGCTAAATGACACTGGCGGTGGGAATATGTCAAAACTTTTTGTTGACAGCTTCACAGCCTTTAAAATCCCATCTTCAAGAAGAGGTTGGTGAGTCAACTCTCCCATCCCATTGGGGTTGAGGTTTTTTGACACCTTTCCTCTTCTTTGTCCTTGTTTTTTTATGTGTTCTAGGTTTTAGCGTTTCTCCTTGTTCTAATCTGTGAAGGAATTTCCTCCTCCTTACATGGATCATCTCCTCTCACATATGTCTCATCCTCGTCCTCTGTACCTTCTGTTATACACTCCGTCTGGTCTGCATCCAGTATCACCTAAACAAAACCAAGAATAACCGGTACGTCTTGTCCTAATAGCAGTTGTGATTCTATAATGATCACAAAATCAACCAACTCTGCAGATAGCACAATGCTTATCGTCAAACCCTGCTCTGGGAGATAAAGAGTTAGCCTCGGTTCACACCTATGCGATGTGAGAACCACTGCGATTCCAGTGCGGGTTCCCGCATCGCATGTCACTCACCGGCGGTTCACACTGACATCTGCAAACTGCTGTGGGTGTCAAAAGGTAATAAGTAGGGACAGACCCATTATTGGCAGGGCCGAAATGCACTTTCCCGGATATATCGGTATCGGCCCCGGAACTGGCTGATAATGCCGATATTTTTGTGACATCATTCTGCCTTCTTAGGCCGCCTCCCTCACCTTGGACAGCCTCGTCTGGAGTCGGGACTAGTCTCGCGGGAGTGTATCACAGCCATACACCCACCCACAAAAGCCCAGTACCAGCCATTTTTGGTGCGAATGTGATGCGATTTCAGCCATACAGTATTGTAACGGAACCGCGACCCACAACGTGCTTGTGGGCTTCCGTCAGTATACGGCTTCCTACAGTCTGGAACATAGATAGATATTTCAGCCGCCCTACATTCAAAACTAGATGACCACTTAGCTTGTATGCATCTGAAAACAATTAAATCCTTTATTGAACAAGAAACAGACTTTTATACACTTGAGAGTATGTCAGTCACTACATGAACGATGACCCAAATATTTACCGAAAACATCACACAATGGTTAGATAACGAGGTACAGCTGAATCCCATCTAGACAAGGTTATCATTCACATGCTAATTAACTCAGCGCACTTAAACTAGACTGGGATGACAAGACTGCCCGGCAACAAAGCTAAAACAAAATACAAAATTACACATTATCCTAAGTATAAAAACAGAACAACTTTTTATACAGACAATGGCAGGAGACCCCAGTATCAGTCTGTCCTTCTCCTACCTTGAAGTACATGGAATACACATCAAAGCAATGCTTTGATTATTTAGGAGTCACAGACTTCCCGGCAACGGTCTACAACAGTCTATAGGTCTCACAGTGTAAAGTGGGATTAAATCTTTATAGTTCTTTGAGATATATTGTTGATAATTATTACTGTCCCATTTGAAGTAATCCAAACCATATTCTGTGTCCAATAAGTCCATCATTTTCTTGGCCACCCTGTGTCCCTAATAGACACAGGGTGACTTACACATAAGAGGGGCCTAGGGACCTGAGACAGGGATTTCCCAACCTCTCTAAAGTAAGCTGGGTTCCACGGCCCCCCCCCCCCCTCAACCAAAGTGACTCCCGTCACAAGTATGTATAGCCAAATTTGCATTGCATGTGATCTGTACAGCTATGCGGTGCGAATCACATGCAATGTCTGTCATCATACAAGTGTGAACCCAGCCTAAAGGTTATCTGTCAGATCTCGGGGAAACCCACCTCACATAATCAAGATGTGAGTTCATATGCTAATTTATATTTGCTTTTCATTCACACCTGATCCTCCTGAGAGATTTCCTGATGTTCCTGTGTGAAGTCCTGGGAATACAGAGGACGGGGACATCTCTCTGGTGGGTTCCCATTACTGGATCCATCTGTAGGAAACACACACACTGACTGAATACATTGTTTCTAGGTCTTTATATCAGAGGATGTGTGTGTCTAGGGGGATCCTCAATACTCTTCTTTCCTTTACAAGAAATTAAAGTCTCCTCTTACCCGGTGATGTGAGGGGCGGCCGCTTCTCCATCATGACGTCCTTGTAGAGATCCTTGTGTCCTTCTATATACTCCCACTCCTCCATGGAGATACAACCTGTGACATCCTGACACCTTATAGGATCCTGACATACTATGGTCATAGATCGGAGGATGTGTGTATCTAGGTGGATCCTCAATACAAGAAATGAAAGTCTCCTCTTACCCAGTGATGGGAGGGGCGGCCGGTTTTCCATCATGACGTCCTTCTCTAGATACTCCCGCTCCTCCATGGAGATACAACCTGTGACATCCTGACACCTTAAAGGAACCTGACATACTATGGCCATAGATCGGAGGATGTTTGTATCTAGGGGGATCCTCAATACTCTTTTCTCCTTTACAAGAAATGAAAGTCTCCTCTTACCCGGTGATGTGAGGGGCGGCCGCTTCTCCATCATGACGTCCTTGTAGAGATCCTTGTGTTCTTCTATATACTCCCACTCCTCCATGGAGAAATAGACAGTGACATCCTGACACCTTATAGGAACCTGACACACACAATGATACAGTCACCATCCAGACACATCCCTTGTCTGTTACTGGATAATGTCCCAGAATTCCCGGCACCGCTCACCTCTCCTGTCAGCAGCTCAATCATCTCTCTGATGACGTCTTCAATCCTCTTTTTGTTCCTTCTCAATAATTGTGGTGAAGGCTCTATAATGGGGCCTTGAGGATCCAGCAAGCTGGATGTGAACAAGCCATCAGATAACTTGAACGCTAGATAATTCTACATTAGGGATAAAAGACATCAAGTTATATCACCATCCCAGCTATATCAAACATTATCAGTGAATTAAAATGAATAACTTTACAAATCGTTTCCTCTCTCTATTAAGGTCTGTTTATTTTTACTAAGTAGTTACAGTAACTAGGCTAAAGAATGTCATCTCAAAAATAGGACCAAAATAGGGTCTCTAGGAAGAGAAAGAAAATAGTGTAATGCAGCATGAAGTTACCAGAATTAATTCCCTCTTCAATTAATTTGATCTGTGTTTTATTAATAGAGATAAGAGTGATGTCATGTGACCTCCCAGAATCCTCCTCACCTCTCCGGTCAGCTCTGTGTTTTATTAATAGAGATAAGAGTGATGTCATGTGACCTCCCAGAATCCTCCTCACCTCTCCGGTCAGCTCTGTGTTTTATTAATAGAGATAAGAGTGATGTCATGTGACCTCCCAGAATCCTCCTCACCTCTCCGGTCAGGTCTGTGTTTTATTAATAGAGATAAGAGTGATGTCATGTGACCTCCCAGAATCCTCCTCACCTCTCCGGTCAGGTCTGTGTTTTATTAATAGAGATAAGAGTGATGTCATGTGACCTCCCAGAATCCTCCTCACCTCTCCGGTCAGCTCTGTGTTTTATTAATAGAGATAAGAGTGATGTCATGTGACCTCCCAGAATCCTCCTCACCTCTCCGGTCAGGTTTGTGTTTTATTAATAGAGATAAGAGTGATGTCATGTGACCTCCCAGAATCCTCCTCACCTCTCCGGTCAGCTCTGTGTTTTATTAATAGAGATAAGAGTGATGTCATGTGACCTCCCAGAATCCTCCTCACCTCTCCGGTCAGCAGGCAGATGATCTCCAGGGTGAGTTTTAATACCCTCTTAGTCAGACCCCACTCCTTTTCCATTCTTGGCCAGGTGATCTATATTGTCTTCAAAAAATCTCCTGTAATATATAAAAAAAAAAAATCCAAATAAAAAAATCCAACAGAGCAAGGAGTGGTGGAGTATTCACGAAATGCAAGTGTAAGGGAGATGGTGGGGGAGGTTTGGGCACAAAAAACACCAGATTCCAGAGAGGTATGGACACAAAAATACGAGATTCTAAAGAGAAAGGGGCACAAAAGCACCAGGTTCCAGGGAGATAAAGCCACCGAATACCAGATTTCAGAGAGCAGTGGAGACAAGAACACCAGACTTTAGATAGGTAAAGGCACAAAATCACCAGATTAAAGAAAGGTATGGGCACAAGGACACCAGATTCCACAGAGGTACGAGGAGAGAATGACCAGATTCCTGAGAAGTATGGGCACAAAATTGTCAGATTACAGGGGCATTAGCACAAAAACACCAGGTTCCAGAAAGATATGGACACACAAAACACCAAAATACAGAGAAATATGGGCACAAGAATACCAGCTTCCAGAGAGGAATGGGTACAAAAACACCAGATTCCAGAGAAACGTGGGAACAAAAAGGATTTGATTTTAGAGAGGTACGAGTCATTAGATAATATAGAGGGATGGGCCACCAGATCCTAAAGAGGTGTGGGTCACCAGATTCTAGAGAGGTATGGGTCACCAGATTCTAGAGAAATATTGGCCATCAGCTTCTACAGAGGTATTGGCCACCAGGTTCTAGAGAGCTTTGTGCACAAAAATCAGAAAAATGTGGGAACAAAAAAGATTAGATTCTAGAGAGGTACGAGCCACTAAATCATGGGTCCTCAAACTACGGCCCTCCAGCTGTTGTGGAACTACACATCCCATGAGGCATTGTAAAACTCGGAGATTCACAGACATGACTAGGCATGGGAATTGTAGTTCCTGAACAACTGGAGGGCCATAGTTTGAAGACCCCTGCACTAGATAATATAGAGGTATGGGCCACCAGATCCTAGAGAGGTATGGGCCACCAGATTCTAGAGAGGTATGGGTCACCAGATTCTAGAGAAATATTGGCCACCAGCTTCTAGAGAGGTGTGGGCCAACAGCTTCTAGAGAGGTGTGGGGCCACCAGCTTCTAGAGAGGTGTGGGGCCACCAGCTTCTAGAGGGGTGTGGGGCCACCAGCTTCTAGAGAGGTGTGGGGCCGCCAGCTTCTAGAGAGGTGTGGGGCCGCCAGCTTCTAGAGAGGTGTGGGGGCCGCCAGCTTCTAGAAAGATATGGGCCACCAGATTCTAGAGAAATATTGGCCACCAGCTTCTAGAGAGGTGTAGGGCCACCAGCTTCTAGAGAGGTGTAGGGCCACCAGCTTCTAGAGAGGTGTGGGGCCACCAGCTTCTAGAGAGGTGTAGGGCCACCAGCTTCTAGAGAGGTGTGGGGCCACCAGCTTCTAGAGAGGTGTGGGGCCACCAGCTTCTAGAGAGGTGTGGGGCCACCAGTTCCTAGAGAGGTGTGGGATACCAGCTTCTAAAGAGGTGTGGACCACCAGCTTCGAGAGAGGTATGGGCCACCAGCTTCGAGAGAGGTATGGGCCACCAGCTTCTAGAGAGCTTTGTGCACAAAAATCAGGAAAATGTGGGAACAAAAAAGATTAGATTCTAGAGAGGTACGAGCCACTAAATCATGGGTCCTCAAACTACGGCCCTCCAGCTGTTGTGGAACTACACATCCCATGAGGCATTGTAAAACTCGGAGATTCACAGACATGACTAGGCATGATGGGAATTGTAGTTCCTGAACAACTGGAGGGCCATAGTTTGAAGACCCCTGCACTAGATAATATAGAGGTATGGGCCACCAGATTCTAGAGAGGTATGGGTCACCAGATTCTAGAGAAATATTGGCCACCAGCTTCTAGAGAGGTGTGGGCCAACAGCTTCTAGAGAGGTGTGGGGCCACCAGCTTCTAGAGAGGTGTGGGGCCACCAGCTTCTAGAGAGGTGTGGGGCCACCAGCTTCTAGAAAGATATGGGCCACCAGATTCTAGAGAAATATTGGCCACCAGCTTCTAGAGAGGTGTAGGGCCACCAGCTTCTAGAGAGGTGTGGGGTCACCAGCTTCTAGAGAGGTGTGGGGTCACCAGCTTCTAGAGAGGTGTGGGGCCACCAGTTCCTAGAGAGGTGTGGGATACCAGCTTCTAAAGAGGTGTGGGCCACCAGCTCCGAGAGAGGTATGGGCCACCAGCTTCTAGAGAGGTATGGGCCACCAGCTTCTAGAGAGCTTTGTGCACAAAAATCAGGAAAATGTGGGAACAAAAAAGATTAGATTCTAGAGAGGTACGAGCCACTAAATCATGGGTCCTCAAACTACGGCCCTCCCATGAGGCAGTGAAAAACTTGGAGATTCACAGACATGACTAGGCATGGGAATTGTAGTTCCTGAACAACTGGAGGGCCATAGTTTGAAGACCCCTGCACTAGATAATATAGAGGTATGGGCCACCAGATCCTAGAGAGGTATGGGCCACCAGATTCTAGAGAGGTATGGGTCACCAGATTCTAGAGAAATATTGGCCACCAGCTTCTAGAGAGGTGTGGGCCAACAGCTTCTAGAGAGGTGTGGGGCCACCAGCTTCTAGAGAGGTGTGGGGCCACCAGCTTCTAGAGGGGTGTGGGGCCACCAGCTTCTAGAGAGGTGTGGGGCCGCCAGCTTCTAGAGAGGTGTGGGGCCGCCAGCTTCTAGAGAGGTGTGGGGGCCGCCAGCTTCTAGAAAGATATGGGCCACCAGATTCTAGAGAAATATTGGCCACCAGCTTCTAGAGAGGTGTAGGGCCACCAGCTTCTAGAGAGGTGTAGGGCCACCAGCTTCTAGAGAGGTGTGGGGCCACCAGCTTCTAGAGAGGTGTAGGGCCACCAGCTTCTAGAGAGGTGTGGGGCCACCAGCTTCTAGAGAGGTGTGGGGCCACCAGCTTCTAGAGAGGTGTGGGGCCACCAGTTCCTAGAGAGGTGTGGGATACCAGCTTCTAAAGAGGTGTGGACCACCAGCTTCGAGAGAGGTATGGGCCACCAGCTTCGAGAGAGGTATGGGCCACCAGCTTCTAGAGAGCTTTGTGCACAAAAATCAGGAAAATGTGGGAACAAAAAAGATTAGATTCTAGAGAGGTACGAGCCACTAAATCATGGGTCCTCAAACTACGGCCCTCCAGCTGTTGTGGAACTACACATCCCATGAGGCATTGTAAAACTCGGAGATTCACAGACATGACTAGGCATGATGGGAATTGTAGTTCCTGAACAACTGGAGGGCCATAGTTTGAAGACCCCTGCACTAGATAATATAGAGGTATGGGCCACCAGATTCTAGAGAGGTATGGGTCACCAGATTCTAGAGAAATATTGGCCACCAGCTTCTAGAGAGGTGTGGGCCAACAGCTTCTAGAGAGGTGTGGGGCCACCAGCTTCTAGAGAGGTGTGGGGCCACCAGCTTCTAGAGAGGTGTGGGGCCACCAGCTTCTAGAAAGATATGGGCCACCAGATTCTAGAGAAATATTGGCCACCAGCTTCTAGAGAGGTGTAGGGCCACCAGCTTCTAGAGAGGTGTGGGGTCACCAGCTTCTAGAGAGGTGTGGGGTCACCAGCTTCTAGAGAGGTGTGGGGCCACCAGTTCCTAGAGAGGTGTGGGATACCAGCTTCTAAAGAGGTGTGGGCCACCAGCTCCGAGAGAGGTATGGGCCACCAGCTTCTAGAGAGGTATGGGCCACCAGCTTCTAGAGAGCTTTGTGCACAAAAATCAGGAAAATGTGGGAACAAAAAAGATTAGATTCTAGAGAGGTACGAGCCACTAAATCATGGGTCCTCAAACTACGGCCCTCCCATGAGGCAGTGAAAAACTTGGAGATTCACAGACATGACTAGGCATGGGAATTGTAGTTCCTGAACAACTGGAGGGCCATAGTTTGAAGACCCCTGCACTAGATAATATAGAGGTATGGGCCACCAGATCCTAGAGAGGTATGGGCCACCAGATTCTAGAGAGGTATGGGTCACCAGATTCTAGAGAAATATTGGCCACCAGCTTCTAGAGAGGTGTGGGCCAACAGCTTCTAGAGAGGTGTGGGGCCACCAGCTTCTAGAGAGGTGTGGGGCCACCAGCTTCTAGAGGGGTGTGGGGCCACCAGCTTCTAGAGAGGTGTGGGGCCGCCAGCTTCTAGAGAGGTGTGGGGCCGCCAGCTTCTAGAGAGGTGTGGGGGCCGCCAGCTTCTAGAAAGATATGGGCCACCAGATTCTAGAGAAATATTGGCCACCAGCTTCTAGAGAGGTGTAGGGCCACCAGCTTCTAGAGAGGTGTAGGGCCACCAGCTTCTAGAGAGGTGTGGGGCCACCAGCTTCTAGAGAGGTGTAGGGCCACCAGCTTCTAGAGAGGTGTGGGGCCACCAGCTTCTAGAGAGGTGTGGGGCCACCAGCTTCTAGAGAGGTGTGGGGCCACCAGTTCCTAGAGAGGTGTGGGATACCAGCTTCTAAAGAGGTGTGGACCACCAGCTTCGAGAGAGGTATGGGCCACCAGCTTCGAGAGAGGTATGGGCCACCAGCTTCTAGAGAGCTTTGTGCACAAAAATCAGGAAAATGTGGGAACAAAAAAGATTAGATTCTAGAGAGGTACGAGCCACTAAATCATGGGTCCTCAAACTACGGCCCTCCAGCTGTTGTGGAACTACACATCCCATGAGGCATTGTAAAACTCGGAGATTCACAGACATGACTAGGCATGATGGGAATTGTAGTTCCTGAACAACTGGAGGGCCATAGTTTGAAGACCCCTGCACTAGATAATATAGAGGTATGGGCCACCAGATTCTAGAGAGGTATGGGTCACCAGATTCTAGAGAAATATTGGCCACCAGCTTCTAGAGAGGTGTGGGCCAACAGCTTCTAGAGAGGTGTGGGGCCACCAGCTTCTAGAGAGGTGTGGGGCCACCAGCTTCTAGAGAGGTGTGGGGCCACCAGCTTCTAGAAAGATATGGGCCACCAGCTTCTAGAGAGGTGTGGGGCCACCAGCTTCTAGAGAGGTGTGGGATACCAGCTTCTAAAGAGGTGTGGACCACCAGCTTCGAGAGAGGTATGGGCCACCAGCTTCGAGAGAGGTATGGGCCACCAGCTTCTAGAGAGCTTTGTGCACAAAAATCAGGAAAATGTGGGAACAAAAAAGATTAGATTCTAGAGAGGTACGAGCCACTAAATCATGGGTCCTCAAACTACGGCCCTCCAGCTGTTGTGGAACTACACATCCCATGAGGCATTGTAAAACTCGGAGATTCACAGACATGACTAGGCATGATGGGAATTGTAGTTCCTGAACAACTGGAGGGCCATAGTTTGAAGACCCCTGCACTAGATAATATAGAGGTATGGGCCACCAGATTCTAGAGAGGTATGGGTCACCAGATTCTAGAGAAATATTGGCCACCAGCTTCTAGAGAGGTGTGGGCCAACAGCTTCTAGAGAGGTGTGGGGCCACCAGCTTCTAGAGAGGTGTGGGGCCACCAGCTTCTAGAAAGATATGGGCCACCAGATTCTAGAGAAATATTGGCCACCAGCTTCTAGAGAGGTGTAGGGCCACCAGCTTCTAGAGAGGTTATGGGCCACCAGCTTCTAGAGAGGTGTGGGGTCACCAGCTTCTAGAGAGGTGTGGGGCCACCAGTTCCTAGAGAGGTGTGGGCCACCAGCTTCTAGAGAGCTTTGTGCACAAAAATCAGGAAAATGTGGGAACAAAAAAGATTAGATTCTAGAGAGGTACGAGCCACTAAATCATGGGTCCTCAAACTACGGCCCTCCCATGAGGCAGTGTAAAACTCGGAGATTCACAGACATGACTAGGCATGGGAATTGTAGTTCCTGAACAACTGGAGGGCCATAGTTTGAAGACCCTTTGAAGACCCCTGCACTAGATAATATAGAGGTGTGGGGCCACCAGATCCTAGAGAGGTATGGGTCACCAGATTCTAGAGAAATATTGGCCACCAGCTTCTAGAGAGGTGTGGGGCCACCAGCTTCTAGAGAGGTGTGGGGCCACCAGCTTCTAGAGAGGTGTGGGGCCACCAGCTTCTAGAGAGGTGTGGGGCCACCAGCTTCTAGAGAGGTCTGGGCCACCAGCTTCTAGAGAAGTGTGGGCCACCAGATTCTAGAGAGGTCTGGGCCACCAGATTCTAGAGAGGTATGGGCTGCCAGCTTCTAGAAAAGTGTGGGCCACCAGATTCTAGAAAGCTTTGTGCACAAAAATCACTAGATTTCAAGGAGGAATGGGCACAAAAACTCAGATACCTGAGAGGTATACACACAAACACTAGTTTTCCAAAAGAAGAAGCCACAAAGAAAAACAGATTTCAGAGAGCTTTAAACACATTATTCCCAACGCAAATGTTCTAGTAGAAATGGCTGTGCATATGAGTTGGTGCTGAAGTGACCACTGGCTGGAACAGGGTCTAGGCAGACCAATGATCTCCAGAACGTGTCCAAAGCTTTATTCAGCGATCACACCATTACAGCAGATAGCAGTGTTTCGGAGCCATGCACTACCCCTTCATCAGGCATGTGACCTCATATGCCTGATGAAGGGGTCCTGCATGGCTTCGAAACACTGCTATCTGCTGTAATGGTGTGATCGCTGAATAAAGCTTTGGACACGTTCTGGAGATCCTTGGTGACATTCTCTTGCTCCAGAGAGCTTTGGGCCCAGGAACTGATCCCAGACAAATATTGTATAGGCACAAAAACACCAGATTCCAGAAAGGTATGGGCACAAAAACAACAAATGCCAAAATAAAACTATGGAGGTTAGGGAAGCTCTTTCTCCCCTGTTGCTGTAGCTCTGAGGTCAGAGATTTTGATACAGAGAAGATAGTAGACGGCACATGTACGGGGGTTATAGAGGAGAGGGTCTTAGCAACCTCCTAGCAACACAATAGCATGGGATGTCCTCCAGGAGTTTTTCAGCCAGGCTTCGGGAGGTACATAAAAAACCTAAGCCTATAGCAAGGGCATTATCAATCTTTAGTCTTTTATCTACAGGTGCCTCTTACCCGCATGGGTACCTTTTTGGTAAAGGGGAATTAACCCTGTCAGAAGAACCTCATATTAAGTCCCCGTTCACACTGGGGCGACCTGGTCGCCTGACAGGTCGCCGTAGGTCGCCTGCTATAGAGACGCTGTGGACCCGTTCTAATAGGAGCGACACAAGTCGTTCCGACTTAGAAAAAGGGTCCAGAGCTTCTTTGGGGCGACCTGCATTGACTTCAATGATATGAAGTCCGTGCCGGCCGCTCCGAGGTCGCGGTGCGAGCTGCGCACTGCGACCTGTGAGGTCGCCCCAGCAAGTCGGATCGCCCCAGTGTGAACGGGGTCTTACCCTCTATCTGACAGCATGTAAATGCAGCACTGTTGCCCATTGAGTACTGCATACAGGACATGTGACCTGACCCATAAAGTCACATGACCACCTTCCCCCATACAGTCCTCAGAAAGTCCTGGGACCACCTTGTCTCTTTCAGTCATTCCATTATAAGAAGACATTATTACCTCCTCTTCAGTAAGCACACTCTGCAACCTCACCTGGAAGCTTTTGCCCTTTCTTTGCCTCCAGTCCCAATTTCCTCCTGAGGGGCTACAACAAAATGGCCGCTAGGTTCAAACACAGAACTGCTGCACTTCATTTATTTCCACTTTTGGTTACTGGGTAGCAGCATTAAATAACTCTACATCTTATTTACACAATATTAGTTTTATTTTGCTGAAATTATTAGCGAACAGGATAAATGAAAGACTAGATGTTCTACAAGAAAATGGCTGCCCATCTCCTGTAGTGAGGACATTCCCCCCCCCCCCCCACAGTTTAATAGTACCATACACAAAAAGGGAGGGGTTACAAGTTGCTCTCTACGCGTGATTGAACAGTTCTGTGTCAGATTTCCCTACCCTCGTGCAATGCCTATACATCCCTGCACATACATAGTACATATACAGTCATAGCAATGGAGGACTGTTGTACTGATTTTATATATATATATATTCATGATGGAGTGATTAAAAAAAAAAAAATTATATTATATTTTTTTTATATATATATATATATATATATATATATATATATATATATATATATATATATATATATATATATATATATATTAATGTAAATTGAATAATAAAAAAAAAATGGAGGGCTGTTCCCCTGATTAAATATATATTAATCTAAATGTGCAAGAATTAAAAAAAAAATATATAGTTCTCCTGATCATATATATATATAATTTTTTTTTATTATTTCCTCGATTTAGATTAATAAACACACACACACACACATATATATATATATATATATACACACACACACACACACACACATACTTCCGGTGGGACCTCTCCCTATTTAGAAGCCCACGAGGCGAGCACGCCGATAGCAGCGGCAAATTGTGCTGCAAGCATCGGCGCTCGGACCTCCATGCGATATTTATCCCCAATATAGGTAAGCATTAACAACAAAGGAAATTTGCCTTGTTACACTTTATTTATTGTATACCTCTTGGCTATCCAGCTACAATATATCTTCATTGCTGTCTTTTTGTTTCTTTTCTATATTTTGTTTTTATACCAGCACTGCAGAGCTATCTGGGCTGATACACATTGACCATACCCTTAACCATCGTGCTAAATTTTGCTAGTACCTCCATACTAGTTTATGGGGGGCATCCATCTGCACTGAATAATGATATAATTAATCATTGGGGTAAATCTGGAGGAGGTCCGATCCACCCTATCTCATCAGAGGGACCCCTATCCCTCTGTAGGATCTGTTGGAGGGAAGCTTTGTATGTCCTGGCTCACATTGGACGATTTGGGCATCCTGAACCCTCTCTAAACTAACCTACAATATGACCTAGGTGAGCAAGTTATCATACTGATAAATCCTTGTATACTTGCCTTGATATCAACTTTCAAAGGCATAGCTTGTTGATTAAATGTACTATATATGATGTGTCTTTTTATAATTTTTGTTTTTTCTTCTTTTTTGTTAATGTTCATATTAGAGGCCCTTGCTGCCTAGAACTTTTTGGTTCCTGAAGAAGCTGACTGTTTCAATCAGGCGAAACGCGTCGAACCAATTATTTACACATCTTTAATGTTGCTACATGGATAAGTCATTTTTGTGATACAAATGTCTACTATGTCCGTGTATTTTGTACATGTTTTTAATTGATGCACTCTCTTTTTGCTTAATAAAATATTATATTTTTAATCCTGTTGTTGCTCACTACTACACCAGCCCTTTAACCACTTGCCGACCGCCGCACGACTATCTACGTCGGCGGTCAGCCCCTCACAGGCAAACTAACGTAGGGCTACGTTGCTTGCTTGTGAGGGTCTAGGGAGCGAGCGCGCGCCCCCCGGGGCGCGCTCCCGCTCCCGCGTGGTCACGGACCCCCCCGCGCGTGTGACCAGCGGACCCGATGTCCGCCGGTCACTCGGCGATCGGCGGGGGAGAGGGAGAATGTCAGGCAGCTTGTGTAAACAAACTGCCTGTCATTCTCCTCGCTGCAAAGACACTGATAAAACGGATCTGGTATGTAGATCCGTTGATCAGTGTCCTTACAGCTAGAGCCACAGCCAATCACAGTAGAAACCACGCCCCTAGGGACACACACAGCCCCTCCCTTCCAAATAAAGTTAACCCCTTCACTACCAGTGTATTTTTACAGTAACAGTGCATATGTATAGCACTGATTACTGTAGAAATGTCACTGGTAACCCCAAAAGTGTCAAAAATGTCAGTCAAGGGTCTGATCTGTCCGCCGCAATGTCGCAGTACCGCAAAAAAAATCGCAGATCGCCGCCATTACGCGTTAAAAAAAAAAACAACAAAAATGACAAAAATCTTTCCCTTTGTTAGTAAACGCGATAACTTTTGCGCAAACCAATCAAAATACGCTTTTTGCGATTTTTTTTACCAAACATAGGTAGCATAAAATAAATTGGCCGAAAATTTTTAAAAATTTTGATTTTTACATTTTTTTTTGGGGGAATTTCATATAAAAAAATGTGAAAAATATTGCTATTTTTGCAAAATTGACGCTCTTTTTTTGTTTATAGCGCGTGATCAAAAAATCGCACAGGTGATCAAATACCACCAAAAGTAAGCTCTGTTTGTGGGAAAAAAAGGACGTCAAATTCGTTTAGGTACAGCGTCGCACGACCGCGCAATTGTGCGTTAAATTCACGCAGTGCCGAATCGCAAAATACCCCCTGGTCGGAATGGGGGTAAAATCTTCCGGGGCTTAAGTGGTTAAAGTCTATATCCCCCCCACTGGGAGTATCACCTGGGTCTCTCTTCCCACAACCCGGTGACTATATGGTAGGCTCCATCTCCCTCTCCACAATCTTTGATATATATGTTTATTAATCTAAATCGAAGAAATATAAAAAAAATTATATATATATATATATATATATATATATATATATATATATATATATATATAAATAAATAAATAATCAGGAGAACTATATATTTTTTTTAATTCTTGCACATTTAGATATTTAGAATATATATTTAATCAGGTGAACAGCCCTCCATTTTTTTTTATTATTCAATTTACATTATATATTATATATATATATATACATATATATATATATACACACACACACACACACACATATACATACATACATACGTATATATTCAGGAGAACAGCCTTCCATTTTGTTTTTTAATTATTACATTTATATTACTAATATTTTTTCTATATATATTGTGAGGGATTAGCTCGGTAGCAGGTGTGGATAACCCCTTTGGGGGGGGGGGGGGGGGTCGGCACACAGGGAGATAGCCGAGGAGTGATTGAAAACAACAGTTTATGGTTTATTCTTCCAATTTCGTCAAACAAGTGCATGCAGCAAAAACATCAAAAAATCAAAATAAAACACAAAATAAATCCTGGCCGCTGTGGGCGTCTACCTTCTCACACACCGGAACCTACCTAAGGAGTCTTCCCAACCTACTGTTGGGCAGACACTGCTGGTCCTACAGCAGACACTCAAATGTCCCCAGCTTACACAGCCTCAGGAGACAGCAATCAATAGACTTCCTTTGGACAAATTATAGAGGCCTTAATTGCCTCATTCTGAACAGCTGAAAGTTTTCTCAACTTCCGTACACCTTCCTGCCTACCTCTGCAGCCGACACCTGATAGTAATTGGTGAATTGTCTAAACCAAGCAGAAATATATCTCCCGTCTGTGACAACACCCATAGATTTACCTGACTTCCTGTCACAATATATATATATATATACCTTGACAGCCCCCCTTCTCTCAGTACCCACTTACCACCCTTTGTGCCTGCAACCCACCTTCTGTCCCAACCCACCATGCCTGAAACCCATTATTACTCAGCACCCATCATGCCTGCACACTGCCTTCTCTCCCCACTCACCACACCTGAAGCCCACCTTCTCTCACTACCCACCACGCCTGCAGAACACCTTCTTTCCCCACCCACCACGCCTGCAGAACACCTTCTTTCCCCACCCACCACGCCTGCAGAACACCTTCTTTCCCCACCCACCACGCCTGCAGAACACCTTCTTTCCCCACCCACCACGCCTGCAGAACACCTTCTTTCCCCACCCACCACGCCTGCAGAACACCTTCTTTCCCCACCCACCATGCCTGCAGAACACCTTCTTTCCCCACCCACCACGCCTGCAGAACACCTTCTTTCCCCACCCACCACGCCTGCAGAACACCTTCTTTCCCCACTCACCATGCCTGCAGAACACCTTCTTTCCCCACCCACCATGCCTGCAGAACACCTTCTTTCCCCACTCACCATGCCTGCAGAACACCTTCTTTCCCCACCCACCATGCCTGCAGAACACCTTCTTTCCCCACTCACCATGCCTGCAGAACACCTTCTTTCCCCACCCACCATGCCTGCAGAACACCTTCTTTCCCCACCCACCATGCCTGCAGAACACCTTCTTTCCCCACCCACCATGCCTGCAGAACACCTTCTTTCCCCACTCACCATGCCTGCAGAACACCTTCTTTCCCCACCCACCATGCCTGCAGAACACCTTCTTTCCCCACCCACCATGCCTGCAGAACACCTTCTTTCCCCACTCACCATGCCTGCAGAACACCTTCTTTCCCCACCCACCATGCCTGCAGAACACCTTCTTTCCCCACCCACCATGCCTGCAGAACACCTTCTTTCCCCACTCACCATGCCTGCAGAACACCTTCTTTCCCCACTCACCATGCCTGCAGAACACCTTCTTTCCCCACTCACCATGCCTGCAGAACACCTTCTTTCCCCGCTCACCATGCCTGCAGAACACCTTCTTTCCCCACTCACTATGCCTGCAGAACACCTTCTTTCCCCACTCACCATGCCTGCAGAACACCTTCTTTCCCCACTTACCATATCTGGGCTAGTAGGCATATAGTAAACTTTGTCAGGCTGTTAGGCTAAATGTAGTTGTTGGCTTCACTGTACAAATGCACGCCACACTTTTCACATATTTATTTGTAAAACATTTTGAAAACCATTTATCATTTTCCTTCCACTTCACAATTATGTGCCACTTTGTGTCGGTCTATCACATAAAATCCCAATAAAATACATTTACGTTTTTGGTTGTAACGTGACAAAATGTGGTAAATTTCGAGGGGTATGAATACTTTTTCAAGGCACTGTATGACGTCAATCCCTTTTCGGTGTCAATTGCCTTGTTCTGAAGCGCCTTGACCTGAACCTGCAGAGTCGTGGAGGTCCCTGGAGTCCGCCCTGGTGGTGTCCTCTAGGTGGGAGATGCGGTCCTCCGCCGCCGACATGCGGGAGTGGAACTTGTCCAGGTCATGCTTGATGAGGCTGATATCTGTGGCCAAGTAGTCTATCTTGACCATGAGTGTGTCCGATGGCGATGGATCCAACGACCTGCTCGGGCCTGCATCCGTCTGAGTACTGGTAGACATAGCTGGTGGAGTAGGCCTCGTGTCCAAGATGGCCGCCGGCTGACCCAGGGGACGGTGAGAGGTACCCGAAGATTTAGAGGAGAGCGCAGCTTCCCAGGAGACAGCGGAGGAACCCACTGGGTACCACTGGTCTTCTTGGAACCGAGGGTGATGAAATAAGGGGTGCCGAGAGGGTAGGAGGAAGCCCAAATAGCAGATAGGATAAAAGCAGGATCGGAGCTCGAGCAAAGCACATCTTCTCAGCTTCACATCCCAGCCATGCCCACCTGACGCCAATCCCTTGAAATGCGTTTAGTCGATATATAATAGAGTGACCTCACCTGTAACCACACCTCATTTTTATTGAAATTAGTCCTAGTGGATCTCCAGAGTGTTGAAATACACCAGAGTATCCTGAGGAAACTCACACAAGCATGAGAACATGCAAACTCTACGCAGGCAGTGTCCTAGTTGGGATCCGAACCAAGAACCCCAGTGAATCTGTGGGAGAGAGTCTGACCAGCCACAGGTTTCTCTCCCCTAGAGAGAAGAGGTGAGCACCGGCTGCAAGGGAAGTGAGGGATAAAGTAAGTACAACTACTTTTACTGGTACCCTAGGCAAAAGTAAGCATTTAATTCTTACAGTACAGGGGGAGCTCCACTGCCAAGGGAACGTTTTTTCTAGTGATCAACCAATATAGTTTTTTTAACGCCAATACCGATATCTTGGCCATCAGATATTGGTATCGGCCGATATTTTCGGACATTAAAAAAATTTCAAAAAAATGGAGACACGGTCAGACGGCGGAGGTGCAGGTAGGATTGCCGGGTCTCCCAGTGGGACGGGAGACCCGGGGCAAGCCGTGGAAGGAGGCGGGAGGGGGAGAACGTCTCCTCCCGCTCCTTGTAATGACAGCCGAGCGGATTCTCATCGGCATCGGTTGTCATTACAAGTCAGCCGACCGTCGGCTATGGACACCGGTATCGGGGTGATCCCTCTAGCTGCAGGCATCACCCTGGTATATGCACTTTCCCAAAATATCGGTAAATACAAAGGCCGATTCCGATATATCGGGGAAAGTGCATATCGGCCCCCAATATATCAGTGTTGCCGATAATTGATCGATCCCTAGTTTTTTCGTATTCCTAGAGTCAACCTTTAAAGTGGATGTCAAGCCAAAACCATTTTTAAACTTCAGATAGCAGGGAACAAATTAGAACTCCCATCTGGTTTTTACTGTTATTTGAGAGCTTTTCCATCACTTTCTGTCCCTCTTAACCACTTGCCGACCGCCCACAGTATATTTACTGCGGCAGTCAGCCCCTCCTGGGCAAAGCGACGTAGTACTACGTCGCTCGCCCAGGAGCCTGTAGGTGGCGAGCGCGCGCCGCCGGAGGCACGCTCCCGCCCCCACTCGTTCATGGCCATCCCCGCGCGAGTGACCGGCGGCTCCGATGTCCACCGGTCGTCACTCGCGATCTCCCGCTGGAGAGGGAGAAAGACAGACGACTGATGTAAACAAAGCCGCCTGTCATTCTCCCTGGTGTAACTTCAGAGATCATACGATCCTGCTATGTAGGATCGTATGTCTCTGTGGTTACATCAAAAGCCACGCCCCTTTACAGTTAGAAGCACGCCCCTAGGGACACACTTAACCCCTTGATCACTAATAAAGTTAACCCCTTCCCTGCCAGTGTCATTTTTACAGTAACAGTGCATATTTATAGCACTGATTACTGCAGTAATGTCACTGGTACCCCCAAAAGTGTCAAAAATGTTAGTCAAAATGTTAGATCTGTCCGCCGCAATGTCGCAGTCCCACAAAAAAAAACGCAGATCGCCGCCATTACTAGTTAAAAAATAACAATGACATAAATCTTTCCCTTAGTTAGTAAACGCAATAACTTTTGCGCAAACTAATCAAAATACGCCTATTGCGATTTTTTTTTTTCCAAAAATATGTAGTAGAAAACAAATTGGCCTAAAATGTTAAAAAATTTAGATTTTTACATTTTTTTGATCATTTCATATAAAAAAATGTGAAAATATTATTTTTTTCAAAATTGGCGCTCTTTTTTTGTTTATAGCGCAAAAAATAAAAATCGCACAGGTGATCAAATGCCACCAAAAGAAAGCTCTGTTTGTGGGAAAGAAAGAACGCCAATTTCATTTGAGTACAGCGTCGCACGACTGCGCAATTGTCCGTTTAAGTCACGCAGTGCCGAATAGCAAAATAGGGCCTGGTCATTGAGCAGCCAAATCTTCCGGGGCTTAAGTGGTTAAATAAAGTTTTCTGAAATCCTTATTTAGGAGACCTAGTTTTTTTTTATTCATTTTCAACAAAGCTGGGTATTCATTTAAAATGATATAAAACTAGTAAGATGTGTTCTCTTTTAGTCCTAAGACTTTTTCCCGCCCAATATATATACACAGGACAACTATACAATATGGCTCAAAGTTTGTGGACCTCAGGCCTTGCCATGTATATGAGCCTGTTGGATCTTCCATTTCAAAATCATGAGCATTATTATGAAATTGGCTTCTCGTTGCATCTAGAACAACCTCCGCTCTTCTGGGGAGGCTTTCCACCCGCTCTTCTGGGGAGGCTTTCCACCCGCTCTTCTGGGGAGGCTTTCCACAAAGTTTTCATGTGTGTTTGTGGGAATGTGTGCCTATTCATGGGAAAGAACATCTGTAAGGTCAGGTAGGGATGTTGGTTGGGAAGACCTGGGTTGGGTCAGCCATTTGAGTTCCTCCACATCACATTGGGAAAACTATGAGTTTTTTTTTGGACCTGGCTTTGTGTGCATGGACTATCAAGGCTATAAACACACAATGGTATGCGTTAACATTACCAGTTCCTTTCCCTCTAAACACCTGAACGCCATAATATGGAGGGGCATCCATATACTTTTGGTCATTTGGTGTATATGTTCCTACCCAAACTCAGCTTCCACCTCTTACTTCAGATTCTGCCCCATGAGAATTGATATGAGATATAAAGCAGGACTTATTGGAAAACCGTCTCTCACATTCAGAACATGAATATGGCTTCTCCCCTGTGTGAACCCTTTTGTGTTTGGTGAGATTTGATTTCAAGGAGAACGTTTTGCCACATTCGGAGCACGAATACGGCTTTAACCCCGTGTGCAATTTTTCATGTTCCACAAGACTTGACTTTAAGGAAAAACATTTCCCGCACTCCATGCACGAAAACGGCTTCTCCCCTCCATGCAGTTTTTCGTGCTTGATAACAGATGATTTGTGGGAAAAGCATTTCCCACACTCGGAGCATGAATACGGCTTCTCCCCTGTGTGAACCTTTCCGTGAGTGTTAAGAGAAGATTTGTGGGAAAAGCTCCTTCCGCATTCCGTACATGTATACGGCTTCTCGCCCGTGTGAACTTTTTCGTGATCGATAAGAGATGACCGGTGTGAAAAACATTTACCGCATTCAGAGCATGAATATGGCTTCACTTGCGTGTGAACTTTCTCATGCGTGGTAAGATTTGACTTATAGTAAAAACACTTTCCGCACTCCGAACATGAAAAGGGCTTTTCCCCCGTATGAGTCATCTGATGTAAGACAAGATTTCTTCTGCTCGGAAAACACTTCCCACATTCCGAGCATGAAAACGGCTTCTCCCCGGAGTGAGTTCTCTGATGTTTAACTAGTATGCATTTTTCAGTAAAACATCTTCCGCATTCGGAACAGGAAAAGGGCTTCTCCCCCGTGTGGATCTTCATGTGTCTGACGAGTTGCTGTTTCAGAGAATAACTTTTCCCACATTCAGAACATGGAAAGATCTTCTTATTTTTGTGACATCTCCGATGTGAGGTGAGGTTTGCCTTCTGGGTAAAACATTCACCACATTCGGAACAAGGGAAAGTTTTACCCCGTCTACCAGCTGTGCGAGGATCTGAGCGTCCAGGAATTCTTTTGCCATGATTTGAAGTCGTGAGGCTCTCCTCAGAAGATTCTGTTATGTCATCCTCTTCAATTTCACCATCTAAGGAGGAAACTGAATGTTTTCCCGTGTGGTACCTTCTGTATCGTCCATCTGAAGGAAACCAAAAGAAAATAATTTTTTTTTAAAGAAACCAGTATCAATAAACAGTTACAATGTGATTAAAAAAACAAAACAAATGTTGTGGTACCTTGGTACATGAGCGGTGGGGACATTCAAGGTTAAAGATTTTGGATGCCAGTATACCAACTAATCTACACGGTTTTGGAAGCCACTATCCCCAAAAAGCCCATACGAGGCACTGCTCAACCGTGAGCTTGATCAGTGTGCGGCTAATCAGTTGAACCACTTCCCGACCACCCGCCGCCTTTTTACTGCAGCAGGGTGGCTCTCCTGCGCAAACCGACGTAGACCTACGTTGGTCACACGCGGAAAGCTAGGGGGCAAGCGCGCGCCGTTCCCGCCCCAACTTGGCAGCAGGGAAGCCAATGCACGGGTCAGGCGGCTCCGATTGCTGCCTGACACCTGCGATCGCTCTCCGCTGAGAGAGAAGAACGGTCGACTGTTGTAAACACAGCTGACCGTTCTTCTCCTCAAAATAATCATAGAGCCCATGTGATCCTTCTATATAGGATCACATGTCTCTATGGTCTTTTCAGAAGCCACGCCCCCCACAGTTAGAATCACTCCCCTAGGCCCACCCCTTGATCACCCACAGGGTTAACCCCTTCCCTCCAGGGTGGCTCTCCTGCGCAAACCGAAGTAGACCTACGTCGGTCGCGCAGAAAGCTAGGGGGCGAGCGCGCGCCGTTCCCGCTCCCACTCGGCAGTAGGGAAGCCGATGCACGGGTCAGGCGGCTCCGATTGCTGCCTGACACCCACGATCGTTCCCCGCTGAGAGAGAAGAATGGTCGACTGTTGTAAACACAGCCGACCGTTCTTCTCCCTGAAATAATCATAGAGCCCATGTGATCCTTCTATATAGGATCACATGTCTCTATGGTCATTTCAGAAGCCACGCCCCCCCCCACAGTTAGAATCACTCCTCTAGGCCCACCCCTTGATCACCCACTGGTTTAACCCCTTCCCTCCATGGGTGGCTCTCCTGCGCAAACCGACGTAGACCTATGTCGGTCACGCGCGGAAAGCTAGGGGGGCGAGCGCGCGCCGTTCCCGCCCCCACTCGGCAGCAGGGAAGCCGATGCACGGGTCAGGCGGCTCTGATTGCTGCCTGACACCCGCGATCGTTCCCCGCTGAGAGAGAACAAAACAAGGGGGGTGGGACTTTGTAGGCACTTCAAACAAATCATAATAATATAAATGGAACTTTATTCAATAAATATACATATAACAATGTTAAAAATAAGCAAGCAGTGTACAATGTACATCACAAAATGCAAGAGATAACCACAGTGGACAGGAGGTAAGTACCCAACGCGTTTCGAAGTGACTAACAACTTCTTCTTCAGGGGTAGAGAGAGAAGGACGGTCAACTGTTGTAAACACAGCCAACTGTCCTTCTCCCTGAAATGATCAGAGCCCATGTGATCCTTCTATATAGGATCACATGTCTCTATGGTCATTTCAGAAGCCACGCCCCACCAGTTAGAATCACTCCCCAAGGCCCACCCCTTGATTACCCACCGTATTAACCCCTTCCCTGCCAGTGTCATTATTACAGTAACAGTGTATATTTTTTTTAGCACTGATTACTGTAGTAATGTCACTGGTCCCCCCAAAAGTGTCAAAAATGTCAGTTAGGGGTCCGATCTGTCCACGCAATGTCGCAGTCCCGCATAAAATCGCAGAAAGTGCAGGGTCTGGAGGAGGACCAGAGTGGCTGGAGTCAGCTGCCAGAGTCTGCTGAACTGAATGGTGAGCCCAGGGAAGGGGGGGATGTCGCAGTCCCGCATAAAATCGCAGAAAGTGCAGGGTCTGGAGGAGGACCAGAGTGGCTGCAGTCAGCTGCCTGGAGTCTGCTGAACTGAATGGTGAGCCCAGGGAAGGGGGGATCAGGGGGTGCACAGAGAGCAGAAGGATCTGTAGGAGGAGTTATGGTCTCCTCTCTGCTACCGACCGCTGAGATTGGGGGGGGTTGCAGAGGCAAGCCACTACACGGCTGCACAAAGAAGAGCAGGATCTGGTGGAGGAGTTCTGTCCTCCTCTCTACTGCAGACTGCTAAGACAAGGTGAGGGTGGAGACGAGGGGAGTGCCGCAGCTGCAGGAGAAATGTGAAGCCACATGAAATGGCCCAGATTCAGCCCGCAGGCCTTGTGTTTGACACATGTGATCTAGGGACTCGTCCCAAGGTGTGGGATCAGCTCTGATCTTGCTCTGAACCATCCCCTACCCCCTCCTTTTTTTTCCCTTTCTTTTCTCTTTTTCTTCTCCTAGTTACCCCTGCTCTCACTTCCTACACTGTCTATGCCTACACAAGCCATATTTCACAGGGTTCACCACCTTACGTTATTATCCTTTTAGCCCCCTCCTCATGGGCATGAATCCTCTTTAGTTTCACTACCTCTTTTTGGAGGCTTAACATACAGGATATGTGTCATCTGATGAGGAATACGCATTCCTGTTGCTCATTTTTCAGTGGTACATGGGTGATTCTCTGGCCCAGTTGTATATGTTCATCATTCTTACAACCCTTGGTACTCCACAAATCGCTCCCGGACTGGCAGGCCATTTGGTCCTCTACTAATTCCTGCACCATTAATATAACCACACTTGAATCAGCCTACTAAGTGATGACCAGGCGGTACATGGTCCCTCCGAGATTAGCC
The DNA here is from genome assembly GCF_965119305.1 of Pelophylax lessonae. NCBI lineage: Eukaryota > Metazoa > Chordata > Amphibia > Anura > Ranidae > Pelophylax > Pelophylax lessonae. The sequence continues at coordinate 253,042,087 of NC_138776.1, read as the reverse complement.
CACACGATCCCTGGAGACATGGGACTTTGTTTTTGAGGATACCAAACCACTGGAAATATTCTTCATATTTGGTGGACCTGTCCAATGCAGGGACCCTTCTGGTCCAGGGTCTTCTCAATGCTACGTACATCACTTTGCGTTCAGCTCACCAAAGACCCCTGGTTGGCAAATACTGCATCTGCAGACTTTTAATATATGGACACTTACCTGTCCAGGGATCCAGCACTGTCCTCACCTGAGCCGATTCTTAAATTGGCTTTGGGTCACGGCACCAACATCTTAACTAAGGGAAACCCACAGTAAAGCCTTGCAGCTTCACAACCAGTTTCCTACTGTGTGTGTGCGAGCCGCACTATGCTTTGTAAATGGTCCTGCAGTCTTCTGGGACCTGTGATATGTCGAGGAAGGGGGCAGACGAAGTTTCACTCGAAACGCTGCAGCAACCCTACTGGAAGAGGTACCTGTTTAGTTTAGTGTGATGGTGTTCACCGTCACTGGAATTTAAGGACAGACAGGTGATGGTTTGGATTGCTTCATATTTGTCAGCAAGGTCTCCATGTAGAAATATTGAAATTTGTTCCCATTTGCCATGAGGTCTCTGACCAGGAAGTACAACTCCTAATATGGTCATTCCAGGAAGTTCAATGAGAAGACTGACTGTCTAACAATGTTGCTTTTGTCTGAGTTGGCTTTCCATTCACCTATTGTCGGGTGTGCTAATGAACCCACCTGTTGTCTGCTAAGGGATGTATTGACACTCAGAGTAATGTGTATTGGGGGCTCGTTATGGAACCATTGTTCTGTGTCTGGCTGTTGTGTACATTGATTGTCCCCTGGGGGCTTCTGTCTCATTACACATAACAGTCCTTCTAATCAAGCTATCTGACCAATCCCTGCTGACTCATTTTCAAGTCCTCATTTGCATGGCTAAGGAGGACCTTAAGGAGAACGGCATGTACTTTGCAATTGACCAATGGGAAAGCGGTTGTTGGGGGCAGGATGTTCTAAATTCTGTATAAAAGTGTGTTGTGTACTTCCAATAAATGTCGTCCTATTGAACTTACATACAGCCTGCCTGGTGTTTGTTCTAATGGATTCCGAACGGCACATAGCTTTAGTTCAGATCCCGGAGCCTTGGTTGAGCGAACCATCAGACGTTGCGATCTGCAAGCTGACTCACTGGTAGCAGAGGAGTGTCGGGAGAGCGGAAGGGAGCGAGCAAGGGTCTCGTCACATTTAGATTTAGTGTTTATTATTCACCTGTGCCGATCTCTGGAGGAATTTCCTCCTCCTTAGGTGACTCTTCTGCCCTCACAGAGGGCTCTTCTGGTTCTTCTTCTACCTTAACTTTGATGAAACTTTCATCCTGAATAGTGAAAAATGATACAAATAAAATCATTGGTCTCACATGCTGAAGCGAACTCAAAGATCCGCATTGGTTGGAGCTCAAAGTGGATACTTGGTAAGATTTGAGAAAAAAAAAGTGGTTATACAATCACCATGTAAATATATAAATAGAGAGGTGAGGGTGAAGAAACTGCAGGACACTGAACTTCCCAGTGAATGACTGTGTGGGGGGGGGGTGCGTGTGCCCGGACAAGTCTGACCATTGGAGGAGAGCAGGCTCAGTTCCCAGCACAGCTAGGAAACTGACCACGCTGTGTCTCATGCCTGTGGTCAGTTTTTAAGAGGAAAGCAGATGGACTGGTGGTAACACCAGGGATTTAACATAAGAAAGCAATACAAAGAGAACAGAATATACACAAAATAAAAGTATAAGATTTGAAAATATGTATTAAAATGTTGGAAGGATTTGGATGCATTTTTGGTGTCACTGTAGAGGGTATGGGGGGTTCCTGAGGGGGTTAGGAGACTCTGCAGCAGACTAAATAGGCCTGTAGCAGATGAGGTTTCTGGAGCAGCTGGGGTCTGTTCAAGGGGCTTTAAGGTGTTGCAGGGCACTGTCGGAGGCTGGGGAGCACTGTGGGTGCTAGGAGGCACCGTGGGAGGTTGAGAGGCACTGTGGGACACTGTTGAAAGGTTGGGGCACTCTGACGGGTTGGAGGCACTGTAGCAAGCTGGGAGACACTGTGAGAGACTGAGTGGCACCCAGTCTCTTACTGGGTGCCACACAGACATTTATGGCAGGTTGGGAGCACTATGGGAGCTATGAGGCACCAAGGTAGGTTGGGGAATCTACAGATAACTAGAGATCCAGAGAGGGAGGCTGCAGCCCGGCAGTCGACCACAGCCCGTTTTCCAAGAACCAATGTCCTTTCTGCCTCCCAGCAAGATGAAAGGACCCTGTATTGAAGTGGACATACCGCTAATGAGAAAAGGTATTTAGCAGTTTATTGTTACTAAAACTATTGCATTCCCATGTTCTGTGTACAAGATATAGTGACTGCAGGCTCCTGGGAAGACCAGATATAGTGACTGCAGGCTCCTGGGAAGACCAGATATAGTGAATGCAGGCTCCTGGGGAGACCAGATATATTGACTGCAGACTCCTGGGGAGATCAGATATAGTGAATGCAGGCTCCTGGGGAGACCAGATATAGTGACTGCAGGCTCCTGGGGAGAGCAGATATATTGACTGCAGGCTCCTGGGGAGATCAGATATAGTGAATGCAGGGCTCCTGGGGAGACCAGATATAGTGACTGCAGGCTCCTGGAGAGAGCAGATATAGTGAAGATATAGTGAATGTAGGCTCCTGGGGAGACCAGATATAGTGAATGCAGGCTCCTGGGGAGATCAAATATAGTGAATGCAGAGTCCTGGGGAGACCAGATATAGTGAATGCAGAGTCCTGGGGAGACCAGATATAGTGAATGCAGAGTCCTGGGGAAACCAGATATAGTGAATGCAGGCTCCTGGGTTTAGTAACACTTTAAATATCCCCCCTCCCCCCCTTCAAAAAAAAAAAATCAATTTACCTCATCATCCCGAGTGATGTTTCGATGTTCTTGTGTGGAATCCCAGGAATATAGAGGAGTAGGACATCTCTCTGGGGGGTTTTGGTTACCAGGTTCCCCTTTTAGAAATTGACATAGGGCCATGTAAGTGCAATGTTAAAATTGTTCTATAGAAATGTAATAATTACAGTAAAAATGCATGCATTCATATTGTGAACGAATAACACAACAGCCATTTCTTTTTGGAATTGTGAGGTCAGTAAGGGCTCATTTTCACTTGCTTTGACTTTAACACACATTAAAGAGCCTACCGCTTCAACCTGCTTTTTATGGGTTTTTTATGCTTTTTTTCAGGCTTTTTTGAAGCTTGACAAATGCCCTGTGTGTTGATTTTTTATTTGTTTTAAAGGGCCAAGGGGAACCCCAGCTTATTAGTACCCCCACTCAGCAGATCCCCAGCTTGTTAGTACCATCATTTACCAGATCTCTAGCTTATTAGTACCATTGTTTAGCAGATCCCCAGTTTATTAGTCCCTTAGTTTAGCAGATTTCCAGTTTATTAGTGCCATCGCTTAGCAGATCCCCAGCTTATTAGTCCTTTAGTTTAGCAGATCTCCAGCTTATTAGTACCATAGTTTAGCAGATCTCCAGCTTATTAGTACCATCGTTTAGCAGATTCACAGCTTATTAATATCATCGTATAGCAGATCTCCAGCTTATTAGTCCCTTAGTTTAGCAGATCTCCAGCTTATTAGTACCATCGCTTAGCAGATCCCCAGCTTATTAGTGCCATCGTTTAGCAGATCTCCAGCTTATTAGTACCATGGTTTAGCAGATCTCCAGCTTATTAGTACCATCGTTTAGCAGATCTCCAGCTTATTAGTGCCATCGTATAGCAGATCTCCAGCTTATAGTACCATAGTTTAGCAGATCTCTAGCTTATTAATATCATCGTATAGCAGATCTCCAGTTTATTAGTCCCTTCGTTTAGCAGATCTCCAGCTTATTAGTACTGTCGTTTAGCAGATTCCCAGCTTATTAGTACCATCGTTTAGCAGATCCCCAGCTTATAAGTACCATCATTTAGCAGATCCCCAGCTTATTAGTACCATCGTATAGCAGATCTCCAGCTTATTAGTACCATCGTTTAGCAGATCTTCAGCTTATTAGTCCCTTCGTTTAGCAGATCTCCAGCTTATTAGTACCATCATTTAGCAGATCCCCAGTTTATTAGTACCATCATTTAGCAGATCCCCAGCTTATTAGTACCATCATTTAGCAGATCTCCAGCTTATTAGTACCATCGTTTAGCAGATCCCCAGCTTATTAGTGCCCTCATTCAGCTGATCCCCTGCTCAGTAGTACCCCCAGCTGTGCTGATGCCCCACTCAGTAGTAATGCCCAGATTTGCTGATCCCCCATTCAGTAGTAACTCCCAGCTCTGCTGATTCCCTGCTCAGAAGTAACCCCCAGCTTTGCTGATCCCCCTCTCCGTATCAACCCCTAGCTCTACTGATCCCCCACCCAGTAGTAACCCCCAGCTCTGCTGATCCCCTGCTCAGTAAAAACCCCCAGCTTTGCTGATCCCCCTCTCCGTATCAACCCCTAGATTTACTGATCCTCCACTCAGTAGTAACCCCCAGCCCTGCTAATCCTCTGATTTTCTGATCCTCCCCTCTCTCTGGTCCATGCTCACCTTCTGCTATATTGCTCCAATGCTGTACATCATGTGTGAGATCTGCTAGCTAGTTTATCCTGCTCCGGTCCCCCAGTTCTGCTGATACTCCACCGCTCAGTCCTCTCTCTCCAGTCCTGTTCACCTTCCACTATTGCGTTCCCATATTGCATATCACGCGTGCAGTCTGCTAGTTGCTTCGCTCCAGGTCGGACCCCGCTCACCTCCCTGCTGCTCCACGCTGCACACCAGATGTGATTTCTGCACCAGACACTCCCATAATATATACACATTAACCGGAAGTGACTGCTGATGATGTCTTTACAGTTTGCTTGTTGGTTTCACAGTGCATTCTGGGATATCTTATACCTGCAATACCTCCAAAAACAAAGCGAAGCTAACGCTGAATAAAAGCCACTTAAATTTCTGCAGGTGCTGTTAGCGAACATTGTCACAGACTTCTACAGAGGCTTTGGAGATGCTTTGAAGCACCAAGAAAGCGACATGGGGTTTTATTTATGAAGCGAAGCAGTCCTGTGTGAACAGGACTGTAAGGTAACCATTTTATTCAGTGAAGAGAAATAACACCGCTCAGGCTAGTCAAAGTCCACGATTCAAGGTGGGTGCTGAACCTCGGCTTGCCACCAGGAGAACCATAAAAGAAGAAAATGGTCGCACACCACCAGGGAATCCAATGAAGAAAAGTTCCTTTATTCACAAAAGTGGTACAAGGTACAGCAGGTTAGGACAGTAGACGCGTTTCACAGGACTGATATGTGCTTGTTCCCTACTTGCTCACTGGTAGTGAACAAGCACGTAGCAGTCACATGAAACGCGTTGACTGTCCTACCCTGCTGTACCTTGTACCACTTATGTGAATAAAGAAACTTTTCTTCATCAGATTCCGTGGTGGTGTGTGACCATTTTCTTCTTTTATACATTTTATTCAGTGACAGGCGCTTTGATTGGCATATAGAATGCTTTACAAAGTGTGTCCAATGCCACATTTTGAAGCAAGTATAAAAAGCGCCCTAATGGCTTCACTATCATCCAAGAGACATGCAATAGTGTTTGGTAGCTTACCTTCTCCTCCATGTCTCCATTAGAGGCCTGACTCTCTTTCTGCCTGCCTTTTATAATTTCTCCTCCCTGAATGGCCCCACCACCTGCCATTCCAGGAAGTCTATATTAACTAGTGCACTGCAGGTCTGCTTTGCTGTTCAACTTTGTTTGTTAGCTTGTGTTCCTGTCTGCCGTGTGCTACGTCTACCTTGCTGTGTACTGATTTTGGCTCGTCTCTGACTACTCCTGTTTGCCTGTGACCCTGACCTGTCTCTTGGTTACCCTCGTCTGCCTGATTGCCCCAACCTCGGCTTACCCATCACTATCCCTTGTGTCCTGAGTGGCTGCTTCCCCTCTCTCCGTATGGAGCGTGACCTGGGGGACCCCAGGGACCACGACCTGGGTCCAGCTGCAGCCAAGGCCATCCTCACCATTAGAGGCTCTGGTGAACACCTGCTGGGCCTTAGACTGCGCCCTGGGGAATCTTGGGCTCATGTTTCCTGTCCATCCGCAGCAGTCAGCTATTGGGTTCACTACCTTGTGGTGCACCCCTGTCCCCAACAGGGTGCAGTTGTCACCTGGCCACAGGTGACCTGACAGCCAGATTATATAGCATCTGGGAGTTAAAAAGTCTTGGATTGGAATCCATGTTCACTATTTGTACCTCTCGTTGCTCCATTAAGATGTACTGGGAATACAGTTTCAAGGCTGAAATGGATACCAACGAGACTGAAGACCAAGTAGATGTCATGGAGGAGCAAGTTCCATCTAGTAAGGACAAGCTGGTGCCAAAATACACCAAATGTAAAAAAAAAAAAAAAAACATAATGTAATAACTTCTACTTTTGTAGAGTGCAGAGTGCTAAAAAATACAACAAACTGCACCTGGAGAAGCCTCAAGCTTCTGGAACAAAATCAGATGGAGTGATGAGACCATTCACACAACCATAAATGCTGTGTTTGGAGAGCAACAATCCTATAAAAAGATGCACACCATCCCAACTGTGAGGCATGAAGGCGATCTTTTTTTTTTTTTTTTTTTTTTTTTTTTTAAAGCCCGTAGCGTGTGCAACACACTCAAAAGACTCCACCCGGTGCATAAAAAAGTGCACACACACAAGGTGAGAACACAAAAAAGCACAGGGTGTGCGAAATCGAATGGTCTTCCCTCCGAAGAGGTAGGACCCGAAACCTCAGTCCCCCGGGGCGCAAGACTCCTGACAGGGACACAAGGTACTCATGGTCTGTCTGGCCGAAACCAGACAGACCCCGTTCTTCAGGGGGACTGCCGAAACAGCCCCCACCGAGTACTAAGTAGGGCTCCCCCGAAGGGAGACCCCATGGGAGAGGGCGAACTAAGCCAAAAGGCCATATCCACCCCCTCCCAAGACTTAAGGCAGGGCCCGAGGACCCACACACTCCAGTCTGTGCAAATAAAGAAAAAAGGTGAAAGTGCAGGTGACAAACTCCAAATAAAAAGACAGACAAAACATAAAAGTGGGGAAGGGGAAGTGGGGAAAGTGCAATGGTGCCATGTGAGGAACCAAGGCAGGCCTTCCAGCCGGAATAAAAAATTCCTCTGGTGCAAGCCAAAAGGCCTGTCCCAAGAGGCAGGTGTGAAAAAGGTGTGCATAGTGCAGTGACCAAGGTGCCAAAAGAACTCAAGGCGAGCTGCCCCTCACCAGTGAGAAATTAAGGCACCCCTGGGCTGCCACCCCAGGGGCACTTACACTACGGGCTTTTTCAATCTCAGCCCCCGGCCAGACCGAGTGTAGCCTATCCCCACCAGCAGACATCAGAACCTGGACAGCTTAGAGAGAGCTTACCTACAACTGGGGACAGGCTCGCCACAAAAGCCAGATCAAAACCCAGGAGAGAAAGCCCTCCCCTCGCCATCCTGTTCCTCAGCCCATTACATCCAGGAGCAGTTCCACCGGCCCCCCCGAACCGGCTTCCCGCTCCCTTCAAACTGGTTAGGACAGTTCAACCCATTCGAATCAGAAGGCGGCGGGCCCCACATGCTTTCCCAGATGACCTACTTCCCATACCTCAATACTCAGAGCGCTCCGGGTTTCGGTCATACTGGTACTAGCTAAGGCCCATACCAACTGATAAGAACAGATACTACACTTGATCTTAGCCAAAAGGCCGAGAAGCGATTTACACAGCACAGGATTACTGCACTTAGCACTTTTATAAGTTTCTTAAAACACTATTAAGGCATGAAGGCGATCTTTCTGTGGCTGCAGAAAAAATAAAGTGAAGTGGCCATCATAATCTCCCCCGACCTAAGCGTTATTGAGGAACTTTGAGGTGATCCCATGCAGTTATTGCTAGTCAACCAAAGAATGCGCCAGACCTGGGAGGCATTTTGGCAAGATGTATGGTTGGCTTCATGAAAAGAGAAAACCAAAGCCCTCAACCTCAGTCGTTGATAATGTTAAACTGGGAAATACGTGATATTAAGAACCAAGGGTGTGCAAACTTTCTGACAGGTCCATTTTATTATTGTGATCAACTCACCAATTCTAATCTCCAGAGCCTCTTCCTCCTCTTTATTCTTCACATGTCCTTCTTCCTCCTCCTCAGCTTTGGCATCTCTCTGAATGTGTCTGGTGTCTCCGGGATCTGTGAATAAAGATGAGAGTGAAGCCCCCTGTACTGAGATGTATGAGAGACCCCAGAGAGTGTGTGTGGGGGGAGACTGGTCACGTCTCTTGGCTGGTAACACACAATGACATGATGTGAGGAGGAGAGCCGGAGTCTAATAGAGGCTGATGGCTCCTGACTCCCCCACTGGGTACATACTGGCTCCCCTGACTCTCCCTACTGGGCACAGACTGTCTCTCCATTCTATTCATGTGTGGAGCAAAGAACTCCCCTCCAAGGACAGCTCCACTCCAGTACAGATCCCCCCCTACCCAGTACAGACCCCTCGGGCAAAGAACTCCTCTCCCAGAAAAGCTCCCCTCCAGTACGGATCTCCCCCTACCCAGTACAGACCCCTCGAGCAAAGAACTCCCCTCCAAGGACAGCTCCCCTCCAGTACAGATCCCCCCCTTCCCAGTACAGATCCCTCGGGCAAAGAACTCCTCTCCCAGGAAAGCTCCCCTCCAGTACAGATCTCCCCCTACCCAGTACAGACCCCTCAAGCAAAGAACTCCCCTCCGAGGACAGCTCCCCTCCAGTACAGATCTCCCCCTACCCAGTACAGACCCCTTGAGCAAAGAACTCCCCTCCAAGGACAGCTCCCCTCCAGTACAGACCCCTCGAGCAAAGAACTCCCCTCAAGGACAGCTCCCCTCCAGTACAGATCCCCCCCTACAGAGTAAAGACCCCTCAAGCAAAGAACTCCCCTCCAAGGACAGCTCCCCTCCAGTACAGATCCCCCCCTACAGAGTACAGACCCCTCAAGCAAAGAACTCCCCTCCAAGGACAGCTCCCCACCAGTACAGATCTCCCCAGATCCTCCCTCCTGCAGTAAAGTTCCCCCATGTACAGACCCCCCTAATAAAGTCCCTCCCCTCTTAGTGCAGCTTCCCCCAGAGCAGATCCTACCACCATAGTACAGCACCCTTCACCATAGTACAGCACCCCTCACCATAGTGCAGCTGCCCCAGTACAGATTCCCCTTCCCAGTGCAGCATCCCCCAGTAAAGATCTTTTCCGCCATGCACATCCCCCCAAAAGTACAGCTCCCAAAGTACAGATCTCCCCCTCCAAGAAACACACTCCAGAGTCAAACCAGGCAGATCAGAAACCAGGGAAGTCCTCCCTCTGCGGTGACATATGACCGGAGTCAAGAAAGAAATATGAAGAGCTTCCCTTACGCTGAACTGCAGCTGACTGTGTCTGAAGCCAGCCATAGGTGCTTAACCAGCCCAATTTCTATTCATCGTTGAGCAGACTGGTTGTACTGAAGTTGATCTATCACTTTGTTTGTTCGATCACTGTTGCTGGCTATAGCTGGCAGCAGTAATCATTGTATTCTGATGGCAGGGAACCTTTCACAGTCAGAATACAATAGCGCAGCCGAAGGGATTCCCCCATCAACACTGACTGTGTTGAAGGTGAAACCCAGCAATTTTCTTTCCTTCAACCCATGGTTGAAGAAAACAAAATAGCATATTGTACGGCCAGTCTAAGACCTACGTGACAGCAGGAGCAGCGGCTGCAGTGCTTTTGGTCTGCAGATGTTGTCAGATGCATCATAGGAGGTTTGGACCCCCTTATCCCCTCCTTATCTACGTCCTTTACCCATTACTATCTACTGACAGAGGAGGGGAGAAGAGATTGTTGTAGTGATCGTACAAGGAGAATCTAGGACTCTCCTGGATGTAGTGTTTATTCCTCACCTGTGCTGATCTCTGGAGGAACTTCTTCCTTACATGACTCATCACCACTAACATACGGCTCTCCTTTATCTTCCATCTTAATATTAGTTACATTTTTATCCTAAAGAATACAAAACAATACAGATATAATATTTAATACTTAAGATACACAGTAGCTTTTTGCACACGGACTATATTCAAGAATCTCAACTCCATCTACCTGATCCTCCTGAGGGATCTCCTGATCTTCCTGTGCGGAGTCCCGGGAATACAGAGGACGGGGACATCTCTCTGGTGGGTTCCCATTACTGGATCCATCTGTAGGAAACACACACACTGACTGAATACATTGTTTCTATGTCTTTATATCAGAGGATGTGTGTATCTAGGTGGATCCTCAATAATCTTCTCGTATTAATGTCTCCTGTTACCCGGTGATGTGAGGGGCCGCCGGTGCTCCATCATGGAATCTCAGCCAGTGGTTGACCTGTAATCGATAAAACAATGACGATAAATAAAATGTAATGTTCAGAAGATGGCTACTATTTTGGTCCTTAAAGAGTGAAGGATGAGAAGGGTGAGGTATTACTCTTCAGTCTGGACATATGCTGGAAAAGTTTTCATCTGCGATGAATATGATGGTTGGGTCATCTGTGGGATCACAGCAGTCAAACCTGAACCTGGGTTGGTTTTAAAGATGTTTAGTCATAGAGCTGGCATTTCATCACATGGACACTTCACCCGGTACATGTGATCACATGATCTCCCGGTTGTTTAGGAAATATGTTATGACCTCTAGTGATCGACCGATATCGTTTCTTTATTGCCGATATTTTGGTCATCGCATATCGGTATCGGCCGATAATTTCGTACATAAAAAAAAAAACATTATTTTTTTAATTTTTACAGGTACTCGTGAAGGGATCTGGGGGTCTAAAAGACCCCAAACCCCTCCTCTGCACTTAAAAGCATTCAAAACGCCAAGTTTGGCTGTTTTGAATGCTGTCATTTTTTCGAATTTGGCGCCGAGTACCCGGAAGTGATGTCATGACATCACTTCCGGGTTTTTGCATATAGACCCCATCAGAACCGAATGCGGCTTTGATCGGGTCTTCAGGGGCCGTGCAGGCTGGTTGCCCGGGTCTATTATTACTAATTTGCTATTATTCTTTATCCATCCACTTACTATACACTATATATATATATATTGTTTTATTTTTTCCCCTTTTTTTAAATTTTTCTATTATCCATCTCTCTTTTTTTCTGGTTATATTATGGATTTTAATTTTGTCTGTCAATATCTTTTATATATATATATATATATATACATACACACACATATATATATATATATATATATATATATATACATACACACACATATATATATATATATATATATATATATATATATATATATATACTCTATATTTGATAGATGCTATTATGTTCTAAGAAGTGTGAGTATTTTTTATCCTAGTCCATTACTATGATCATCACCTTCTTATAATTCCCCTTATTTGCTTGCCGTTATTGATTTAGTATAGCACTGTTTAGCCACGCCCCCTTGTTTTTTATCTTCCCTATATAAACCAGGCTTTTTTTTCCCTGTTACTTGATCCCACACTTGAAAGAAGAGCGTGCATGCCCATTGTGAGCTTGGCGCATGCGCTGAAACGCGTCGTGTCATTCCTAGCTCCGGTGACGTCACGCGGCGTACGCTGTGTTCCAACCTGGTTCCCGGACATCAGCTGAACCCGGAAGTCTTTCCGTCTACCGGTTCCATCTTATCATCTTTCTTCCCGGGACACCTGGACTCTACAGCTTCCCTTCACGGACCACCGGAGCAATTACAAGCCTGTGATGCTTAACCTTATGTGAGTTGCTATATTCTGTGCTTCCATTTGTAATAAACCAATACTGCACTTAGAGATGCTCTGTCACTTTTCTAATGTGTATTTTGTTCAATAAAGCTTTTTGGAAAAAAAAAAAAAAGAGAGATGCTCTGTGTGTCCTTTTATTTTTAGGTGGGAAGGCGGCGGGGGGAGGGGGGAACGTCCCCTCCCGCTTCTTGTAATGACAGCCGAGCAGCTTTCTCAGCCGCATCGGTTGTCATTACAAGACAGCCGAACGTCGGCTATGGATGCCGGTACCGAGGTGATACCTCTAGCTGCAGGAATCACTCCGGTACAAGCACTTTCCCGAAATATCGGCAATATCGGTAACCTCAGGGGCCGATTCCAATATATATCGGGAAAAGTACTTATCGGTCCTCGATATATCGGCTTTGCCGATAATCGGTCGATCCCTAATGGCCACCCACCACATACCAAGGACTGTGGGTAATAGCAGGATCAGCTGGGTTAAAATCAGAGAGTAGAATTATATTATTCAGCTCAATGTAAATGTTAAACTAACAGAGGTGACTGATCTTCCCACTGATTGTGTGCTGCAATGTAAGTGACCTGACCCTCAACATCAGACCCCCTTTTCCCATAATAAGAAAATATTATTACCTCCTCCTCACTGGGCACACACTCTTTAGCTTAAAAGGAAAGATAAGCCAAATAGCCTTTCCTGTCTTGCCCCATGGACTACAGCAAAATGGCGGCTAGGCGCTGACCCAGAATAATTCATCTATATTTCTAAAAAATCATAAGCATTGTGGGATCATTCTAAATCAATTTACACAAATCGAAGTCGATTTTGCAAAAAATGAAAACAAGAAAATTCCTGAACTCCAAGAAAATGGCTGCCGATCTACTGAAATGAGGACACTTTTTTAATCTTACATTTTTTACTGTCAATTCTCAGTTTTGAGGAGCGATGAGAGCTCTACAGATATGATAAAGGGCTGTCGGTTAAGGTTTGTCCGCCTAAACAGCGTTCGGTCACTACGGCAACCAGGAAGTTCGCTGAGTGGCCGTGGAACGCACACACAGGAAGTGCGTGAGCCGCAGGGCGGAAGTGGGAGGAGACTGGTGATGATAGAGAGAATACAGGCAACAGCTCAGAGCAGAGGTGGTCAATGTAATTAAAATATGAAAATTTTTAGTCCGATATGAAGAAAATACTATATTCTTTAGAATTAATATTTAGAAATATATTATTACTTTCTCTGTGGTGTTGCAATGTAGAGCATCCAGTCAGAATGCATATGTGTTTGGTTGCTATGGGCAACAGCACAAGCTTGCTCCATATAATAAGCTCTAGGCGAGGGATGGCGAACCTTGGCACCCCAGATGTTTTGGAACTACATTTCCCATGATGCTCATGCCCTCTGCATTGTAGTTGAGCATCATGGGTAATGTAGTTCCAAAACATCTGGGGTTCCAAGGTTCCCCATCACTGCTCTAGGCTTACTGTGCCCCCCCCCCCCTCTGGAGCGGTTTGTCACCGCTCTCTCCAGCTTCGATGAGCAGCTGTTCCATAGTTCCTCGGTACAGAAGAAGTTATGATCTCCTCAGAGCTGCTTCCCAGTTAAGCAATGGAACAACCCTCAAGAGTGTGCTACTAATAGTGAGAGTAGGCAAACTATATGGTGAGTCTGTAATTGGGTCAGGGTTACAAGAGTTCGGGGCTAAATGGCTCATCCTTGTAGCACTCTGCTTCCCCCTCTTCCCCTGTTTCTAGAATATCGAAGAATGTTCTGGAACTAGTGGGCAGAGGCGAGGAGGAGCTGCCTTGAATATGGTGCCCAGGCTACTGCATGCCTTTCCTCCTCTCAAATTGCTGCCGAAACTTCTTCGCAGGATAGAGGTGGAGGGAATTCCATTTATCCTGGTAGCTCCGGACTGGCCTCGTCGGGCCTGGTACGCCGACCTGGTCAGGCTGGTCGCAGACGTTCCTTGGCGACTTCCTCTCAGGGAGGATCTGCTGTCGCAGGGACCGATCTTCCATCCTGCTTTACGATCGCTGGCTTTAACGGCCTGGCTGTTGAGACCCAGGTGCTGAAGTACAAAGGGTTGTCAGCTTCAGTTATTCCTACTCTAATTAAAGCAAGGAAAGCGACTTCCAGAAAAGTCTATCATCGCACATGGAAGTCCTATATCGCGTGGTGCGAATCCCTTGGGTTTCCTCCACGTTCCTACTCGGTGGCCCGTATATTGGCTTTTCTGCAAAAGGGGGTTGAGCAGAAACTGTCCTTGAGCACCATCAAGGGTCAGGTTTCAGTGTTAACAATCTTCTTTCAGAGGCCTCTGGCTACTCATTCCTTGGTGCGGAATTTCATCCAGGGGGTGCGGCACCTGGCTCCGTCGGTGCGCGCGCCCTTGCCGCCCTGGGATCTTACTTTGGTGTTGTCGGTTCTTCAGAAACCTCCCTTTGAAAATAATAGGGAGATTCCCTTGCTTATTTTATCCCAGAAGGTGGCCTTTTTGGTGGCTATCACTTCTGCACGCAGGGTGTCAGAACTGGCCGCATTGTCCTGTCGTTCCCCATATCTGGTGGTTCATAGGGATAAGGTGGTTCTTCGTCCGAATCCATCCTTCCTTCCTAAGGTGGTTTCAGATTTCCATCTAAATGAAGATATTGTGTTACCTTCCCTGTGTCCTAAGCCCAGTCATCCTCGGGAGTTTGCGTTACACTCCTTGGATGTGGTTCGGGCGATCAGGGTGTACTTAACTACTTCGGAATCTTTCCGAAAGACGGATTCACTTTTTGTGATCACGGATGGCCCTAGAAAGGGGTTGCCTGCCGCGACTATCTCTAGATGGATCAGACAGACGGTGGTACAGGCTTATTCTATTAAGGGTCGGGTTCCTCCGTTCCCTGTTAAGGCGCACTCCACTCGGGCGCTTAGTGCTTCCTGGGGCTTCCGCCATCAGGCGTCAGTGGTTCAGGTTTGCAAGGCGGCTACCTGGTCGTCGGTTCATATCTTTACAAAATTTTACAGAGTTGATGTGCTGGCATCGGCGGATGCCTCTTTTGGCCGCAAGATTCTGCAGGCCGCTGTTTGAGGAGACCGGTGGTCTACCTCGAGGGTTTTTTTCTGTTGGGTTTTCAGTTGAGCTCATCCTTTTGTCTGATGAGCCTTTAAAACTTCTAGTTGGCACCAGTTGGGCCTTCTGGATTGGATTTTGATTTCCGTTATCCCACCCCTCATTTGTGGCACTGCTTTGGGATGTCCCTACTGATATTAATCAAAGAGGACTGCGTCTATCAATGAGCGACAGAGAAAATTGGATTTTTTGTAAGAACTTACCGTAAAATCCTTTTCTCTTAAGCTCATTGACAGACGCAGTACCCGCCCCTCTATTTTTGAGTTGGGTTAAATTCTCTGACACTGCTTTGTGACATAACTAACATCCTGTAGCAGGGAGAGAGAGGATATACCCTCTGGGACTGCCCCTAAGGTGTGGCCAGAACGTTTTTCCTGCCTAGTGTCCTACTCCTGTAGGGGGCAGTATAACCCTACTGATATTAATCAAAGAGGACTGCGTCTGTCAATGAGCGACAGAGAAATCCCTGCCAGATATATTGAAATCCTGGGAGTCTCTCCAGTCAGCCAATGAGCGTTGATAGATTCATGCCAAATGTATTGAACACCTGGAAGTCTCTCTAGTTAGCTAAGAAGAAGTGGACTCTCCAGTCAGCTAATCTACACTGGTGGATTCATGCCGGATATATTAAATCCCAGAAGTCTCTCCAATCAGCAAACAGCTGCTGCTAAATCCCTGCCAGATATATTGAAATCCTGGGAGTCTCTCCAGTCAGCCAATGAGCATTGATAGATTCATGCCAAATTTATTGAACACCTGGAAGTCTCTCTAGTTAGCTAAGAACAAGTGGGCTCTCCAGCCAGCTGACCTACATTGGTGGATTCATGCCGGATATATTAAATCCCAGAAGTCTCTCCAATCAGCCAACAGCTGCTGATAAATCCCTGCCAGATATATTGAAATCCTGGGAGTCTCTCCAGTCAACCAATGAGCGTTGATAGATTCATGCCAAATGTATTGAACACCTGGAAGTCTCTCTAGTTAGCTAAGAAGAAGTGGGCTCTCCAGTCAGCGAACCTACACTGGTGGATTCATGCCGGATATATTAAATCCCAGAAGTCTCTCCGATCAGCCAACAGTTGCTGCTAAATCCCTGCCAGATATATTGAAATCCTGGGAGTTTCTCCTGTCAGTCAATGTGCGTTGATAGATTTGTGCCAAATGTATTGAACACCTGGACGTCTCTCTAGTTGGCTAAGAAGTGGGCTCTCCAGTCAACTAACCTACACTGATGGATTCATGCCGGATATATTAAATCCTGGAAGTCTCTACAGTCCATCGGGCACAGAATTTCCCAGTTTCCACAATAGTGCGCTCTTTGTGATGGTCCTGTGTTCCCAATGGTGCTGGCCATTTGTATTCCAGCTATTAAGACTTTACAATTAAGGTCAGGTCAGGATTGTCTGCGGATTCCATGTTTAGACCAGGGCTGAGACATGTCATGAGTATGTGTAGCCTGATCTGTGTTCAATTTCATAGGACCCCTAAAGCTGAACTTATTTCCTTCCCTGGAAATGCTATACAGTAATCCCCCGCTCCATCGCGGTTCAGTTTTTGCGGTCCCGGTAATTCGCGTTTTTTTTTGTAATGTTATTTTACTATATAAATCATTAAAAATGAAATATTTTTGTGTTTTCCATTGCTCTTGCTCTGTCTCTTAGTATCTTTTATGTGTTTAAATGAGTTTCTATTGTTTTAAAAGTGTGTTTAAAGACCTTAAAATGCTTCTACACGTACAGTGACAGTAAAAAAACATGCCTACAATGCATTTTAATAGGGTTTTTCTATTTCGCGGAATTTCACTTTTCGCGGCTGGGTCCGGAACGTAACCCCCGCAATGGGGGGGGGGGGGGTTTACTGTATCAGTAAAATATCATCGAAGATGGAAAACCGTGTCAATAAAATATCATCTGAGATGGAAAAACTGTAGCAATAAAATACCATCTCTGTCGGGGTCCTCCAGGGTTCTGTTCTTGGACCTCTCCTTTTCTCAATCTACACTTCCCTGAGTCAGTTGATTGCCTCCCATGGCTTCAATATCATCTCTACGCTGATGACACCCAAATCTGCCTCTCCACCACCCAACTCACTCCATCTGTCTCCTTACGCAATACCAACTTACTAACACATATATCAGCCTGGATGTTACATAAAGTGTGGGGAGGTATGCAGTGGACGGGTCAATAAGAGCTGCACCCAATTATTAAGGGATTGCTTGACTTGACCCTTTATTTTTATCAAGTTTAAACCGGGATCAAGATAGGACCTGGGTGTGCTCCGGTCTATTTTTGCTCCTGTCCTTGTGGTCCTCAGAATAGAGCTTCCGCCCTGATCCGCTCCCAGGCTTTTTCTTTGTGGACTATATACATACAAAAACCTACAATACATCACTGCTGACTATGTGTGGATGGACTACACACGCATATATATGTTATAAGAATTGTGGACCAATATATACGTCCCCTGAAGAAGGCTTATATCAAGTTGAAACGCGTTGGGGTTTATTGGGGATCCAACATTTCGATATTTCAACTTACATTGTACAGTGTGTGGTATCCTTAATCTATACGTTTGATGTTTTATGATGTATTGCGGGATTTTCTAACCCATACACCCATATTAGTGTTTCCTATTTATCGGTATATCCGGTGATTTGTTTCTTTGTCATTTCATGCCTTTTTTGACATGAAAGTTTTTTATGTACTAATTGTATGAATAAAGTTTGATATTTTATATATATACATATCTTTTGCTTCACATTTTTCTTCTCAGCATCATAACATCCCCTCTCCCCCGTCCTTTCTAGAACATCATCCTTTGGGTGTTGTTTCTAGGTTTTTCATTTCCGACATATTCTAAAGACATAAATCATTAAAGAGGAAGTAAACCCTCATAAAAAAAATAAGAAAAAAAAAACATGTAAAGACAAAGCATAATGAGCTAGTATGCATCACATACTAGCTCATTATAAAATAGTTACCTTAAAACAAAGCCCCCACAGTGTCGCCCGCTCAACGGCAGGAAGGACGACATGTTTGGCCATCCTGCTTCCTTGTTCGCGTCCTCCGGCCATCTGATTGGCCGGAGGCGCAATTACATCACTCCCGCACATGGGCGTGGGAGCCACCGTTCACAGCATAGGGCTCTGAAGGAACGGCACGGGTGCCCGTTCCTTCAGAGCACATGCGCCGATTACATCATCGGCTGCATGCACTGTAAATATCTCCTAAACGGTGCAAGTTTAGGCTCGTTCACAGACAAGTCAGTGCGTGTGTCCGGCGGACTCGATGTCCGCCGGTCACACCACGATCGCTCCTGTGAAGGGAGAAAGGCGGAGCGGCTTATGTAAACGAGCCGCCCGTCATTCTCCCTGGTGTAAAAATGAAGATCTGACAGTTCTACTATGTAGAACCGTTGATCTTTGCTTTTACACCAATAGCCATGTCCCTGCACAGTTAGAAACACGCCCCTAGGACACACTTAACCCCTCCCTGTCCAATAAAGTTAACCCCTTCCCTGCCAGTGTCATTTTTGCATTAACAGTGCATATATATAGCACTGATTATTGCAGTAATGTCACTGGTACCCCCAAAAGTGTCAAAAATGTCAGTCAAGGGTCCGATCTGTCCGCCGCAATGTCGCAGTACCGCAAAAAAAATCGCAGATCGCCGCCATTACTCGTTAAAAAAAAAAACACCAAAAATGACAAAAATCTTTCCCTTAGTTAGTAAACGCGATAACTTTTGTGCAAACCAATCAAAATATGCTTTTTGCGATTTTTTTTTTTACCAAACATAGGTAGCATAAAACAAATTGGCCGAAAAATGTTAAAAAATTTTGATTTTTACATTTTTTTTTTGGGGGGAATTTCATATAAAAAGATGTGAAAAATATTGTTATTTTTGCAAAATTGACGCTCTTTTTTTGTTTATAGCATGATCAAAAAATCGCACAGGTGATCAAATACCACCAAAAGAAAGCTCTGTTTGTGGGAAAAAAAGGACGTCAAATTCGTTTAGGTACCGCGTCGCATGACTGCGCAATTGTCCGTTAAAGTCACGCAGTAAAAAATCGCAAAAACCCCTGGTCTTTTAGCAGCCAAATCCTCCGGGGCTTAAGTGGTTAAAACAAAGCCCCCCCAGTGTCGCCCGCTCAACGACAGGAAGGCCAACATGTTTGACCGCCCTGCTCCCTTGTTCGCGGCCTCCGGCCATCTGATTGGCCGGAGGCGCGATTACATCACTCCCGCGAATGCACGCGGGAGCCGCCGTTCACGGCATAGGGCTCTGAAGGAACGGCACGGGTGGCCGTTCCTTCAGAGCGCATGCGCCGATGACATCATCGGCTGCATGCATTGTAAATATCTCCTAAACGGTGCAAGTTTAGGAGATATTTATAGCACCTATAGGTAAGCCTCAATATAGGCTTACCTATAGGTAAAAGACTTTAAATTGGGTTTACAACCACTTTAAGGTCAATTTAACCATCAGATTTACCTTGTATCACCTATAGAGATGAAGCTTCCTGTTTCTTGGCTGTTCTCGTCATCACTGGCTTAGATATGTGAATGTTTGTATTGTGCTAACTGTATGGTGGTGGAAAGGAGTCTTCTAACAGTCGGTGGTATTTGATCATAAAGCAGTTGGGATGGCATTTCTGTTTGTCCGTATTATGGTCCATATGGTGTGCTCCAGTAATGTGCGAGAGACGTACAGAAGAGAAGATGGAGCAGAAAGGAAGTACCAAGAAATGGAAGAGCGAGTGGGATAGAGTACAGGAAAGAAGATTGGGAATCGTGTAGAGGGGGGTTTAGGGAGATGGGAGGGTTATATGGGAGAGCGGGAGAAGGTTGGGGTGTCAGGCATTGCATACGTTTCCTCAGTCATTGTCCCCCGCATCCCATTCATGGGAAAATAGTATAGGTATTTGCAAAGAGAAAATGTCATACAGGGAGGGCCCCCCTCTTTCATCCCTTGTGTAGGTGAGGGAGATCCCCCTGCCGTGAGCCGTAATTACATGTACGGAGTAAATGTAAAAGTACGAGAATTACCAATTAATTCTTTTTATTCTTTATAATTTAGGATACAAAAACACTAATGTTGTCCATGTTCTTACTCAGTCACCACGCCCTGCCCAGCAACCTCTTGCCTCCGGTGGAAGCTGAGATGTGACGTAAGGGTGGACCTCCTAGAAAACCGTTTCCCACATTCAGGACACAGATACGGGTCTTCCCCACTGTGGATCCTCTCATGCCGCACCAGACTCGATTTATAGATGAAACCTTTACCACACTTGGAACATGAATACGGGCGGTCACCCGTGTGAGTTTTCTGGTGCCCGATCAAACGTCTTTTACAAGAAAACCACTTATCACATTCAGAACAGGAATACGGGTGATCACCGGCATGGATTCTCTGGTGCTGAACCAGGTTCGACTTCTGGGCAAACCCTTTCCCACACTCGGAACATGAATACGGGCGATCGCCGGTGTGAATCCTTTTGTGCTTAGCAAGGTCAGACCTAAAAGCGAAACATTTGCCGCATTCAGTGCAAGAATACGGCTTCTCCCCCGTGTGGATCCTCCAATGAGAAATCAGATATCCTCTCCGCGTAAAAGATTTTCCACATTCAGAGCAGGAAAATGGCTTCTCCCCCGTGTGGGACCGCTGATGTTTGGTAAGGTTTGATATTTCGGCAAAACATCTCCCGCACTCAGGACAGCAAAACGGCTTCTCCCCCGTGTGAGTTCTTTCGTGTGACATAAAATGAGCTTTGTGGTTAAAACATTTCCCACATTCGGAACAGGAATAGGTCTTCATCCCGGTGTGAGTTCTCTGATGAAACACAAGTTCTGATCTCTGAGTAAAACCTTCACCACACTCAGAACACAGGAAAGTTCCGCCTTCTATATGGTCTATGGGATGGTTGATGAGAGGTAAGTGGTCAGGAAAATTCCCCCCATGTGTGGAGGGATCAGACAACAGATCTGCACTGAGAATGACTGGATGGAGATCCCGGGTAATGGAGTTTGCTTCTGAAGAATCAGATGTGACATCATCTACTACCTCACCATCAGGAGCAATCATGGGTCGTTTTCCCACGTTATAATCTCTGTATCGTCCATCTGCAGAACATAAGACAAGAAGATGGAGAAGAACTTTGTAAACTTCTAGACACAAGCATAAAGGGAATGAATGCAGATGGGGATCTCGGAAATGATCCTAAGGTATTTATTGGGACTAAATGTAACTTATTATTTTTTTTTACCAGTAATGGCGGCGAGCTGTGATTTTTAGCGGGACTGCGACATTGCGGCGGACAGATCGGACCCCTGACTGACATTTCTGACACTTTTTGGGGGACCAGTGACATTACTACAGTAATCAGTGCTAAAAATATGCACTGTTATTGTAATAATGACACTGGCATGGAAGGGGTTAATACAGTGGGTGATAAGGGGTCAAATGTGAGCCTAGGGGAGTGATTCTAACTGTATGGGGCGGGGCTTGTGAAATGATCACAGAGACATACGATCCTATATAGAAGGATCACAGGGGCTCTGTGATCATTCCAGAGAGAAGAACGGTCAGCGGTGTTTACAACAGCCGACCGTTCTTCTCTCTCAGCGGGGAGCGATCGGGGGTGTCAGGCAGCAATCGGAGCCGCCTGCCCCGTGCATCGGCTTCCCTGCTGCCGAGTGGGGGCGGGAGCACGCCGCGGGTGGCGTGCTCGCTGCCTAGCTGCAGGAGCGCGACTGACGTAGCCTCTTTTAGACCCCCAGATCCCTCCACAAAAGTACCTGTCAAATAAAAAAAATTAAAAAGAAAAATGTTTTTTTTTTTGTACGAAAATATCTTCCGATACCGATATGCAATGACCAAAATATTGGCAACGAAAAACCGATATCGTTCGATCACTAATAAAGACACTTATCTTTCCTGGAGTCCAGCGATGTCGGCACTGCAGCCGATGTTTCCATCGGCTGTCCAGTGCTGCCGACGCCATTGCCAGTAAGGGAACCCGGCAGTGAAGCCTTTGCGGCATCACGGGCGGGACCCTACTGCGCTGCGCATTCGGATTGGCTCAGCGGCGGTGGAAGGAGGAGGGGGGCTTCCGCGGTGCCGTCTCCTGGAAGTGGGGAAGGGTACCTGTCAAAAACAGGTACCTGTTCCCCCCTGAAAGGTGCCAAATATGGCACTGGAGGGGGGGAGGAAGCAAATGAGCGGAAGTTCCATTTTTGGGTGGAACTCCGCTTAAGGAGGAACACACACTGATGTGCAGAGATACAGAGGCATAAAAAAAAATTGCAAGGTTCGGCTGGGGCGGGGGAGTGGGGGGGGGGGGGGAACTAGCGATCTGAAAACTTAGCTCGCGCATGCCATAGGTTCGCCATCACTGTCCTAGAATAAAAGATCTGTGTGTTTCTATCATTCCTCACCTGTGCTGATCTCTGGAGGGATCTCCTCCTCCTCACATGGCTCATCGCCCCTCACATACGTCTTCTCTTGGGTTTCTCTGTCCTCAGTGTTGTATTCAGTCCAGTTTTCTTCCTATATAACACCAAGCAAAACAGAATTTTTGTAAGTTTCATGAGCTGGGAATGGAAATCTATAGATATTGGGGAGCTATGACCCATCTACCTGATCCTCCTGAGGGATCTCCTGATCTTCCTGTGTGGAGTCCCGGGAATACAGAGGACGGGGACATCTCTCTGGGGGATTTCTGTTCCTGGATCCATCTGTAGGAATTTTCTCTGCCTTACATTGCGCATCGTTCCTTAAAAAAGTCTCTTCTCTCTCTGTTACTTCGACTTTAATCAGATGTTCAGTCTGATTAATACAAAAGAGGTTAATTAACCGGGGTCCACTCGGCCTCTAGGTAAGTCATAAAGCATATCTGTGAAGAATCACAAACCAAACTATGTTCTGGATTTTCTCCTGTGTGGTATTCTATTGTGTTGTGTTGTATTGTATTCTATTGTATTGTACTGCATCAGGTTAACATTGTTCTGTGGTACGCTGACACCTAGTGGCTGTTTAGGGTCACTAAAACTTACTTATATGATTTATAGTGAAAAATGAATAGTGTTGGTCTTTCGCGCTAATAAAATGAATAAAGTGCTAATATGTAACAATCTTCTTAGAACTGCTGCAGCTTATAATAAAATAAATTCACCAAATTAGTGCAATAAATCAAAAAATATACACCAAGTTGCGCACCTTGGTGTATATTATTTACTTATATGATTTGTTTTTTTTCCTCTGCCCTCCCTTCTTGTTTAACCATTTGACCTCCGGAAGATTTACCCCACCTGACCAGGCCATTTTTTTTGATACGGCACTGCGTTAACTTTAACCAGTCCTGGACCGGAAGGCTTTGCCCCTTTAATGACCAGGCCATTTTTTGTGATTCGGCACTGCATTAATTTAACGGACAATTGCGCGGTCGTGCGACGCTGTACCTAAATAAAATTGATGTCCTTTTTTTCCAACAAACAGAGCTTTCTTTTGGTGGTATTTGATCACCTCTGCGACTTTTATTTTTTTCGCTATAAACAAAAAAAGAGCGACAATTCTGAAAAAAAAAAAAAAACAACTTTCTGCTATATAACATTCTCAGAAAAAAAAAATTTAAAATCCCAATTTTTTCATCCTTTTAGGCCAATTTGTATTCTGCTACATATTTTTGGTAAAAAAAAAAAAATCGTAATAAACGTATTTTGATTGGTTTGCGCAAAAGTTATCATATCTACAAACTAGGGGAAAGATTTTGTCATTTTTATTTATATTTTTACTAGTAATGGCGGCGATCTGCGATTTTTAGCGGGACTGCGACATTGCGGAGGACAGATCGGACCCCTAACTGACATTTTTTGACACTTTTGGGGGGACCAGTGACATTACTACAGTAATCAGTGCTAAATATATGCACTGTTACTGTAATGATGACACTGGCAGGGAAGGGGTTAACCCAGGGACGAGCAGAGGGTTAAGTGTGAGCCTAGGGGAGTGTTTTCTAACTATGGGGGCGTGGCTTGTGAAATGATCATAGAGACCTGTGTTCCTATATAGAAGGATCACCGGCGCCCTTTGATAATTTCAGAGAGAAGAACGGTCAGCTGTGTTTACAACAGCCGACCGTCCTCTCTCAGCGGGGAGCGATCGCGGGTGCCCTGCGTCAATCGCGGCCACCGGCCCCACGGATCGGCATCCCCGCTGCCTAGTGGGGGCGGGTGCGCGCCGCCGGCGTGCGCTCGCCCCCTAGCATCACGTGTGCGACCGACGTAGAGCTACGTCGGTTCGCGCAGGAGAGTCTGCCTGCCGCAGCAAAACTGCGGCGGGCGGTCGGGAAGTAAATAACTGACAATTGCGCAGTCATGCGACGCTGTACCCAAATGGAGAGTGCAAAATCTGGTGCAGCTGTGCATGGGAGCCAATCAGCTTCTAACTTCAGCTTCTTCAATTAACCACTTTAAGACCAGGCCTATTTTTGACACTTGTTGTTTACAAGCTAAAATCCTTTTTTTTTTTTTTTTGCTAGAAAACTACTTAGAACCCCCAAACATTATATATATCTTTTTTAGCAGAGACCCTAGAGAATAAAATGGAGATCATTGCAATATTTTTTTATCACACTGTATTTGCGCAGCGGTCTTCCAAATGCAATTTTTTTGGGAAGAAAATCATTTTTTGAATAAAAAAATAAGAAAACAGTAAAGTTAGCTGAAAATTTTTTCCATAATGTGAAAGATAATGTTATGCTGAGTAAATAGATACCCAATATGTCATGCTTCAAAATTGCTTGTGGAATGGCGACAAGCTTTGGTACTTAAAAATCCCCATAGGCAACATTTTAAACATTTCTACAGGTTACCAGCTTAGAGTTACAGAGGAGGTCTAGGGCTCAAATTATTGCTCTCACTCTAACGATCGCGGTGATATCTCACATGTGTGGTTTGAACACCGTTTACATATGTGGGCGCGACTTGCGTATGCGTTCGCTTCTGCGCGCGAGCTAATGGGGACGGGGGCGCTTTAATTTTTAATTTTTTCCTATTTATTTTATTTATTATTTTTTCTTTTTACAGTTTTTTATAAAAAAAAAAAAGTTTGATCATTTTTATTCCTATTACAAGGAATGTAAACATCCTTTGTAATAGAAATTGGCATGACAGGTCCTCTTTATTGTGAGATCTGGGGTCAAAAAGACCTCACAACTACACTAAAAAAAAAAGTGTTGAAAAAAAAATCGGCCTTTTAAACCGGTTTCTAGGCAACGATGTTTGACGACGCTCCGGTCCTCCAAGACCATAGAGTCGAGTGAGGGCCATCTTGCCCTCACTCGACTTCCTGTCTCAGAGGATCCGGGACCGGATTGTTTTCCCCGGTAAGCGGGGTAGACGGCCAGGATGCGGCGGGAGGGGCAGTTCTTCCGCCGCACCATAAGGGTGACCTTATCTGAAAGCCGGTCGCCCGCCGGCAGTAAGTGGTTAAGCTTTGAAAATAAAACTTGGAAGCTGATTGGTTTCTATGCAGAGCTGCACCAGATTTTGCACTCTTCAGTTTTAGTAAATCTCCCCCATTGTCTTCTTTCGCTTCAAAAGACTGGAGAAACATCCCCTATTATCTGAAGTAGAAATTGGATTCAACTTCTGTGTCTTATTTAAAAGTGAAACTGCCTGTGGATGCTGTCGAGTCAGCAGGTGAACATACTGTCTAAAAGGGTCTAAAAGAGTTATGTCAATGGATAAAGCAGCATTTGAAACAAAACACTATACCTGATCATCCTGAAGGATTTTGTGATCTAAATACCAGGAATACAGAGGACGGGGAGATCTCTCTGGTGGGTTCCCATTACTGGATCCATCTGTAGGAAACACACACACTGACTGAATACATTGTTTCTATGTGTTTATATCAGAGGATGTGTGTATCTAGGGGGATCCTCAATACAAGAAATTAATGTCTCCTGTTACCAGGTGATGTGAGGGGCGGCCGCTTCTCCATCATGGCGTCCTTGTAGAGGTCCTTGTGTCCTTCTATATACTCCCACTCCTCCATGGAGAAATAGACAGTGACATCCTGACACCTTATAGGAACCTGACACACACAATGATACAGTCACCATCCAGACACATCCCTTGTCTGTTACTGGATAATGTCCCAGAATTCCCGGCACCGCTCACCTCTCCTGTCAGCAGCTCAATCATCTTCTGGGTGACTTCTAGAATCTTCTTGTCTTTATATCTCTCAGGTATCAGGAAATGAGATACATCCACCATAAAGGGGTTCTGGCTCCTGCTCCATGCTCCTGGTACATAGGGATGGCCACCAGCTGTCATATGCTCAGTAGGTGTCTTCTTCACTACTTTGTAATCCTGTGTATGAAAAGATTGTCTTACTTTACATAATGAGAGAATGATTCACATCCCACATTTGTACAATATAGTCCTCCTGGATCATCACAATGAAAGTGATGTTACTGATAGTTTGTTTAGTAATCTCCTTGTCTTATTAACTGTGATGGGGTGAAGAAACTCTCCCAGAATCCTCCTCACCTCTCCGGTCAGGTCTGTGTTTTATTAATAGAGATAAGAGTGATGTCATGTGACCTCCCAGAATCCTCCTCATCTCTCCGGTCAGCTCTGTGTTTTATTAATAGAGATAAGAGTGATGTCATGTGACCTCCCAGAATCCTCCTCACCTCTCCGGTCAGCTCTGTGTTTTATTAATAGAGATAAGAGTGATGTCATGTGACCTCCCAGAATCCTCCTCACCTCTCCCGTCAGGTCTGTATTTTATAAATAGAGATAAGAATAATGTCATGTGACCTCCCAGAATCCTCCTCACCTCTCCCGTCAGGTCTGTATTTTATAAATAGAGATAAGAATAATGTCATGTGACCTCCCAGAATCCTCCTCACCTCTCCGGTCAGCTCTGTGTTTTATTAATAGAGATAAGAGTGATGTCATGTGACCTCCCAGAATCCTCCTCACCTCTCCGGTCAGCAGGTAGATGATCTCCAGGGTTAGATTTAATATCTTCTCAGTTATCGTTTTCCTTTGCTCCTCCAGTCTCTTAGGATCAGTCATAACTGAAGAACGGGACTCTGGTTCTCATGGAAGAATCTCCTGATGTTAAGGTCTGAAGAGAAAAAGGAAGGGTTTGACATAAACATAAAAATATACAATTGTTTAGCAACTAACACAATCGTTCCTGAAACAACTGTTTTCTCTGATTGCCTGTTCTTTAGGGTGGGTGTAAAGATATGAATTAGCTCAGTGGCTTGCTTTCCAGCATTAGAGCGGTGGATCCAAATATCACCAGAGATACTATTCACATAGAGTTTGTTCAGCTGGTTCTGAGGGCTTCCACTGTTTGCTTTGGTTTCCCCTCAAAAGCATAGAAGTAGTTTGGCACCTCACCAAGCTGTATTTGGTATAGGTGTGTTTGCAAACCTGTGCATTAGACAGTAACTCCATCGGACCTTAGACTCCCATTGGGCCTTAGATAGTAAGCTCCAATGGGACCTTAGACAGTAAGCTGCATGGAGACCAAAGACCATCAATGGACATTTGACAGCAAGCTCCACTAGGACGTTAGACCCCCCATGGACCTTAGACAGTAAGCTACTTTTGAACCTAAGGCCCCCAATAGACCTTAGAAAGGTACCTACATTGGGACCTTAGACCCCCAGTAAACCTTAGACAGGAAGCTCCAATGGGACCTTAGAACCCCCCAGTGCACCTGAGACATTAAGCTGCATCGAAACCTTAGATCTCCAGTGGACCTTTGAAAGCAAGCTCCACTAGGACCTTCAACCCCCAATGGACCTTAGACAGTATGCTACTTTGGGACCTTAGACCCCCAATGGACCTTAGGCAGTAAGCTCCAATGGGACCTTAGAACCCCAGTTGACCTTAGACAGTAAGCTTCATGGAGACTTAAGACCATTGACAGCAAGCTCCACAAGGACCTTTGACCCCCCCCAATTGGACCTTAGACAGTAAACTACTTTGGGACCTTAGGCCCCCAATGGACATTAGACAGTAAGCTACACTGGGACCTTATACGCCCAATAAAACTTAGATGGGACGCTACAATGGGACCTAAACCCCGCCCCCAGACAGAGTAAGCTCCATCAAGATCTTCAACCCCCAATGGACCTTTGACAGTAAGCTCCACTAGGACCTTCACCCCCCCCCCCCCACAATGGAACTTAGACAGTAAGCTACTTTGGGACCTTAGGCCACCAATGGACATTAGACAGTAAGCTACATTGGGACCTTAGACCCCCAATAAAACTTAGATAGGACGCTACAATGGGACCTTAGACCCCGCCCCCAGACAGAGTAAGCTCCATTAAGATCTTCAACCCCCAATGGACCTTTGACAGTAAGCTCCACTAGGACCTTCAACCCCCCCCCACAATGGAACTTAGACAGTAAGCTACTTTGGGACCTTAGGCCCCCAATGGACATTGGACAGTAAGCTACATTGGGAACTTAGACCCCCTCCTCCCCCCCAGTGAACCTGAGACAGTAAGCTCTATTGAGACCTTAGACCCCCAGTGGACCTCAGGTAGTATACTACTTTGGAACTTTAGACCCCCAGTGACTCCGAGACACTAGGCCCCATCAAGATCTTAGACCTTTGATAGTAAATTCAATTGGGACCTTAGCCAGCAAGTTCCAATGGGACATAGACCCCCAATGGACCTTAGACAGTACGTTCCAAAGGGACCTTAGACCCCCAATGGCCCTTTAGATTCAGGTAGACCATTAAGTGATTTTAATTACATTGGAGCAAAAAAAGACTTTCCTTTCTTTGGAATCAAATCCCTCTTTGAAAGAATAAATCACCTCTAACGTTGAGTGTCCTCCTTGGACCTTGTGGATATTGCTGCATTATATAAAACAATTAAACTTTAGAATGGGATGCCTTGAGACTGTCCATAATTTTTAAAGGAGTTGTAAAGTCAGGAATGCTTTTTTTATCTTAATGCATTCTATGCATTAAAATAAAAAGCCATCTGTATGTAGCAGCCCCCCCCCCCCAGCCCCTATAATACTTACCTGTGCCTTCTCTCTGTCCAGCAATGTCCACGAGTCCCTCAGCTGTCCTGGGACTCTCCCTCCTGATTGGCTGAGATACAGCAGCGGCGCCATTGGCTCCCGCTGCTGTCAATCAAATTCAGTTACCTATCAGGGGAGAGAGGGGGGCGGACTCGAACGGCAGCTCCGTTTCTGAATGGACAGACGGAACTGCAGCTCAGCTCGAGTTCCCCCATAGCAAACTACTTGCTGTGGGGGCACTCAAAAGGAGGGAGGGGCCAGGAACAGGGACAAGGGACCAGAGAAGAGAGGATCGAGGCTGCTCTGTACAAAACCAACTGCACAGAGGAGGTAAGTATAACATGTTTGTTATTTAAAAAAAAGAAAAAAAAACAAGACTTTACATAATTTTTAAAGGCTGCCTTGACTGAAAAAAAGGTTGAGAAACACTGCCCTAAGGTTCCTCCAGAGGTTGCTGTGGGTTCCTTAAACAATGAGCAATTTCTACCTCTCAGATAAGTTCCCAATGACACCATTGATCTTTTTAACTATCTACAAGAGGGTGATTCTTCTCAATGACCACAAGTGTAAAGAACATTCTTCCTTAACCAGGGTTCCTTCGAACCCCAAGGTTCCTCCAGAGGTTTGTAGGGGTTACTTGAGCTATGGGCAATTTCTGCCTCTCAGATAAGTTCCCAATGACACCATTGATCTTTTTTAACTATCTGTAAGGGGGTAATTCTTCCCAATGACCCCAAGCATAAGGAGCATTCTTCCTCAACCAGGGTTCCATTGAGCCCTAAGGTTCCTCCCAATGTTTCTAGGGGTTCCTTGAGCAATGAGCAATTGCTGCCTCTCAGATAAGTTCCCACTGACACCATTGATCTTTTTTACTATCTGTAAGTGGGGAAATTCTTCCCAATAACCCCAAGTGTAAGGAATATTCTTACTCAACCAGGGTTCCATTGAACCCTAAGCATCTTACAGAGATTTGTAGGGGTTCCTTGAGCAATAAACAATTGCTGCCTCTCAGATAAGTTTCCACTGATATAACCGATCCTATTCAATTATCTGTAAGGGGGTAATTCTTCCCAATGACCCCCAACTGTAAGGAGCATTCTTACTCAACCAGGGTTCATCCCGAGGTTTCTAGGGGTTCCTGCAGTAAGTTCTGCCTCTCAGATAAGTTCCCACTGACACCACTGATCTTTTTAGCGATCTTTAAGGAGGTAACTCTTCCCAATGGCCACAAGTGTAAGGAGCATTCTTCCCACTGACTATCACACTAATGCATCATTAACTGTAGATATAGTCAGTCAGTTTTAGCAACAGTGAGACCGGTTATTTCAAGAGTTCCTCTGTGTTGAAAAAGGCCCGTTATTTTTTTGCGCAATAGTTCTTCACGGTCCACGTAACTGGGGGCATGGCGGGGCTGTGTCCTTTGACTACATACATTGTACTACAATATGTACGTCTTTCATATCTCAGAAGGTTAGGAGGCATCTGGTTGGCCATCATTTACGGTGAACGATGCATGTGGCAGATATCATTGCTACAACGTTGCCACCGGATGGACCGTCAAATTGCAGCATTTGTGTCGCGGGAGACAGCAATCTGTATTCACAAAGGTGAAAGGAGGTCACTGCAAACACACCAGATCTAGCGAATGGCAAGCTACGCCGCCTCCGATGCCCCTGTTCACCCCACCTGCATAAAATATCAACCTGAATTCTACAGATATAAATAATATTCATACCTGTTCCAGGATGTTCAGCTCATTCCATGTAAATACAGGATGCCCCTGTAGAATTAAATAAACAATTGGCAGAGCAAGAATTCTGCCAGCTGTGGTTCTTGTCTCAATTGTACTATTTCCTGGTAGACCACAACAAAATGGCCGTTGCTCCAGTCTTTTTTTTTTTTTTGCACAAGATGCACTACGGAAAAATGACCGCTGATTCTATAGCTACTCTGTATGTGCACACTACCTGTAGTACATAGCCGTCCACCAGCAGAGGGCGCAGGTCGGCGCTCTCGATCTCTAATGTACAGCAGTACAGCAGTCCACCAGTACAGGGCGCAGGTCGGAGCTCTCGATCTGCAATACACAGACGTCCACCAGCAGAGGGCGCAGGTCGGCGCTCTCGATCTGTAATGTACAGCAGTCCGCCAGCACAGGGCGCAGGTAGGAGCTCCCGATCTGCAATACACGGACGACCACCAGCAGAGGGCGCAGGTCGGCGCTCTCGATCTGTAATGTACCGCACTCCACCAGCACAGGGCGCAGGAAGGAGCTCCCGATCTGCAATACACGGACGTCCACCAGCAGAGGGCGCAGGTCGGCGCTCTCGATCTGTAATGTACCGCACTCCACCAGCACAGGGCGCAGGTAGGAGCTCCCGATCTGCAATACACGGACGTCCACCAGCAGAGGGCGCAGGTCGGCGGTCTCCTATATTATAAGGCGCGTTGTGTGCTAATGAGCTCATAATTATTAATTAACACTAATTAATCACTTAAGGACCGGAAAGGTTTTACCCTCTTAATTACAAGGCCATTTTTTGGCGTACGGCACTGCAATGTTTTAACTGACAATTGCGCGGTCGTGCGACACTGTACCCAAATAAAATTGATATCCCCTTTTCCCACAAATAGAGCTTTCTTTTGGTGGTATTTGATCACCTGTGCGTTTTTTATTTTTTTGCGACATAAACAAAAAAGAGCGACAATTCCGAAAAAAAACAAAACAATATTTTTTACTTTCTACTATAAAAGATATCAATAAAAAAAAAAATTACAACATTTTGCGCAAAAGTTATCACGTCTACAAACTAGGGGAAAGATGTAATTTTTATTTTTATTTTTTTACTAGTAATGGCGGCGATCTGCGATTTTTAGCAGGACTGCGACATTGCGGCGGACAGATCGGACCCCTAACTGACATTTTTGACACTTTTGGGGGGACCAGTGACATAACTACACAGACACATGTATATATGCACACATACAGACACATGTACACACACACACACACATACAGACACACGTGTACACACAGACACATGTACAAACACATATGAACACGCACGCGTGCGCACACACATATAAAGCAATTTTAAAATGTTCTAGCACAGTACCTTTTTCTCATTCAGCCGGGTACTGCACTGTAGGGGGAAGCAGAGAGCACAGCACACTCCTTTCTCCCTTTATTTTCACTTTTGAAGCTGACGAGCTCCCTCGCAGTGCCGATGTACAGTTTGGCGGAGGATCCGGAGATAGGGCTCAATTGACAGCCCTTCTCTCCCTCTATTCCGCGGCACACCTCAGGACCTCTGGCGGCACACCAGTGTGCCGAGGCACACTGGTTGAAAAAGGCTGCCTTAGACCATTCAGAGTAAGAATCATTAACCACTACTCTCTGAATTCTATCTTTTAGCCAGTTTTCTATCCATTTACCAACTGATCTTTCCAAGGCTGTAGACTTTACCTTACACTTTAGCCGTGTGTGGGGAACCGTGTCAAACGCTTTTGCAAAATCCAAGTATACTACGTCCACAGCCACCCCTCTTTCCAAGTATACTATGTCCACAGCCACCCCTCTGTCCAAGTATACCACGTCCACAGCCACCCCTCTGTCCAAGAATACTACGTCCACAGCCACCCCTCTGTCCAAGTATACCATGTCCACAGCCACCCCTCTGTCCAAGTATACCACATCCACAGCCACCCCTCTGTCCAAGTATACTATGTCCACAGCCACCCCTCTGTCCAAGTATACCACGTCCACAGCCACCCCTCTGTCCAAGAATACTACATCCACAGCCACCCCTCTGTCCAAGTATACCACGTCCACAGCCACCCCTCTGTCCAAGAATACCATGTCCACAGCCACCCCTCTGTCCAAGTATACTACGTCCACAGCCACCCCTCTGTCCAAGTATACTACGTCCACAGCCACCCCTCTGTCCAAGTATACTACGTCCACAGCCACCCCTCTGTCCAAGTATACCACGTCCACAGCCACCCCTCTGTCCAAGAATACTACGTCCACAGCCACCCCTCTGTCCAAGTATACTACGTCCACAGCCACCCCTTCGTCCAAGTATACCACGTCCACAGCCACCCCTCCGTCCAAGTATACCACGTCCACAGCCACCCCTCTGTCCAAGTATACTACGTCCACAGCCACCCCTCTGTCCAAGTATACCACATCCACAGCCACCCCTCAGTCCAAGGTTTTACTTACCTCCGCATAAAAAGAAATCAGGTTTGTTTGACAACTTCTGTCTTTCATGAATCCATGCTGTCTGTTGCCTAAAATATTTTTTTCCAGCAAGAACTCCTCTATGTGGTCTTTTACTAAACTCTCCAATATCTTCCCGACTATAGAAGTTAAACGAACAGGTCTATAGTTACTTGGCAAAGACTTTGATCCCTTCTTAAATATAGGCACCACATTGGCCATACGCCAATCCAGCTGTACTATTCCAGTCCTCAACGAGTCCCTAAAAATTAGAAATGCCTCGCCCTGCCTCGGGGGGGGGGGGGTGTGTACCAGACCTACCATTCAGGAATCCCCGGGAGAGATTCCTTCTCTCATCTACTGAAGACACCTTCTCTTCATTTGGACTACTGCAGGGATACTGATCACTTCTACATTAATATTACGCCCTCTAGGGACCACCCGGGATCCTCATGGGAACCATTGGGAGATACCCACGTTTTTGATACTGTGACACTACACATATTAATCCTGCGCAGTATAACCAGATCGTCACCAATCTGTGAGTCCATTCCCTGCCCTCGGGTCTTGGCAACAGTCTTCCATGTTAGTTGCAGCACCTCTCTTCTTGACGTGCGACAACCTTTTAGACGTGGCTACATACGTGCTTTTGAGCAATAGGAGTGAGATGAATTTCCATTGACCTTTGAGAAAGGTCATGCCCGAAACACGTCAGGTCTCTATATGGAACTCTCACGCCTCTCACCTGTTCTCCAATAGTGATGTAACTTTATAGCCACATGTATTCAATTTGTCATTGTTTTCGTTTTTAAAATTCTTTTCTACTATGTATCACTTTGTTGTTACAATTGCAGTTTAATAAATTTCTCTTTTATGATAATTTGAGTATATCTCTTTGATGGGTGATTGCCTTTAAAGTCCCGCTCCTAGGGGAACCCAATTATTTTGTTGAATATGCTATTAGGGATGTTGGCAATACCCATCTAGACTCCAAGATCTGAACAAACAATATACTAAAAATTAGAAACAAAGGCTATGAAATGACAGAGCTCAATTCCTTTAGGATGCAATCTGGTCCAGATGCTTTATCCACTTTTATTCTGTCTAAATATTTCTGGACCATATCACTTTTGAGCCATTGTGGATCATTTGGAGCTGTGTCACTGCCACCCCCATATGGTCATGCGTTCCTCCATGCTCCTATACACAGAGCTGAAGAAAGTATTTAAAAGAGAAGTATGGGGTGTGGGCTATTTTTCAAATTTATACTTACCTTGGTGAATGCCGCATGGTACGATGCTGCATCTGTCCCCTGGCCCCTCTGCACTGAGAACCGAGCGATTGAACACCGCCGATCCCTCGGTTCTCACAGCTCCCTGAGCAGAGAGCTGCTGAAGGTGTGGTTGGAGACTTGGGGCATGCTCAAGTGTAGTTGAAGTCTGTGAACATACTTTGGTGTGCTTGGATACTGGTAACCTGTTTTAGTGTGGATAGAGACTGTGGAGATGCTCAGATGTGGTTAGAGCGCAGAGAAAAATTCAGGTATGATTGGAGCCCAAAGACATGCTCAGGTGTGGTTGGAGACTGTGGACATGCTCAGGTGTGGTTGGAGACTAGGGACATGCACAGGTGTGGTTGGAACTCAAAGATATGCTCAGGTGTGGTTGGAGTTCAAACGTGGTTTGAGACTGTAGAAATGCTCAGGTATGTTAGGAACACTGAGGTGTGCTCAGGTGTGGTTGGAGACTAAGGACATGAACAGGTGTGGTTGGAGACTAGGGACATGCACAGCTGTGGTTGGAACTCAAAGATATGCTCAGGTGTGGTTGGAGCTCAGACGTGGTTTGAGACTGTAGAAATGCTTAGGTATGTTAGGAACACTGAGGTGTGCTCAGGTGTGGTTGGAGACTAAGGACATGAACAGGTGTGGTTGGAACTCAGAGATATGAAAAGATGTGGTTGGAGACTTGGGACATACTCAAGTGTGGTTGAAGACTGTGAACATGCTTAGGTATGGTTGGATACTGGTTTTAGTATGGATTGAGACTGTGGAGATTCTCAGGTGTCGTTAGAGCTGAGAGATAATTTCAGGTATGATTGGAGCCCAGAGACATGCTCAGGTGTGGTTAGAGACTGTGGACATGCTCAGGTGTGGTTGGAGACTGTGGACATGCTCAGGTGTGGTTGGAGACTAGGAACATGCACAGGTGTGGTTGGAACTCAAAGATATGCTCAGGTGTGGTTGGAGCTCAGACGTGGTTTGAGACTGTAGAAATGCTCAGGTATTTTAGGAACACTGAGGTGTGGTTAGAGCTGAGAGATAATTTCAGGTATGATTGGAGCCCAGAGATATGAAAAGATGTGGTTGGAGACTGTGGACATGCTCAGGTGTGGTTGGAGACTGTGGACATGCTCAGGTGTGGTTGGAACTCAAAGATATGCTCAGGTGTGGTTGGAGCTCAGAAGTGGTTTGAGACTGTAGAAATGCTCAGGTATTTTAGGAACACTGAGGTGTGCTCAGGTGTGGTTGGAGACTAAGGACATGAACAGATGTGGTTGGAACTCAGAGATATGAAAAGATGTGGTTGGAGACTTGGGACATGCTCAAGAGTGGATGAAGACTGTGAACATGCTTAGGTATGGTTGGATACTGGTAACCGGTTTGGGCGTGGATTGAAACTGTTGATATGCTCAGGTGTAGTTGGAGCTCAGAGATATTTTCAGGTGTAATTGGAGTTTGGAGATATGCTCAGGTTTGGTTGGAGATTGAGGACATACTCGGGTGTGGAAAGAGCCTAAAGGCCCGTACACACGATAAGAAAATCTGAAGGGAAATTTCGTCCGACGACCGATCTGCCGATTTTTGGATTGTTAGTATGGTGCTTTCGACAGCCGACTCCGACCTTTCGGCTGACAAAATCCTGATGTGCAGGCTATAAAATTTTTGTTGTCCGTAATACAACGTCCGATTTTCGTCTCATTAGTACAGATTTAGACGGAAAAAAATCTTAAGAGCAAGACTAGGCATGCTCAGAGACGAAAGAACACATAGAAAGCAATCCAACACATGACATCACTTCTGAAGTAGAATTCTGTCGTACGGGAAAATTCATATGAAAAAAAACCTCTTCACTTTCCACATCAGACTAGCATGCCACAAAAAACGGACGACCGATCTTTCGATAATCTGATCGTGTGTACGGGGCTTAAGAGTTATGCTTGTGAGACTGGGGACATACTCAAGTATGACTGGAGATTGAAGACATTCTACAGACAGACTGAGATCAAATAGGAGACTGTTAGAGATCCATGCCATTGCTCTGCCACTGCTAGCTTACAGGGCCTCAAGGCTGCACAACAAGTTCCAAAGGGCCCAGAGACACATCCTAGCATTTATCTCTATGCACCAGCTCACCACACCCCCCCCCCTCCTGACTTTTGCCCAGTGATGGGCATTAAAGTAGGTTTATTTTGTAGGCAACCAATGGTGTGAGCAAGGAATCAATATTATAAAAAAAAACTAGACAACTTAATACAGAAGAGGTTGACATTTTAGTGCCTCGGGCAGTAGGGATGTTTGGAATTACAGACGTTAGCCTATTGAAAATGTAAGGGAGATGCTATAAAATCAGTCAAAAAAATCAAAAAGAATAGAGAGATAGAAATAGCAGATAAAAATGTTCAGTCTGGGTGGGTGCAGATAGACAGACAAAACCTTGAAGTTTGTTAAACATCTTGATAGGACCTCTCTGCAGTTTTTCTCATCTCTGTATCCCTCCTCCATGATCCTCCATGAAGGTTTCTTCAGCTTAGCAGGGCAAAGAGAGTCTTCAAGGGTTAAAAAAAAAAAAACACCCAGCATCCACATACCCTAAACTAACATTTTCGAGAGGAGTGATCCCTTGGGTTGTCCAAAAAAAAAAAACCCCAATAAATATGACCTTGTGGGCAGGGCCTGCAGGTAGGGGTACCTTTTGCGCAGTGTGTTTATCTGGTCATGTCCAGGACTAGGTGGAGACTCTGACCCACTCCACCAGTACAGCGTACCTCTATTACCTCACTCCCAGTAACAGAATGGGGTACTTCCGTGCACCTAGCGCGCACCTAATGCGTGCACTTATTAACTCCTTCACTTCCTGGACCTTGTGATCAGGCTTTAGATCTCGGTAACGCAAGCTCAGATCCAGTTACTACTGGACACCGACCACCAGGGAGGGAGCCAGGCATTGACCCTCTTCGCTATCGGAGGTCCTGTCACCTTACCAGGTATCATGCCTAATGACTGGTTGCTTGTAGCTTTTGCCTTTACTTGGTTACCCATAGCAACTATACTTCTCTTGTTACATGTCTTGCTAAGTCAACCCTTTTGTTACTTCATACCCCATAGTGCTTTACAGACCCAGGTTCTTTAGATTCACCAGAACCAACATGTACCAATTTAAATAACTTCAGACCAGGCTCATTATTGGTTATTGTGACTTTACTGAAGAAGTGTGGCATACCAGTTCAATATGAACAACATCTTTCCCCTAATTCTAACTATAGTAGTGTGGCTGCCCAGGCATACCTCTGTGAAATGAGAGTCCATTATGGCATTGTTCATGACTTGGATGTACTCAAAAGTCCTGGTGTCCTCACCAGCAATCCTGATTCAGTGAACAGAACCGACCAATACAGGAGGAAGAACCAAGAACCCTGGACCTCAGCCTTCCCCCTTTTTATAGTACAGGTGGGCTGTCTAGGACCAATAAGTCCGGGAACTGACTCTGCAACAGTTAACCCTTACCCCAGCCCGGGCCAGCCGCTATTTTACTAGTAATAATACATCAATAAAACCAGCCTACAATTTTTACTGAAGAAGTGTGGCATACCAGTTCAATATGAACAACATCTTTCCCCTAATTCTAACTATAGTAATGTGGCTGCCCAGGCATACCTCTGTGAAATGAGAGTCCATTATGGCATTGTTCATGACTTGGATGTACTCAAAAGTCCTGGTGTCCTCACCAGCAATCCTGATTCAGTGAACAGAACCGACCAATACAGGAGGAAGAACCAAGAGCCCTAGACCTAAGCCTTCCCCCTTTTTAAAATACAGGTGGGCTGTCTAGGAATGAGTCTGCAACAGTTAACCCTTACCCCAGCATGGGCCAGCCGCTATTTTACAGGTAGTTCACTAGTAAGAATACATCAATAAAACCAGCCTACAATCTTTACTGAAGAAGTGTGGCATACCAGTTCAATATGAACAACATCTTTCCCCAAATTCTAACTATAGTAGTGTGGCTGCCCAGGCATACCTCTGTGAAATGAGAGTCCATTATGGCATTGCTCATGACTTGGATGTACTCAAATGTCCTGGTGTCCTCACCATCAATCCTGATTCAGTAAACAGAACCGACCAATAAAGGAGGAAGAACCAAGAGCCCTGGACCTCAGCCTTCCCCCTTATTATAGTACAGGTGGGCTGTCTAGGACCGATAAGTCCGGGAACTGATTCTGCAACAGATAACCCTTACCCCAGCTTGGGCCAGCCACTATTTCTCTAGTAATAATACATCAATAAATCAAGCCTACAACCAACTTCCTTCCAAATTTACAAACAGAATTAAATATGAAATGTAAAGAGGCCCATACAAATTACTCAGCTGCTATATCCTAATGTTGGAAGCTCTGTCCTCCAGTGGGAATTGAGGTGTGCCATCAAAGAAGTTCTCTTTACAAACCGTTTTCCGCACTCAGAACACGGATATGGGCGATCCCCCGTGTGAGTCCTCTGATGCAACATAAGAGTCCCCCTCTGAATGAAACACTTTCCGCATTCTAAGCACGAGAACGGTTTCTCTCCGGTGTGGAGCTTTTTATGCCGGACCATAGATGATTTGCGGGAGAAGAGTTCGCCACAGTCAGAACAGGAAAACGGCTTCACTCCTGTATGAATCCTCAGATGTGCGGAAAGATTCCCTGACTGGGCGAAACACTTGCCGCATTCTGGACAAGAAAAGGGCTTCTCGGACGTATGGATCCTCTGGTGAATGAAGAAAGTGGATTTGTCGGCAAAGCTCTTCCCGCATTGTGAACATGAATACGGCTTCACACTGCTGTGGAGTTTCTCGTGTGTACTGAGAGACGACTTCCGAGTAAAACACTTCCCACAATCGGAACAAGAATATAGCTTCACTGCCGCGTGACCAACTTCGTGTTTTTTAAGGTCTGCTTTATGGGAAAAACTTTTTCCACACTGCGTACATGAAAACAGCTCGCCACTCGGGTTCTGGTGTGAGATGAATTTTGCTCTCTCTAAGCATTCGGTATACTCAGAGTACAGGACCATCTCAGTCACTCCATTGGTTGTGTGAGGTGTGGGGAATGAGGCATCAGGATAGTGTTCCTCATGTAAGGAGAGATCAGATGAAGGATCGTCAATGTTAAGTACTGGATGGGCATTTACAGGAATTTGGTGTTCTGAAGAGTCATATGTGACTTCATTATCCTCAATTACAACATCGGAAGAGATGGTCAGATAATTCTCCATAGGGTTCCTTTTATACTGTCCATCTGGAGGAAATGAAAGACAGAAGGGAAACAGTTCAAGAAAAAACAAGCCTTATTCAACCTTTATACCCCAGGAGCACCTCTCTTGCAGCTGCAGCACCCCCTAGTCGGCAGCAGAGAGAAGGAAAAAACTTCTCCTCCGGATCCTGCGGTTTTCCATGCAGTCCTGGAGAGTTGAGTCTCTCGCCTCTGTCTCATCAGTTGGCAGCAGAGAGGAGGACAGAACTCCCCATCCTATCCTGCGTTCCTCCATGCAGTCGTGGAGAGGCTTGTCTCTCTCCCCCAACCCCAGCAGTCGGTAGCAGAGAGGAGGACAGAACTCCTCCTTCAGATCCTGCAGTTCTCTATGCAGTCCCAGAGAGGCGAGTCTCTCGTCTCTGTCTCATTAGTCGGCAGCAGAGAGGACGACAGAACTCCCCAGCCCGATCCTGCATTCCTCCATGCAGTCATGGAGAGGCATGTCCCCCCCCCCCCCTTCAGCAGTCGGCAGCAAACAAGATTGGAACTCTTTATACAGATCCTGTGCAGCCCCAGCAACCCCCCTCGGCTCCACCTCCCCTGGTTTCAGCATTCAGCTTCTGACTCCAGCCCTCCTCTGCTCCTTCTCCCGAAACTACACTTTCTGCTTCCAAGCTCTGTCTCCAGCTTCTTCCTGGCAGCAGTGCAAGGTAAGGGGGGTGCACTGTGATATAAGGAAGGATGCAGGACTCAACTTCTGATGGTGGGGAGGCTCTTGACATCTAGTGTAAGGTAGGGGGGGTGCTTTGGACATCTAGTCTTATAGATACAACCGGCACTTTGAGGGCAACCATAATGCCGATGCTGCCCACATCTAAATTGAGTTTGACATCCCTGCCCCAGAGGAACCCTTGTGTCAGGACCTGAAACACTTGTTGGTGGCAGTGTGGTTCCCTGGGTGAAGGGGTTGTAATTCCAGTGTCCACCAGCAGGTGTCTCCAAGCAGAGAGCAGATCCCCGTATTCCGTTTCCACCTGATGTTGGCTTCTAGGAGACACCCGCTGGTGTACACTGGAATTACAACACTTCACCCAGGGAACCACGGTGCCACCAGAAGGTGATCCAGGTCCTGACATAAGGGTCCCTCTGAGGCATAAAGGTTGAAACCAGCAGGTGATCCAGGTCCTGACACCTTGGAACTATTTTCAGATCGAAGGGAACCCCTGCTATATTTAATTCATTGGGTGTCAGTGGGAAGAAGGTACCTTAGATTGATGGTCAGGGGGCAGAATGCCCCTATTAAAGTGGTGGTCAGAATGACATTCTGGCAAGTATTAAATGGCGTTGGTAGCAGGATTATCCAGATGCTTTTAGATGGGAGGTCAATCAGTCACACCCAAGGAACCTCTAGCAACCTCTGGGGGAACCCTGGATGAGAATGGCTGAGCTAAACCAATATCAGGTTGTAAGACTGCTTTGCTTCCTGCCCTTTGTCATGCAAGTTTGGAACTTGAGGAGATACATGGCTTTCTAATAAAGTGCAATACCCATCCAAAGTAAAGTCCAAGAGATACTGGCTACTGAATGGCCATGCATTGTACACCTGATGCCATTTTGTACTGCATGGTACGAGCACATCCATAACAGCAATCGCCAATGACTGCTAGGTCTTCTTGCCCAATTTACTTGTATATAGCCAGTTTTGATGGCTCCACACTAAGCACCAGAGATTGGGAAGAGGTTATGGAGAATGGTTCCCTTTTTTTTGTTGGTGAGGAGGAGAGTCAGAGACTATCCGAGGTTGGGATTCTTTTCTGGATTTAGTGTTTATTACTTCAGAGGACTATCAGAGGTTGGAACTCTTCTCTGGATTTAGTGTTTATTACTTACCTGTGCTAATCTCTGGAGGAGCTTCCTCCTCTTTACATGCCTCATAACCCATCTCATATGGCTCGCTTGCTTCCTCTTTAAAATGAATTGGATCCTCATCCTGTGCAACACAACGCAATATTATCAGAAGATATAATTGGTTTTAGCTGTTGGATACAGAGTTCAGTTCCTGACTCATGGGTGCGCTGCTGGTTAGTAATCTATATGTGTTGCCAACTTATCTTGCACTATGGAATATGTCAGGATTATTGGGGCGATTAAATAAAAGAAAAAGGGTATTTTAATAAGCCATGTATATCAGTTATACATAGAAATTTTGAACAGCACAGCATCCATTTTGTTAGGAGTTCATGGAAAGTTCATGTTCTTTTACAAAATGTCTTACAGAGAGTCTTGAAATTTTCAACAGATATCTTTGTATTTCTTTCAAATCGTAAATAAGTGGAAAACTGAAGTTCTTTTAGATAAGACTCAGTCAGCCTGACGCTATACCAGATGTTAAAGGGGGGTGATGTCTTCTTGATTGTCTGTATTTTAAAATGAACAATAATTCAGTTCATCAGACATTTAAACTATATAATTTTTAAAGATACATTATATCGTGTGTAAGAAAATATGAGTAATAATTATACGTATATGTATACATATATAGTTAGAAATGTTATATCAAATTTTGGTTTTATATTCTTGCACATAATAATCTTACTTAGGTAGAACTAATTACTTCGTTTAAGGTATATAAAGGAGTGTTTATGTAAGTTTGTGTTTAAGTTTTTATGACCATCATAAATACTATATCCCAGACGCAATGTCTGACTGTAATGACAGAATCCAAGTAATTAATGGATCTTCACTAGCCATAGGTCAAAAAGGTTATCTTTAATAGTGGTCTTATTGTATGTTTTATACTGAATCTAATAAGCAATACAATACTGCCCCCTTTGGAGATATTACTAAATGCAGTCTCAGGGTAAAATTAGTAATTTTAACAATATATATATATATATATATATATATATATATATATATATATATATATTGTATTAATAATATATTCTTATTTAAATGGCTTTACCAGATCCAATCCCTGCCAAGGTGCATGATGGAGATATTAGATGGACATGTGTGTATTATGAGAGGATGGACAGGTTTTTAATGTTGCTTTTATGATTATTCTTCAATATAAAGAAATTATCATATAATTTTAATATCCAAAATATTGGGTTATTAGGAGAGGCGTTGCTAATGACCTCACCAGTTAATGGATAAGTAATCCCAACCAATGGGGATAAAGCTTCATCCTTCTGGGTTCGGCTTATGGTAATTTTACTAGTCTTTTGTTCAACACAATATAAAAAGGAGAACCCAGATGTGAGAGACACATTACATTACTGACAACACTCATTACACCTACAACACACACGCTACTCACATCCATCTATATACTCATCTATACATACTCCATCTTGCTCCATCATTTATCTGAAACTTTGAGGGACGCCAAACGAAATTCCTCCCTAACTGGCCACTATTTTAAGAAGGCAGCCATCTTAAAGCGGTTGTATCCCGCTTTTTGACACTTTTACCTACAGGTAAGCCTATAATAAGGCTTACCTGTAGGTACAAATAATATCTCCTAAACCGGCACGGTTTAGGAGATATTTACAGTGCATGCAGCCGCTCGCGCAAGCGGCGCATGCGCTCTGAAGGTCCGGGGGGACCTTC
Source organism: Pelophylax lessonae (assembly GCF_965119305.1). Classification (NCBI taxonomy): domain Eukaryota; kingdom Metazoa; phylum Chordata; class Amphibia; order Anura; family Ranidae; genus Pelophylax; species Pelophylax lessonae. Next base: position 252,998,676 of record NC_138776.1, on the reverse strand, counting down.
AATTAACTTGCCGGAAGCTTGCCGGAAAAATCACTCCTGCGCGCATGCGCGGGAGTGACGTCATCGAGGCTCCGGCCAATCAGCGCGCTGGAGCCGTCTCTTCCGGCCAATCAGCGCGCCGGAGCCGCCGAACCCGGAAGAGACGACGAGGGATCATGGCAGCGCCCGCATCGATGTCCGGGGGTCCGTGTCGGGGCTTCGTTTTAAGGTAAGTTAAACATAATGGGCTAGTATGCGATGCATACTAGCTCATTATGCCTTTGTCTTGCAGGTTTTTTTTTGTTTTTTTTTTCATAGGGTTTACAACCGCTTTAAGGATTCTGGTAACGGCCATTTGAAGCTAGCAGCCATCTTAAGTGTGGTAAATATACCTTGCTGTTTATTTGATTATTATTTAACAATTGTTTATTGCTTTCCTTATATGTTCTACATTGCATATTTAAGGGTAATAAGATTACAATCCCAGCCGTATAAACCATGGTAGATTTTTCTCTAAAAAAAAATGATTTTTGTTTTTATACATTTTTATTAATATCAGATTTAGCGCATATTGGCGTATTAGTCTCCCGTTTTGCATAGCCTATTCTCGCTCCATCTGCAGTGGAGTGACTGTCGGCTGCGCAATTCGCTGACAATTGTGGTCTGATTGTATAGAATACTTACCTATGGTTTATGCTATACCTGAGAAAAGGTAATCTTGCTTTCATTTTTAGTTTCATTATTGAGCTACATATCACATTGCATTTATCGTTTTAAGTTTGTATTTTATGTAGAGTTATCTTTTTGTGTCATCTCAAGCCTAATCATTTATTGTCAATACATGCCTTGTGAATAAATATTCTTATATATATTCCTTACTGTAGACTGTACTCACTAAGATTGGTATATGCTGTTAAAAAGAAATTAATCGATTAAAAAGAATTAGTTACATATTGATTTGTGGAAATAAGTTGAGATTCTCCTGCCTTACAGATCTTTGCTTATTTACATAAATAGACACTGTTATATTCAGAGCAGTATAAATATTCTGACAAATCTTCGTTGTCTAGACCAGCTTTCTATCCATTTGTGGACTACAACTTCTATGTGACCCCTTTGATTAGTTGCCTGATTTACAGTTCTTCAGATTTGACCATGGGCCAAACCGCACCAATCTGTTATCTCATTTGGCTGTAGTGCCGGCTTGCCTAGCTGAACTCTTCTAGCCTTGGTCAAGTCTTCTAATTTCCACCTGCCCAGGTATATTATATCTTTAGCAAGGTTTTGGGCCACCTGGTCATGCCAGACCCCACATGGCCCCTTGCAGTCTACATATTTCTGTAGCATATGATACACCACTTGTACTACAGTGAAATTAAACCTCGTCATCTGGAAAAACTTGGTCTCAGAAACTTCAGACAAATCTCATTCCTAGTGTTCTTGGAGTGGTGGCAATTATTCTGAAACAAAACATCTTCCAATCATTAAAGTGGTTGTAAACCTCAGACATGAAATACAGTATGAACAAATCATATCCCTCTATAGTGTACACTTGTCTCAATACAGAGCACTAAGTGCCATTTCTGTTTGCTGCCTCGTTCCTTGAGGTAGTCATTAAGTTGTTCTTGCTAATCTGCACACAATTTACACATGGGCTACCCAACATAGAAATGCAAGGTCCATAAAATAAAATGTGAATCTATAAAGCTATCCAATGTACATTGGACAGAAGTCTGTCATTGCCTCTGCTACCCCCACTTTAATTGAGAAGAACCTTGTACCTGATCCTCCTGAGGGATCTCCTGATGTTCCTGTGTGGAGTCCCGGGAATACAGAGGACGAGGACATCTCTCTGGGGGATTTCTGTTCCTGGATCCATCTGTAGGAAACACACACACACTGACTGAATACATTGTTTCTATGTCTTTATATCAGAGGATGTGTGTATCTAGGTGGATCCTCAATACTCTTCTCTCCTTTACAAGAAATCTCCTCTTACCCGGTGATGTGAGGGTCGGTCGGTGCCCCATCATGACGTCTTTGTCCAGATCTTTATAACCTTCTGAATACTCCCACTCTTCCATGGAGAAAGGCACAGAGCTGTCCTGACACCTTATAGGAACCTGACACACACAATGATAAGGTCACCATCCAGACACATCCCTTGTCTGTTACTGGATAATGTCCCAGAATTCCCAACACCGCTCACCTCTCTTGTCAGGAGTTCAATGATATCGTCGGTAGCTTTTTGAACCTTCTCACTGTTTCTCCTCTCATGTATCAGGGAGTGAGATGGAGGCTCCACAAAAGGGCTCTTGCCCTTCATCAAGTTGGAAGCAACAAACCCACTGGATAACTTGAAGGCTATATAATTCTAAATTCAAAGAGATGAATAAAAATGATAAGTCTCCTGATAAATTAAAGGAAATCTATAACATCAATACAAAGAAAAGTTATATTTGCCAATCCAATAAGCTTGCTTTAAAAATTTCCTTTTGTATTCTGAAATCTGCCTATCTGCTGGCCATCTCTTTCCACATCATTCTGGATTCCCGGCATGCTTTGCAGCTTCTCCTCTGTTGTTCACGTTCAATTTCTAAGGACTACATATCCCATGGTACCTTGATGCCTGCTAGTAGTGATTTATGTACTGATTTCATCACCTAAATGGCCCAACGCGTTTCATGGGACACAACCCACTTCTTCAGGGGCAGGAGCAATCAAAAGTATCTATAAAGAGTATAAAAAATGATGAATAACAATATGGTTGAATGGTCGGCAAAAATTGTATATAAGTAAATTCTATTGGAAAGGATGAGGAGGGGAAGAATAAGGGGAAGTGCCCCCCCCTTTTCCTTCCCCCTTATTCTTCCCCTCCTCACCCTTTCCAATAGAATTTAATTATACACAATTTTTACCGACCATTCAACCATATTGTTATTCATCATTTTTTATACTCTTTATAGATACTTTTGATTGCTCCTGCCCCTGAAGAAGTGGGTTGTGTCCCACGAAACGCGTTTGGCCATTTAGGATGCAATTTTATACTCGTACACATTGGCCTGTACATTAATTGTTGTTTATTGTTTTTCAACCATTTTTAGTCATCAGATCCTGCGTGTAACCAGCTCTTGTGATCATGTTTGATGTTCATATGATACAATGTTACCAACATGATGTATCTGTTTTATCATGTATACTTTTGTGGAGACTATTGAATAAATATCTGTTTTTATATTACTCCCACTGTTGTTTATGAACTTGTGTGACAGGTTCATAAACAACAGATCTTATTTAACCTATTGCTAGTTGTCTTCCTCATATAAAGCCCCAACTCTCTTCTTTTCCAACCTCTTGCCTACCCACTATGGGCCCCGGCCTGTGAGGGAACACTGCCCTTTTTGGGGTGTATGCGGGGGGGGCCCTTGGAGTAATGTTACTTTGGATTCAAGTCCACATCTCCCCAAGACACACGGACTCTGGGACTCTAGGCCTAGGATCCATGTTAAAGGCCTAGCTGCCTATTGCCATAAGGGGACTGCTCCTCAGTCAGACTCATAGCAGATGCTTTTGTCATCAACTCAACCACCTGTCTTCCACACATTGTTAATCGTGCTGATTAACTCATCTATTGTCTAATGTGGGGATGTGTTTACACTTATAATAATGTGTATTGTACTTCATGAGCTTGATAACGGCAAGTCTGCTAGTTAATAAGCTCAAGTTAATTAAATCACTGTCATCTATTAGTTGCTAGTGGGAAAGTAGAATACTGTTTGTGTTGGTTGTTCCTTAGGTATGTTTATTATATTTCTATACAAAATTTCTTCTGCATATGATAATGTAGTAATCAGGCACCTGACCTGGTGGGGTATATATTCGGTGTGAGTTTGTTCAATAAATATTCCAGATCTTATACAAGCTATTCTCAGCTAGTTTTGTATGGGGGCGGCTATAATATCTGATATGCATGTTCAATAATTGTGAGGTCACGGTTCCGTTACAAGAGTGATGTCATGAGACCTCCCAGAATCCTCCTCACCTCTCCAGTCAGCTCTGTGTTTTATTAATAGAGATAAGAGTGATGTCACGTGACCTCCCAGAATCCTCCTCACCTCTCCGATCAGCTCTGTGTTTTATTAATAGACATAAGAGTGATGTCATGTGACCTCCCAGAATCCTTCTCACCTCTCCGGTCAGCAGGTAGATGATCTCCAAGGTGAGATTTAACATCTTCTCACTCATATGACTCCGCTCCTCCCCCATCCTCAGCCAGGTGATCTGGTACAACTGTTTTTACCGTCAGTTTTGGTTCTGATGTAAAAATAATAGGGAGAAAAATTATATAACATCTCAATAAGCTATATTACTCCAGAAAAGCTGAATCATCCATTTGCTCTCATATCCCAGCAGTAAGATTTCTGCGCCTCCAATCTCAAGTAACCCCCCCCCCCCCCCCCCCCCCAGAATTAGCATTTCTGGAATTTATAAATATTTTCTTCTGCTCGCCCTCTTTCTCCTCTCGGGATCTGACCATTCATGGGTCACCTTATACAATGATACATTTTAGGACAACAGATGCAGATTAGGGATCGACCGATATCCTTTTTTCATTGCCGATACCAATATTTTGGACATGGCGTATCAGTACCGATATTTTCTTACATTTAAACATTTTTTTTTCTAGACAGGTACTCTTGTGGAGGGATCTGGGGGTCTAAAAGACCCCAAACCTCTCCTCTGCACTTAAAAGCATTCAAAACGCCAAGTTTGGCTGTTTTGAATGCTGTCATTTTTTTAAATCTGGTGCAGAGTGTTTTTGCATGAAGACCTGATCAGAGCAGAATGCGGCTTTGATCCGGTCTTCGGCGGCCGTGCAGGCTGGTTGCCCGGGTCTCCAGGTGGGACGGGAGACCCGGGCGAGTCGCGGAAGATGGCGGGAGGGGGGGGGGACGTCCCCTCCCACTCCTTGTAATGACAGCTGAGCGGCTTCTCAGCCACATCAGTTATCATTACAAGACAGCCGGCGGTCGGCCATGGACGCCGGTACCGGGGTGATGCCTCTAGCTGCAGGAATCACTCCGGTACAAGCACTTTCCGAAAAATATCGGTAATATCGGTCACCTTGGTGGCCGATTCCGATATATTGGGGAACGTGCAGATCGGCCCTCGATATATCGGCTTTGCCGATAATCGGTCGATCCCTAATTGTGAGTCCAGTTGATCTTGTTTTCACAACCCACCTTTGCCTGATATTCATGATCCCCATTAATATTCATCAGCTCATTCCCACTCCCAGACTGACCTGGTTTAAGCCCCTTTTTTTTATAATATCTCTTTACGACACCCTGACCGGAAGTTCTATTGCTCTCACCTACCGGTACTTCCGTCCTGAGCCAACTGTTCTTTTTCCTGCACGAGAATAGTGGAAGGAGAGCGCCGACCTGCACCATCTGCAGGATGACAGCTGCATTACACAGCCTCGCATGGCCACGGATTGGCTTCTGTCAGAACCCATGGTTGGATGGAGAGTGGAGAGCACCGCGGCCATCTTGTTGTAGACTGTAGAGGGCAATGAGAAGGCCGCCATGTTGCTGTGGTCTTCCTTTACCACAGCAAATTTCCCTGCTGTGTCTATTAAAGTAATGATGTGTGTGACTGTATTGTATAAAGACAGGTGAGACCAGTGTTTATAATTTGGGGGAAAACAGAATATATTTATGGCAACCATCTATAGAACACTGACATATACTGTAGGACGTTATTGAGCACAGTGAACAATTACGTCTTGCTTTTTAGCAGTGGCGGCTGGTGCTCCATGGGCCAGGGGGCCTTTGGGTGGGGCGGCAGACGGACCACACCATACCCCCCCCCTCCCGGACCACACCATACCACCCCCCTGTCGCCGGCCTGTCACTCACCCTGGACTGACGTGGAGGGCAGGCAGCGGTGGCGGCAGCTTCCCCCGGCGGCGGTGGCTTCCCCTGGGTCTCCTCCCTCCTCCTCGGCCAATAGCATGGCCTCCCCTTTCGGCCAATCGGGAAAACGGGTCTCAGGACCCGCTTCCTGATTGGCTGGGAGGAGATTCAGTGTGATAATAGCGAATGTTCATTTGCTATCATCACACAACTGGGTGGGCTCAGGGCACAGTGCTCTGCGCCCCGAGCCCACACTTTTTTGAAGCCTTTTAGAGCCTCTGGCTCTAATCACATGCATCCAAAAAAAAAAAACCCCATTGGAATCCATGTGCCCGGCACCCTGCAAGTAGATTAGGGGGCAGAACGCATAGGTGGGGGGGGGGCCCAATAGATGGGCCGCCAATGCCTTTTAAAGCTGATTTGAAATTATGTTCAACTGCGAAAACCAAAGGAACCGATAGAGGCGATTTACTGGCAACAGTTGTGCAATTTTTTGCAATCAAAAAACGATTGAAAGGCCACATGCCCAGCGCTCTGTGTATTATGTAGTCCTGTGCCCAGTGCACTATTATGAAGTCCTGTACCCAGAGCTCTATGTATTATGCAGTCCTGTGCCCAGCGCTCTGTGTATTATGTAGTTCTGTGCCCAGCGCTCTTTATATTATGTAGTTCTGTTCCCAGCGCTCTGTGTATTTTGCAGTCCTGTGCCCAGGATTGTTTTTTTTATTGGCAAATGGCACAGGACTGCATAATACACAGAGCGCTGGGAACAGAACTACATAATATAAAGAGCGCTGGGCACAGAACTACATAATACACAGAGTGCTGGGCACTGGACTGCATAATACACAGAGCGCTGGGAACAGAACTACATAATATAAAGAGCGCTGGGCACAGAACTACATAATACACAGAGTGCTGGGCACTGGACTGCATAATACACAGAGCGCTGGGAACAGAACTACATAATACACAGAGTTCTGGGCACTGGACTACATAATACATAGAGCGCTGGGCACATGACTGCATAATACACAGAGCGCTGGGTACAGGACTGCATAATGCACAGAGCGCTGAGCACAGGACTGCATAATACACAGAGCTCTGGGTACAAGACTGCATAATACACAGAGCGCTGGGCACAGGACTGCATAATACACAGAGCTCTGGGTACAGGACTACATATCATACAGGAGGGTGTTAGGCATAGAGTACAGGGTTCATAAGTTTTCTATGAACAGGGCACACTTCTGCCCCCACATCCATAGCTCACCTCTGCACCCTTCTCTCCCAGATTATCTCTGCAGCCCTTCCCCCAGAAAAGCTAAACTCTCCATCTCTCCATGCAGCTGCATCAGATCTGACCCCTCCTCCTCCATTGCCCTCATCTGTGTACAAAAAAAGACCCCCCCCCCCCCATGTGCTTAGCCCTCCACACAGTCAATTTTTGGCTCTTCCTCTCCTCCACTGAACAGGAGCGGCAGTGAGATCATCCAGCAGGGGGCGTCTGCAACCAAGCCACCAGGCTGTTTCTTAGCCAGCATGGGATGCCCTGTCTACATTAATCCGGTTCCTGAATCTGGGGACAGACTTGGACCGGGGACAGTGTCCTCAATCCAGGGGACAAAGCCGGAGACAGACTTGGACCGGGGACAGTGTCCTCAATCCGGGGACCTCTGGTCACCCTAACATACATTGTACTACAATATGTACGTCTTTCATATCTCAGAAGGTTAGGAGGCATCTGGTTGGCCATTAGGGTTGCCACCTCATCCCTTTAATCCAGGACACATATTAATTATACAGGTTGTGGGGCTAATATAATGCACATCAGGCACTAAGTGAGTTTCATTACCACCTTAATCAGCCCCATAACCTGTGTAATTTATATGTGTCCTGGATTAAAGGGATGAGGTGGTAACCCTATTGGCCATCATTTACGGTGAACGATGCATGTGGCAGATGTCATTGCTACAACGTTGCCACCGGATGGACCATCGAATCGCACCATTTGTGCTGCGCGAAACAACAATCTGTACTCACAGACATAGGTAAAAGGAGGTCACGCTAAATGCACCAGATCCAGCGAATGGCAAGCTATGCCGCCTCCGATGCCCCTGTTCACCCCACCTGCATAAAATATCAACCTGAATTCTACAGATATAAATAATATTCATACCTGATCCAGGAGGTTCAGCTCATTCCATGTAAATATAGGATGCCCCTGTAGAATTAAATACACAATTGGCAGAGCAAAAATTCTGCTAGCTGTGCTCTTGTCTCAATTGTACTATTTCCTGGTAGACCACAACAAAATGGCCGTTGCTCCAGTCTTTTATGCACAAGATGAACTACGGAAAAATGGCCGCTGATTCTATATCTACAGTGCTCTGTATGTGCACACTACCTGTAATTCACAGCCGTCCACCAGCAGAGGGCGCAGGTCGGCGCTCATGAACTGCAATAGACAACAGTCCACAAGCAGAGGACGTAGGTCGTCGCCCACGATCTGTAATGCATAGCAGTCCACCAGCAGAGAGCGCAGGTCGACGCTCTTGATCTGCAATATACAGAAGTCCACCAGCAGAGGGCGCAGGTCGGCGGTTTCCTATATTAGAAGGCGTGTTGTGTGCTAATTTATTTAATTCATTTATTTTCAGGTACTTATATAATGAGCTCATAATTATTAATTAACAGTAATTAATAACTTAAGGACCGGAAGGTTTTACCCCCTTCCTGACCAGCCCATTTTTTTGCGATTCGGCACTGCGTTATTTTAACGGACAATTGCACGGTCGTGCGAAGCTGTATCCAAATAAAATTGACGTCCTTTTTTTCCCCACATATAGAGCTTTCTATTGGTGGTATTTGATCACCTGTGCGATTTTTTTTTTTTTTTTGCGCTATAAACAAAAAAAGCGACAATCTTGAAAAAATAATATTTTTCACATTTTTTTATATGAAATTCTCAAAAACAAAAATGTAAAAATCAAAATTATTTTTGTTTTCTGCTACAAATTTTTGGTAAAAAAAAAAAAATCGCAATAAGCGTATTTTGGTTTGCGCAAAAGTTATTGCGTTTACTAACTACGGGAAAGATTTACGTAATTTTTATTTATTTTTTTTCAACTAGTAATGGCGGAGATCTGCGATTTATTTGCGGGACTGCGACATTGCGGCGGACAGATTGGACCCTTGACTAACATTTTTGACACTTTTGGGGGTACCAGTGACATTACTACAGTAATCAGTGCTATACATATGCACTGCTACTGTAAAAATGACACTGGCAGGGAAGGGGTTAACTTTATTAGTGATCAAGGGGTTAAGTGTGTCCCTAGGGGCGTGATTCTGTCAAGGGGCGTGGCTTGTGATGTAACCACAGAGACATACGATTCTACATAGCAGGATCGTATAGTCTCTGCAGTTACACAGGGGAGAATGACAGACGGCTTTGTTTACATCAGCCGCCTGCCTTTCTCCCTCTCTAGCGGGAGATCGCGAGTGACCGGTGGACATCGGAGCCGCCGGTCACTCGCGCGGGGATCCCTGTGAACGAGCGGGGGCGGGAGCGCGCCTCCGGTGGCGCACACTTGCCCTCTGTTGGCTCGCGGGCGAGTGACGTACTGGTACGTCACTTTGCCCAGGAGGGGCTGACCGCCGCAGTATATGTACTTGCGGGGGTCGGCAAGTCGTTAAATATGACAGCAAAATGTGAATCTGAAAATTGTCAGAAGATGCTTATTGAAGCCAACAAAATTCTAGGTAGGTTGAATTAGACAAAAGTGAACCGGACTTTGATGCCTTCACCCTTTTTGGATAGCAACAACCGAACCCCAAAAAAAAAAACTTTAGCAAATTGAAGGAAGAGAAGACAATCCACACCAACTAGACCTTTTGCTGGAACAGCAAGTTTCATGGTGTAACAAGAACGACTTTTTGCAGTTGGACGCAACCATTCACTAGAATGTGTTTATTGTTACCATCCCAACAAACGAGGTGAAATCATTTTCTTGGTTTGGTTCCGTACAGTGCCAGTCACACCTTGGGGCACCCACATACCTTCCTCCTATGGACTTTCTTAGATCCCAGTCGTACCCCCAAAGGTTCTCTATCCTTTGATCTCTCTCAACACCAAACTTATTTACCATATCAGACTATGATGCTACTGTGGCTCCTATGTTTGGGCTCTCTTTTTAAAGTTGATATTTGATTAAGGGAGTGCAACTCACACCCAACTAGACTTTTTACATTAACGGAAAGTGTAATGGTGTATCCATAACTCATAGCAATTGGATGTAACCATCCACCAGTGTGTATTCAATGTTCCGATCCTCCCAAACAGGGTGAAAGCATCCAAGTTTGGTTAAATATAGCGCCAGCCACACCTTGGGGCACCCACGTACCTTTGTCGTATAGATTTTCTTAGATCTCGGTCGCACCCCCAAAGGTTCTCTATCCTTTGATCTCTCTCGACACCAAACTTATATAAGATTTCAGACTATGACGCTACTGTGTGCTCCTATGTTTGGGCTCTCTTTTCAAAGTTGATATTTGATTAAGGGAGTAAACCCACACCCAACTAGACCTTTTACGTGAACGGAAAGTGTAATGGTGCATCAATAACAACTCATAACAATTGGATGCAACCATTCACCAGAAAGTATTCAATGCTCCCAAACAGGGTGAAAGCATCCAAGTTTGGTTAAATATAGTGCCAGCCACACCTTGGGGCACCCACGTACCTTCGTCGTATAGATTTTCTTAGATCCCGGTCGCACCCCCAAAGGTTCTCTATCCTTTGATCTCTCTCGACACCAAACTTATATAAAATTTCAGACTATGACGCTACTGTGTGCTCCTATGTTTGGGCTCTCTTTTCAAAGTTTATATTTGGATTATGGGAGTGCAACTCAGACCCAACTAGACCTTTTACATTAACAGAAAGTGTAATGGTGCATCAATAACAACTTATAGCCATTGGATGCAACCATTCACCAGAATGTATTCAATGTTCCCATCCCCCCCCAAACAGGATGAAAGCATCCAAGTTTGGTTAAATATAGTGCCAGCCACACCTTGGGGCACCAACATACTTTCGTCGTATGGACTTTTAGATGCTGGTCGCACCTCCAAGGGTTCTCTATCCTTTGATCTCTCTCGACACCAAACTTAACATTTCAGACTATGACACTACTGTGTGAGCCTATGTTTGGGCTCTCTTTTCAAAGTTGATATTTGATTAAGGGAGTGCAACTCACACCCAACTAGACCTACATTAACAGAAAGTGTAATGGTGTATCCATAACAACTCATATCAATTGGATGCAACCATCCACCAGAATGTACTCAATGTTCCCATCCCCCAAACAGGGTGAAAGCATCCACGTTTGGTTGAATCCAGTGCCAGCCACACCTTGGGGCAACCACATACCTTTGTCTTATGAAGTTTCTTAGATTCCCAGCGAACCCCCAAGGGTTTTTGGATCTTGATACCAGACTAGTTTCATGACATTTGAGACTGACACACTCAGAATACTTAAAATCATACTGTAATTGGTTATTATTAAAAAAACAAGACTTTTCCTTTCAATCTGCAGCTCTGTAATTTTCTGTAAAATGCCCATCAATATGGCAACCTGGAGCCATCTTTCCAAAAATATGAAGTTGAACTGGAAATGGGAATTTTAACGCAAATACGATCTGAAGCAGATTTGCAAATCCACGAAGGAATGGCAAAAAGAAGAGAGAGAGAGAGAGTTATGGACTATAGTAGTCAAAGCCCTGATTTGGATTCCCATTGTAGGAACATATTGAGACTGGCAGTTCATGCAAGAAAACCCAAAAAGACCTTTTCCACAGCACGGCATTATGGCTTTTGATATTTTTGTTTAAAAAAAAATGAATAAAAAAGGGCAACTTTTTCTTGTATTGTATTTAAAGCAAAGGTTCCTTTTAAAAAAACAAACAACAAACCTGTTATACTTACACCCCCCCCCCCCTTGCTGAGTGAGGCAGCTTGCTCTGGGGGCACTTGTGCATGCTCGTTCTATAAGACCCACAGAGCATGGCTTGACCCCACCATCCGCTCCCTCCTCAAAGGCTGTAAATGACAGCAGTGGGAGCCACTGTGTTTCAGCCAATGAGGAGAGGCCCAGGAGGGCTTCTGCTCTCATACACATTGCTGGATCAGGATCGTGCTCAGGTGAGAAGAAGGGGAGCTGAGGGGGAAGCTGCATACTGAAGGTTTTTACCTTAATGTATAGACTGCATGAAGGTGATAGGGAAAATTCATATTTCATTATTAAAGTTGGCTCACAATATCATGGTTACTTTAGCTGACTTCCTACTAAAGGAATGTAATTATAAACTGAGCATGTCCTTAAAGTGGTTGTAAAGGCAGAAGGTTTTTTTTAACTTACTGAATTCTATGCATTAAGATAAGAAACCTTCTGTGTGCAGCAGCCCTCCTCAGCCTCTCTAATACTTACCAGAGGTCCATCTAGATTCAGCAATGTTTCAGGAGTGTCTCGGCTGCCTCTTGTCTTGGGACTCCCCCCTGCATTGGCTGAGACAGCAGCACGGTGCTATTGGCTCCTGCTGCTGTCAATTAAAGGCAGTCAGCCTATGAGGAGAGAAACAGGGCATGGCCGGGATACGGCTCTGTGTCTGAATGGACACAGGGAGCTGTGGCTAGGCTTGGGTGCCCCCATAGCAAGCGATTGGCTTTGGGGGCACTCCACAGGAGGGAAGGGGTCAGGAGCACTGAAGAGGGACCCAAGAAGAGGAGAATCTGGGCTGCTCTGGTCAAAACCAACTGCACAGAGCAGGTAAGTAGAACATGTTTGATATTTTTAACTAAAAAAAAAAAAAAAAAAGACTTTACAATCACTTTAAAAGCGTGCAAAGGCAGTTGGCCATTTTTTTTACATTTACTGTATATAACACAGCTAAAACTTGGAATAATTATCTTGGCTTCAGAGCTGCCATCATCCATGCATCTGTGATCATCTGTGCCACGCCTTATAAGATGGAGAGACCCGTGGCGAAAAAAGGCATCTTTAGTTAAGTATTCTTGTTATATCTTGTAATGTCATTAAATTTTTTTATCTATATCTGTCATTACTTAATTAAATTTGATACGTACAAGTGCTTCTGATCTCTCGTGCAAGGGTAGTTGGCCATTTTTTTACATTTAAGTCCTGTATATAAACACAGCTGAAACTTGGAATAAATATCTTCGCTTCAGAGCTGCCATCATACATGCGTCTGTGATCATCTGTGCCACGCCTTATAAGATGGAGGGACCCGTGGCAAAAAAAAGGCATCTTTAGTTAGGTATTCTTGTTATATTTTCTAATATCATTACATTTTTTTATAGCTACATCTGTCATTATTTAAATGTTATAAGTACAAGTGCTTGTGATCTCTCGTGCAAGGGCAGTTGGCCATTTTTTTACATTTACTGTATATAAACACAGCTAAAACGTGGAATAATTATCTTGGCTTCAGAGCTGCCATCATACATGCGTCTGTGATCATCTGTGCCACGCCTTATAAGATGGAGGGACCCGTGGCAAAAAAGGCATCTTTAGTTAAGTATTCTTGTTATATTTTCTAATATCATTACACTTTTTTATATCTACATCTGTCATTACTTAATTAAATGTTATATGTACAAGTGCTTCTGATCTCTCCTGCAAGGGCAGTTGGCCATTTTTTTTTTACATTTAAGTCCTGTATATAAACACAGCTAAAACTTGAAATAAATATCCTGGCTTCAGAGCTGCCATCATACAGGCGTCTGTGATCATCTGTGCCACGCCTTATAGGATGGAGGGACCCGTGGCAAAAAAAAGGCATCTTTAGTTAAGTATTCTTGTTATATTTTCTAATATCATTACATTTTTTTATATCTGTCATTACTTAATTAAATATTATACGTACAAGTGCTTGTGATCTTTCGTGCAAGGGCAGTTGGCCATTTTTTTACATTTAAGTCCCGTATATAAACAATGCTAAAACTTAGAATAATTATCTTGGCTTCAGAGCTGCCATCATACATGTGTCTGTGATCATCTGTGCCACGCCTTATAAGATGGAGGGACCCGTGGCATCTTTAGTTAAGTATTCTTGTTATATTTTCTAATACCATTAAATTTTTTTTATATCTAGATCTGTCATTACTTCATTAAATGTTATAAGTACAAGTGTTTGTGATCTCTCTTTGCACATCTCGAATGCAATCCCAAAAATGTAAACGTAACTGTGATAAAACAGAAGGTAAAAACCTTCAGCCTTTAGGACCACTTTAAGTTTATCAACCTTTTCTGTAGGCACGGTTTGAATAAAGATCTAATGTTTGCCTGTTCAAATATGCAGAAAAAAGCAACAATTTCCACACGGTGCACCTCATTTTTTACATGACGGTAGTATTTAATGTACAACTGTAACCAAGGTTATCCAGTTTTAGTCCCAGATAGCAGTCCATAACTCAGTTTACAAATGGTAATGCTGGATGGACCAGGTCAGTAGGAAGCGATGAGTTACGGGTCATCAGATGTCGCATGGTCATCAGAGCTTTGCTAGTCTTGGTGAAGTAGAGTACTGTCCCTTTTCTGTGTCTTCCACAGTGCAACCAAGATAAATCAAACAATAAATAAGCTAATCAAGTGTTTGAAGCCGATTAGAAGACTAAAGAGGAAATTAATCAGTTGAACCTGATACCACCATTTTTGAAGTTTGCAACACTATAGATCAGTCTTTCTCAACCTTTTCAACACAGAGGAACCCTTGAAATAAATTTCTGGTCTCAGGGAACCCCTGCTAAAAATTAAAAATCTACAACTCCTGATACATTAGTGTGACAGTCGGTGGGAAGAATGCTTCTTACTCTTGTCATCATTGGGAAGTATTACCCCCTTGCAGATAAAAGAACAATGGTGTCATTGGAAACCTATCTAAGAGGCAGACAATGCCCATTGCTCAAGGAATCCCTAGCAACCTCAGGAGGAACCCTAGTTGAGAAACCCTGCTATCGATGATTGATTAAAATAAATATGAAATTAAATTAAAGGGCATTTCTCCTCATTGGTATTAATTTCCATCGAATTGGCTTGGCATAAATAAAACAAAAATAAACACGGAGGTCTACTTTATAAAGCTTTGATGTTGCATTCAAGTTCCTCCCATAATCTAGGCCCGGTGTATCATTTTGGTTTCATCTACTTTTAGGAGGCAGTATTTTTAAAATTTGATGAGGCGAGTGGTGGATGTGGCCGTACTGCACTCACAGTGGGAGTTGTTTAAAGGGACATTGTTAATTACAACCAAAATCTATTCGCTGTATACACAGCACACACAAGCTACAGTCCTTGTAATCACAAAATATGCTCTAGTTACTGTGCCACAAGTGAGAATCTAACAGACACACATAAAACTCAGCACCATGAAATTTAAAGTGCATGTGCAACCAAAACTTTTTCTTTCTTCTGTATAGGTCAGTGTACAAAGTGTTGTAGTCAGGAGTGTGTAACATACAACAGCAAGGGGGAATATATCAGAGCACCGAGTACATGATATGACAATCATAAATATCTAATTTTCATGATATGTTACATAATTTTGGCTGCTGTACGTTGCACACTCTGACTTCCGTAGCTTACAAAGTGCAAAGGTCAGGAGGACTTAATACAGAACCCCCTGCACCCTCCTTGCAATTGCAGCTTACTGCCGCACCCTATTTTCACCACTCCTCAGCCAGCACCTGATCACCTCTTTTACTACCATTTCCCTGCACAGTTCTTTCACCACTGCGCTCAAACACACACCTCCACAACCACTGCCCCCCCCCCGCCCCCCAAAACATCTCTGCACCACAGTAACCCCTGCCATCACTGTACCCTCTTTCATACCTCTGCACCCCACCAGGGCACACCTCTGCCACAACTGCACAACCCCTGCACACCTCTGCCACCACATCACCACTACACCCCCCATGCACTTCTGCAAATGTACCCAAGCATACCACTGTACTCCCCCCTGCACATTTCTCACCTAGCCGCCTACAAATGCATGCGCGCACACACCTCAGCCAACACCACCTCTTGTGCACCTTTGCCACCACTGTACCCCTCCAGGAATACCTCTATCACCACTGTACCCCCCCCCCAAAAAAAACAAAAAAATAACACCTCTACCACCATGATACCCCCTCCCAAAAACACTTCTACCACCACTGTACTCCAGCATACCTCTGCAACTACTGTACCCGCCAACTCAACTCTGCTATAACTGTACCCATGAACACCTCTGTAGTCTTCACACCTAGTATTCAACTGTACCTCTGTCACAATTGTATTCCTGTACACCACTGCCAACATTATAACTCTCAAGCACACCTCTGCCACCACTGAACTCCTCAGCCTCCAATGTTCCTCCCAAACGCACCTCTGCCACGACTATAACACTGTACACCTCCCCCTCCTCCTCCCTGAACACCAATCTCTGCCACCAATGTACCCCTCAACCTCCCACGTTCCTCCCAAACACCTCTGTACCTCCCAAACGCACCTCTGCCACAACTATAACACTGTACACCTCCCCCTCCTCCTCCCTGAACACCAATGTACTCCTAACACACCTCTGCCACCAATGTACTCCTCAGCCTCCAATGTTCCTCCCAAACACCTCCATAACCTGTATAAGAAAGAGAGGAGCGCTGCTTTTACCATCAACTAGGTGACACCATGTTAGCTGTAACTGGTTAATGTCCCTGTATGAGCAGATGGCGAAGCTTTGACCACTAATCCTTGGGTAGAAGAGAGGAGAGCACCAGAACAGGCGGGAAAGGGGGTATAAGATAAGTAATACAGCCTATACCTTAACCTCTAGACATAACAAGCATTTACCTCTTGCAGTGGGGCGAGGCGGAGAGGGGATGCAAGTGGATTTTTTTTTACAATTTCTGGAGTTGGGCTTTAAGGAGTAACTCCCCTTTTGTGGGAATTGTGACACAAGTCATACTGTAATTAATTAGTATTAAAAACTAAAGACCTTTCCTTTCAATCTGCAGCTCTGTCATTTTCTATAAAATGCAATATGGCAACCTGGAGGTGGTCTGTACAAAAGGTGGTGTACAGAACGCCTCCCCAGATATGGTATTTCCTGCTTGTGTGATTGGCTCACTGATTTTCCCAGACGTCTGCACTAAGATACAAGTCAGATTTTGGGCATCCCCTGCAACCAAAATTTCATTTTTCGTGAGATACTATCAAAGACAAAAAACATCTAAAGGGATGCAGACCCTGTCATGTTCCTCATTAGAGCCCTGCAGGTGCAGCAACCGATTATTATGAATTCGCTCCCATTAGATTCACTTTCCACATGGATACAGACAAACAGCTATTTCTTCAGAATAACAAAAAGGTAGGAATCTGCAACAAAGTGTTAACATCTCTGCAATGTATAGAGATCACCCAGAGTAGAATGTTTTTTTTCTCAACAAAAGTTGAGTTACTCTTTAAGTACAAAGAGCATGGGATGCTTGCCTGTACTATACTAATGAAGGGGCCAACAGGCAGGATCAAAGCACAACCAATATACTTCTCTAGCTGCCACCCACCATGTGACCAAACATGGCACCTCTTGCCTCATCATAGGGACGGGCCCTGTCTTTTGACAGTTGTCAGGCCCAAGCAGCCAATCTTCAGACATCCTGGGAGGAAGAGGATGTCACATGTTCCCCCACTCGGGAGTACTGAGTGTTTTTGAGAGTCCCAAGAGATGAACAGGAGGCCAGGAAAGCATTGTGAAGGGAGTATCAAAGGAAGGGGTGCGAGCAGATTCTTTTAAAGTTTTCTCAGAGTTCAGATGCTTGCAGGTTCTATAGATGGTTGGTTTTATACCTAAAGTGGGTGTAAACCTAAGACGTGAAATATGAACAAAGCATATCTCTCTATAGCAGGGATCTCCAAACTGTGACCCGCGAGCCAGATCAAGCCCTTTGCTAGCCTTTATCCTGCCCTTGGGACACTATTCCTCCCACTGGCCCCAATATGGAGGAACCCTTCCTCCCACTGGCCCCAATGCGGAGGAACCCTTCGTCCCACTGGCCCCAATACGGAGGAACCCTTCCTCCCACTGGCCCCAATACGGAGAAACCCTTCGTCCCACTACAGAGGAACCCTTCCTCCCACTGGCCCCAATACGGAGAAACCCTTCGTCCCACTGGCCCCACTACAGAGGAACCCTTCGTCCCACTGGCCCCACTACAGAGGAACCCTTCGTCCCACTGGCCCCACTACAGAGGAACCCTTCGTCCCACTGGCCCCACTACAGAGGAACCCTTCCTCCCACTGGCCCCACTACAGAGGAACCCTTCCTCCCACTGGCCCCACTACAGAGGAACCCTTCCTCCCACTGGCCCCACTACAGAGGAACCCTTCCTCCCACTGGCCCCACTACAGAGGAACCCTTCCTCCCACTGGCCCCACTACAGAGGAACCCTTCCTCCCACTGGCCCCACTACAGAGGAACCCTTCCTCCCACTGGCGCCACTACAGAGGAACCCTTCCTCCCACTGGCGCCACTACAGAGGAACCCTTCCTCCCACTGGCGCCACTACAGAGGAACCCTTCCTCCCACTGGTCCCAATACAGAGGAACCCTTCCTCCCACTGGCCCCAATACAGAGGAACCCTTCCTCCCACTGGCCCCAATACGGAGGAACCCTTCGTCCCACTGGCCCCAATACGGAGGAACCCTTCGTCCCACTGGCCCCACTACAGAGGAACCCTTCCTCCCACTGGCCCCAATACGGAGAAACCCTTCGTCCCACTGGCCCCACTACAGAGGAACCCTTCCTCCCACTGGCCCCACTACAGAGGAACCCTTCCTCCCACTGGCCCCACTACAGAGGAACCCTTCCTCCCACTGGCCCCACTACAGAGGAACCCTTCCTCCCACTGGCCCCACTACAGAGGAACCCTTCCTCCCACTGGCCCCACTACAGAGGAACCCTTCCTCCCACTGGCGCCACTACAGAGGAACCCTTCCTCCCACTGGCGCCACTACAGAGGAACCCTTCCTCCCACTGGCCCCACTACAGAGGAACCCTTCCTCCCACTGGTCCCAATACGGAGAAACCCTTCCTCCCACTGGCCCCAATACAGAGGAACCCTTCCTCCCACTGGCCTCAAAGATATGGTATGGTTTCTTTCACTGACACCAAAGATGGTGGTTGCAAATCTAAGGTGTGAAATATGAACAAAGCATATCCCTCTATAGCAGTGATCTCGAAACTGTGGCCTTTGGGTCGGATCCAGCCCTTTGATAGCCTTTATCCTGCCCTTGGGACACTCTTCCTCCCACTGACACCAATACAGAGGAACCCTTCCTCCCACTGACACCAATACAGAGGAACCCTTCCTCCCACTGACACCAATACGGAGGAACCCTTCCTCCCACTGACACCAATACGGAGGAACCCTTCCTCCCACTGACACCAATACGGAGGAACCCTTCCTCCCACTGACACCAATACAGAGGAACCCTTCCTCCCACTGACACCAATACAGAGGAACCCTTCCTCCCACTGACACCAATACAGAGGAACCCTTCCTCCCACTGACACCAATACAGAGGAACCCTTCCTCCCACTGACACCAATACAGAGGAACCCTTCCTCCCACTGACACCAATACAGAGGAACCCTTCCTCCCACTGACACCAATACAGAGGAACTCTTCCTCCCGCTGACACCAATACAGAGGAACCCTTTCTCCCGCTGACACCAATACAGAGGAACTCTTCCTCCCGCTGACACCAATACAGAGGAACTCTTCCTCCCGCTGACACCAATACAGAGGAACTCTTCCTCCTGGACGCCATTAATGGGGCTCTATTATTTTCATGGATATCATTTTTTTCTCCCACTGGCCACAGTCTGGCCCCCCTAAAGTCTAAAGGGCAGTAAACTGGCCCTTTGTTTTGAAAGTTTGGTGACCCCTGCTCTATAGTGTGTACTATATTAAGAGCACTAAGTGTCATTTCTGTCTACTGCCTCATTCCTCAGCTATCAGTCAATTCCGATACATAAAGAAAAAAACCGTGACAGGGGCAGGAGCTCCAGCACACAGCCTGTGATTGACAACCTCAGCTCTGTTTCTGTGTGGAGTGGGATGTGCCTTTTCCCTCTATTTAGGTCTCACTGAGCCCCGCAGAGTGTAATTTCAGCTCTTTTTTTCTGACAGCTAAGACAAGCTTTATAAAATTAAATCTCTCTCTACAATCATCTCTGACCCTATTCCTTTGTGTGTTCTGGATCCTCCTGTTTCATAAAAAAAAAAAAAAAAAAAAAAAAACTTAAAATAAACCCAGCAGAGAGGATGGGAACACAGCCCATGCACAGGTGTCATCAGCAAAGTCCTGGAGCCATAGAAGAGACAGATGGGTAAACTCTAGATCAGAGGTGTCCAACCGGAGGCCCTCCAGATGTTTCAGGACTACATCTCCCAAACTACTCTGTCAGCTAAGAGGCTGGCAAGGGAGTATGGGAGATGTAGTCCTCCAAAATCTGCAGGGCCGTAGGTTGGACAACCCTGCTCTAGATAGATCCTTTAATGCACTAAGTGCTTGAGTGTCTGTCATTAAAGCAGAATTAAACACATTGATTTAACGGTTTCAAAAAAAAAAAAACAGTTGCATTCAAGGCATGCCAACTGTCACTTTTGCTTGTGCTCCCAACCAAACTGTCAAACCATCCAATGGCTGGTATCATAACTAATCACATGTGCAGCACCATGACAGTTGCAGATCAAACCAAGACCAAGATGGCAGCTTCCTTGGGTGAAAAGGATAGAGGGTTTAGTTCCGCTTTAAGGCATGCTGGAAATGCTAACCGTCACATTTGCTTGTGCTCTCAACCAAACCGTCAAACCACCCAATGTCTGGTGTCATAACTGATAACGTGTAGCGCCATGACAATTGCAGATGAGAGGCTAAGATGGCAGCTTCCTTGTCTAAAAAGGAGAGGAGGGTTTAGTCCTGCTTTAATTCGTGGAGAATTAGTATTGGGAGCACCTGATTGCCTGACTAATGGTCAGTTTTAAAGGTCTGTGGGCACCTAGCCAAACTCAGCTGTCCTTTCCAGACGCAGGAACCTCTTGCGCCAGGTGCGTACGAAGATGCGCTATAAGAGAGTCTTTCAGTGCAAACTGCTGCCCGCATTCAGAACAGAAAAGCCACTGATAACGCAAGTGGACTTTCTCATGTCTAACCAGGTCGGATCTCTGCTTAAAAGCCCTACGACACGTGGAACAAGAATACGGCCGATCGCCAGTGTGAGTCCTGTAATGCGTCACAAGGTTTGCCCGTTCAGTAAAGCATTTCCCACACTCCGTGCACGAATACGGCTTCTCCCCTCTGTGAAATTTTTCGTGTCTGGTAAGAGACGACTTCCGCGAAAAACGTTCCCCGCATTCGGAACACGAATATGGCTTCTCTCCGGTGTGAGTCCTCTGGTGGTTGTTGAGCTTCGTTCTGTCGGTAAAACATTTGCTGCACTGCGAACACGCGAACGGCCTCTCGGCCGAGTGGCTCTTTTGATGTCGGACCAGGTTCGACCTCTCGCTAAAACTCTTCCCGCACTCCGAACAGGAAAGGGACTTCTCCCCAGTGTGGCTTCTCTGGTGAATGACCAGTTGCCTTTTCCAAATGAAACTTTTGCCGCATTCCGAACATGACAAAGGGTCCTCCCCCCTGTGAATTCGCTGGTGCGTAAGAAGGTTTTCTTTCCTGATGAAACTTTTCTTACACTCAGAACAGGGAAAGCGTTTTGGAGCGGACGAATCCGCGCTGGGGAGGAGCAGCTGGGGGTTTGGAGAAATAGGCATTTCATCCGAGGAGTTGTCTGTGACCTCATCGTCTTCTACGTCACCCTCTGGACAGACAATGCGCTGGGTTTTGTAACTTCTGTAACGTCCATCTGTAGGAAAGAAGGAATGAGAAGGAATTTTTTAACCACTTCATCTCCAGTCATTTTTTTAAATCATATAGGGGTCCAAATGTTCCCTATGGGATAGCATTTTGTCATACGACATACATATTACCAAAAGTATTGGGACGCCTGCCTTTACACGCACATGAACTTTAATGGCATCCCAGTCTTACTCCGTAGGGTTCAATATTGAGTTGGCCCACCCTTTGCAGTTATAACAGCTTCAACTCTTCTGGGAAGGCTGTCCACAAGGTTTAGGAGTGTGTCTATGGGAATGTTTGACTATTCTTTCAGAAGCACATTTGTGAGGTCAGGGACTGATGTTGGGACGAGAAGTCCTGGCTCCCAGTCTCTACTCCAATTCATCCCAAAGGTGTTCTATCGGGTTGAGGTCAGGACTCTGTTCTGGCCAGTCAAGTTCCTCCACCCAAACTCGCTCATCCATGTCTTTATGGACCTTGCTTTGTGCACTGGTCCAAATCATTTGGTGGAGGGGGGATTATGGTGTGGGGTTGTTTATCAGGGGTTGGGCTTGACCCCTTAGTTCCAGTGAAGGGAACTCTTAAGGCGTAAGCATACCAAGACATTTTGGACAATTTCATGCTTCCAACTTTGAAGGAACAGTTTGGGGATGGCCTCTTCCTGTTCCAACATGACTGCCCACCAGTGTACAGAGCAAGGTCCATAAAGACATGGATGAGCGAGTTTGGGGTGGAAGAACCTGACTGGCCTGCACAGAGTCCTGACTTCAACCTGATAGAACACCTTTGGCATGAATTAGAGCAGGGGTCTTCAAACTATGGCCCTCTAGTTGTTCAGGAACTACAATTCCCATCATGCCTAGTCATGTCAGAGTTTTACAATGCCTCATGGGATGTGTAGTCCCGCAACAGCTGGAGGGCCGTAGTTTGAGGATCCCTGAATTAGAGCATCCCATAGACACACTCCTAAACCTTGTGGACAGCCTTCTCAGAAGAGTTGAAGCTGTTATAGCTGCAATGGGTGGGCCAACTCAATATTGAACCCTACAGACTAAGACTGGGATGCCATTAAAGTTCAAGGCAGGCGTCCAAATACTTTTGGTAATATAGTGTATTTAAAAAAATCAACATATGTTATTTATTTAAAGTAGAGTTCCTAGAGAATAAAATGTTTGGTGCTGAAATTTAGTTACATAGTTAGTCAGGTTGAAAAAAAAAGACACAGGTCCATCTGGCTCAACCAATAAAAAACAAAAAAAAGCAGTAAAAAAAAGCCCAACCATACAATGCCATATACATAGATATGTGTAGAGAAAGGTCCCAAACACTGCACACCTAGCAAAGCCATTAGTAAACAGGTGAAAGCAGCCTCAGCCAGCTTCATCTAAAGCCACGCCCCCAAAAGGTTTTAACCCGCCCACGTTGAGGACTTAGATCGACTCCTGCCCAGCCAGCACCCGTCGCAGGAAACACCAGATAGATTTTTTTTTCTGGAGACCTTATGTTTTATGGAGGTTGCAAACCCGGAAGGCGGCCGATCACGTACATGTATGCGTATGATCGCGTCTGTACCTGCCGCCCCCTCAAAGAATCTTCAGTATTCAACACTTCCAGGATTATCGGATGCCATCTCCCCTGCTGCATTGCTGTGGTTTCATCCTCTAACTCAGGGGTCTTCAAACCGTCCTGGATCTAACGTTTGCGAGCAGGCTCCTCCCCGTACGCGTTGCGTCACTGAATTGACTTTGTCAGCACTCCTGCTCGCGAACGTCAGATCCAGGACGGTCGGTTAAATTCCTGTTTTACGAGCCTGATATTGCCCGCGCTGCTTGAAGTGCTTTTATGTGAGTTTTCTTGGGCGGCCGCCCTGTGCAGAATCACGTATACATACATGCGATTCTGCACTTCTAGGTTTTGGGCACGAGCCGCTAGGACCCGCTGATCGTTCGTTACACTGACAGAATGTCAATCGGTGTATGTAAACAAGGCAGATGGTCATTCTGTGAGTACAGAAGTCATGGATCCTGTGTTTCTGTGAAGCAGAAACACCAATCCATGTCTTACAGTAGTAAAAGCTCCACCCCCATTAACATTAGCTAAGCACACAGTTAGCCCTTTGATCACCCTAGATCATGGGTGTCCAACCTTTTGGCTTCTCTGGGCCACATTGAGTGTAGAGAAATTTTCTCGGGCCGCATATAAAATATATACTATAGTTAAGGTTTATAAGTAATAAATTGCCGCCGCGCCCTTCCCGCGCCGCCGCACCCCCCGAACTAATTTAACACAACCAGGAGGATGATCAAATGAAATGGAATCAATATACAGAGATTTACTTCTTCTGAGAGATATTAAAGGAACACTCTAACCACCATGACCACTTCAGTGATTTGAAGAAGTGGTCATGGTGGTAGGAGTCAGAAACACTGCACATGCTCGCCTCCCCTCCCCCCTCCCCTCCGAGGCAGCCTCTGCCTACCGTTAGTTGGAAGCCGCTGTGGCTATGCCCCCGACCCGACTTCCTTCCTCCCCAGCAAAAAAAAAATTGTCAGAGGGCAGTGGGCTGCATTGCCTGGGGTTCCCGGGCCGCATGTGGCCCCCCGGCCGCAGGTTGGACATGCCTGCCCTAGATGTTAAAGCGGAGTGTAACTCCTGTAACTGTTAAAAAGTGTAACTGCTGACTTTTAATAAACACATACTCACCTGTCCCACGGGGGAGCCTTGGTTCTCTTCGTCTTCTCCCCATGGCGCCGGCATGTCGCGCTGCGCGTGCTGAATGGACAGGCAATCTTCTGGGACCTCTGACGTGTCCCAGAAGATTGCAGGGTGAGAGGGGCAGAGGAGAACTTCTGCCCGAGCTGCCAAGGCGGCTGGAGTGGAATTGGGAGCGAGTACCTATCAAATCTAGATACCCGCTCTCCCCCCCCCCCCAAAAAAAAAAAAAAAAATGACATGCCAAATGTGGCATGTCAGGGGGTCAGGACCAATTAAAGCAGAACTTCCACTTTTGAGTGGAACTCCGCTTTACCCCTTTCCCAGCCAGTGTTAATACAGTGCATATTTTTAAGCACTTATCGTTGTATTAGTATCACTGGTCCCCAAAAAAGTGCCAAAGTGTCAGTGTCCGATTTGTCCACCCGCAATATCGAAGTCTCGCTATAAGTCGCTGATTGCCACCATTACTAGTAAATACATAGAAATAGCCCATAGTTTGTAGATGCGATAACTTTTGCACAAACCAATCAATATAAGCTTATTGTATTGGTTTGGTTTTTTTTTTACCAAAAATATGTAGCAGAATACATATTGGCCTAAACTGATGAAGAAATCAGATTTTTTTTTTTTTTTTTTTTTAATTGGATGTGTTTTACAGCAGAAAGTAAAAAATATTATTTTTTTTTTTTTTTCAAAATTATTGGTTGTTCAATTGTAACAATTGCGCGGTCGTGCGAAGCTGTACCTAAATACAATTGATGTCCTTTTTTCCCCACAAATAAAGCTTTTTTTTTTTTTTTTTTTTTATAAAAGAAACACACACAGATGTGATCAAATACCACCAAAAGAAAGCTTTCTTAAAAAAAAAAAAAAAAAAAAAAAGTGCTACAAAATTGAAGGTCAAAGAAAATTAGAGCATTTTAGGTCCTCCTCCTGGATATCTTTTTACATTGCTGGGTATAATTTTCCTTGTAAGAGAGTTTAAAAGCAACGATCACAATAATTTTTTTTTTTTTTTTATTACATTCTGGATGGAGTATTTATTACCCATTACCTGCACCGATCTCTGGAAGCTCATTACAGCTCACAAATCTTTCTTCTGCTTCCTCTTTGATTTTGACCAAACTTTCCCCCTGAATAACACAAAATGATATAAAGAATTAGAATAAAATTTGAAAGTTATATACACGTCATTGCAGCACCCGCACCCCCTATCACACCCGCACCCCCCTTCACACCCGCACCCCCCTATCACACCCGCACCCCCACACCCCCCTTCACACCCGCACCCCCCTTCACACCCGCACCCCCCTTCACACCCGCACCCCCCTTCACACCCCCCTTCACACCCGCACCCCCCTTCACACCCGCACCCCCACACCCCCCTTCACACCCGCACCCCCCTTCACACCCGCACCCCCACACCCCCCTTCACACCCGCACCCCCCTTCACACCCGCACCCCCCTTCACACCCGCACCCCCACACCCCCCTTCACACCCCCCTTCACACCCGCACCCCCCTTCACACCCGCACCCCCACACCCCCCTTCACACCCGCACCCCCGCACCCCCCTTCACACCCGCACCCCCCTTCACACCCGCACCCCCACACCCCCCTTCACACCCGCACCCCCGCACCCCCCTTCACACCCGCACCCCCCTTCACACCCGCACCCCCCTTCACACCCCCTTCAAACCCGCACCCCCCTTCACACCCCCTTCACACCCGCACCCCCCTTCACACCCGCACCCCCCCTTCACACCCGCACCCCCCCCCTTCACACCCCACACCCCCCCTTCACACCCCCCTTCACATCCACACACCCCCCTTAACACTCGCACCCCCCCCCCCCCTTCACACCCGCACACCCCTTCCACACCCCTTGCAGACCACAGCAAAGATAAGACTTCTATAGGCCTAGCTATTCGGCTACAACATTGTCATTACAAACATCAGAGCCATACAAAGCTGTATATAATTTTATAAAACAGATACGGCTCTCCTAAATATTTTTATATTAGATGCAACCCATGGTCCCCAGATTGGATTTAAAAGCGGAGGTCTCTGAATCCCGAGTGTATAAATGAGTTTATAGGAGGGGAAGAGAGAAGTTATTTTTTTCCATGCATTTTTCCATGCATATAAAAAAAAAAGAAAGAATTATATATAAATAAAAAGTATGATTTAAAAAAAATAAAAATATATTATATATATATATATATATATATTTATTAAATAAAAATCAATAAAAAGTATCTAATTTAAAAAAAATAAATAAAAAAAAAAATAAAAAAAATATATATATAATTTTTTTTTTTGGTTTTTTTTTTAAATCAGATACTTTTTATTGAGATATATATATATATATATATATATATATATATATATATATATATATATATATATATATATATATATATATATATATATATATATATATATATATATAATCTCTCAATAAAAAGTATCTGATTTAAAAAAAAAAACAAAAAAAAATTATAAATATATTTTTTTTTATTTATTTTTTTTTTTAAGAAAAATGTTTTTTTATATAAATAACAATAAAATAAAAAAAATAAAATAAATTATATTATATATATATATATATATATATATATATATATATATATATATATATATATATATATATATATATATATATATATATATATACACTCACTGTGGAACCTGAGGGGTAATCCTCTGCATTGTGTAAAAAAGCCGTTTGATCCTGTCTTTTCTTATCCTCCCCTTCTTTTACTGTCCCCAATTCATCTGCTGATAGCACAGAGAGGGCTCTGTGGAGGAGGCACTCTGCACATGCTCAGTTTGGTGTGTTTTGTTAGTTTTTGGGGTTGGGGGGGTTACAAGCCCTCTTTACAGTATATAATGATAGCAACTCTGGTCTCCAAGAATCCTCATTTCCTATCTACCTGATTATCCTGAGGGATCCGGTGATGTTCCTGTAGGGAATCCCAAGAATAAAGGAGGCCGGGGCATCTCTCCTGTGTATTTCCATTACTATAGACACCTGGAAGAAATAAGATACATTGTCTCAGTATAATGAATCACATCTAGAAGACTCTTAATAAGAAAACATCTCAGCTCAGCCCGAGTGTGAAGTAGTAAACGGCCAATCCAGGCCATACCCCCGACACGTTACGCCCCAACCACAAGGCTTAGTCATGGAGGGGGTGAAACGCGTCGGAAGGCACAGCCTGGATGGAGCCCTGCTGAAGCCGTTTAGTATTTTACACTTGGGCTCAGCTGATGTGCGGCAGTTGGAGGTTTTTTTAGTTGCACTGAGCCGGGAGTTCTTTCTTCCCCTGTATGATAGCAGGAGTCAGCCGACCTTTAGGGCTGCATTCATACCTGAGCTTAGCGTCTTGGTGTGATTTTGGTGCATTTCTTTTTTTTTTTAGTTTTTTTTTTTTTTTATTTTGGCATTTTTTAATTTTTTAATTCACCAATAGAGAAAACTATCATCTGTTGCATAATTTGTTGCTATTTTTTCAGCTTTTATTATTATTTTTTTTTTGTAAGGTTAGAAGGGGTTGTTCCATTATGTGTTTACTATTTATTTATTGTCAGGGTTAGGGTGTTATACTACTACCACTACTTTAAAAAAAAAAAAAATGTAAAATTAATACACAAATGAAAATCATAAATAAATACAATAAATAATACTAGGCAATAATGCACTATTCCTCTCACTGATACCAATGATGGGGCACTATTCCTCTCACTGATACCAATGATGGGCACTATTCCTCTCACTGATACCAATGATGGGGCACTATTCCTCTCACTGATACCAATGATGGGGCACTATTCCTCCCACTGACACCAATGATGGGACACTATTCCTCCCACTGACACCAATGATGGGTCTCTATTCCTCCCACTGACACCAATGATGGGGCATTATTCCTCCCACTGATACCAATGATGGGGCACTATTCCTCCCACTGATACCAATGATGGGGCACTATTCCTCCCACTGATACCAATGATGGGGCACTATTCCTCCCACTGATACCAATGATGGGGCACTATTCCTCTCACTGATACCAATGATGGGGCACTATTCCTCTCACTGATACCAATGATGGGGCATTATTCCTCCCACTGATACCAATGATGGGGCACTATTCCTCCCACTGACACCATTGACAGGGCACTATTCCTCTCACCGATACCAATGATGGGACACTATTTCTCCCACTGACCCCAACAATGGGGCACTATTCCTCCCACTGATACCAATAATGGGGCACTATTCCTCCCACTGACACCAATGATGGGGCACTATTCCTCCCACTGATACCAATGATGGGACACTATTCTTCCCACTGATACCAATGATGGGGCACTATTCCTCCCATTAATACCAATGATGGGGCACTATTCCTGCCACCGACACCAATGATGGGACACTATTCCTCCCACTGATACCAATGATGGGACACTATTCCTATCACTAATACCAATGATGGGGCACTATTCCTCCCATTGATACCAATGATGGGACACTATTCCTCCCATTGATACCAATGATGGGACACTATTCCTATCACTAATACCAATGATGGGACACTATTCCTCCCATTGATACCAATGATGGGACACTATTCCTCCCACTGACACCAATGATGGGGCACTATTCCTCCCACTGACACCAATGATGGGGCGCTATTCCTCCAACTGACACCAATAATGGGACACTATTCCTCCCACTGACACCAATGATGGGACATTATTCCTCCATCTAATACCAATGATGGGGCGCTATTCCTCCCACTGACACCAATGATGGGGCACTATTCCTCCCACTGACACCAATGATGGGACACTATTCCTTCCACTGATACCAATGATGGGACACTATTCCTTCCACTGACACAAATGATGGGGTGCTATTCCTCCGACTGATACCAATGAAGGGACACTATTCCTTCCAGTAATACTAATGATGGGGCACTATTCCTCCCACTGATACCAATGATGGGACACTATTCCTCCCACCGACACCAGTGATGGGGCACTATTCCTCCCACTGACCAGCAACCCTGAGGTCATGTTTACCCTCACTAATGAAACTCATTTTCTACCCCCAATGGCCACAATCCTGCCCCCCTAAAGTCTGAAGGACAGAAAACGAACCCCTTTGTTTGAAAAGTTTGGAGACCCCGGTCCTAGAACACAGAAGGTATCGGAGATGATATGGTCTCTGAACACCTCTATTATAAGCCAGTGTAACCACCGGATCCGATCCAGGGCTCCCCGCCGGGATGGGAGAGCCTGGAGAGGTGGTGGGGGGGGGGGTTTGAACTTTCGCCACCTGTAAAAGAAATCGGGCAGCTAATTAGTCACTAGGATTGCTTTTACTTCATACAGCATCACCAACCATAACTCCAGTATAACCACTTGAAGTCAATCATGTACATGATATAGCGGCATGTGGGTATATTGTATTAATGAGATCTTGGCTCAACCACTACTGGGCTTCCATATTGCCAAGGTCAAATCAGTCTCATGGAGCTCACTGGCTCTGGTTAAGTTGCTCTCACCGGCCAGAGAACTCCGAAGGGCTCCTTTGTCAGACTAGTCAGGTTTCAGTAAAACAAAAATTGTACGTAGTCGGTATGGGGGACGGCGATTAAATCTGTTGCATCTTTAATACTCACCTGCGCTAATCTCCATATCATTTTCCTCCTCTTTAATCCTCACATGTCCTTCTTCCTTCTCAATCTTGATACCTCTCAGAATCTCTCTGCTGTCCCCAGGGTCTGCAAATAAAGATGATCTCTTAAGAATTCTGTGCAACTGAGAAGTAACTAAGCAAGGAGAATCTGAGACTCTTTTTTGGATTTAGTTTTTATTACTCACCTGTGCTAATCCCTACAGGAACTTCCTCCTCCTTAATCCTAACACGTCCTTCTTCCTCCTCAACTTTGAAGTCTCTCCGAGGGTCTCTGGTGTCTGTGAATAAAGATGAAAGTGAAGCCCGCTGTACGGAGATGTATGAGAGACCCCAGAGAGTGTGTGTGGTAACCCCCATCTGTTGATCCCCCCGCTCAGTAGTAACCCCCAGCTCTGTTGATCCCACCGCTCAGTAGTAACCCTCATCTCTGTTGATCCCCCCCCTCAGTAGTAACCCCCATCTCTGTTGACCCCCCCCCCCCTCAGTAGTAACCCCCAGGTCTGTTGATCTCCCCGCTCAGTAGTAACCCCCAGCTCTGTTGATCCCCCCCCCCTCAGTAGTAACCCCCCAGCTCTGTTGATCCCCCCCTCAGTAGTAACCCCCAGCTCTGTTGATCCCCCACTCAGTAGTAACCCCCAGCTCTGTTGATCCCACCGCTCAGTAGTAACCCCCATCTCTGTTGATCCCCCTGCTCAGTAGTAACCCCCATCTCTGCTGATCCCCCCCCCGCTCAGTAGTAACCCCCAGCTCTGTTGATCCCCCCGCTCAGTAGTAACCCCCAGCTCTGTTGATCCCCCCCCCACTCAGTAGTAACCTCCCAGTTCTGTTGATCCCCCCTGCTCAGTAGTAACCCCCAGCTCTGTTGATCCCCCGCTCAGTAGTAACCCCCAGCTCTGTTGATCCCCCCCAGCTCAGTAGTAACCCCCCAGTTCTGTTGATCCCCCCCCCCGTTTAGTAGTAACCCCCCAGTTCTGTTGACCCCCCCCCCCCCGCTCAGTAGTAACCCCCCAGCTCTGTTGATCCCCCCAGCTCAGTAGTAACCCCCCAGCTCTGTTGATCCCCCGCTCAGTAGTAACTCCAATTCTGGCTGATCCCCCTGTACTGAGATGTATGAGAGACCCCAGAGATTGTGTGTGTGGGGGGGGGGACTGGTCACACACAATGACATAATGTGAGGAGGAGAACCAGAATCTAATAGAGGCTGATGGCTCCTGACTCCCCCCCACTGGGCACATACTGCCCCCCCCCCATTACTGTCTACTGACAGAAGAGGGGGGGGGAGAAGAAGAGAGATTGTTGTAGTGACTGAACAAGGAGAATCTGGGACTCTTCTCTGGATTTACTGTTTATTACTCACCTGAGCTGGTTTCTGAAGGGATTTCCTCCTCCATATACAACTCATTAGCCTTCACATATGGCTCTTCATCTTCAATTTTAACAACAATCAGACCCTCAACCTAAGTAAGATAGTTAATATATAATAAAATTAATTTTAACAAAAGATCAATTTAAAATATCAACAAAGCAAAGCTTTACTAGTCTATCTGCCCTAAATCTGGCCAATAAAACTGTCTCTATGATCTTTAGTTTTGCTTACCTGAGCCTCCTGATCTTCCTGTGTGGAGTCCCGGGAATACAGAGGACGGGGACATCTCTCTGGTGGGTTCCCATTACTGGATCCATCTGTAGGAAACACACACACTGACTAAATACATTGTTTCTATGTCTTTATATTAGAGGTAGGGATGAGCTTTGACCCACTTTGATTGAGCCCGCCAGGAAGCTGTCACCTGTACTGTGCCAAAGATGCCAAGCACAGATGACAGCTTCCTGGTGGGCTTGGCCATGTGGGTTCATACTGAGATCTGAAGTTCCGAGCTCATCCCTAATCAGAGGATGTGTGTATCTAGGTGGATCCTCAATACTCTTCTCTCCTTTACAAGAAATTAAAGTCTCCTCTTACCCGGTGATGTGAGGGGCGGCCGGTTTTTCATCATGGCGTCCTTGTAGGGATCCTTGTGTCCTTCTATATACTCCGAACTACTTTATATGCCTGAGCATAAACACAAATATGCTGGTTTAGAATGATAAATCTGCAAACTAAAAGATCAAAACTACTTATAGCAGAAGTCCATTAAAAAATCCTAATAAAATGCACAATATACAGGACTCATTATCTTTGGTCATAGTGGGACAGTTACAAATTCAGGACTTAGAAAATACATATTGTTTCCTAAATGTATTTAAATTACACTGCCACCTTAGTGAAAAATATGCTTGTCCCTGTTCCACCAGAAGTTGATACCTTGGCTATTGGTCAGTGATGGGTTTGATTACTTATGAAAACTGGAGATGAGCTGTGGGCCGGGTCATTTCCACTCCGCAGTTCATGTAAACAGTCCAGAATTACTCAGTCTGCAGCTCATTGGAGTGAAAAAAAAAAAAGGAGTACAAGTTTGGAGTATGGCTAGAGAGGAGTATGGAGGATGGGCATCTGCTATTTGGGAACCCAGGGTAGATTATTTTTTCCCCCCGTAAAACCAGGCTCCAACTCCTTGCTGAGGATCAATCTAATCATTGCTTACCATTGAATGTTAACCTTCTTACAACCAATCTAGTAATCACATATAAGCCTTTCATCGCATTTGTTCCCAGATCTGCAGGCAAAAATGTGCTGCTCTTCTGCAGATGTACAGGTTGGCCATACAGCAGGTGTGGCGGCCAGTTGGCCATACAGTATAAGTGACAGCCTGTTGGCCATACAGCAGGCGTGGCGGCCTGTTGGCCATACAGCAGGTGTGGCGGCCAGTTGGCCATACAGCAGGCGTGGCGGCCAGTTGGCCATGCAGCAGGCGTGACAACCGGTTGGCAATGCAGTAAAAGTGACAGACAGTTAGCCATTCAGTAGGTGTGACCGACACTTGGACATAAAGAAGGCTTGACCGACGGGTTGGCCATACCATAGGCTTGACTGATGCTTGGACATACAGAAGGCGTGACAACTGGTTGGTAATACAGAAGGCGTGACAACTGGTTGGTAATACAGAAGGCGTGACAACTGGTTGGCAATGCAGCAGGCTCAACAACCGGATGGCCATGCAGTAAGCGTGACCGATGGTTAGCCATACAGATGGCGTGACCGACGCTTGGACATACACAAGGCATGACCGACGCTTGGCATTTAGAGATGGGCTTAGGCGTGTTTGGATCATACCCGCCAGGAAGCCGTCACTGCACACCGCCAATCATAGGCAGTGAGGCATTTCCCAGCCCGCAGCTGCACATACACACGCTGCCTATGATTGGTGGTGTGCAGTGACGGCTTCCTGGCGGGTATGAGAGGAACATGCCTGAGCCCATCATTATTGGTTACACAGAAGGCGTGACCGACTGTTGGCCATACAGAAGGCATGATCGAACGTTGGACATACAGAAGGCTTGACCGACCGTTGGCCATACAGAAGACGTGACCGACTGTTGGGACATACAGAAGGCTTGACCGACCGTTGGGACATACAGAAGGCATGACCGACCGTTGGGACATACAGAAGGCTTGACCGACCGTTGGGACATACAGAAGGCTTGACCGACCGTTGGGACATACAGAAGGCTTGACCGACGCTTGGCCATACAGAAGGCTTTGACCGACGCTTGGCCATACAGAAGGCTTTGACCGACGGTTGGACATACAGAAGGCTTTGACCGACGGTTGGACATACAGAAGCCTTGACCGACGGTTGGACATACAGAAGGCTTTGACCGACGCTTGGCCATACAGAAGGCTTTGACCGACGCTTGGCCATACAGAAGCCTTGACCGACGCTTGGACATACAGAAGGCTTGACCGACGCTTGGACATACAGAAGGCTTGACCGACGATTGGACATACAGAAGGTTTGACCGACGCTTGGACATACAGAAGGCTTTGACCGATGCTTAGACATACAGAAGGCTTTGACCGACGCTTGGACATACAGAAGGCTTGACCGACGCTTGGACATACAGAAGGCTTGACCGACGCTTGGACATACAGTAGCCTTGACCGACGCTTGGACATACAGAAGGCTTTGACCGACGCTTGGACATACAGAAGGCTTGACCGACGCTTGGACATACACGAGGCTTGACCGACGCTTGGACATACAGAAGGCTTGACCGACGGTTGGCCATACAGAAGGCTTTGACCGATGCTTAGACATACAGAAGGCTTGACCGACGCTTGGACATACAGAAGGCTTGACCGACGCTTGGACATACAGAAGGCTTGACCGACGCTTGGACATACAGAAGCCTTGACAGACGCTTGGACATACAGAAGGTTTGACCGACGCTTGGACATACAGAAGGCTTTGACCGATGCTTAGACATACAGAAGGCTTGACCGACGCTTGGACATACAGAAGGCTTGACCGACGCTTGGACATACAGAAGGCTTGACCGACGCTTGGACATACAGAAGCCTTGACCGACGCTTGGACATACAGAAGCCTTGACCGACGCTTGGACATACAGAAGCCTTGACCGACGCTTGGACATACAGTAGGCTTGACCGACGGTTGGCCATACAGTAGGCGTGAACCCACTGGTTACATGATCCCCTTGAAAAGTACTTACCAATCCAGGGATACTCTCTGTACGCCCCGGATACCAATCACGCCTTCCGCAAAATACTGCGACAAGAGGCTGATTTTCCAATCACCACCCATGTATCTTGAACGACCTTTGACCTCCCAACTGCCAGAGTCACAAGCAATTGCATTGGTTGCTAGGGATACTAAAAGAACTGCAGTATTGCAGAGATCACAGCCCCAGCAGAGCCCCCCATCCAATATTCTACACATCAGAGGACTTGCAGGAAAATAATGATATGTGGAGGTGACATGATCCCCCCCCCCCTATCCAATCCACACAGAGTGCTGGGACCCCCTTCTCTCATAATAAGAATATTATTACCTCCTCCTCACAGGGCAAACAACCTCCAGCCTCCCAGCTTCAACAGCTGCCGGAAAGAGGAGAAAATTCTCCTGTTTCCTAATTCCTTCATTTGAGCTACAAAAAAATGGCCGCCAAGCTTCCCAGTCCCCGCCTGGTTGTTCACTCTGCGCGCGCGCGTCACCACAGCAACCAGACTACAGCTGTGCAGGTTCGCTATTCTGACAGAACAGGTGTAACCTGTTCTTTCAACGTTGGACGCTAGAGGGCAAACTAACACAGAATATTTTTTTTTCATTCAAAAGCAGTAGCAGCGGCCATTTTCTTGTAGTCCAAATATTTTTAAAAGTCAATAATAGTTCAAAATTGAAATGAGTATACAGACTATTGTATAAAATGAATTATCACTTGCAGGTTGTTTGTTTATATTAAGCGATAAAAGACTTCTGCCGGGTCATCTGTTCATTAGGAGCTAACAATACACCTGCATGTATCCCATGGGGTGTTATTGGCATTGAGATGTATAAACCTTAGTAGCCAATGGTAACTCTAATGGCACTTTTCCACTGCTGCAAGTACCGGCTCGGCTCCACTCGGCACTGCTTGGCCCAACTCGGCTCAGTTTGCTTTTCCACTGCATGGTACGAGTTGGCACGTTTCAGCACTGTATAGGCTCTACTCGGCTCGGTTTGCCTTTCCACTAAGTAGTAAGTGGGTGGGATTACAACGATTCTCTGACCAATCAGTGGCTAGTAGTGACAAACAATCAATGCTGCATGCAAAGGATTGTGGGATATGGTATCGGCACGGCCCTCTTGGAACCCCAACTGAGGTGGTACTGTTTAAGCGAGCCGTACCATGTAGTGGAAAAGCGCCACTGTACCGAACCGTACCGAACCGTTCTAACACCGTACCATGCGGTACCATGCAGTGGAAAAGCGCAAAAGCGAGCCGAACCGTTCGGTTCCATGCAGTGGAAAAGCGCC
Organism: Pelophylax lessonae; assembly: GCF_965119305.1. Classification (NCBI taxonomy): domain Eukaryota; kingdom Metazoa; phylum Chordata; class Amphibia; order Anura; family Ranidae; genus Pelophylax; species Pelophylax lessonae. Next base: position 252,962,463 of record NC_138776.1, on the reverse strand, counting down.
ATAAGTTCAGCCTCAGACAGCTTGTCATCCATTTGGCAAAAATGTACACATTTCAGGGGACATACCCCTCTTCATCAGAGCTCTGACAAGCTGACATGTTTCAGGGGATGCACCCCCTTTTTCAGAGCTCTGATGAAGAGGGGTATGTCCCCTGAAATGTGTACATTTTTGTGAGTATCCATTTGGCTGTATGTTTTGTTTTAACCACTTCCATACCGGGCCACAGTCAAATGACGCCGGCAGGAAGTGCTCCTCGATCTGGGCGGCCGTCATATGATGTCCGCCCGCTCTCGCCGCTACTGCGTGCCCCCGGGGGGGTGCGCAGCGCGGCAATCAGGAATGAGGCTTGTCCCTCAGACAGAGCCCATTCCCGATCAATGAAATTGGCTGTTTACCACGTGATCGGCTGTGTCCAATCACAGCCGATCACATGAGCGGCTCCAGCGTTCTCTCCACAATGCGCGCTAATCAGGGATGATGCTCGTCCCTGGGACAGAGCCCATCCTCGATCTAGGTAAAGAGCCAATGAAATTGGCTTTTTACCACGTGACCAGCTGTCAATCACAGCCGGTCACAGAATGTCAACAGAGAACACAGTAAATAGCTGTTACCGCGTTCTCCTCCTCACACACTGATCCTGTATGAGGAGGAGATTGTGGTAACAGCCAGGTACCCATCATAGTGCACCCCAAACACACTGATTGCCCCTCTCAATAAAGAGGACCTGTCACTAGCCCATCAAAGTACCTGTCACTAGCCCATCAAAGTACCTGTCACCAGCCCATCAGAGTACCCGAGTACCTGTCACCAGCCGATCAGGTACTCTGATGACAGGTACTCGGCTACTCTGATGACAGAGTACCTGTCATTAGAGTACCCGAGTACCTGTCATTGGAGTACCCGAGTACCTGTCATCAGAGTACCCGAGTACCTCTCTGTATCCCATCAGAGTACCCGAGTACCTCTCTGTATCCCATCAGAGTACCCGAGTACCTGTCTCCAGCCCATCAGGGTATATTAGTACCTATCTGCAGCCAAATAGAGTACCTGTCTTCTGCCCAGTACCTGTCATCAAAGTATCCGAGTACCTGTCTCCAGCCCATTAGAGTACCCGAATACCTCTCTGCAGCCCATCATAGTACCCAAGTACCTCTCTGTAACCCTTCAGAGTACCCGAGTACCTGTCTCCAGCCCAGAGTACCCAAGTACCTGTCTCCAGCCCAGAGTACCCAAGTACCTGTCTCCAGCCCAGAGTTCCCGAGTACCTGTCTCCAGCCCAGAGTGCCCGAGTACCTATCTGCACCCCATCAGATTACCCGAGTACCTGTCTCTAGCCCATCAGAATACCCAAGTACCTCTCTGAAGCTCATCGGAGTACCCGAGTACCTTTCTGAAGCCGATCAGTGTACCTGAGTACCTGTCTGCAGCCCATCAGAGTACCTGAGTACCTATCTGCAGCCCATGCCTCCTAGATTATGTGTTGGGGTGTTTGTTTTCCAAAATGAGGTCATTTTGTGGGGGTTTCCATTGTCTTGGTGCCCCAGGGCCTTCAAAAGTGTGATAGGTTGTAAAGTGTAATTTATGCCCCTAGAACACCTGACGGTGCTCCTTGCATGTTGGGCCTCTGTATGTGGCTATGCTCTGACAAAGTGCCACATATGTGGTATCGCCATACTCAGGAGGAGTAGCAGAATGTATTTTGGGGTGTAATTTTTGCTGTGTATATGCTATGTGTTAGAAATATCTTATAAATTGACAACTTTGTGTAAAAAAAAAAAATGCATTTTCATTTTCTTTCCACATTTTCCAAAAACTTGTGGAAAAAAATGACCTGTTCAAAAGACTCATTATGCCTCATAGAATATACTTTGGGGTGTTTGCTTTCCAAAATTGGTTCATTTTGTGGGTAATTCCATTGTCCTGGTGTTCCAGGGCCTTCAAAAGTGTGATAGGTCGTTAGGAAGTTATATGTGTAATTTATGCTCCTAGAACACCTGATGGTGCTCCCTGCATGTTGGGCCTCTGTATGTGGCCAAGCTGTGTAAAAGTCTCACACGTGTGGTATCGCCATACTCAGGAGGAGCAGCAGAATGTATTTTGGGGTGTAATCGCATGTATGCCTATGCTGTATGTGAGAAATAACTTGTTATTATGACAATTTTGTGTAAAAAAAAATAAATACAATTATTTCCTCATTTTCCCAAGAATTGTGGGAAAAAATTACAACTTCAAAAAACTCACCATGCCTCTTACTAAATACCCTGGACTGTCTACTTTCCAAAAAGGGGTCATGTGGGGTATTCGTACTGTCCTGACATTTCAGGGCCTCAAGAAATGAGATAGGCCGTCGATACATCAGGTGTGATCAATTTTCAACAATTGGCACCATAGCCTGTAGACTCTATAACTTTCACACAGACTAAATAATAACCACTAATTTGGGTTATTTTTTTACCAAAGACACCAAAGTAGAAGTATAAATTTTGGCCCAAATTTATGAAAAAAAATTACTTATTTGCAAAATTTTATAATAGAAACTAAAACAAAAGGCAGGAAGGGGGTGTAACTGCTCTGTATGGAAGTGGTTAAACAATAAACCTTCGGTATTGCACTAGGCGGTATACGCCCTCCTGTGTGCTCTTTTACAGTTGTCTACTAGATTCCTCTGATCTGAGGAGGGCTCCATACCCGAAGGATGTTATTCCATTGGTTTTGATGATCCACTGCACAAGGATCTCAGCTTAGAAAAAAAACTGTTCAGTCGAAGGGATTGCACGAGGACAAGAGGGCATACAATGCGATTAGAGGAAAAGAGTTTTAACCTCAGGCAACGCGGGGGGTTCTTTACTGTTAGGGCTACAAGATTGTGGAATTCTCTACCACAAGAGGTGGTTTCTGCGGGAAGTATGGTGGCTTTCAATAGACTCTTAGACTTACATCTCAAGGATCAGAACATTCAGGGGTATGAGAGATGATTACAGCCACACACACCTACACAGGTTGAACTGGATGGATTATTGTCTTTATTCAACCTCACCTACTATGTAACTATATGTAACTATATGTAACTATGTAACTGCACAAGTAGACTCTGAGGCAGAACTCTATGCGCTAAAAGTGTTTATGTGAAGAGGACCTGAGTACAGATGATCACTGCCTGGAAGGGATGTGTGTTTAGCAAAGTCCAGTCCAAGCCTCCGAGGCCGGCTGCCTGGGGAGGAGGTAGCCGAAGAGTCCAGGATTGGCCTTCTAGGCCCTATTGTCTTGGGGAAGAAGCTAAAGCTGTAACAGAGTTCTGTTTTCTGATAGCTGCCTGTTTGGGATTAAGGTCCACAACTGTGAAAGAGGTCTGAAGAACTCTAACCTGGTCTGTGGAAGAGGCTGAAGACACCTAAAGGTATATTCCCATCTGGGCCTACAGAGTTCTATATTTGCATGTGGCAGAGACATTAAAGCGGAGTTCCGGGCACAAAAACAATATTTTTTTTTTTGTGCCCCTCCGCTAGTTCGACATTACCTGAAAAGGAATTGGATAGTTATTGTTTTTTTTTTTTTGTTTACTCACCTTTTAATCGAAGATCGTAAATACTCACCTCAGAGTACTTCCTCCCTTGGCGCCGCGGCTCACCCCGTCACTTCCTGTCTCGCTATGATTCCTGGGAGCTGAACGTCATCGCTCCCAGGAATCAATGCAACGGCACCGGCCCCGCTCGTCACTTCCGGGCGACGCCGCATTCCCCTGCTAAACAGCTTCTGGGCATGCCCAAAAGCTGTGGAGGAATGCGGCGCCGCACCGGAAGTGACGAGAGGGGCCGGTGCAGGCGCATTCTGGGAGAAGAAGACGCGGAAGAGGACCGCGCCGGCTTCAGCTGCCCACAAGAGAGATGGAAACGCTGTGGAAGAAATTTTATAAGTAAGTATTTCTTCTAAAAGGTAAGTGCGAACCGGGACAGATCAGGGGCTATCCATTGTGGAATGTGCTAGCCCTGACTGTCCCGGGGGTATGTTTATTAAAAAATGACTTCTGTGCCCGGAACTCCGCTTTAAGAGTTCTACATTCAAGTGGGGGCATTACTTTACTAGAGCAACCTTTCCCAACCTTTTTACCCTAGAGCAGAGGGCTCCGAACTTTCTAAACAATGGACCATCCTTCAGACTTGGGAGGGGAGGGGGGCTGGAGTGTGGCCAGTGGGAGTAGAAAATGTCCTGGCATAAGTGGGAGTACTTTTTAAACAGTCAATACGGATTGGGTATGCTGTGTTTTATTTAATTTATATATATATATATATTTTTTTTTTTTTTTATTTATTTTTTTTTATTATTTGTATTTTTTTCTCATTTAGCTGTTACCTGTTACTCCTGTATATTTCTATAATTTTCTTAATTTCCCTACCTGTTGTTACATGTACCAAGCAATGAGTCAGAAGTAACAAATAACTGTAAATGTTATTGTTTAAATTGTTAAATTAAAATTCCAATAAAAATGTAAAAGTAAAAAAAAAAAAAAAACAGTCAATAATGAGCATGTGTGTTTAAAACTGTCCAGAAATGAAAGGGTGCTAACTGAGCCCAAACCACCACTAGAGGTCGACCTTCTTCCATGGGAGAGGAGGAAGTGTCCTCAGAGCTGGAAGGATGGCAGACATTTTCTTGTAGCTCGCTTGTTAGATTTTGTATGCCTGATTAATAGACTTAGGGAGAGTTTTATGTCAAAAAGGACCGGAGTCTTCTTTTTTTAGAAAAATAAATGGTCCTATTTATAAAAATGCATATAATTAGTTGTATTTCTGTAGTTGTCTCAGTGCAGGGGGCAGCCATTTTGTTGTAGTTCAGAGGAGGAAGTTGGAGGGATGGTTATAGTACAATAAGCAACTTCCTGATGGAGAAGCTGGAGAGTGTTCCCAGTGAGGAGGTAATGATAATAATAATAATATTGTTAATAAAAATAATATTTTTTTTTTAAAGAAGGAAGGGGGTGCCAGCACTTTGTGTGGATTGGATGGGGGTAATCATGTCATCTCCACAAATCCTCATCTTCCTGCAAGTCCTCTGATGTGTAGAACATTAGATGGTCAGCTCTGGGGGGGCCGGGGATGATGGTGCTGGGGGTTGTATTCTCTGGAAAGTCGAAACCTGCATTTTCGCTATCTAGAAATCCATTTGTGATCAGCAATAGAAATCTGCGAAAATATTGTATTCGTTCTGTTTATTAAGGATCGACCGCCAATCGGCAACACCGATATATCGGAGGTTACCGATATTGCCGATATTTCGGGAAAGTGCTGTACCGGAGTGATGGGTGCAGCTAGAGGCATCACCCCGGTACCGGCGTCCATAGCCGACGGTCGGCTGTCTTGTAATGACAACCGATGCAGCTGAGAAGCCGCTCGGCTGACATTACAAGGAGCGGGAGGGGACGTCTCCCCCCCTCCCGCTGCCTTCCCCTGCTCGCCCGGGCCTCCCGTCCCACCGGGTACCGGCAAGTACAAACCAGAGGCCCATTGTGTAGTGTTTCGGCCCCCCTCCACCTCTTCCCAGCCTCCTCCTGACCCCCATTCCAGGCGGAAGCTCCACTCCAGGTACTCTCTACTCACTGGCCGAATTCGGGTTCCCTACCTGGCCAGCAGGGGGGGCGGTTAGAGAGAGCTGGACAGCTTGGTTGGGGCTGGCTGGGGGGAGGAGAGTCTCCAGTAGGGCATGGAACCGGCATAGTTTACACCAACTATGCTGGTCTTCAACCCTCAAGTAGGTGAGCAACGGGGACTTTTTACTTCTGTTCACCAGGAATCCTTTAGGCATGTCTTTGGCAGAAGCGGTGCAGCCTTTTTACGGGGCATCAGAGCGGCCCAGGGGGCAATTGCCCCCCTGCCCCAGTCCTCCCCTGAAAAGCTTATATCTGATCGTTTCAGATGTTCTTTCATTAGGGAAACAATCATTCCACAAAACCACTACGAAGAACGACACGGTCGCTTTCTAGGCCAGGATCAAACTACCGCGCGTCAGGAACGTGCACAAAACACGCACAGAAACGCGCTGCCCCATAGCAGTGCCATTAATTGTTTAAGCGGAGTTCCACCTTCCCCTCCACCCCCTCCACAAATTAAAAGTCAGCAGCTACACATACTGTACACATACTATAGCTGCTGACTTTTCATTTTAGGACACTTTCCTGTCTTGGAGTCCAGCGATGTCGGCACCGCAGCCGATGTTTCCATTGCTGCCGTCGCCATTGCCGGTAAGGGAACCCAGCAGTGAAGCCTTGCGGCTTCACGGGCGGGTCCCTACTGCGCATTCCTATTGGCTCGTTGGGGGGGGGGGGAAGGAGGAGGGGGGGCCAAACTTCTGAGGGACGGCGCCGTATCCCGTAAGTTGTGAAGGGTACCTGTCAAAAACAGGTACCCCCTCCCCCCTGAAAGGTGCCAAATGTGGCACCGAAGGGGGGGAGGAAGCAAAAGAGCGGAAGTTCCACTTTTGGGTGGAACTCCGCTTTAACCACTTCGGATCTCACACCTGTTCACTCCTTATGGACCAGAGCAATTTTCGCACTTCTGCTATGGACCTGATTATTCGGGGGAAAATTTTGTCATTACTTAAAGCGGTTGTATCCTCAAAAAAAAAAAAGAAAAACCTGCAGGATAAAGGCATAATGAGCTAGTATGCATCACATACTAGCTCATTATGGAATACTTACCTTAGAACGAAGCTCTGACACGAGGCAGCTGACATCTTCCCTCGGCGTCTCTTCCGGGTTCGGCAGCTCCGGCGCTGTGAGTGGCCGGAGCCGCGATGACGTCACGCGCGGGAGTTCATTTTCCGGCAAGGAGCTCTGAAGGCCTGCCGGACCTTCAGAGCGCATGCGCCGCTGGTGTCAGCGCGGCAGCATGCAGGGCGACTATCTCCTAAACCGTGCAGGTTTAGGAGATATTCATTTTACCTGCAGGTAAGCCTTATTATAGGCCTTATTATAGGTTTACCTGTAGGTAAAAGTTAAAAAGCGGAGTATACTTCCGCTTTAAGGGGTTACTAAACCCACACAACAGTAAAATCAGTCTGTATATACAGTAAAGCATGCTTGTTATACTCACTGTGGAACCTAAAGGGTAATCCTCCACATTGTGTAAAAAGGCTGTTTGATCCTGTCTTCTCCGTTCCTCCCCTTCTTCCACTGACTCCAATATAAATCCTGATTTTTACAGGTCCAGGGGACAAGCTGCACAGTTTGGTGTGTATTGCTCGAGAGTTTTTTTTTTTCTTGGGAGAGTGCATGTGGTTCAGGGCCCAACAACAACAGGTGCCCCCTTTGACCTTGAACTCTTCAGGGTCACTGACAATGTACCCCCTCTGTCACTTCAGGGTCCTCAGCCTAGGTACCCCCTTTCACTGCTAGCTGGTGCTGGATCCCAGAACCTCTTCCGGAGTGGTCCCCTCTGACTCTAGGCAGACCCCCCAGGGGCAATCCTCAGTACTCACGACCTGTGTAGGCTTTCCTGGGACTGGACCCCTCCGACTCCCCGCAGGTTCTCAGCACACTGGATCCCCTCAGCTCCGCACTCTCTAGATCCTCAAGCGACCCCCTGAGATCCTCTTCCACAGGGGAGGTATGTGTGTCGGGTTTCAAAAGCAGGCTCTTTTTTGATCCCTAATGGGAATCTGAGGGTCAATAGTAACCTCCTCGTTGTTTAGGAGAGATTCTCTTTTATACAATTAAATAAATATTGTTTTTTATTTTTGCCTCTATATATGCAGTTCCCTTCTTTTTGCTTTTTGGGGGAGCCTTGACCAAAACCTAAGCAGGATCACCTCTGGTTCCTCTAATGCCCCTGCCCCTTGTGGTCTTCGGGTCGGGATTTGTCTTCCCATTGGAGGTCCTTGAACAGGAAGATCAATATCTCCCATATGTTTAAATCTTTTGATCTAGATATGCATTCTTGAATATATATGTTTGAGGAACTTTGGACTACTACTCCCCCTGAGGAAGACTAATTAAAGTCGAAACGCGTAGGGGTTTTGGGTCCTATATCTAATTCCTTGTTACATGTGTATGTATGGCATATTATGAACCTGATTTGTTTCTGGTTTCTCACCAGGCATATTGAGGAATGTCCATATGTCTCTACATTTTGTCTATTTGTAAATTCATGTAATAAAATATAATTTTTTATTCATCTATATCTTCTGCTTCACTATTATTATTGGTAATATTTATACATGATCTATATTTAAGCATCTTAAACATCCCATTCCCCCGCTTTCTCTTGGAGGTGGCCCCTAGCCGGGATTAGCCTTCCAGGTTTTGTTGTTTCCAATTAGCTCATACTTTATACTGCATGCCGACTAACAACATTTACTATATTTTCAGATATGCTTTTATACACGTACTCCTGATGAGTGGGCAATGCGACCCATGAAACGCGTCGAGTTCAATGCTTAAAATTTATTTATGTTCATATTGTTATTGCCATGTCATGTTTTACTGATAATTTGCATTATTATGCCCATGTAATGATGTATGACTTGGATATGTATTTATATGGTTACTATTTTACACATTACGGTTTTGTCAATAAACCAGACGCATTGCATTTTAATGACACATTGAGTCCTCTTCATTTAAAGTCCCACCGGGCTTTCTTTTCCTGTTTTATATTGGCCAAACAGGTATTTGGTAATAATACTTGCACAATATTGGAGTGTTGGCTTCCATCTCTGCTTACAAGGCCATACCATCATAATCAAGGCCACATGAACCATATGTTTTCCAATAGTGTCAGTTATTCCTCCCTAGTAGAATGGCAGAAGGCCGAAATTGTTAATCTCCATAGGTAGCATTCCAGCGTTTAGCATCTTTCGTTTTGTACCCTTCTTACAGCCTGGACGAGTAGAGATTGTCATGGAGCGATCTTCCTGAGCATAGGCATCTGAGGGAACTTTACAGGCCAGCCTTCGCTCTAAACTTCAGCAAGTGAAAGGAGTCCAAGGATCGGAGGAAGGACCTCTTGATGGAGAACCGACCCCCACTCACAAATTCGGAAAAAGGTACATGACTTTTTTCGCAAGGAGTCATGATTGGATGGGGGGAGGGGTTTGGAACTGAAACCTGAGTGTCTATAAAGTAGACACCCCCTCCTCCATTTACAGCTACCTGGCAATATTTGGTTAAGGACATCAGCAAACATCCCCAACTATTTGTTTACATTCATCTGTTGCCCGAGGAATCTCCCTGTAGTAGCTAAGTGGGGCCAAGGATTTACCATTGGTTGCTAGGATGCCAGCGGACGCTGGCAACCTAGCAACCCACACAACCTGAGTGGGAAGCTGTAACATTCATGACCACTTACAACACATACTTGCCCGACTCTGTATTTCGGCTCAGAGTTGATCTCTGCGAACTGGCAGTAATTATTTTTCTCTTTGTCAAAACCATAGTGACAGATTCTCAACGTGGTGCAATTTAGGGTTGCCTGAATTTGTTGCACCCAAACTCTTGCTTTGAGTTAGCGTACGTTGTGATAAACCAGAAACATTCTGCAAATGCTTTATTGAATGGCCCCCTGTATGTGCCCAGTGGGGGAGTCAGGAGCCATCAGCTTCTATTAGATTCCGCATCTCTTCTGCTACCAACCAAAAGTTTTAACCATTCTGCCCTCTAGACACATTCTCTGGGGTCTCTCATACATCTCAGTACAGGGGGCTTCATTGTCATTTTTATTCACAGACCCCGGAGACACCAGAACCAATCAGAGAGATGTCAAACCTGAGGAGGAGGGAGAAGGACGTGTGAGGATTAAAGTGGAGGAAATTCCTATACAGATTGACATTGGTAAGTGATAAACAGTAAATCCAGAGAAGAGTCCCAGATTCTCCTTGTTCAGTCACTACAAAAATCTCTTCCCCCCCCCCTCGTCAGTAGACAGTAATGGGGGGGGGGGGCAGTATGTGCCAAGTGGGCGAGTCAGTGGCCATCAGCCTCTATTAGAGTCCGGCTCTCCTCCTCACATCATGGCGCGTGTTACCAGCCAAGAGACGTGACCAGTCTCCCCCCACACACACTCTCTGGGGTCTCTAATACATCTCAGTACAGGAGGCTTCACTTTCATCTTTATTCACAGATCCTGGAGACACCAGAGACACTCCGAGAGATCTCAAAGCTGAGGATGAAGAGGAAGAAGACATGAAAACCAAAGAAGAGGACATCTCTTTGGAGATTGGAACAGGTGGGCAATAAAAACTACATATAGAATATGACTAAGCATCTGCTTGAGTCAATACAATGATCCTTTCTTTTGCCTGTCAGGAACTTAATCAATAACAGTTTGAACGAGTGAGATCCACTCGGTGCTTGTTCCAGGTTGGACTCACACTAGATGTGATGAGAAACCCAAAGCCAGTACTGCAATGAACAACCCAATGCGGGTCCCTTTTTTTCTACTCTTAGACTCGGTCCACACTACCGCGGCTTGTCAGGCGACTTGTCAGCCTGACAAGTCGCGCTCCCTCGCAGTCCATTGACTGCTACAGGACCCGTTCTAATAGGAGCGACACAAGTCGCTCCGACTTAGAAAAAGGGTCCTGTACTACTTCGGAGCGACCTTGGAGCGACTTGCATAGACTTCCATTATGTGAAGTCCATGCAAGTCGCTCCGAAGTCGTGGTGCATGGGAATGCACAAGTCGCCCCCGAAGTAGTAAGGAGTTGTGCCGCCCCAGTGTGAACCGAGCCTAACTGCTTCCTTTTAAAAACTCAGCTGCCAAGAGGTATTTGGTCCTCTCTTTGATTCCTCCGAAAACTGAACATGATGGAAATGGACTTAGGGTGTTGGTTGCGAAGGTTCATATTAGCAGTCCAATATAATGTTGTCTCAATGTTAAATTGGACCAAAATTGTCCTTCTAAACATTCTTTTAATTCTTTGTTTTCTCCAGATGGACAATACAACAAGATAAACCAAGAGGCCCCTCAAATGATCTCTCCAGGAGGTGAAATAGACTATAATGATATCACATCTGATTCTTCTGAAGAAAACCCTACTACACCGATTCTCCATCCAGTACTTCAAAGCATTGATCTATCACCTGACCCCTGTACTCACAGCGGGTGTTTTCCTCATCCTTCTCCTCTGATCATCCACGATGGATCTCAACGGGAAGGTACAATTTATTCCAAGCATGGTGAATGTTTTTCCCAAAAGAAGGACCTCACATCCCACCAGAGATCCCAGGAACGACAGAAGCCATATCCATGTTCAGAATGTGGAAAATGTTTCTCTCGGAGATCACATGTTATCACCCATGAAAAGCTTCATACTGGGGAGAAACCTTATTCGTGTTCCCAATGTGGAAAATGTTTTACCCGTAGAGACAATCTTTTAATACATCAGAGGTCTCACACAGGGGAAAAGCCATATTCATGTGTGGACTGTGAAAAATCTTTTAGTGGCAGAGGCAGTCTTCTTATTCACCAGAGAACGCACACTGGGGAGAAGCCGTATTCCTGTTTGGAATGTGGAAGGTGTTTTTCCCAAAAACGGGAAGTCATTAGACACCAGAGGACTCACACTGGAGAGAAGCCATATAGTTGTCGTGAATGTGGCAAACGGTTTTCTTTTAATTCAGATCTTACGAAGCACAAGAGGGTCCACACAGGGGAGAAGCCGTATCCATGTTCGGAGTGTGGGAAGCGTTTTTCGCACAAAGGAAATCTTGTGTCCCACCAGAAGACCCACACAGGGGAGAAACCCTATTCGTGCTCTGAATGTGGCAAATGTTTTTGTCAGAAAAAGGAGCTAATTATCCATCAGAGAACTCACACAGGAGAGAGACCATTTTTCTGCCCTGAATGTGGGAAGGGATTTTCTCAGAAAGGAAACCTCATCACGCATTCGAAGACCCACACCGGGAAGAAGCCATATTTGGGTCCCTGATGTGGAGAACATTTCACTGAACGATTGAGGGTTGATAGACATTAGAATGGGAATGGAGGAAATGTTTTTATGAGAGTCATCTTTTAAACATGAGAAGTTCATATGAAAAGGCCATTTCTATGATTGAAATTTAGTTGTTTTACCTTGTGGGGGAGACTGGAACTTAATGAATTGTATGACATTTGAAGAGTAACTTCCATTGAGAGGAAAACTTTTTTGTTTCATTAAGAGAAGGGAAGACTTAGTACCTCATGACTAAGCCCTGTGGTTGGGACGAAACGTGTCGGGGGGAGGCTGGACAGAGTCTAGGCTGAGGCTGCTCCTACTTCTTACACAGGGGTTTTGTGTGCAGGGAAGAGTTAGGACAGTTGTCAGCTTTGATTGACAGGTACAGTATTGATGGGGAAATTGCATATTTCATATTTCCTTATTAGAGTTTTCTCACAATATCTAAGAAAGCTTTCAATATCCAGGCTACCTTAGCTGACTTCATACAAAAGAAATGTCATTACAAACTGACCAAGTCCTTAAAAGGTCAAGTATACAGTACATCATTGATGTATGTCACTCGATTGGCTTTCCCTTCACATTGTATCCCTGGGATACCAAAATAAGAAATGAGGGCTAGGAAGAGGTCACTGGCACAGACAGGCACCAATACAAGGTAAGAGTTTGACCAAGGTTCTGAACATTCTCTATGCTAATAGATAACTGTCTTTGATGTATCTGTCTGCATTGGAGAGATTTCTCATCAGTTTTCTAGAACAGGAATCTCCCTAGTGGGGTCACAGGTGAAAAAAAAAAAAAAAACAGGGGTGCTAGTTTTTACCGTATCCACATTTTTAACATCTTTTGGCTGGAGTTTGGTTTTTACTAATAAACAAATATAACACTATCGATTTACTCAAAATATTTTTTTTCCCTAATTTTCGTCAAAGATTTCCTTCTTTGCACTGGTGATTCTGTTGTTAGTAAATCTGGGGGTAGCCTCCAATAAAGTAAGATAAAGCAGACAACATGTGGTGCCAGGACGCAGATTTGGTGATCACATCCTATAGTAAAGTGCTCTGTGTCCGACCAATCCCTCTTCAGGCCTGAGGATTGTAACTCTCACCTCTCCTGGGTTCCAGCTTCGGGTCTTTTCTCTGGCACGTGGCTGCTGAGACTAATGATGTCACCTGGAGTGCCAGCTGATCTCCGAAAGGACCAAGCAAAGCCCCAACCCCTCAAGCCTGACTCCTGTGTCAAAGCACTCTAGCCCTTCTCCCACCTCTGTGCCTCCTAAGCCCAGTGACTGCTAGTGTATTCCTAGCCTCCAAGTGTGCTCCTATGTACCCTGTGTCTCCAAGTGAACCCCCCATGTGTCCTATGTCTCCAAGTGCAGCTTCTGTGCCCTATATCTCCCAGTGTACCCCATCTCTTCAAGTGCATCCCCGGGTTCCTCTGCAACTCCTATGTCCAAGCACCCTAACCCTTCTCCCACCTCTGTACCTCCTATGCCCAGTGACTGCTAGTGTATTCCTAGCCTCCAAGTGCACCCTTACGCCTCCAGATGAGCTCCTGTGTAACCCGTGTCTGAAAGTGCAGTTTCTGTTCCCCCTGTGTCTCCAAGTGCGGTCCCTGTGCACCCAATATCTCCCGGTACACCGCATCTCTTCAAGGGCACACATATGGCACTTTTCCACTGCAAGTACCGGCTCGGCTCCATTCGGCACTGCTTGGCCCAGCTCGGCTCAGTTTGTTTTTCCACTGCGTGGTACGAGTCGGCACGTTTAAGCACTGTATAGGCTCTACTCAGCTCGGTTTGATTTTCCACTAAAGTAGTAAGTGGGTGGGATTACAACAATTTTCTGACCAATCAGTGGCTAGTAGTGACAAACAATCAAGGCTGCATGCAAAGGATTGTGGGATATGGTATAGGTACGTCCCTCTTGGAACCCCAACCGAGGTGGTACTGTTTAAGCAAGCCGTACCATGTAGTGGAAAAGCGCCGCTGTACCAAACCGTACCGAACCGTTCTAACCCGTACCATGCGGTACCATGCAGTGGAAAAGCGCCAAACCGAGCCAAACCGATCCGTTCCATGCAGTGGAAAAGCACCACTAGATTTCTTCATGACTCCTATGTCTGAGTGCAACCTCCGATAATTGTTGCCGTTTTCTGGCTTGCTCTGCTTTGCTATCAGTACCCTCTGCTGGCTCTCCACCCTTCTGCATTCACCAGGACTGTTCTTTCTCCACAGCTACAGATCCCTGTCCATGACAAGGATTGCCACCTTATGGCAGGGGGTATTCCTGCTTATGCTCACATGCACCCACTACAGATCTCTAGAAGGTCTCTAAGATCAGAAATCATTGGCATGTGCGCCAAGGATCCTTGTCTCCCAGGATCTGCGTGGTAAGAAAGTGAACGTAGAAGGAGAGTCCAGTCCTCCCCTCCCAGGCTTGCGTAGCTACAGAGAATTCCAGTATTTACGTACTTTCTTTGTTTTCCTATCTGCCCTTCTGGATCTAGAGTTTCCTAACCTGGCCTGGCAGAGACCTGAAGAGTTCTCCTAAGCTGGCATAAGCTGAAGAAATTGAAAGGCAGTGACCTGTCTGGGCCCACAGAGTATACAACAGACTGTGACAGAGACATAAAGAGTTCTACAGTTGACCTGTGGTAGAGGTAAACGAGTACTGGAAGATATTCCATCTGGGCTTGACCACTTAAGCCCCGGAGGATTTGGCTGCTAAAAGACCAGGGGGTTTTTTGTGATTTTTTACTGTGTGAATTTAACGGACAATTGCGCGGTCGTGCGACGCTGTACCTAAACGAATTTGACGTCCTTTTTTTCCCACAAACAGAGATTTCTTTTGGTGGTATTTGATCACCTGTGTGATTTTTTGATCATGCGCTATAAACAAAAAAAGAGCGTCAATTTTGCAAAAATAACAATATTTTTCACATTTTTTTATATGAAATTCCCCAAAAAAAATGTAAAAATCAAAATTTCTTAACATTTTCAGTCAATTTGTTTTATGCTACATATGTTTGGTAAAAAAAGTCGCAAAAAGCGTATTTTGATTGGTTTGCGCAAAAGTTATCACGTTTACTAACAAAGGGAAAGATTTTTGTCATTTTTGGTGTTTTTTTTTTTAATGCGTAATGGCGGCGATCTGCAATTTTTTTTGCGGTACTGCGACATTGCGGCGGACAGATCGGACCCTTGACTGACATTTTTTACACTTTTGGGGGTACCAGTGACATTACTGCAGTAATGCAGTAATTAGTGCTATACATATGCACTGTTACTGCAAAAATGACACTGGCAGGGAAGGGGTTAACTGTATTGGAGAGGGAGGGGTTAAGTGTGTCCTAGGGGCGTGTTTCTAACTGTAAAGGGACATGGCTATTGGTGTAAAAACAGAGATCAACGGTCCTACATAGTAGAACCATCTGATCTTCATTTTTACACCAGGGAGAATGACAGGCGGCTTGTTTACATAAGCCGCCTGCCTTTCTCCCTTCACAGGAGCGATTGTGAGTGACCGACGGAGGACGAGACGGGGCGGGCGCGCGCCTCGGCGGGTGCGCGCCCGCCCGCAATTGGCTCACAAGTCAGTGACAGGCGAGTGACGTACCCCTACGTCACTCTGCCTGGCCGGGGCTGACCGCCGCACGACTATATATATAGTCGTGCGGCGGTTGGCAACGGGTTAAAGAGTTCCTTTAGAAGTCTACTGAGAATCTGAGAGTCATTTTGCTGCTGTTTTGGGTACTATTTCATTATAATTAGTCTATTATTATTATTATTATTATACAGAATTTATATAGCGCCAACAGTTTGCGCAGCGCTTTACAATGTGGAGGAAGACAATACAGTTACAGTACAATTCAATACAGGAGGAATCAGAGGGCCCTGCTCGTTAGAGCTTACAATCTAGTCTAGAATAATAATAATAATATTTTTAATTATTATTAACCGGTTCCCAACCGCCTGCCGCCTATTTAATGCGGCAGTGTGGCCCTCCTGAACCGATGTAGACCTACGTCGGTCGTGCACCTGCAGCTAGGGGGCGAGCGCGCGCCGCCGGCGGTGCGCTCCCGCCCCCATTCGGCAGCGGGGACTCCGATGCACATGGGGAGGCGGTTCTGATTGCCGCCTGACACCCCCGATCGCTCCCGGCTGAGAGAGAAGGACGGTTGGCTGTTGTAAACACATCTGACCGTTCTTCTCCCTGAAATGATCACAGAGCGCCTGTGATCCTTCTATATAGGAACACAGGTCTCTATGGTCATTTCACAAGCCACGCCCCCCCCCCACAGTTAGAATCACTCCCCCCTAGACTCACATTTAACCCCTTGATCACCCACTGTGTTAACCCCTTCCCTGCCAGTGTCATTATTACAGTACCAGCTAACCCCTTGATCACCCACAATGTTAACCCCTTCCCTGACAGTGTCATTATTACAGTAACAGTTCATATGTATAGCACTGATTACTGTAGTAATGTCACTGGTACCCCCAAAAGTGTCAAAAATGTCAGTAAGGGGTCCGATCTGTCCGCCGCAATGTCGCAGTCCCGCAAAAAATCGCAGATCACCGCCATTACTAGGGAAAAAAAAAAACAATAAAAATGACATAAATCTTTCCCATAGTTAGGAGACGCAAACCAATCAAGATACGTTTATTGCGATTTTTTTTTTTACCAAAAATATGTAGCAGAAAACAAATTGGCCTAAAATGTTAAAAAATTTTGATATTTAAATTTTTTTTTGGGAATGTTATATAGCAGAATGTGAAAAATATAGTTTTTTTTTCAGAATTGTCGCTGTTTTTTTGTTTATAGCGCAAAAAAATAAAAATCGCAGAGTTGATCAAATACCACCAAAAGAAAGCTCTGTTTGTGGGGAAAAAAGGACATCAATTGCATTTGGGTACAGCGTCGCACGACTGCGCAATTGTCCGTTAAAGTCACGCAGTGCCGAATCGCAAAATATGGCCTGGTCAGGAAGGGGGTAAAATCTTCCGGTCTTAAAGCGGTTAAAAATACGCTCATTGATAATTTTTTTGTCAAAGACATGTAGCTAAATACATTTTGGCCTAAATATATGACAAAAATTGAATATATTGGATATTTTTTAACTGTCAAAGTAGAAAAATATTGTTATTTTTTCAAAATCGTCTCATTTTTTTATTAATATCGCAAAAAATGAAAAGCGCAGAGGTGATCAAATACCACCAAAAGAAAGCTCTGTTTGTGGGAAAAAAAAGGACGTAAATTTCGTTTGGGTACGGCGTTGCATGACCGCGCAATTGTCAGTTAAAAGCGCACAGTGCCGAATCGCAAAAAGTGGCCTGGACGTAAAGCAGGAAAATCCTCCGGTCCTAAAGTGGTTAATATTTGTTACCTTACTTTCAATTGATACTATTTCATTATAATTAGTCTAGAATAATAATAATAATAATATTTTTAACTATTATTAATTATGTCTCCAGCTCACATAGAGAACATCCCTCCCACCTTTCAGCTCTGAGCTGCTCCCTCTCTCTTCTCTATCATCACAATTCTCCCACTTCCGCCCTGTGGCCCACTTCCGCTGTGTGCATTCCACGGCTGCTCAGCCGCTTCCTGGTTGCCATAGTGACGAGCCACTCTAATGCTTTGCGGTATACTGATATAAAACACCGTCTATTTCAGTGCGGAGCTAGAACCACCACTAGGGGGCGAGAGTGTCCCCTGTGATTGCAGAAAGTGTCCTCAATGCAGGAGGGGTGGCAGCCATTTTGTTGTAGACCAAAATAAAAAGAAAAGAGGAGGTTTTTCAGCTCGGGAATCCTCCTGGTGGGGGTGTGCAGCTGGAGAGAGTGTGCCCAGTAAGGAGGAGGTAATACTAATAATAATATTCTTATTATGAGAGAAGGGGGCCCCAGCACTGTGTGTGGATTGGATGGGGGGGATCATGTCACCTCCACTAATCCTCATCTTCCTGCAAGTCCTCTGATGTGTAGCACATAATGCTGGAGATCTCCGCAGGGGCCGGGGCTAATGGCGCTGTGCACGTAAAGCCACGACTTGTGGCTTATAGAAATGAATGGGGAACAGAATCAACGGTGGCTCATGAAATGACAGCAATAAGTAGAATGTTCTGTGAGGCGCGGTTCCTCATTCCAGGACCGTCAGTACCTTTTATGGATGGTCCATTCACCTGGCTTTGAAGGTTCAGGATAACAAGCACCTTGGCTCTTGCTGGTAATGTTGAAAACTGGTCCTCCACCCCAGGACATTATATTTGCCAGTATGGCCATCAGTAGAAGTGGACAACCAAACTGTTAAACCATCAAATGGCTGGAGTCACAACTGATCACATGTGCAGCACCATTGGCAGCTGCAGATCAAACAGAAGCAGATTCCTTGGCTGTAAAGGATAGGAGGGTTTAATTCTGCTTTAAGGCTGTCAGCAGATCGACCTCTAATAACTCAGCAGTGCCTACAAATGGAGAGCATGTGCAGAGCAGGGTGAAACAGTGTATTTAAAACAGTACAGACACTTAATGATGTCCTACATAGCTATACCAGCAAAAGGGGCCAGCCTGAAGTCATCTAGCAGGACTTCATTTTCTGACTAAAGTTCCACTCTAAGGTGAGCTTAATTATATTTATTTTATTGCAGAGTGGGCTTGGCAATACATTGTTTGATTTACATTTGGAATCAGACATACCAAGAGGTGGGAGGATATAGAAGGACACAAGGATCTGTAGAAAGACGTCATGATGGCGAGCCAGCCAGCTCTCACATCACCGGGTAAGAGGAGACTTTCATTTCTTGTATTGAGGATCCCCCTAGATACACACATCCTCCGATCTATGACCATAGTATGTCAGGTTCCAATAAGGTTTCAGGATGTCACAGGTTGTATCTCCATGGAGGAGTGGGAGTATATAGAAGGACACAAGGATCTGTAGAAAGACGTCATGATGGCGAGCCAGCCGGCTCTCACATCACCGGTAAGAGGAGACTTTCATTTCTTATAAAGGAGAGAAAAGTATTGAGGATCCACCTAGATACACCCATCCTCCAATCTATGGCCATAGTATGTTGGGTTCCTATAAGGTGTCAGGATGTCACTGTTTATTTCTCCATGGGGGAGTGGGAGTATATAGAAGGACATAAGGATCTGTAGAAAGACATCATGATGGCGAGCCAGCCAGCCCTCACATCACCGGGTAAGAGGAGACTTTCATTTCTCATAAAGGAGAGAAGAGTATTGAGGATCCCCCTAGATACACACATCCTCTGATCTATAGCCATAGTATGTCAGGTTCCTATAAGGTGTCAGGATGTCACTGTCTATTTCTCCATGGGGGAGTGGGAGTATATAGAAGGACACAAGGACCTCTACAAGGACGTCATAATGGAGAACCGGCCGCCCCTCACATCACCGGGTAAGAGGAGACTTTCATATCTTGTAAAGGAAAGAAGAGTATTGAGGATCCACCTAGATACACACATCCTCTGATATAAAGACATAGAAACAATGGGGGGGGGGGGATTAACAAAAAGTGGTGCCTGCACCACACTTCTAAAATTAGATAAAGGAGCAGATGATGCCCCTAATTAACTATAGGCACACAGTCCCCTTTGTTAATTAGGAGCGATCTTTCCCCTGTTCTATGCTGTGTCTGCAACAGACAAGGCACGGATAGCTGCATACTCCGATTCCTCTGCTTATTGTCACCCGTACAGGGGGCTTCACTCTCATCTTTATTTACAGACACTGGAGAGACCCAAAGAGACATCAAAGCTGAAGAGGAGGAAGAAGAACAAGTGAGGATTAAAGAAGAGGACGTTCCTATGAAGATCAGCACAGGTGATGAATAAACAATAAAAAGTACATTGACAGGTTCTATGTGCTCAGATAATGTTTTGGATGTCTGGTTCCATAGTTCTTATAGTTCTCTATTGAAGGAAGCAAGGGAAGAGCCAGGCCATTACAGATAGTTAGGGAGCAATAATAATTTCTGCCTGTTTTTTTGAGATTCATTACATCTTAAAGATTAAAGTGTATGTAAACCCTGGAAATCAATTACACTTATTTTCTCCCTTATAAACTGTTAAAGCGGAGCTCCACACAAAAGGGGAAGCTCCGCTTGTTTGCTTCCTCCCCCTCTCTGGTGCCACATTTGACACCTTTCGGGGGCGAGCGGGTTTTCGACAGGTACCCGTCCTTACTTTCGGGAGACCTCACTGCAGCGAGATTCCTCAGAAGTTCACCCCCTCCTTCCTCTGCCGCTGGGCCAGTTAGAAAGTGCAGCATGCTTCACACATGCGCAGTAGGGAACCGGCTGTGAAGCCGAAAGGCTTAACTGCCGGTTTCCCTTACTACGAATGGCGGTGGCAGCATCTGAGGGCAGATCATAAAATTAGCTGGGGTGCGGACATCTTGGGATCCATGGACAGGTAAGTCCTAATATTAAAAGTCAGCAGCTACAACATTTTTAGCTGCTGACTTTTAATTTTTTGGTGGCGAGGGGACTCCTCTTTATATATACCATTGCAAGTGTTTTGTTATAGCTTTTTAGTAAGCTAAATAAAAAATAAATGTTGATCCTGCCAGAAATCCAATAAGCCTTTAATTTCCAAGTAGTAAACTGAGAACACAGTTCCTCTTGTGTTACAGACCCAACTGGGACAGAGGCCTTTGGAGGGGACTGCAAGGTAGCCTCTTGCCTACTGACTATGGGCCCTGGCTTTCATGGGGCTCTCTTCTTTGGGAGGTATGTGCCTGGGGAACCTTTGGAGTGGTTTTGCTTCGGATTCGGGTCCATGTCTCCCCCCTGAAACACACAGACTCTGGATACAGATTTGGGGTCTCTGTGCCCAAACCAGCAATGAATGCTTCATCCCCTCTACTAGACTCAGAGACTCAGAATAAATGTTAATTAAATCACCTCAACACAGCCTGATGCTGGTGTGTCTTGCTGTTATGTGTAATTTGTTTATTAAGGTTGTTGTCTTATTGTATAATTCCCCATTGTGTGCCTCCTAGATGTGAATAGCCATTGTTAATTGAGTCACCCATTGTTTCTGTCTGTCTGCTAGTATTGTGTCCGCTTCATCTCGTTACCAAACTATTGTTGGATGTTTATGTTTATGTTAGCTGTCCATTAGATGTACTGTCAGACCGCATTCACACTGAAGCGGCACGACTTCGGGGGCAACTTCACAAGTCGCGTGCACCGCGACTTCGGCGTGACTTTGGCGCGACTTGCACGAACTTCATAAAATGAATGTCTATGCAAGTCGCTCCGAGGTCGCCCCGAAGTAGTACAGGACCCTTTTTCTAAGTCAGAGCGACTTGTGTCGCTCCTATTAGAACGGGTCCTGTAGCACTGCATGGACCGCGACGGACCGCGACTTGTCAGGCTGACAAGTCGCCTGACAAGTTGCGGTAGTGTGAATGGAGACTTAGATTTACTGATATTACTCTTTAAAGTCTGCATTGTTTAGGATAATGTGATCAAGCTCTTACCTGATCTTGTGTGGTATATATTCTGTGTGAATTTACAATAAAGTCAGTTCCAGCTTGCATCTAAGCTAGTGTCCTCTAGTTCGTGGATGCAAGTCTCATCTATAATACCTTGTTCCTGGTTCCAGAGTGGAGGAAGCTGTATCTTGGCGGAGGCACCCAGGCGTGGTGCCAAGCGGTCCGTCACACTTTGCTCCACTGAAATCCCAAATTGGGTTACCTCTGTCACCTACAGAACGCCCCCTCCCCCCTCCCCCCCATGTAATAAAGAGGATGAGGCCTTCAACAGTAAAAACACACTTCCTGTTCCAGAGTGACGACTCTGCAACTGCCATGGTGCTGCACATGTGAGTGCCTTAGGGTGACAACACCGCTCCTCCTTAGAGGCAGCACAGTGAGTGTTGTCACCTTAGGCAGGAAGGGCTTTACTGATCTGATTATCTGTTGAAAATAAAGGAAAACCCATCCAGAAATAAGAAACCAAATACAGTCACCACTTCTAAGGATGGTAGGCTGCAAGACACTTCTGCGCTGGGGTTTACATACACTTTGATCCTTTTACTGCCCTAGACAACAACGGTAGGTTTTACACACATTCCGGTTTCTGTATACAACCCGACTGTCAGGCTTTCAGATGAAAGCAATCCAGGGGCTGTACAGCCCCTGGATTGCTTCTACAGACCCCCAAAATGTGCACCCTGTTCACTGATCTCTACTAGCTAGTAAGAATCCAAAAATTACTTGTATTTTGTCCCTTCTGTTTTGAACTGTCAATTTCCCTTGCTCCTGTGGCTGGTGAATAAGCTAATGGAGCACCATCTGCCCTGTTTGCACATATCATTGCACCTATTAGACTCTATTTGTGTGTTTCCTACAGGTGGATCCAGTAACAGAAATCCCCCAGAGAGATCTCCCCGTCCTCTGTATTCCCGGGACTCCACACAGGAACATCAGGAGATCCCTCAGGAGGATCAGGTATATATCAGATGGTCTGAGACTTTGAAGGAGCAGAGGAGGGATTTTGGTCCACTTTTTTTTTCCAAATCTTCTCTAAATCCTTAAGGTTTCTTGGCTGTCACTAGCAAACTCAAAATATAAGCTCCCTCCATACATTTTTAATAGGATTAAGGTCTGGAGACTGGCTAGGCCACTCCATGACCTTAATGTGCTTCTTCTTGAGCCACTCCTTTTTTGCCTTGGCAGTATGTTTTGGGCCATTGTCATGCTGGAAGACCCATCCAGGACCCATCTTCAGTGTTTTGGCTGAGGGAAGAAGGTTCTCATCCAAGATTTTACAATACATGGCCCCATCCATTGGCCCTTCAACGTGGAAAAGTTGGTCTGTACCTTTAGCAGAGAAACAGCCCCAAAGCATAATGTTTTCACCTCCGTGCTTGACTGTAGTGATGGTGTTCTTAGGGTCATGGTCAGCATTTTTCTTCCTTCAAACACAGAGTGTCCCCCTCCTCAAGAAGGCGCATGTACAGTCATGCCAATGAACATCTAAATGATTTGGAGAAGGTGCTGTGGTCAGATGAGACCAAAACTAAGCTCTTTGGCATTAACTTGACTTGCCGTGTTTAAAGGAAGGAAAATGCTGACTATGACCCTAAGAACACCATCCCTACAGTCATGCATGAAGGTGGAAACATGATGCTTTGGGTGTGTTTTTCTGCTAAAGGTACAGGCCAATTTTGCCACATTGAGGGGGCCAATGGACGGGGCCATGTATTGTAAAGTCTTGGATGAGAACCTTCTTCTCTCAGCCAGAACACTAAAGATGGGTCATGGATGGATCTTCCAGCATGACAATGACCCAAAACATACCGCCAAGGCAACAAAGGAGTGGCTCAAGAAGTAGCACACTAAGGATATGGAGTGGCCTAGCCAGTCTTCAGACCTGAATCCGATAGAAAATTTATGGAGGGAGCTAAAACTTTGAGTTGCCAAGCGACAGCCAAGAAACCTTAAGGATTTCGAGAAGATCTGTAAAGAAGAGTGAACCGAAAATCCCTCCTGAGATGTGAGCAAACCTGGTCACCAACTACAAGAAACCTCTGACCTCTGTGCTTGCCAACAATGGTTTCTCCATCAAGTCCTAAGTCATGTTTTGCTTGGGGATTAAACACTTATTTTACTTACCGAACTGCAACTCCATTTATAGCATTTGTTTTATGTTTTTTTTCTGGATTTTTGGTTGATATTCTGTCTCTATCATTTAAAATACACCTATGATAAAAATTATAGACCCGCCATTTTCTTTGTAAGTGGGCAGATTTACAAAATCTTCAGGGGATCAAAAACATATTTTACCCACTGTATATTTCTTTATTGTCCTTGTGTTTATACACAAGGACAATAAAGTCCCTTTAGACTGTTCTAGCATACAAGACCAAGCGTTGCACAAGAACCTTCTTTATAAGTTGCATTGTGTTGTATTATGCAGGAGGAAAATATAATGAATGATAAAACTGATGTTAAAAAGGAAGACGAACCATATGGGAAAGGTGATCCATGTAAGGAGGAGGACATTTCTCTAGAGATCAGCACAGGTAAGTGAGGGTATGGTACCATATAGCAGTATACAGTATACAGTATAGAGAAAAAACATTCCATGATCGGCAATCCCCACTTTAAAGTTTTACTAAACCCAGGAGCCTGCATTCACTATATCTGGTCTCCCCAGGAGCCTGCAGTCACTATATCTGGTCTCTCCAGGAGCCTGCAGTCACTATATCTGGTCTCCTTAGAAGCCTGCATTCACTATATCTGGTCTCCCCAGGAGCCTGCATTCACTATATCTGGTCTCCCCAGGAGCCTGCATTCACTATATCTGGTCTCCCCAGGAGCCTGCAGTCACTATATCTGGTCTTCCCAGGAGCCTGCAGTCACTATATCTGGTCTCCTTAGAAGCCTGCATTCACTATATCTGGTCTCCCCAGGAGCCTGCATTCACTATATCTGGTCTCCCCAGGAGCCTGCAGTCACTATATCTGGTCTTCCCAGGAGCCTGCAGTCACTATATCTGGTCTTCCCAGGAGCCTGCAGTCACTATATCTGGTCTCCCCAGGAGCCTGCAGTCACTATATCTGGTCTCCCCAGGAGCCTGCAATCACTATATCTGGTCTCCCTAGGAGCCTGCAGTCACTATATCTGGTCTCCTTAGGAGCCTGCATTCACTATATCTGATCTCCCCAGGAGCCTGCATTCACTATATCTGGTCTCCCCATGAGTCTGCAGTCACTATATTTGCTCTCCCCAGGAGCCTGCATTCACTATATCTGGTCTCCCGAGGAGCCTGCATTCACTATATCTGGTCTCCCGAGGAGCCTGCATTCACTATATCTGGTCTCCTTAGGAGCCTGCATTCACTTTATCTGCTCTCCCCAGGAGCCTGCATTCACTATATCTGGTCTCCCGAGGAGCCTGCATTCACTATATCTGCTCTCCCCAGGAGCCTGCATTCACTATATCTGGTCTCCCGAGGAGCCTGCATTCACTATATCTGGTCTCCTTAGGAGCCTGCATTCACTATATCTGATCTCCCCAGGAGCCTGCATTCACTATATCTGATCTCCCCAGGAGCCTGCATTCACTATATCTGGTCTCCTTAGGAGCTTGCATTCACTATATCTGATCTCCCCAGGAGCCTACAGTCACTATATCTGATTTTCCCAGGAGCCTGCATTCACTATATCTGGTCTCCCCACAGTACACAGAACATGGAAATGAAATCATTTTAGTTAATATAAACTGCTAAATACATTTTCTTATCAGCAGTATATAGCAGTCTTGTGACTTCTATCAGTTACTGGTTAAAGCTTGTAGCAGGAGTATTCATTCAGCACTGACTGTCCTATCAGGTTGTAGGAGCCCTGACCCTCTGTCTGGACAGTGTTTATTGATCACATGCACTCTCCAAAAAAAAAAAAATCTCTCTAGCAATACACACCAAACTGAGCACGTGCAGAGTGTCCCCAAGGCTCTGTACTATCAGGGGATCAGAGAAGACAGGCTCAAACAGCCTTTTTACACAATGCAGAGGATAAAGGTTCCAACGTGAGTATAACAAGCATGCTTTACTGCATATACAGACTGATTTTACTGTTGTGGGTTTAGTAACACTTTAAGGTCAGCTTCACATCTTTGTGGTGCATGTGTGTTGAGTTCAGGCAACCTATGCCAACGCTCCACAACAGAGAAAAAAACGCACCTGCACTATTTTCCTGACGCACCCTGCCTCAGACTGGAAGGCAGGTTCATTCAAAGTGAATGAGGCTGCAACGCACAATTGCGCGCATGGTGCTTTAACCACTTCAGCTCTGGAAAACTTAAACCCCTCCCCCTTCATGACCAGGTCATTTTTTGTGATATGGAACTGCGTTACTTTAACTGACAATTGCGCTGTCATGCGACGCTGTACCCAAATAAAATTTGTCCTTTTTTCCCCCACAAATAGAGCTTTCTTTTGGTGGTATTTGATCACTTCTGCCTGTTTTCTTTTTTTTTCTCGCTAAAAACAATATCAATCGACAATTTTGAAAAAAAAAATATATATTTTTTTTACTTTCTGCTATAAAACATATCCAATAAAAGAAATGTAAAAAAAATCTAATTTCTTTATAACTTTAGGCTACTATATAATCTGCTACATCTATTTGCTAAAAAATAAATCACAATAAGTGTATATTGATTGGTTCGCACAAAAAGTTATAGCATCCACAAACTATGGGATATATTTATTAAATTTTTATTTATTTTTATTTTTGTACTAGTAATGGCGGTGATCAGCGATTTATAGTGGGACTGCGATATTGGAGTGGGCAGTTTGGACACTTTCTGACACTTTTGAACCTTTTTTGGGAACCAGTGACACCAATATAGTGATCAGTGCTAAAAATATGCCACTGTACTAATGACACTGGCTGGGAAGGGGTTTACATCAGGGTTGATCAAAGGGTTAAATGTGTGCCTGTGACAGAACCGGTGCACAATGTGCTTGCGTTCTTCCGTCAGTATACGGATTCCTCCAATCTGAACATAGATATTAGATATTGTAGCCGCCCCATATAAAACTAGCCAAGAGCTTGTATAGATCTGGAACCTTTATTGAGTAAACTCACACCGAATATATACCTCATCAGGTCAGGTAAGCCTGATCACATTATCATATGCAGATGAAATTGTATACAGAAACATAATTAACTTGAGCTAATTACCTAGCCATCTGGACAGAAACAATATGTGAACGGAAATGCAGACCTAGACAATGTTATCATAAACATGTTAATTAACTCAGCACTGCAACAAGGCTAAAACCAAGCGCATTACACATTATCCTAAGCATAAACACAGAACCCACAGTAGACAATAGGTGAGTAAACCAGCACAATCAGCAATGTGCCTTTAACATGGATCCTAGGCCTAGAGTCCCAGAATCTTCATATATTCCTTGAGATATATTGTTGACAAATATTACTGTCCCATTTGAGTAATCCAAACCATATTCTCAGTGTCCATTAAGTCCATAATTTTCTTGGCCACCCTGTGTCCCTAACAGACACAGGGTGACTTACACATAAGAGGGGCCTAGGGGGCTGAGAGAGGGATTTCCCAACCTCTCTTAGGTAAGCTGTGCTCCACGGGCCCCCCAACCAAATTGACTCCCATCGCAGTGCCTAGCTGGTGTTTTAGGGTAGTGTGGGAGGTGTTTTTACTAGGGGAAGGCATAGATCCGTGTCCCTGCTTTTCAGGAACACAGGATCCATGCTTTACTGACAGAACAGCGATTTGCTGGTGAAGAGAAGGATTGGGTGAGAAAACGGATTTCTCCTCTTCCCCTAGACAAAATGAGCAGTTGACCTGTCCACTGCTTGGGGAATAATTTTTTTGCCCGGAGTTGGGCTTTAAGGTTTTTCCTGCTGTTAAAATAAGCATTTGTTTTTAAACATTCTGATATAACTTTGTTAATTTCTTCTAGATGAAGGACACAACAGGACTACATGGGGCAAATGTCCCATTAAGGCTTTAGAAGGAAAAAAAGAAAATGGTGACATTCCAGCAAAGGCTTCAGAAGAAAACCATTCCGTAACCCCGAATCTCCATCCTTTACATCTTACAGCAGATCTGTCATCTGATCCCTCAACACATGGGGGGAATTTTCCTGAACACTCACCTCCCCTCACACCTTACACGAATCATAGAGAAAATGAAGCCTTCTCGTGTTCTAAATGGGGCAGATGTTTTACCCAGCAGGAGGACTTCACCTCCCACCAGAGGAGTGACGAGTGGGACGAACCATATTCATGTCCTGAGTGTGGTGAACGTTTTACCCAGAGGGAGGACCTCACCTCCCACCAGGGAAGTCACAAGAGGGACAAACCATATTTATGTTCTGAGTGTGGTGAACGTTTTACCCAGATGGAGGACCTCACCTCCCACCAGGGAAGTCACAAGAGGGACAAACCATATTTATGTTCTGAGTGTGGGGAACGTTTTACCCAGATAGAGGACCTCACCTCCCACCAGAGAAGTCACAAGAGGGACAAGCCATATTCATGTTCTGATTGTGGGAAAAGTTTTTCTATGAAAAAAAAACTGGATAGACATCAGAAAACTCATTTGGCTCACAAGCCAAATTTATGTTCTAAATGTGGTAAAAGTTTTTCTGAAAGGTGGGAACTGGTCAAACACCAGAGAACTCACTCGGAAAAGAAACCATTTTCCTGTTCGTTATGCGGGCAATCTTTTTTTCAAAAAGAATATCTTCTCTCACATCAGATGATTCACACGGGAGAGAAGCCGTTCTCGTGTTCCGAATGTGGGAAACGTTACGTGGATAGATCGCGTCTTAACAAGCACCTGAGAACTCACTCGGGAGAGAAGCCATATTCATGTCCAGAATGTGGGAAATGTTTTTTTAACAAGTCGGGTTTCAATTACCATCAGAAAACTCACACGGGGGTGAAGCCATTTTCATGTTTGGATTGCGGGAAGTGTTTCTACCAAAAATCCAAGCTTCTTTTGCATCAGCGATCTCACACAGGGGAGAAGCCGTATTCGTGTCCCGAATGTGGGAAATGTTTTTCCCTCCGAGGACAACTTATCGCCCACCAGAAAACTCACACAGGGGAGAAGCCTTTTTCGTGTTCGGAATGCGGGAAGTGTTTTTATCAAAATGCCAAACTTGTTTTACACCAGAGAACGCACACCGGGGAGAAGCCATATTCTTGTTCTGACTGTGGGAGACGTTTTTCCGAGAAATCCGCTCTTACCAAACATGGTCGAGTCCACACGGGGGAAAAGCCGTTTTCATGTTCTGAATGTGGGATAAGTTTTGCTCGAAAAAGGAGTCTAGTTAAACACATGAGTCTTCACGAAGGTGAGGAGGTGTGTGGAATGTGGTCAATGTTTTTTTTATCCAGAAATAAAAGTCTGACTCGGTTTTGGATGGAGTTGGGAGTTCTGCTTGGTTTTAACCACTTCAGCCCCCGGCAATATCTGACACTTCTCACATATAGGACAACACATAGGAAAATGGGACAAAGTACTACATGCACTTTGTCCTCTGGGGGACCGAACACAATAAAAAACTAGGTGAGACTTCTTTGTTAACCACTTGACCTCCAGAAGGTTTTACCCCTTCGTGACCAGGGCATTTTTTGATATTCACCACTGTGCTACGTTAACTGGGAATTGCTCAGTCATGTAACACTGTACCCAAATGAAATTTATATCATATTTTTTACACAAATAGAGCTTTCTTTTGATGGTATTTAATCACCGATGGGTTTTTCATTCATTTCTGTATAAACTAAAATAATACAGAAAATGTAAAAATAAAAAATAAAATTTTTTTCTTGGTTTCTGTTTTAAAATTTTGCAAACAAATTAAAAAAATAAACAGTCTTTTATTCAAATTTTAACCACTTTACGTCTGCCTGCAGTAATATTACTGCGGCAAAGTGGCTTGTTATCGTCTGACGACGTAGTACTATGTCGTCAGACACTCCCCTTTCTCGGCGGCACGCGCGCGCCCGCCTGGAGACTCGCTCCCGCTGTATTCAGTCACAGCGGGAGTCGGGCCAG
Organism: Pelophylax lessonae; assembly: GCF_965119305.1. Lineage (NCBI taxonomy): Eukaryota > Metazoa > Chordata > Amphibia > Anura > Ranidae > Pelophylax > Pelophylax lessonae. The sequence goes on along the minus strand of NC_138776.1, from coordinate 252,932,942 downwards.
GGGAGGAGCAGCGGCGATTGCCGCTGCTTTTCCCCGATCGTCGGGGATCTAGTGTGGAGATCCGCCTGCTTGTGTAAACACAAGCGGGCGGATCTCCTAAGTGACAGGCAGGGTCAGATTGCAGAGTTCAGCATAGCTGAACCCTGGATCTGTCCTTGTGTCACACAGTCACCTCCCCCCACACATGTCAGTAAGCACCAGGCATACATTAACCCCTCCCTCTCCAATAAAATCAACCTCTTCCCTGCCAGTGTAATTATTACAGTAACAGTGCATATATATAGCACTGATTACTGTAGTAATGTCACTGGTACCCCCAAAAATGTCAGTCAAGGGTCCGATCTGTCTGCCGCAATGTCGCAGTCCCGCAAAAAAAAATCACAGATCGCCGCCATTACGCGTTAAAAAAAAAAACACCAAAAATGACAGAAATCTTTCCCTTTGTTAGTAAACGCAATAACTTTTGCGCAAACCAATCAAAATACGCTTATTGTGAATTTTTTTACCAAACATAGGTAGCAGAAAACAAATTGGCCAAAAATGTAAAAAAATTTTGATTTTTACATATTTTTGGGGGGAATTTCATATAAAAAAATGTGAAAAATATTGTTGTTTTTTCAAAATTTACGCTCTTTTTTTGTTTATAGCGCAAAAAGTAAAAATCGCACAGGTGATCAAATACCACCAAAAGAAAGCTGTGTTTGTGGGAAAAAAAGGACATCAATTTCGTTTGGGTACGGCGTCGCACGACCGCGCAATTGTCAGTTAAAGTCGCACAGCGCCGAATCGCAAAAAGTGGCCCAGACTTAAGACAGCAAAATCCTCCGGTGGTAAAGTGGTTAAAATTTTTTTACTATTTTTTTTTTTTACATAGTGACACTGTACTACTCCTGGAGGGGGGATGAACAGGGATTTTTTTTTTATTACACTGTTATTGGTTATACCAGTGATGGTCACTGTTATATGCAATAGTTTTAACTGCCAAAAATGGCTTTTAATTATGACAGCTTGCTTACTATTGTGATGCTGTGATTGGCTAATCACATGATACAGGATGCTGTGATTGGCCTAGGTACCATGTGAATGCTATGGGCCAATCACAGCATCACAATAGTAAGCAAACTGTCATGAAAGAAAGCCATTCATGACAGTTTTACGTACATGTAATTATGTAATCCAATGATTGGTCACAGTGATCACATGATACCCTGGCTGCTCACAGTGAGTGGGTATACAGCATTGTGATCCGTGGTGTCACGTTATTGCGCCGCTGGGGTGCGCCAGTGCTAAGCGACATACCAGTACATCGCTTAGCTTGCAGCTGCTGCCTGTCTATAGGAAATGAAATGTGGGTAGAGGGGCAAGTGGTTAAATACTGTGGTGAAAGGATTAGGTAAGAGAGTGCCAATCCAGAAATGTAGGTCCAGAACAATTTTATTTGTCATCTCATTTGGTAGAAATCGCCAATGCATTTTGGGGTCCAAGAGACCCCCTTCATCAGGGCTATAAAATAAGGGACACGTAGAAAACGCAGCCAGTTGACAAATACGCTTGGAGTCCAAATTTAATTCATAACCTGTCATTGCTTCATCATGTGAATGGGTCTTATTGTGCAAAATACAGTCTTGGCGAATATTTTATAATACATTTCTGTGAATTCATGTTAATTCCTTCAAGGTGAACCCAGTAACCAAAACCCACCAGAGAGATGTGCTAGTCCAGTGAGTTCTCAGGGTTCCGCACAGGAAGTTCACAAGATCCCTCAAGGTCATCAGGTAGGTGGAACGGAGGGTCTTAAAAACTAAAGCCAACAGTTTAACATTTTTTTTTTTTTTGGTTTGTGGTAGAGTAAGGATGGGTTAAAACCCCATTGTAACAGAGCTACGACCCACACTGTGTTTGTGGTCTTCCATCAGTATATAGCTTCCTTGCAGTCATGAACATATATACCAGACTTTCCCAGCTGCCCTCATACAAAGCTAGCCAACAACTTAGCTTGTACTGGAATCACTCTTTATTGAACAGTCACACAGAATTTATATACAGCATGGACCTCCCTCTCCTGATCATATTACCACACACAGGTCAGGGGGTGCCTGATTACATTATCATATGCAGATGAAATTGTATACAGAATTAACCTGAACTAATTATCTAGCCAACTGGACAGAACAATGTGGGCTCATTAACATTTAACAATGGGACAGGAAGTCTTAACACAATCCACATTCCACCTCAATAGATAGACAATAGGACAAGACTGCCAATGATAGTCTGTCCGTCTCCTACTTTGAAGCACATGGAATACACATCTACGTATTGCTATGATTATTTAGGAGTCAGGCTTCATGGCAACAGACTATAGGTCTCACAGTGTAAAGTGGGATTAAATCTTCAAATGTCTTGAGAGATATTGCTGACGAATATTACTGTCCTACTTGAAGCAATCTAAACCATTAAGTATCTGTCTTTCACTCCCAGTGACGGTGAGTACCGTCACACCCCTGTCAGTTTTTTTTTCAACCATCTGTGTCCCATTGGGGACATTTCTCTTAACCACTTCACTTCCGGAAGGTTTTACCTCCTTCATGACCAGGGCAGTTTTTGCTATTCAGCACTGCACTACTTTAACTTGCAATTGCGCGCTCATGCAACACTGTACAAAAATGAAATTTATATATTTTTTTTTTCACACAGAGCTTTCTTTTGGTGGTATTTGATCAACACTGGGTTATTTTCATTTTTCATTATATTAACGAAAAATGCCTGACAATTAAAAAAAAAAAAAATATATATATATATATATATATAAATAATGTATAAATATATATATATATATAAATATATATATTTACTTTTTTATTTTCTTACTTTTATTTTTTTTTCTACTTTATGTTATAACACATATTCAATAAAAAAAATAAAATAAAAATAATATTTCTTTATAAATTTAAACTAAAATGTATTCAGTTACATGTCTTTGGTAAAAAAAAAAAATCTCAATAAGTGTTTATTGATTGGTTTGTGTGAGGGCTGGTTCACACCACAAAAATGCACTCCAGATCCGTTCTGGATGCGTTTCTGCATGCGTAATTTTAACACATTTTTGACGCGTTCTGGTGCATTTTTGATGCAGTTCAAGATGCATTCCAGATGCTTTTTTTTCTTCTTTTTTTTTTTTAATCATTTTATTGGGATCAGGTGCATTTTTGATGCCTTGCAGTAAATTCCAGTGCGTTTTTAATGTGCTTGACTGCATTCCAGTGCAGGAAAAAATTGCAGCATATTCTCCTTTTTTTTTTTTTTTTTTTCTAGAACTGTAACACCCCGGAACTGACAGCACTGGTGTGAACTATGCCATTGGAAACCATATAACCTACTTTCCATACGTTTTTGATAGTGAAAAATGCACTGGGCTGCGTGTGGTGTGAACTGGCCCTGAAAGTTATAGCGTCTACAAACTATGTTTTTTTTTTTATTTTTTAGTATATGAACAAAAAAGACAGATAATTTCGTAAAAAAAAAAAAATAAAAAATCTATATATATATATATATATATATATATATATATATATATATATATATATATATATATATATATATATATATATATATATATATATATATATATGTGTGTGTGTGTGCGTGTATATATAATTATATATATCTATCTATATATATAATTATATATATATATATATATATATATATATATATATATATATATATATATATATATATATATATATATATATATATATATATATATATATATATATATATATATCTATATCTATATATCTATCTATATATTGATATATATTAATATATATCTATATATAGATATATAGATAGATATAGATATATCTATATAGAGATTGATATAGATATATCTATATATATATATATATATATATATATATATATATATATATATATATATATATATATATAGATAGATAGATAGAGATATATATATATATATATATATATATATATATATATAAATTTATGAAGAAATTGTATTTATTTATTTTTTTATTGGATATGTTTTATAACCGAAAATAGAAAAAAAAAATATATATATATATATATATATATTATTTTTTTTTCTACTTTCTAACATATCCAATAAAAAAATAAATAAATACAATTTCTTCACCAAAATATATTCTGCTACATGTCTTTAGTTAAAAAATAATCCCAATGAGTGTATATTGATTGGTTTGTGTGAAAGTTATTGACTTCATAAATAGACTTCTAAGATATCTTTAAATTGGGTGATATCCCTAAAAAGTGGTTCAGATGCTCCAAGGGGAGGTAAATTGGACCTACCTATCATGCAGCCGTCAGTTCTTAGTGTCCACCGTAAGCACTGAACATCAAAAACTCTGAAATTGTTCAAGCACACAAAACTGCATTTACTCCCAAATCTCCCGATTTATCTTTTGTATCGTTTTCTTTTGGGGCAGGGTGAAGATGTGATTGTTGTTAAAGTGGAAATGAAGGAAGAAGCAGAGGAGCTGTATGTGATGGGTGATGAGTCATTTAGAAAGGAAATCCCTCCAGAGATCAGCACAGGTGAGTATTAATGTAATAGCCCCTTCTGTCCATCTGCCCGCATTGCATAGTGAAGCACAGAGACCCAGTGATGACATCACTGGGTTTAAAATAGAGTGTGCAGTGAAAAATCTGTATTTTTGATAGAAAATTACTTAAAACCCCCCAAACATTTAGGCTCCGTTCACATGTAGGCATTTTGGGGTGTTTTGGGGGCGTTTTTCTACTCTAGGATCAGCTCTCAAAACGCCCAACAAGACAAATCCTATTTATTTCAATGGCTCCTGTTCACATCTGAGCATTTTGACGCCGTGAGCAAAACGCCCAAAGCTCAAAAAAGTACATGAGCTTCTTTTTGGGCAGATTACAGGCGTTTTCCATTGGTCTCTATTCAATCTAAAAACGCCTGCACAAAAAACGCCTGCAAAAACGCCCATAAAAACGCCTGAAAAAACGCCCATAAAAACACCTGTAATAGCAACGCCAAGATGTGAACGTAGCCTTAATTTTTTTTAACCACTTCAGCTCCGGAAGGTTTTACCCCCTTAATGACCAGGCCATTTTTTGCGATTCGCCACTGCATTACTTTAACAATTGCGCGGTCGTGCGATGATGTACCCAAATACAATTTTTTAATTTTGCGCTATAAACAAAAAAAAAGCAACAATTTTGAAAAAAAAAACACAATATTTTTTTTACTTTCTGCTATAAAACATTCCCAATGAAAAAATTTAAAAATCAAATTTTTTTCATCATTTTAGGCCAATTTGTATTCTGCTACATATTTTTGGTAAAAAAAAGAAATCCCAAAAAGCTTATATTGATTGGTTTGCGCAAAAGTTATCGCGTTTACAAACTATGGGATCGATTTTTGGACTTTTTTTTTATTGGTTGTTTTTATTAGTAATGGCGGCAATCAGCGATTTTTAGCGGGACTTCGACATTGCAAATCTGACACTCGGTGACACTTTTTGGGGACCAGTGACACCAATACTGTAATCAGTGCTAAATATTATGCACTGTTACTGTATAAATGACACTGGCAGGGAAGGGGTTAATACTGGGGGTGATAAAGGGGTTAAGTGTGAGCCTAATTGTGCTTACTAAGTGTGGGGGGGGAGGGCTCTGTGACAGGCACACAGAGATCGGTGATTCAGCTTAGCTGAGGCACACAATCTCATTGTGCCTGTCTGACTCCGGTCTGGCTCCCACTGTGTCTAATCACAGCAGGAGCGTGGCTCCGCCGCTGTAGTAAGACATTGACAATTAGACGTTATTATGTGCCGCCGGGACCATATGCACATAATGACGTAGATGCGCTGTCTAAGTACAGCAGGAGCGTGGCTCCGCCGCTGTAATAAGACATTGACAATTAGACGTGATTATGTGCCGCCGAGACCGCGTGCTCAGAATCACGTAGATCCACCGTGTATAATTACAGCGGGTGCGTGGCCCCGCCGCTGTAATAAGACATTGACAATTAGACGTGATTATGTGCCGCCGAGACCGCGTGCACATAATCAGGTAGATCCACTGTGTATAATTACAGCGGGAGCGTGGCTCCACCGCTGTAATTAGACATTGACAGTTAGACGTGATTATGTGCCGCCGAGAACGCGTGCACATAATCAGGTAGATGCGCTGTCTAATTACAGAGGGAGCGTGGCTCCGCCGCTGTAATTAGACATTGACAGTTAGACGTGATTATGTGCCGCCGAGACCGCGTGCTCAGAATCACGTAGATCCACCGCGTATAATTACAGCAGGAGCGTGGCTCTGCCGCTGTAGTAAGACATTGACAATTAGACGTGATTATGTGCCGCCAGGACCACATGCACATAATCACGTAGATGCGCTGTCTAATTACAGCAGGAGCGTGGCTCCGCCGCTGTAGTAAGACATTGACAATTAGACGTGATTATGTGCCGCCGAGACCGCGTGCTCAGAATCACGTAGATCCACCGTGTATAAATACAGCGGGTGCGTGGCCCCGCCGCTGTAATAAGACATTGACAATTAGACGTGATTATGTGCCGCCGAAACCGCGTGCACATAATCAGGTAGATCCACTGTGTATAATTACAGCGGGAGCGTGGCTCCGCCGCTGTAATTAGACATTGACAGTTAGACGTGATTATGTGCCGCCGAGACCGCGTGCACATAATCAGGTAGATGCGCTGTCTAATTACAGCGGGAGCGTTGCTCCGCCGCTGTAATTAGACATTGACAATTAGACGTGATTATGTGCCGCCGAGACCGCGTGCTCAGAATCACATAGATCCACCGCGTATAATTACAGCGGGAGCGTGGCTCTGCCGCTGTAATTAGACATTGACAGTTAGACGTGATTATGTGCCGCCGAGACCGCGTGCACATAATCACGTAGAAGCACTGTCTAATTACAGCGGGAGCGTTCCTCCGCCGCTGTAATAAGACATTGACAATTAGACGTGATTATGTGCTGCCGGGACCACGTGCACATAATCACGTAGATGCGCTGTCTAATTACAGCGGGAGCGTGGCTCCACCGCTGTAATTAGACATTGACAGTTAGACGTGATTATGTGCCGCCGAGACCGCGTGCACATAATCAGGTAGATCCACTGTGTATAATTACAGCGGGTGCGTGGCTCTGCCACTGTAATAAGACATTGACAATTAGACATGATAATGTGCCGCTGAGACCGCGTGCACATAATCAGGTAGATCCACTGTGTATAATTACAGCGGGAGAGTGGCTCCGCCTCCTCCGCTGTTCTGTCCTCCTCTCTGCTACAACAATGAGGGGGGAAGGGGGGGCGTGCAGCAGCTGCAGGAGGGGTGTGAGGGCCATATAAAATGGCCCGCAGGCCCCGGGCCTTGTGTGCCCTAGAGAATAAATTGGTGGGTGTTGCAATTTTATATGTGGAACGGTATTTGCGCAGCATTTTTTCAAGCGCAATTTAAAAAAACAAAAAACACTTTAATAAATTTTAATGCACAAATTATGATACATAGTTGTTTGGTAAAATATAAAAAATTATGTTACGCTGAGTAAATAGATACCAAACATGTCACACTTTAACAGCTTTCGGACCGCCCGCCGCAGAAATACTGCGGCAGGCTGGCCCTCCTGCGCGAACCGCTGTAGGTATACGTCGGTCGCGCGCCTGCAGCTAGGGGGTGAGCGCGTGCCGCCGGCGGTGTACTCCCGCCCCCACTTGGCAGCGGGAACTCCGATGCATGGGGCAGGCGGCTCCGATTGCTGCCTGCCACCTGGAATCGTTCCCCGCTGAGAGAGAAGGATGGTCAGATGTTGTAAACACAGCTGACCGTTCTTCTCTCTGGAATGATCACAGAGCTCCTGTGATCCTATATAGAAGTACAGCACACAAGAACAGAGCTGAGGCGGTCAATCACAGGCTGCGTGCTAGAGATCCCTCCTCTGTCACCTTTTTTCTCTTGGTGTCAGGGAAAACTTGTCAGAAGTGATTCATGCAGATATAGGAAGCAGCAGACAGAAATGATACATAGTGCTCTGGATTGAGATAGGTATACACTATAGAGGGATATGCTTTGTTCATATTTCATGTCTGAGGTTTCTAACCACTTTAAATGTTTTTATTTAATCCAGAGGGAAGACACGGCAGTACTAAGCAAGGCGTTGATCGTACCGTGATCCCTCCAAATGGTAAATTAGATGACAATTATGAGACAAAATCTTATTCTTCAAAAGAAGACACCGTGACTCCAGCTGTTCCCATCAAAAGATTATCACTTATTCATGCAAGGAGTCCCGCACCTCATAGAACCCATCACATAGGCCGCAGACAGGGTAAGACCTTCCCGTGTTCTGAGTGTGGCCAATGTTTTACACGGAGGGTGGACCTCACTTCACACCGGAAGAGTCACAAAAGGCAGAAGACCTATCCCTGTGCAGAGTGCGGGAAATGTTATTTCGAAAAACAGCAATTTACCAGACACCAGAGAACTCACACCGGAGAGAAGCCGTATCCCTGTTTGGAGTGCGGGAAGCGCTTTACTGAAAGATGTATTCTCGCTAAGCATCAAAGAACTCACTCCGGCGAGAGGCCTTTTTCGTGTTCAGAATGCGAGAGAAGCTTTTTCCATAGAAGAAATCTGATTGTACACATGAAGACCCACACCGGGGAAAAGCCGTTTTCATGTTTGGAGTGCGGGAAGTGCTTTGCCCAGAAAACGACTCTGATCAACCACGAAAAAGTTCACACGGGAGAAAAGCCGTACGCATGCACCGAATGCGGGAAAAGTTTCTCGCACAAATTATCTCTTGCCGCCCATAAAAAAGTGCACACGGGGGAGAAACCATTTTCATGCAGTGTGTGCGGGAAGTGTTTTTCGCACAAGTCATCTTTTATCGTACATGGCAAAATCCACACGGGGGAGAAGCCGTATTCGTGTACTGAATGTGGGAAGTGTTTTTCCTGTAAATCATCTCTTAACACTCATATAAAAATCCACACTGGGGAGAAGCCGCACTCCTGCTCAGAGTGTGGGAAATGTTTTTCTCAGAAAGCTCAACTCATCATGCATGAGAGGACTCACACCGGGGTAAAGCCTTATTCGTGCTCGGAGTGTGGGAAGTGTTTTGCCGTTAGATCGAATCTTGTGGCCCATGAAAAAATTCACAGCGGGGAGAAGCCCTATTCATGTCCAGAGTGCGGCAAATGTTTTTCCGAAAAGTCATACCTTACGACCCATGAAAAAGTCCACACGGGGGAGAAGCCATATTGGTGCTCTGACTGCAGGAAAGGATTCACAAAAAAATCCTTCTTTGTGTCTCATCTCAGTTCCCACAGGGTTCAAAAACTTCTTGTGTCAGGAGCAGGAAGTTGAGTCCTGGGTCCAGTATGGATGCTGAAAAGTAGGACAAATACACCCAAATGGTCAGCCCCAACCCAAGCTTCTTTTGACCCTCTCTCACGTTATGAATGTCTATCTATCCAAGCCTTGCTCTCCCACCTGAAGGCCAGGCCCTTGTGACTAGCAAAGCTCCTCGTACTGTTGAGCCTCCTCCTGCCATCTACATTTCCTATTAGACAGTAAGGCAGCCCATCACAGTAATGGGCCAACTGAAACATGTATGAGGCTGATGGGGTGGACAAGCTTCGAACTGTAACGGGACAGGTTTCATCTAGTGCCCAGGGCAAGGAGACGGAACTGTGCCACCTCCCTCACTTTTAATGCATGCCGTAGAATGAGTTTTTCTGCCCGGTGTCCATTCTCTGCCTCGTTGCTCCACTGTGACCAGGGCAGCTGCACCTCCTGCCCACCCCTTGTCCCGGCCCTGGCTTCAACACTACAAGGAAGTGTCTGACCCTTACTTGCCACAAAGGCTTTGCCATTTGGATATGCCACAATCTAGTAAATACCCTTTGGGTATACCACCCTTGTGACTGGCAAAGACCCTCTCTCAGGTTATTAATGTCTTTCTATGTATTCCAATCACAGAGACAGGAAGTGAGGTAAAATGTCCTCTCTTTAGGGCCCCAGACACCATAAAAATTTTAAAACCCTCCAAGCCTTGCTCTCCCACCTGAAGGCCAGGCCCTTGTGACTAGCAAAGCTCCTCGTACTGTTGAGCCTTCTCCTGCCGTCTACACTTCCTACTGGCCAGTAAGGCAGCCCATCACAGTAATGGGCCAACCGAAACATGTATGAGGCTGATGGGGTGGACAAGCTTCGAACTGTAACGGGACAGGTTTCATCTAGTGCCCAGGGCAAGGATACGGAACTGTGCCACCTCCCCCACTTTTAATGCATGCCGTAGAATGGGTTTTTCTGCCCTGTGTTCATTCTCTGTCGCCTTGCTCCACTGTGACCAGGGCAGCTGCACCTCCTGCCCACCCCTGGCTTCAGCACTACCAGGAAGTGTCTGACCCTTACCTGTCACACAGGCTTTGGCATTTGGCTATGCCACAATTGAGTAAATACCCTTTGGGCATACTGCCCTGGTGACTGGCAAAACTCCTCGTACTTTTGAGCCCCCTTCTGCCAACTACACTTCCTATTGGCCAGTAAGGCAGCCCATCACAGTAATGGGCCAACCGAAACATGTATGAGGTTAATGGGGTGGACAAGCTTCAAACAGTGCCCAGACAGGATCGTGTAGCGCCCAGGGCAAGGATGCGGAACTGCGCCCCCTCCCTCACTTTTGCCGTAGATTGGGTTTTTTCTGCCCTGTGTCCATTCTCTGCCCACTTGCTCCACTGTGCCCAGGGCAGCTGCTCTTCCTGCCCACCCCTTATCCTGACTCTGGCTTCGACACAGCTAGAAATTGTCTGAACTTTACCGGCCACAAAGGCTTGGCATTTGGGTATACCAGCAAGGGTATATACATACAAAGGATACCACACTGACCAGTCCCCTGACCCACTCACCAACCACGGGTGCTGACTCAGCAAGATCCATTCATTCTTCCCGGGTATACTGCGCTCAGACGAAGAAAGCTGCACATCCGTTACATCTAGGGTGGCACCAATAAAGTTTTTTTTATCAGAGAGTATGGGTATCGATACTTTCAGTCGAGTACTTGCCAATACCAAGTACCGATCCTTTGCGGTGTGATTTGCATCAATATCCCAATAAATTGGCGCAATTCACACTGGAAAGAATTGCATGTGATATGAACAGGAATGCAGTACGACTCCTGTCTGAATCGCATGCAATTTCCCCCACTGCTCCTGTGTATGTGTATTCCTTGCAGTGTGATTTGCACCCATTTATTTTGTATTGACACAAATCGCACCACAAAGTATCGGTTTTGTTATCCGGAGCATTTGGGCGAGTACCGATACTTGTGCAAATGCTTGGCAAATGCTCCCGAGATGGACTATGAGATGTGTAGTGTGTATGGAGCAGTGCACAGGACCACAACTAACACACTGCTGATTCCAAATGATCATAAGTGAGGGGGAAAAGGAGAGGTTTGGGAGCTCCTAGAGGAGGCAGAAAAACATCCTATTAGGCTAAGGTGACCAGATTTTTAAAATTAAATCTGGGGACATATTTTTTTTATAGGCAAATGGCACAGGACTACATAATACACAGAGCACTGGGCACAGGACTGCATAATACACAGAGCACTGGACACGGAATGCATAATACACTGAGCACTGGGTACAGGACTGCATAATATACAGAGCGCTGGGCACAGGACTACATAATACACAGAGCACTGGGCACAGGACTACATAATATACAGAGCGCTGGGCACAGGACTGCATAATACACAGAGCGCTGGGCACAGGACTGCATAATATACAGAGCGCTGGGCACAGGACTACATAATACACAGAGCACTGGGCACAGGACTACATAATACACAGAGCGCTGGGCACAGGACTGTATAATACACAGAGCGCTGGGTACAGGACTACATAATACACAGAGCGCTGGGTTCAGGACTGCATAGCACACAGAGGGCTGGGTACAGGACTGCATAACACACAGAGGGCTGGGTACAGGACTGCATAATGCACAGAGCGCTGGGCACAGGACTGCATAATACACAGAGCGCTGTGTTCAGGACTGCATAATACACAGCGCTGGGCACAGGACTGCATAATACACAGAGCACTGGCACAGGACTGCATAATACACAGAGCTCTGGGCACAGGACTACATAATACACAGAGCGCTGGGCACAGGACTACATAATACACAGAGCGCTGGGCACAGGACTGCATAATATACAGAGTGCTGGGTTCAGGACTGCATAATACACAGAGCGCTGGGCACAGGACTGCATAATATACAGAGTGCTGGGTTCAGGACTGCATAACACACAGAGGGCTGGGTACAGGACTGCATAACACACAGAGGGCTGGGTGCAGGACTGCATAATATACAGAGTGCTGGGTACAGGACTGCATAACACACAGAGGGCTGGGTGCAGGACTGCATAATACACAGCGCTGGGCACAGGACTGTATAATACACAGAGCTCTGGGCACAGGACTGCATAATACACAGAGCGCTGGCCACAGGACTGCATAATACACAGAGCTCTGGGCACAGGACTGCATAATACACAGAGCGCTGGGCACAGGACTGCATAATACACAGAGCGCTGGGCACAGGACTGCATAATACACAGAGCACTGGGCACAGGACTGCATAATACACAGAGCGCTGGGCACAGGACTACATCATACACAGAGTGCTGGGTACAGGACTACATAATACACAGAGCACTGGGCACAGGACTGCATAATATACAGAGTGCTGGGTTCAGGACTGCATAACACACAGAGGGCTGGGTGCAGGACTGCATAATACACAGAGCGCTGGGCACAGGACTGCATAATACACAGAGCGCTGGGCACAGGACTACATAATACACAGAGCGCTGGGTACAGGACTACTTAATGCACAGAGCACTGGGCACAGGACTACATAATACACAGAGCGCTGGGCACAGGACTGCATAATACACAGAGCGCTGGGCACAGGACTGCATAATACACAAAGCGCTGGGCACAGGACTGCATAATACACAGAGCGCTGGGCACAGGACTGCATAATACACAGAGCGCTGGGCACAGGACTACATGATACACAGTGTGCTGGGAATAGGACTGAATAATACACAGGAAGGTGTCAGGCGTAGAGTGCAGGGCTCAGAGGTTTGCTATGTACAGAGGACACTTCTGCCCCCACATCCATAGCTCACCTCTGCAGCCCTTCCCCCACAACATCTTATCTCTCCATGCAGCTGCATCAGCTCTGACCCTCCGCTCCCCCACTGCCCTCACCTGTGTAACTTTGTAGCATGTCAGAAGGAGAGAGGCTGCAACAGGGGCTGATCTGTGTCAGACATTTGTGAACTGCACAGGCCCCTAGATTTTCTTGACAGTGTCATCACTGAAGCAGAGTGACCCCGAGTTGATGCCTGAAATAGCTTGCATGCATCAGGGCTGAGGGCTCTTCAGAGGAGTATTGAAGCAGGGTGCTGAGATGTTTTCGGGAAGCCATGTACAGCATTCTGCCAGCCCCTCCCATCCGCCTTGATCTGCCTGGATTGCATAGAGAAGCACAGGGACCCAGTGCTGTTGATATAAGGTATGCCATGAAAATAGACCGGTTACAAGGTTCCTGCCATGCCAAATGTCATCCAGTATTATCTTTATTGATGATGCCAATCCTTCCCGCCCTCCACCATCATAATTGCAGAACATAAATCAGGATCGGCCCACCAATGGAGCCTCCTCACCACCGACACCCCCATACAGGACAAACCTGATATACTATACTCTCAGAAGTATTGGGACGCCTGCCTAGTTTACACCCACATGAATTTTATTGGCACCCCAGTCTTTAGGATGAGTTGGTCCACCCTTTGTAGCTATAACAGCTTCAACTCTTCTGGGAAGGCCGTCCACAAGGTTTAGGAGTGTGTCTATGGGAATGTTTTACCATTCTTCCAGAAGAACATTTGTGAGGTCAGGCACTGATGTTGGAGGAGAAGACCTGGCTCGTAGTCTTCGCTCTAATTTAGTCCAGAGGTGTTCTATCGAGTTGAGGTCAGGACTCTGTGCAGGCCAGTCAAGTTCCTCCACCCCAAACTCGCTCATCCATGTCTTTATGGAACTTCCTTTGTGCACTGGTCCAAATCATTTGGTGGAGGGGGGATTGTGGTGTGGGGTTGTTTTTCAGGGGTTGGGCTTGGTCCCTTAGTTCCAGTGAAGGGAACTCAGAAGGCGTCAGCATACCAAGACATTTTGGACAATTTCATGCTCCCAACTCTGTGGGAACAGTTTGGGGATGGCCCCTTCCTCTTCCAACATGACTGAGCAAGGTCCATAAAGACATGGATGAGTGAGTTTGGGGTGGAGGAACTTGACTGGCCTGCACAGAGTCCTGACCTCAACCCAACAGAACACCTTTGGGATGAATTAGAGGGGAGACTGCACACCAGTGTACAAAGCAAGATCCATAAAGACATGGATGAGCGAGTTTGGGGTGGAGGAACTTGACTGGCCTGACCTCAACCCGATAGAACGCCTTTGAGATGAATTAGAGGGGAAACTGCGAGCCAGGTCTTCTCTCCATCATCAGTGCCTGACCTCACAGTGAGCTTCTGGAAGAATGGTCAAACATTCCCATAGACACACTCCTAAACCTTGTGGACAGCCTTCCCAGAAGAGTTGAAGCTGTTATAGCTGCAAAGGGTGGGCCAACTCAATATTGAACCCTACGGACTTAAAGCCGGTACGAAAATTGGAAAGGAAAATTTAGTCCGATGAACGATCTACCGATTTTCGGGTCGTTAGTATAGTGCTTTTCGACAGCCGATTACGAGTTTTCGGACGACAAAAGCTGGATGTGCAGGCTATAAAATTTTTATCGTATGTCGACACAACGTCCGATTTTCGTTTAATTAGTACAGTTTTCGTTTGAAAAAAATCTTAAGAGCAAGACTAGGCATGCGCAGAAACGAAAGAACACATACAAAACACTTCAACACGACATCACTTCTGAAGTTGAATTCTGTCGTACGGGAAAATTTGTAGGAAAGTAACCTCTTCACTTTCGACATGAGACTAGCATTGCAACAAAAAACGGATGACAGATCGTTCGATAATCTGATCGTGTGTACGCGGCTTAAGACTGGGATGCCATTAAAATTCATGTGTGTGTAAAGGCAGGCGTCCCAATACTTTTGACAATATAGTGTATATGATGGGGGAGGAGGGAAGTGGGCAGAGGGGAAGAGACTGGGGTGCTGCCCATAGCAAACCTCCCTTAAAGTGGACCCATGGAAACCTCCCTTAAAGTGGACCCATGGAAACCTCCCTTAAAGTGGACCCATGGAAACCTCCCTTAAAGTGGACCCATGGAAACCTCCCTTAAAGTGGACCCATGGAAACCTCCCTTAAAGTGGACCCATGGAAACCTCCCTTAAAGTGGACCCATGGAAACCTCCCTTAAAGTGGACCCATGGAAACCTCCCTTAGAGTGGACCCATAGAAACCTCCCTTAGAGTGGACCCATGGAAACCTCCCTTAGAGTGGACCCATGGAAACCTCCCTTAGAGTGGACCCATGGAAACCTCCCTTAGAGTGGACCCATGGAAACCTCCCTTAGAGTGGACCCATGGAAACCTCCCTTAGAGTGGACCCATGGAAACCTCCCTTAGAGTGGACCCATGGAAACCTCCCTAATGCCCAGTACACACGATCCGAAAATCGGACGACTCTCCGTCCGTTTTTGTTTGGTTGCTAGGAACTCTCAATTATATTCGCAATTGGGAGAGGTTACTTACGATACTAATTTTCTCGGACGATGATTCAAAAGCTTCCGGTATGTGTAACCACGCTGTAGCGTGTGAGGGGAAAATGATGTCTACTGCTCATGCGCTGTCTACTGCTCACCATTTTTTTCGGACGAACAACATACTGATAATACGATTATCGTACGATGTGTTATAATGTGATCAAAATTTTTATGCTTGCACGACCGGATAATATCGGGCAAACTGTCGTGATCGCCTCTCGTAAGCTGTGTACTAACGATCAGATTATCGTCCGATCATTTCACAAGCGTTATTTTTCGTCCGATTTTCGGATCGTGTGTACGGGCCATTAGAGTGGACCCATGGAAACCTCCATTAAAGTGGACCCATGGAAACCTCCCTTAAAGTGGACCAATGGAAACCTCCCTTAAAGTGGACCCATGGAAACAACCCTTAAAGTGGACCCATGGAAACCTACCTTAGAGTGGACCCATGGAAACCTACCTTAGAGTGGACCCATGGAAACCTCCCTTAGAGTGGACCCATGGAAACCTCCATTAAAGGGGACCCATGGAAACCTCCCTTAGAGTGGACCCATGGAAACCTCCATTAAAGTGGACCCATGGAAACCTCCCTTAAAGTGGACCAATGGAAACCTCCCTTAAAGTGGACCCATGGAAACCTCCATTAAAGTGGACCCATGGAAACCTCCCTTAGAGTGGACCCATGGAAACCTCCATTAAAGTGGACCCATGGAAACCTCCCTTAAAGTGGACCAATGGAAACCTCCCTTAAAGTGGACCAATGGAAACCTCCCTTAAAGTATTTTTAAAAAAATAAGGTATTCTTTACCAGTTTTCAGCGCGCCGCTCACGTGACCCGTCGGCTCTCTTCTCCCCAGCTGACTGCTGCCTGCAGCAGGTGGGGCCGAGGATTCCTCGCTGTCATCAGTCGGGAGAGGCGGCCGGTCACGTGAGCAGCGATTGGCGCTCTGAAAACATAAAGAATGGCTAAGCCCTTCCCTTCATGACATTGTTGAAAAGGGGCAGAGCATGGCTGACCTTAAAATGATGCCCCCCCCCCTGAAAAAAGTTCTGCGGATGTCCATTTATACGCCGCGAACGTCTGAGCGAGAGCAATAATTCTAGCACTAGATGTCCTCTGTAACTCCAAACTGGTAGCCTGTAAAGGCGTTTAACGCATCGCCTATGGAGATTACATACCGTAGTTTGTCGCCATTCCACAAGCGTGCGCAATTTTAAAGAGGTGTTAGGTATCTTTTTACTCGGCGTAACATCGTCTTTCATAATATAAGAAAAAAGTTGGGGTAATCACTGTGTTTTTTTTTTTTTATTTATCAAAATGTTATTTTTACCAAAAAATATAGTGTTTAAAAAAAAAAAGCTGCACAAATACCGTGTGATATAAAAAAAATTGCAACGATCCCCATTTTATTCCTTAGGGTCTCTGCTAAAAGAAAATAAGAACAAAATTGGGATAACTATTGTGTTTGTTTTTTTTTTAAATTATCAAAATGTATTTTTACCAAAAAAATATTGTGTTTGAAAAACCGCTGCACAAATACCGTGTGACGTAAAAAAAATTTGCAATGATCGCCATGTTATTCCTTAGGGTCTCTGCTAAAGAAATAGGAAAAAAATTGAGGTAACCATTGTGGTTTTTTTTTTTTTTTTTTTTTTTTTATTTATCAAAATGTATTTTTACAAAAAATATTGTATTTGAAAAACCGTTGCAGAAATACCATGCGACATAAAAAAATTGCAATGATCGCCATTTTATTCCTTAGGGTCTCTGCTAAAAAAATAAGAAAATAATTGGGGTAACCATTGTGTTTTTTTTTTTTATCAAAATGTATTTTTACAAAAATATTGTGTTTGAAAAACAGCTGCACAAATACAGTGTGATATAAAAAAAAAATGCAACGATCGCCATTTTATTCCTTAGGGTCTCTGCTAAAAAAAAAAAATAAGAAAAATATTGGGGTAATCGTGTTTTTTTTTAATCAAAATGTATTTTTACCAAAAAAATATTGTGTTTGTAAAACCGCTGCACAAATACCGTGTGAAATAAAAAAAAATGCAACGATCGCCATTTTATTCCTTAGGGTCTCTGCTAAAAAAAAAAAATAAGAAAAATATTGGGGTAATCGTGTTTTTTTTTTATCAAAATGTATTTTTACCAAAAAAATATTGTGTTTGAAAAACCGCTGCAAAAAAAATATCATGTGACATAAAAAACATTGCAACGATCGCCATTTTATTCCTTAGGGTCTCTGCTTAAAAAAATAAGAAAAAAAATGGGGTAACAATTGTGTTTTTTTTTTAATCAAAATTTATTTTTACCAAAAAAATATTGTGTTTGAAAAACCGCTGCACAAATCCCGTGTGACATAAAAAAAATTGCAACGCTCGCCATTTTATTTCTTAGGGTCTCTGCTTAAAAAAAAAATAAGAAAAAAATTGGGGTAACCATTGTGTTTTTTTATTTTTTTATTTATCAAAATGTATTTTTACCAAAAAAATATTGTGTTTGAAAAAACGCCACACAAATACCGTGTGACGTAAAATGAATTGCAACGATCGCCATTTTATTCTCTAGGGTCTCTGCTAAAAAAAAAAAAAAAAAAAAATGTATAATGTTTGGGGGTTCTAAGTAATTTTCTAGCAAAAAAACGGAAAATTCCTATCATACTTACCGTAATTTTCCTTTCCTGATAGTCTCCATGGCAGCCTACGTGTGGGTTAACCCCGCCTCCACTCCAAGGGTATAGGACCCCCCTCCCATAAATTTCAGCTCTCAGGTACAGCAGGTGTTCCATATCTTAGCCGAATCCAAGACGAGAGGGTGGGTACTCCGGCTGCCATGGAGACTATCAGGAAAGGAAAATTACGGTAAGTATGATAGGAATTTTCCGTTTTCCTGTCTGTCTCCATGGCAGCCTACGTGTGGGAAATAACTAGCTCACTCCACACGGGTGGGAATGCTTTAGCAAAGAAAATTTTAATTCATGCTATTTGCAGACAAAACAGTCAAACCAAAATTAACTGAGGACAGAGAAGCAGGCTCTACACAATAGTGGGTCATAAAAGTATTGACTGATGACCACGAAGCCGCTCTGCAAATCACATCTGGAGCCACGTGCCGCGAAGCCGCCCAGGAAGTAGAGATACTCCTTGTAGAGTGCGCCGTCACCGCCTCCGGAGGAGCCAGCCCCTCAGCTCTATAGGCCTGTTGGATAGCTGCCACTATCCATGAAGCGATAGTCCTAGATGAAGCAGGTTTACCTCTGTTCTTTCCCCAGAACAGGACAAAGAGGTTGTCAGACTGCCTGAATGGTGCAGTTGCTTGAAGATAGGCTTTTAAGGATTCTCCTACATCCAACGGATGAGGATTGGACTCATTAGATGAACGGAAAGTAGGCAGGACAATCTCCTGATTCTGGTGAAACACTGAGGTGACTTTCGGATTTGAATTCAGCCTGGGTATCAGTACTACCCGATCCGGAAAAAAAGTCAAGAATGGTTCTTTACATCCGAGAGAACTTAATTCAGAGACCCTTTTAGCCGAAGTAATGGCTACCAGGAAGACAGTTCGGATGGTCAGGTCCTTGATAGAAGAAGAGGAATCTATGCCCGACTTGGAGAGGGCATTTAGGACAAGAGGTAGATCCCATTTCGGGAACCTAGGTCTTCTCTGAGGATTGAGCCTGATTGCTCCTTTGAAAAATTGTTGGATTAGTGGGTGTTGGGCCCACATGACCCCGGAGAAGGCCGATAAGGCCGAAACTTGAACTCTAAGAGTTGCCACTGAAAGGGGCATATCCAGACCAGCCTGAAGAAAACTTAGTATTTCTTGAATCCCAGGGACTGCCGATTGGACGCTAGAAGCAGAGGAGGAAGAGGAAGGGTTTGTTGGAACGCAGGAAGGGTTTGCTGGAATGCAGGAAGCGTTCCAGCGCCATTGGACCAAACAAACAAATTGTACAGCGATAGAAAAAGAGACAGACAAAGTGCACATAAATAACAAATACCGCTGCCATGAAGGGAAGCAATGCGAATCTTCAGACCCATGTCAGAGAATGCCAATCAAGCTTCAGTCAACCGCAGAGAGCAGGGGATTTTAAATGTCACTCACCCGCCCGTGGCTGGGCTCTGGACATGCAGACACCATCCAAAGTATCCTAAGGTAAGCTGGACGTAGTAAGACATCAGAAGTGTAGGTCCTTGGAGGAGGACAAAAAATGAACACCTGCTGTACCTGAGAGCTGAAATTTATGGGAGGGGGGTCCTATACCCTTGGAGTGGAGGCGGGGTTAACCCACACGTAGGCTGCCATGCAGACAGACAGGAAATACTGTTTTTAACTTGTAAACAAGTGTCAGAAAAAACCTTGGTCTTCAAGCAGTTAAAAAAAAAGTGTAGTGCCTTTAAAATCATCATTTCCGCCCTGTGGTTCCGCACTTCCGCTGTGTGCGTTCCACGCTTCCTGGTTACCATAGTAATGCCTAGCCGAGTGCTCGGACAAGCATCAAAACGTTTAGTATAGATTCACCACTAGAGGGCGAGCCTTTTTCGTGTTAGAGATAGAAATGTCCTCAGCGAAGGAGGGTCGGCGGCCATTTTGTTGTAGACCAGGATAAGTGGAAGGAGGGGGGATTTTAAGTCATGAGTTCTTCTGGAGGTGGTATGAGGCAGAAGAGTGTGTATCCAGTGAGGAGAAGGTAATAATAATAATAAGGATAATAATGTCTTATTGTGAGAGAAGGGGGTCCCAGCACTCTGTGTGGACTGAATGGGGGGATTATGTCACCTCCACAAATCCTCACCTTGCAGCAAGTCCTCTGATATGCAGAACATTAGAAGGGGATCTGGGGGCCACAAAATGCCTCTGATAGAAATGTCTGTTGAGGAATAGAACGGCTTGCAGCTCCTGTAGGAGGTTCGAAAGGGATTCAGATGGTTACTCCTAGGAGCAGATGCATGATGGGAAGAGTGACAGTTACTCCTAGAAGCAGAGGCATGATGGGAAGACTGACAGTTACTCCTAGGAGCAGAGGAATGATGGGAAGACTGACAGTTTCTCCTGGGAGCAGAGGCATGATGGGAAGACTGACAGTTACTCCTGGGAGCAGAGGCATGATGGGAAGACTGACAGTTACTCCTGGGAGCAGAGGAATGATGGGAAGACTGACAGTTACTCCTAGGAGCAGAGGAATGATGGGAAGACTGACAGTTACTCCTAGGAGCAGAGGCATGTTGGGAAGACTGACAGTTACTCCTGGGAGCAGAGGCATGATGGGAAGACTGACAGTTACTCCTAGGAGCAGAGGCATGATGGGAAGACTGACAGTTATTCCTGGGAGCAGAGGCATGATGGGAAGACTGACAGTTACTCCTGGGAGCAGAGGCATGATGGGAAGACTGACAGTTACTCCTGGGAGCAGAGGAATGATGGGAAGACTGACAGTTACTCCTAGGAGCAGAGGCATGATGGGAAGACTGACAGTTACTCCTGGGAGCAGAGGCATGATGGGAAGACTGACAGTTATTACTAGGAGCAAAGGAATGATGGGAAGACTGACAGTTACTCCTGGGAGCAGAGGCATGATGGGAAGACTGACAGTTATTACTAGGAGCAAAGGAATGATGGGAAGACTGACAGTTAGTCTTGGGAGCAGATGCATGATGGGAAGACTGGCAGATATTCCTGGGAGCAGAGGCATGATGGAAAGACTGACAGTTATTCTGAGGAGCAGAGGCGTGATAGGAAGACTGACAGTTACTGCTAGGATCAAAGGCGTGATAGGAAGACTGTCAGTTACTGCTAGGAGCAAAGGCACGATGGGAAGATTGACAGTTACTCTTGGGAGCAGAGGAATGATGGGAAGACTGGCAGTTATTCCTAGAAGCAAAGGCATGATGGAAAGACTGACAGTTATTGCCAGGAGCAGAGGCATGATGGGAAGACTGACAGTTTCTCCTGGGAGCAGAGGAATGTTGGGAAGACTGGCAGTTTCTCCTGGAAGCAAAGGAATGATGGGAAGACTGACAGTTACTCCTGGGAGCAGAGGCATGATGGGAAGACTGACAGTTACTCCTAGGAGCAGAGGAATGATGGGAAGACTGACAGTTACTCCTAGGAGCAGAGGAATGATGGGAAGACTGACAGTTACTCTTGGGAGCAGAGGAATGATGGGAAGACTGACAGTTACTCCTGGGAGCAGAGGCATGATGGGAAGACTGACAGTTACTCCTGGGAGCAGAGGCATGATGGGAAGACTGACAGTTACTCCTGGGAGCAGAGGCATGATGGGAAGACTGACAGTTATTCCTAGGAGCAAAGGAATGATGGGAAGACTGACAGTTACTCCTGGGAGCAGAGGAATAATGGGAAGACTGACAGTTACTCCTAGGAGCAGAGGAATGATGGGAAGACTGACAGTTACTCCTGGGAGCAGAGGAATAATGGGAAGACTGACAGTTACTCCTAGGAGCAGAGGAATGATGGGAAGACTGACAGTTACTCCTGGGAGCAGAGGCATGATGGGAAGACTGACAGTTACTCCTGGGAGCAGAGGCATGATGGGAAGACTGACAGTTATTACTAGTAGCAAAGGAATGATGGGACGACTGACAGTTAGTCTTGGGAGCAGATGCATGATGGGAAGACTGGCAGTTACTCCTGGGAGCAGAGGCATGATGGGACTTGTAGTTCCACAACTGCTGGAGGGCCACAGTTGCCATTTCTTGATATATATTGTCTAGTGATTGAGCTGAGGTTGGTGTTTTTATTAACACTCACTTTTATCCCTTAAAGATTTCTCATGCGTCACTTCTAGGACTGCAGGTTTTTTATGATTTTGCCATTCACATGAGTTTGTAATGACGTATTACAGTGACACAATCCAGCCTTATACCAAGAACAGAACGGGGTGTAGAGAGGAGTGGAAGTATCTAGAAGGATCTCTACAAGGACGTCATGATGGAGAACCGGCCGTCCCTCACATCACCGGGTAACAGGAGACTTTAATTTCTTGTATTGAGGATCCCCCTAGATACACACATCCTCTGATATAAAGACATAGAAACAATGTATTCAGTCAGTGTGTGTGTTTCCTACAGATGGATCCAGTAATGGGAACCCACCAGAGAGATCTCCCCGTCCTCTGTATTCCAGGGACTCCACACAGGAAGATCAGGAGATCCCTCAGGAGGATCAGGTAGATGGGACTGAAGTCTTACCAGATTTCAATATAACTTAATTGTTCTTAAAGTGGTTGTAATCCCTTACGTATCCCCAGTAAAGTGACTGGCCTCAGGTGATACACGGAGATGAAACAAATCCTCCTACATAAGTTGTATCTCTTTATCTGCAGCCTTCTATTCTCTACATCTGTTCAAAGAGCAACATTTATAAAGCTTGCCTAAGCTGTCAGAAAACCAGTGGGCGGGAAGCTTAAAAATACACTCTGCAGAGCTCAGTGAGGAGAGTTCTGAGAGCTGATTGGAGGGAAAAGACAGAGCTGAGGTTGTCAATCACAGGCTGTGTGCCGGAACTCCCTACCCTGTCACCTTTTTATGTCTTGGTGTCAGGAAAACTTGTCAGAAGTGACTCATGCAGATAGCAGAGGAAGGAAGCAGCAGACAGAAATTACTGTGTCTGAACTGAGACAAGTACACACTATAGAGGGATATGCTTTGCTCATTTTTCATGTCCGAGGTTTACAACCACTAAAAGCAATGTATGTCTTTTTGTATTTCTAAGAAAGAAGATGTGACTAAAATTAAAGTTCAAGCAATAGATGAAGAAGATCTGTATGTGATGGGTGATAATTCATGCAAAGAGGAGGAAGTTCCTCCAGAGATCAGCACAGGTGAGTAATAAACAGTAAATCCAGAGAAGAGTCTCAGATTCTCCTTGTTCAGTCACTACAACAATCTCTTCTTCTCCCCCCTCCTCTGTCAGTAGACAGTAATGGGGGACAGTATGTGCCCAGTGGGGGAGTCAGAAGGCATCAACCTCTATTAGCCACTTAAGCCCCGGAGGATTTGGCTGCTCAAAGACCAGGGCCTATTTAGCGATTCGGCATTGCTAGACTTTAACGGACAATTGCGCAGTCGTGCGACGCTGTACCCAAATGAAATTGACGTCCTTTTTTTCCCCCACAAACAGAGCTTTCTTTTGGTGGTATTTGATCACCTGTGCGAATTTTACTTTTTGCGCTATAAACAAAAAAAGAGCGACAATTTTGAAAAAATAACAATATTTTTCACATTTTTTTTATATGAAATTCTTAAACAAAAATGTAAAAATCAAAATTTTTTAACATTTTAGGCCAATTTGTTTTCTGCTACATATTTTTGGTAAAAAAAAAAATCGCAATAAGCAGATTTTGATTGGTTTGCGCAAAAGTTATTGCGTTTACTAACTAAGGGAAAGATTTATGTCATTTTTATTGTTTTTTTTTTTTTAACTAGTAATGGCGGCGATCTGCGATTTTTTTTGCGGGACTGCAACATTGCGGCGGACAGATCGGACCGTTGACTGATATTTTTGACACTTTTGGGGGTACCAGTGACATTTCTACAGTAATCAGTGCTATACATATGCACTGTTACTGTAAAAATGACACTGGCAGGGAAGGGGTTAACTTTATTAGTGATCAAGGGGTTAAGTGTGTCCCTAGGGGTCGTTAATTAAAACTGTCAAGGGGCGTGGCTTGTGATGTAACCACAGAGACATACGATCCTACATAGCAGGATCGTATAGTCTCTGCAGTTACACAGGGGAGAATGACAGGGGGCTTTGTTTACATCAGCCGCCTGCCTTTCTCCCTTTCCAGCGGGAGATCGCGAGTGACCGGCGGACATCGGAGCCGACGGTAACTCGCGCGGGTATGTCAGGGAACGAGCGGGGGCGGGAGCGCACCTCCGGCGGCGCGCGCTCGCCCCCTATTGGCTCGTGGGCGAGTGACGTACCGGTACGTCACTTTGCCCAGGAGGGGCTGACCGCTGCAGTATATGTACTTGCGGCGGTCGGCAAGTGGTTAGACTCCGGCTCTCCTCCTCACATCATGTCATTTTGTGTGTCCAGTCACCCCCCACACACACTCTTTGGGGTCTCTCATACATCTCAGTACGGGGGGCTTCACTCTCATCTTTATTCACAGATCTTGGAGACCTCAGAGACACTCCGAGAGACGTCAAACCCGAGGAGAAGGAAAAAGGACATGTGAGGATTAAAGAGGAGAAACCCCCTCCAGAGATCAGTACAGGTAAATCCATAAAAGAGCCCTAGGTTCTCCTTAATGTGATTTTTATGTATTTTTTAAGTCATTTTTTATAATTTTCTTACCTTTTTTCACCCATTTTCTGGTTTCCTTGAACGCACTGATGTTGTTGCCCCGGCTGTACAGATGCCTCCTGGAAAGACGACTTCTTCAGTGGCTTCAGGGACATCTAGTCTTCGAGATATCATGAGGTCTTGCAATATTTTTTACTGCAACTGTGCTAGATGAAACGCGTTGCTGTCAGGATCTTGCTAAATCCCGTAGCAGTTTTTTTTTGAATCAGAAGAATATAATGTTGTAAAGTACATGCACCTGACAAGTGCTCCATCTTACGCATGTGTAGCATAACAATATTGCGAGCAGGATGTGACATATATTTTCAGAATGGCTGTGTGGTAGGTTGTGGTTGGTGGTCAGCATGCATAACTTGTGTGGTTATAACTTTAAGTCCTTATCTGGCTATATATGCATTTTTTAAAGGTGCATCAAATAACCAAAGATGTCCTGGTCCTCCTAACTCCTGGGATTCCGAAGAGGAGCATGATGAGGTAGATGAGATGAAATAAAGGACACAAAGGAAACAAAGAGGGGAAAGTAAAAAAAAAAAGCTCCAAACTGATAGTATAGTTGTCTTAGTTCTTGGTTCTTTGTTCTCTGGGAATCTACACTCTGGGGTATATTTTTAAAAAGTTCACATACCTCTTCATCCAGCTAAACTGCACCATCTAATGGCCACAATGCAGTATTTTCCTGAACCACTCTACCTTTTATGAATAAATAAAAATTGACCAATAGAGGAACATTGAATTTTGACCCATTCGCACAGTGATTTAAAGGTTAAAGGTTTAAAGACAGCTGCTGCTCCTCTAACCTCCAGCAGTGCCTCCCAGCTCTCTTAGTGCCCTATAACTGCCCATAGTGGCCCTCAGTGTTCCTCAACCTTCCACAGTGCCCTCTGACCCACTGATAGCCCTCAGACCTTAATCTCCACAATGCCCTCCAACCTCCCACAATGCTCCCCACCCCAGAGCAGAACCACCAGCTCCCTTAGTGCCCTCTAACTGCCCATAGTGGCCCTCAGTGTTCTTCAACCTTCCACAGTGCCCTCAGACCCACTGATAGCCCTCAGACCTCAATCTCCACAATGCCCTTCAACCTCCCACAGTGCTCCTCACCCCAGTGCAGAGCCTCCAGCTCCCTTAGTACCTCTGAACTACCCATAGTGGCGCTCAGTGCTCCACAACCTTCCACATTGCCCTATGACCCACTGATAGCCCTCAGACCTCAATCTCCACAATGCCCTTCAACCTCCCACAGTGCTCCCCACCCCAGTGCAGAGCCCCCAGCTCCCTTAGTGCCCTCTAACTGCCCATAGTGGCCCTCAGTGTTCCTCAACCTTCCACAGTGCCCTCCGACCCACTGATAGCCCTCAGACCTCAATCTCCACAATGCCCTCCAACCTCCCACAGTGCTCCCTACCCCAGTGCAGAGCCCCCAGCTCCCTTAGTGCCCCATAACTGCCCATAGTGGCCCTCAGTGCTCCTTAACCTTCCACAGTGCCCTCCGACCCACTGATAGCCCTCAGACCTCAATCTCCACAATGCCCTCCAACCTTCCACAGTGCTCCCTACCCCAGTGCAGAGCCCCCAGCTCCCTTAGTGCCCCCTAACTGCCCATAGTGGCCCTCAGTGCTCCTTAACCTTCCACAGTGACCTCAGACCCACTGATAGCCCTTAGACCTCATCCCCTGATCAGACCTTTACCATGTGATCAGCTGTGATTGAACACAGCTGATCACATGGTAAAGGGCTGCCGTGATTGGCCCTTTACCCCAATCTGGGATCAGCTGTTTCCAACAACAATCAAAGAGCGCTACCCATGCCCTCCCTGGGGAGGGGGGGGGTGGGGCTGCACGGGGAGGATGGGTTCTGGGAGGACAGGAGCAAGGGTCTTCAAACTACGGCCCTCCAGCTGTTCAGGAGCTACAATTCCCATCATGCCTAGTCATCTCTGTGAATGTCATAGTTTTACAATGCCTCATGGGATGTGTAGTTTCACAACAGCTGGAGAGCCGTAGTTTGAGGATCCCTGCTCTAGAGCATGTCCCACTGTTATTGTATTACTTTGTGTTATTCAGGATGAAAGTTTCATCAAAGTTGAAGTGAAGGAGGAAGCAGAAGATCCATATGTGATGGGTGATGATCTGTATAAGGAGGATGAAATCCCTCCCGAGATCAGCGCAGGTGAGGAATAAACACCAAATGCCGAGAGGAGTCCCAGATTCGAAATGTTCGAGTGCTACAGTTTCTTTTCTACTTTTCTTCTTCCCTGCTGCACTTCTGAATACATTCTCCTGATGTATCAAGCATGGTGTCTATCACTGATTTGTAGAGGCTTCCTGGCTGTAGCTGAACGCACACACCTGTGATCCCCAGAGATTGACTGATTATCGGCAACACCGATATATCGGGGGCCGATATGCACTTTCCCCGATATATCGGAATTGAGGTTACCGATATTTAGGGAAAGTACATGTCCTGGGGTGATGCCTGCAGCTAGAGGCATCACCCCGGTACCAGCGTCCATAGCCGATGGTCGGCTGACTTGTAATGACAACCGATGCGGCTGAGAAGCTCCTCGGCTGTCATTACAAGGAGTGGGAGGGGACGTCCCCCCCCTCCCGCTGCCTTCCACGGCACACTTTCCCCAATATATCGAAATCGGCCCCGGAGGTTACCGATATTGCCAATATTTTGGGAAAGTGTTTGTACCGGAGTGATGCCTGCAGCTAGAGGCATCACCCCGGTACCGGTGTCCATAGCCGACGGTCGGCTGACTTGTAATGACAACCGAAGCCTCTCGGCTGTCATTACAAGAAGCGGGAGGGGACGCCCCCCACCGCCTTCCACGGCTCACCCGGGTCTCCCGTCCCACCGGGAGACCCAGGCATCCTACCTCCACCGCCGCCCCTGAAGAGAAGACCCAGTGTAGCATGAAGATGTGTCCCCGTGAAAGCCGGTATCCCTGCCGCAAGTCTCCATGTAAAAAACCAGCAAGTGATGTCATGACATCACTTCCGGGTACTCGGCGCCGAATTAAAAAAACTGACAGATTCAAAACAGCCAAACTTGGCGTATTGAATGCTTTTCAGTGCCGAGGAGGGGTTTGGGGTCTTATAGACCCCCAGATCCCTCCACAAGGAGTACCTTTAGAAAAAATTAGACCCCCAGATCCCTCCACAAGGAGTACCTTTAGAAAAAAAAAAAAAAAATTTGACATGTCCGAAACCGATATCCGATGACCAAAATATCGGTATCGGCATTAAAAAAACGATATCGGTCGATCACTATCCCAGATTTACACTAATTCTTGGCATGGTATGGCCCTGATCAGCCTTGGGATTGAGACCTTATTGTGCCAAAATTTTCCAGCACCAATGTACTTCCAGTAGTTGTTTATAGTCATTGATTCTTGAAAAATTTCCTTTTTCTTCCAGATGGACGATATAGAAGGTATCGCGTGGAGAAAAATTCTGGTACCTCTGTAGATTGGGGAATAGAAGATGGCAACATCATAGCAGAATCTTCAGTACAGAACACCATTACCCTAAATCACAATGCAGAATCATCATCTGATCCGTCTACACATGGCATCCATTTTCCACCATGCATCACCCATCATATCAACAGTACAGAGAGTGAACATTTTTCCCAGGAAGGGGACCTCACCTCGTACCAAAGAGTTCCTCAAAAGCAGAAACCATTTTCATGTTCAGAGTGCGGGAAATGTTTTACCCTTAAACAGCAACTCGTTAGACACCAGAGAACTCATTCGGCCGAGAAGCCTTTTTGCTGTTCAGAGTGCGGAAAATGTTTCCCCGAAAAATGGATGTTGGCTAAACATCAGACAAATCACTCCGGAGAGAAGCCCTTTTCATGTTCGGAATGTGGGAGATATTTTTCTACAAGAAGGAACCTTATCTCGCATCAGATGACTCACACGGGAGAGAGGCCGTATTCCTGTTCCGAGTGCGGCAAATGTTTTTCCCAAAAGTCAACTCTGACCACTCACGAGAAAATCCACACGGGGGTGAAGCCGTATTCCTGCTCCGAATGCGGGAAATGCTTCTCCCACAAATCGTCTCTTATAGGGCATGAGAAAGTCCACACTGGAGAGAAGCCGTTTTCATGTACGGAGTGTGGGAGGTGCTTTTCCCTAAAGTCAAATCTCATCACGCACGAAAAAGTTCACACGGGGGTGAAGCCATATTCGTGCTCGGAGTGCGGGAAATGTTTTTCCCACAAATCTTTTCTCGTAAAACATGAAAAAGTGCACACAGGAAAGAAGCCATTTTCCTGCTCGGACTGTGGGAAAAGTTTTAGCGACAGAACCCATCTTATTTTTCATCAGAGGGGTCACACGGGGGAGAAGCCCTTCTCGTGTTCTGAATGTGGGAAAAGCTTTGCCCGGAAATCGGTTCTTATGGAACATGAAAGGCTTCACAGGGGGGAGAAGTCGTACTTTTAAATCATGTTGGAATTTTTAATTAATATTATTATTATTTAATGCTAAGATGTGATTTGTGAAGCCTTTATTTACAATGTTTAATTGAAGACTTATTGTTTTTGTACTTTGATGGAATTTTTTGCGATTTTTGTTCTCAAACCTATACTGTATGTGTTGTTCTTATCATTATAATTTCTCTAAATACACATATTTATATATTTATTACATCCCTGCCTGAGGGGGCACAAGATGTTGGCTGTAAAAAAATAAAAGTTGGTTCAAATTATGCCACCAACTCTAAAAAATCAAACGGGCATTGCTGTTCCTCCATGAGGGGGGTGTTTTTGTCACTGCTCATCAAATCACTAGTCGCTTCTTGGTTGCCAGCTCCCTGATTAGACAACGAAGGAGAATCTGGAGACTGTTAAGGTCATCTCTCTACTCTCTTTACCTGTAAGCTAATGATACATGGCAGATGGGACCATGGCATTTCAAATACTAACTTAAAGAAATCTGAAGGTTTCATAGAGACTTTAGGGGGCTCTGACGTCTCTTTTTAATGACGAAACGCGTTGGGAGGAGCCAACGGGATGTAACGCGAATACAGACGGGGGTGTTGGAAAACCAAAACTTGCGATTTACACTGGAGGAAACATGATGTGCTGCAACCTATTTATGTTCATGTACGTTGCTACATTTTTATCAATAAACTTTTTAAAAGCATACTACACCAGTGGTCCTCAACTCCTGTCCTTGAGGCCCACTAACAGGCCAGATTTTAAGTATTACCTTGGGGAGATGCAGACTAGAATACTGCAATCACTGAGCAGCAAATGAGATCACCTGTAATGTAATTTAGTTATCTTGCAAACCTGGCCTGGTGGGCCCCGAGTACCGGAGTTGAGGACCACTGTACTACACTATGAGAGGTGTTTTACCTTATAACCACATGAACTGAGGATACTACTAGGAGGGAGGCAGAAGTACCACAGAGTGAACGCTGGGAGGATCTCCTCTGTCATGCTTACCTGATTCGAGATTTCCTGCTGTCTTTGACCCTTGTGATGAGGGTCAGTGAGTTCTGGTAAGAGTCAGTGTGATTGAATCTGGTGATGGCTCTTCCTTGTTTTCACCTATAAGAAGATTTATTGACCTCGAGTGGACACCTTTTCTGTGGTTTTCTTCCCCTTGGATGTGGACTCTGTGTTCTTCATTTATTGTTCGATTAGCGCTACACTTTTATTTTACTATCTCTTTAACTACTTAGCCCCGGAGGATTTGGCTGCTCAAAGACCAGGCCCTATTTTGCGATTCGGCACTGCGTGACTTTAACGGACAATTGAGCGGTCGTGCGACGCTGTACCCAAATAAAATTGATGTCCTTTTTTCCCCACAAACAGATCTTTTAATTGGTGGTATTTGATCACCTGTGCGATTTTTATTTTTTGCGCTATAAAAAAAAAAGCGACAATTTTGAAAAAATAACAATATTTTTTACATTTTTTTATATAAAATTCTCAAATAAAAAATGTAAAAATCAAAATTGTTTTAACCAATTTGTTTTCTGCTACATATTTTTGGTAAAAAAAATCGCAATAAGCGTATTTTGATTGGTTTGCGCAAAAATTATTGCGTTTACTAACTACGGGAAAGATTTATGTCATTTTTATTGTTTTTTTTTTTCTAACTAGTAATGGCGGCGATCTGCGATTTTTTTTGCGGGACTGCGACATTGTGGCGGACAGATCGGACCCCTGACTGACATTTTTGACACTTTTGGGGGTACCAGTGACATTACTACAGTAATCAGTGCTATAAATATGCACTGTTACTGTAAAAATGACACTGGCAGGGAGGGGTTAACTTTATTGGTGATGAAGGGGTTAAGTGTGTCCCTAAGGGCGTGATTCTAACTGTTGGGGGGCGTGGCTAGTGAAGTAATCACAGAGACATATGATCCTACATAGCAGGATCGCATAGCCTTCAGGGAGAATGACAGACGGTTGTGTTTACATCAGCCGTCTGTCTTTCTCCCTCTAGTGTGGGAGATCGCGAGTGGCCGGCGGACATCGGAGCCGAGCGGGGAACGAGCGGGGGTGGGAGCGCGCCGGCGGCGGCACGCCCTCGCCCCCTACAGGCTTGTGGGCGAGCGACGTAGTACTATAGGCACGCCCTAGCCTGTAGGGGGCGAGGGCGTGCCGCCGGCGGCGCGCTCCCACCCCCTACAGGCTTGTGGGCGAGCGACGTAGTACTACGTCACTTTGCCCAGGAGAGGCTGACAGTAAATAGTCGTACGGCGGTCGGCAAGTGGTTAACCACCTAACCTCTGGAAGGTTTTACCCCCTTTATGACCACTATGCAGCACTGCACTAATTTACCTGGCAATTGCACAGTCATGCACCACTGTACCCAAATGACGCTTTTATCAATCTTTTTTTACACTAACAGAGCTTTCGTTTGGTGCCATTTGATCACCACTGTTTTTTTTTTTTGTTATATAAATGAAAAAAGACCAAAAATGTGGGGGAAAAAAACCCAATCCTTTTTTATATCTGTTATAAAACACATCTGATTAAAAAAAAAAACCTAATTTCTTTATAAATTGAGGCCAAAATGTATTCTCCGACATGTCTTTCGTAAAACAAAATCCCAATACCTGTAATCAATTGGTTTGCGTGAAAGTTATAGTGTCTACAAACTATGGTATATATAATGGAATTTACGCAGCTATAGACGATATACTGTAATGGCAGTGATCAATGGATTACAATGGGACTGTGATAGGTTGGCGAGCAATCTGGCACTAACTGACACAATCTGGGAGGGTTACTAACCGATGCTGATATTGCTAGTGACACTAATACAGTGATAATACTGTACACTGTACTACTGGCTGGGAAGGTGTTAACATCTAGGGGCAATCAAGGGGCTAACTGTATGCCTAACCACGTGTAATGTGTGCTGCTTTTACTTACAGATCTGGCTGTTTTTTCTTCCTGCTATTTAGAGTGAAGAAACAGACAGATCGCTGTTCCCTGTACACCAGGCATTGTTAATCTGCGGCCCAAGGGCCGCATGCGGCCCAGAACCAGAGGCAATTCGGCCCACTGCCCCCTGACAATTATTTTTTTTTTGCTGGGGAGGAAGGGAGTCGAGTCGAGGGCACGGCCACAGTGGCTTCCAACTGTAGGCAGAGGCTGCCTCGGAGCCTCTGTCAATGATAGACAGCACATTGGTGACGTCTATCATAGGAGCCGGTCCAGGAGACAGGACTTCGTATGACAGCGGTCGCTGGGTAAGCGGGAGATCCCTGCTCTGTGTAATCCAGCGGCTCTCCTCTCTCTTCATTGCAGACTGCATTGGATGGGCACGCACTGGTGAGGCTGCATTGGATGGGCACTGATCAGGCTGCATTGGATGGGCATGCACTTGTGAGGCTGCATTGGATAGGCACTGATCAGGCTGCATTGGATGGGCACGCACTTGTGAGGCTGCATTGGATAGGCACTGATCAGGCTGCATTGGATGGGCACTGATCAGGCTGCATTGGATGGGCACGCACTGGTGAGGCTGCATTGGATGGGCACTGATCAGGCTGCATTGGATGGGCACGCACTGGGGAGGCTGCATTGGATGGGCACTGATCAGGCTGCATTGGATGGGCATGCACTTGTGAGGCTGCATTGGATAGGCACTGATCAGGCTGCATTGGATGGGCACTGATCAGGCTGCATTGGATGGGCACGCACTGGTGAGGCTGCATTGGATGGGCACGCACTGGTGAGGCTGCATTGGATGGGCACTGATCAGGCTGCATTGGATGGGCATGCACTTGTGAGGCTGCATTGGATAGGCACTGATCAGGCTGCATTGGATGGGCACTGATCAGGCTGCATTGGATGGGCACGCACTGGTGAGGCTGCATTGGATGGGCACGCACTGGTGAGGCTGCATTGGATGGGCACTGATCAGGCTGCATTGGATGGGCATGCACTTGTGAGGCTGCATTGGATAGGCATGCACTAGGCTGCAAGTGCTGTGCGATCTCCCATCTGCCGCGGGAGACTTAAGATGTCTGCAGTCAGTGACAGAGCCGCTGCTTCTTGTAAAGTTCCAGCTCTGTCACAGGTGGAGTGATATGAAAGGGAAGATCGCGGCAGCGTTTTATTACTTATATAGCTTAACTGTAGTATATATTTTATATGCGGCCCGAGAAAATTTCTCTACACTCAGTGTGGCCCAGAGAAGCCAAAAGGTTGGACACCCATGCTGTACACAGAGTTCTGTGTTTTTGTACACAGAGAACTCTGTGTGTGATTGGACACAACTGATTAGCTGACTTTAGGCAAAATCATTGGCTGAAATCAGCTGCCAAACTCGTGCGCACTTGCGCACCATCGAAGAAGTACAGGTACGTGATTGTGCCTGAACCTGCCACCCATTAGTACTGTATATTTACTGTGAGCGGTTGGCAGGTGGTTAAAGAGAAGCTGGCTTCTGAAAGCTAAGCCCTCAAAAAAGGCAGGCAGGTGGCAAAGGGCTGGTCACCAGTATTGTCTGTGGTTATGCCGCAGCTGATCTTTCCCCCATTACTAACTTCCTACATCTTGTTCTGTTATGTGGCTCTGTGTGAAGGCCACCAACTTGGTAGAGACAGAGTTCGGCTTCTTCATGTCTTGAGCCTCCGTCAAGGAGAATGGTGGACAACACAGTAGTGACATCACCAAATTTCACCCCAAATACCCTGAGACTAGCAGGAATACCCTACATTGCAGATATGTAGCTCGGAGGCTCAAGGCATAGGCAACGCATTGCTATTTTCTTTGGGAAAATTCAAAAAGGTACATTTTAAGGTTACAATTTAGGCAAACTAGCCATTTTTAGATGTTCCCTATACTAGATTTTCACTTCTTGAATTCAAGCTTTGCAGTAACAGTCTGGGGAAATCCCCCTTCTGTTCCAGCATGACTGTGCCCCTGTGCACAAAGCCAGCTCTATAAAGACTCGGTTTTATGAGTTTGGTGTAGAGCAGTGGTCTCCAAACTGCGGTTCATGTGCCAGATGTGGCCCTTTGCTTGCCTTTATCTAGCCCTTGTGGCACTATTCCAACCACTGACAACAATAATCTGACACCAATAGCAGGACACTATTCCTTCCAGTAACACCAACCCAATGATGGGACACTATTCCTCACATGAACACCAATGATGGGACACTATTCCTTTCACTGACACCATTGATGGGGCATTATTCCTCCCACTGATACCAATGATGGGACACTATTCCTCCCACTGATACCAATGATGGGACACTATTCCTCCCACTGACACCAATGATGGGGCACTATTCCTCCCACTGACACCAATGATGGGGCACTATTCCTCCCACTGATACCAATGATGGGGCACTATTCCTTTCACTGACACCAATGATGGGGCACTATTCCTCCCACTGATATCAATGATGGGGCACTATGCCTTCCACTAACATCAATGATGGGGCACTATAACTTCCATGGACACCAATGATGGAGCAGTATTCCTCCCACTGACACCAATGATGGGACACTATTCCTTCCATGGACACCAATGATGGGGCACTATTCCGCCCACTAACACCAATGATGGGGCACTATTCCTCCTACTAATATCAATGATGGGGCACTATTCCTTTAATGGACACCAATGATGGGACACTATTCCTCTCACTGACACCACACTAGCTACATACTGTATGTGTACCTTAAATGTTGATATTTGTGCTAAAAATTGTCATTTTGGCTAATTTTCTGAACTGTCAGTCAAAAATTGTCTCTTTCAGTAAAAACTTTTTTGTGTTGTGTCAGTAAATTTCACTTTGGGAGGCAAGCAACCTTGCTCAAATGAACCCCAGCATCCCCCAGTTTCGAGCCTTGTGTTCCCAGTGTGTCCGGGCCTGCATTCAGCCAGTGACCCCATGCACACCTGCCTCAATCCAGTCTTCCCTCACAAGAGTGTCTCCCGCTGCACTCAATTGCCTGCCTCTCTGCACCAGTGTGTTCCCTGAGAGTTCCAGCCAGCCTTTCGTTATCGAAGCCTGTGGTTCGCATTGGTGACCCTGCTGCACGTAGTAGTAGGCAAAGGTGACGTAAAAAATTGTAAATACCACCAGTTTATTCTCCAGGGTCTCCGGTCAGAAAATATATAATTTATAATGTATCTTCAGACCTAAAATGTGCATTTTAATGTGTGTCCAACAGCCCTGGCAGTGAAAGAGTTAAACGTATGTCTTTTGATGGGAACTGTGGCGTGAGCGACACTACAGGGAAGAGTTAATGCCAAAGTCGCCACTAGAGGGCGTCCAGCTTCCCTGTTAGAGGAGGTGGTGGCCATTTTGTTGTAGCCCACTTTCTGTTGTTTGCTTATTAGTAATGCCTGTAGTTTATACCTAATGTACTAGAGAATGCGTTATAACTGAAATGTCATTAATCACTTACTAATGAAAAGTTTTTTTTTTTTTGGATTTTAGGGGAAAAAATATTTTAATGTATTTTAAACATTTAAGCAAACCAAAGAGGGTGGCCATTTTCTTGTAGACCAGGGAAGGAGAGAGGCAGTTTCAGTGGTTTAGGAAACTATCTTGTGGGGGTGTGAGGCTGGAGAGTGTGTGCCCAATGACGAGGAGGTAATATTGTCTTCTTCTTATGAGAAAAGGGGGTCCCAGCACTGTGTGAGGACTGGATGGGGGGATCATGTCACCTCCACTAATCCTCATCTTTTTGCAAGTCCTCTGATGTGTAGAACATTAGATGGCCAGCTCCTCTGGGCGTATTTTTGTAAATGCCCCTATCTATATGCTTGTGGCTCCTGCAGGATTTTCGTAGAAGGGGGTCTTGTGGTCGTGGTAAAGGTCACGTTGACTTTCTTCATCATCTATAAGAGTTCTTCTGTTCATTTTACCGATTGGAGTTTTTTTGAGATATTATGAAATGTTCATATGGAATTTTACTGATTGATTGCAGTGAAAACTTTACAAACTACCTATATAGAGGAGTGGAAGTACGTAGAAGGACACAAGCATCTGTAGAAGGACGTCATAATGGAGCACCGGCCATCCCTCACATCACCGGGTAAGAGGAGACATTCATTTCTTGTAAAGGAGAGAAGAGTATTGAGGATCCTCCTAGATACACACATCCTCTGATCTATGGCCATAGTATGTCAGGATCCTATAAGGTGTCAGGATGTCACAGGTTGTATCTCCATGGAGGAGTGGGAGTATATAGAAGGACACAAGGATCTCTACAAGGACGTCATGATGGAGAAGTGGCCGCCCCTCACATCACCGGGTAAGAGGAGACTTTCATTTCTTGTAAAGAGGAGAAGAGTATTGAGGATACACACATCCCCTGATTACGAATGAGCTCAGGTCACGTGATAGTCCGAACAAACATGGCCAAGCCCGCCAAGAATCTGTCACATGTGCTGAGCATCTGTGGGTTGGGGAATGCCTCAGGCGTTTATCATTGGCGCAGTACAGTTGACAGCTTCCCGGCGGGCTCAATCAAAATGGGTTCGGACAAGGATCCTAAACTCATCCCTACCTCTGATATAAAGACATAGAAACAATGTATTCAGTCAGTGTGTGTGTTTCCTACAGATGGATCCAGCAACAGAAATACCCAAGAGAGATCTCCCCGTCCTCTGTATTCCCGGGACTCCACACAGGAACATCAGGAGATCCCTCAGGAGGATCAGGTAGATGGAACTCAATTTATTACCAATCTTCATTGTACAAAGATTTAGTTAATAATTTAGTATCTGTATTGTTTTGTATTTGGAAGAATGAAAATGTGATTACTATTAAAGTTGAAGTGAAGGAGGAAGCAGAAGAACCCTATGTGGAGAGTGATGAGTCCAATATGGAGGAGGAAATCCCTCCAGAGATCAGCACAGGTGAGTAATAAACACTAAATCCAGAGAAGGTCCCAGATTCTCCTTGTTCAGTCACTACAACAATCTCTTCTTCTCCCCCCTCCTCTGTCAGTAGACAGTAATGGGGGGACAGTATGTGCTCAGTGGGGGAGTCAGGAGCCATCAGCCTCTATTAGACTCCGGCTCTCCTCCTCACATCATGTCATTGTGTGTTACCAGCCAAGAGACGTGACCAGGAGGATCAGAAAACCAGAGGATCAGCAGAGCTGGGGGTTACTACTGAGCGGGGGATCAGCAGAGCTGGGGGTTACTACTGAGCGGGGGATCAGCAGAGCTGGGTGTTACCCCACACACTCTCTGGGGTCTCTCATACATCTCAGTTCAGGGGGCTTCACTCTTATCTTTATTCACAGACCCCGGAGCCACTAGAGACACTCAGAGAGATCTCAAATCTGAAGAGGAGGAAGAAGAACGTGTGAGGATCAAAGAGGAGGAAATTGTTTTTGAGATCAGTACAGGTAAGTTAGAGACTTCAAGTACAGATTATACATTTTACTGGCTGGTTGGTCCTGTACCATTATTCACCTGAGTTGCTGTTATCAGTTATATATATATATATATATATATATATATATATATATATATATATATATATATATATATATAGTATATGTATTAAAGGAGAAGAAGGGGCAAAACTCTTTTGGCCCTACTTCTTCTGTGAGTCACTTAGATCTGCACTCCTTAGATCCATATTCAGCCAACAGTAGGCTAAAGTCTACTGACGGCAAGCGTCACTCAGCCAGTCCAGACTTTGGAGGAATCCTGACTTTAATGTCGCTGAGAGTCTGAGCCAGAGGCTCGTTCCAATGAGCACTGGAGGGCAGAGCAGGGAGCAAGTGACTGTCAGTCACTGCTCACTGAAGACTGAGACCGGTCTTCGATCACTCAGTTCTGAGTGTCTAACCACAGCGGGCACACGCCACCGGAATCACTAGGAGTCCAGTGACGTAGGTCTACGTCGCTGGACCCAGGGGAGCCGCACTGCCGCAGTAATATTACTGTTGGCAGTCGGCAAGTGGTTAAAGGAACAGTGAAAATAATAAAATAAAGCGCCCCCATCCCCGTGTGTTAAAATTACACATGTGAGGTATCGCGACGGTCATTAGAGCGAGAGAAATAATTATTCTAGCAAAAGCCCTCCTCTGTAACTCTAAACTGGTAACCGTTAAAAAACTTTAAAGCACCGCCTATGGAGATTTTTATTGACCGTAGTTCGTCGCCATTCCACGAGTATGCGCAATTTTAAACCGTAACATGTTGGGTATCTATTTACTCGGCATGACGTCATCTTTCACAATATACAAAAAAATTGAGCTAACTTTACTGTTTACATTTTTTTAAATTCAGTGAAGTGTAATTTTTTCCCAAAAAAATTGCGCTTGAAAGACTGCTGCGCAAATACGGTGTGACAAAAAATATTGCAACGACCGCTATTTTATTCTTCATAGTCTTTGCTAAAACAATATATATATATAATGTTTGGGGGGTTCTAAGTAATTTTCTAGCAAAAAAATACTGATTTTAACTTGTAAACAACATGTGTCAGAAATAGGCTTGGTCCCTAAGTGGTTAAACAGAGTGGACCCAGTACTTGTAGATGACGCTTTTTTGGAACCTGGGTAAAGTTCTTAAAGCAGAGGAAACCAAGGGGTAAAAGCTACACAGGTATTGTGTCATAACACTTCCAACAACTATGGGATTAATCATTGCTACTTGTGCAGCAAACACCATAGAGTAGCCAATCTCAACCAGGGTTCCGGAGAACCCTAGAGTTCCTCCTGAGATCGCTAGGGATCCTTTGAGCTGTAGTCAATGAACCTTCCATCTTGTGGTGTCACCAACATGACACCAATGATCTTTTTACCTATCTGTTATGGTGCGTTTCCACTGAGCTTTCTGGTACGGTTCGGTTTGGTACGGTACGCTATTTATGCTGTTTCCATTATGAATGGTACCCTAATTCCGAACCGTACCGTACCACTTTTTGGTACCCTTTCGTTGGGGTACCAAGCACATTAGACCCGTACCAACTGGGTGGAGCTACACTCTGAAGAACTTTGATTGGTTGACAGAGAATCGTCTATCACAGCTTTCCTGCTGTGACCAGCTACACCACGCCTATCATGAAAGGGTACTATTGGCAGTGGAAACGCAATGTGTACCGTACCGAACCGTACCGTACCGAACCGAACCGTACCGTACCACTCAGTGGAAACGAGGCATAAGGGTGGATGGAGGGATACTTTGCACTGATCACCAAATAATTTATTTAAACGATTCCTCAAGAGTACAAAGGTTGTGAAAAGCTGTGAGGGTTATTTATTCTATCTCTTAGCGATCAAGTGAAAGGTCTGATTTCTTGACGTTCCTTAACGTTGTAAGTGGTTTTACAGTTATAAATACAGTTCTGATATATTCTTTCACTGTGTGGATTTCTTAAAGGTACATCCAATAACCGAAATACCCCAGAGAGATGTCTCCATCCTTTGTTTTCCCGGGATTCCACACAAGAAGATCAGGAGATCCCTGAGGAAGATCAGGTAGATTGAATGAAAGGTTTTAAACCACCACACTACTCTTTATAAAGTTAGTAAAGGTCAGAGAGAAACCTAATAGTTACATAGTTAAATAGTTTGTAGAGCACCCCAAAAACCATGAAGTGAAGTGAATTTACGACTTGGGTTGGTGAACTGAAAATGCTTATTTTTTTCTTTATGTGTAATACATATGCCCCTAAAATTGGGTGTAAACACAGGCCAGGTATTGTAGTAGATTGGGTTGTTTAGATCCAGTTGCCGAAAACTTCTCTGCATATAGGACAAAGTGATTATTACTGTCAATAATAAGATTACCAGTTAGTATGTCCTGCTGTATTCATATTTCTTTATGATCAACCACTTTCTTTGCTGCCTGGAGATCCTACAGATCATCCTCCATCCGTGGGTTAATACTGTCTGTTCCTCCCTGCATTGTCCAAATACAAACTAGCTGCACTTCTAATATTCAACAAGATTTATTTCAAGTAAAGCAGACTGTGGCACTTCGCTTCACTGCCAGACCCTCTCCTACACTTGCAACTTGCACCTTTATGACTAAGCCCTATTAGGGTGAAACACGTTGAAAATGTAGAAGAGGGACTTGCGGTGAAACAGTGTGCCACAATCTGGCCTTGGGAGTTTGCTACTTGCGATAAAGTTTGTGGGGTACTAAGGAGATGTTCACTAAAGACTGAGAACTGAGCGACCGGAAGACCGGTCCTTGATTGCACAGTTCTCGGACTTAGAGGCAGCAGAGGACAGATGAGGCATCGGACCAATGCTACATCCATATACGACTCGCACCTTTATGCAGACCCTCTCCTACACTTACGACTCGCACCTTTATGCCAGACCCTCTTCTACGCTTACGACTCGCACCTTTATGCCAGACCCTCTCCTACACTTACGGCTCGCACCTTTCTGACTAAGCCCTATTAGGTTAAAACGTGTTGAAGGAGTAAGAGAGGGACTGGTGGTGAAGCAGTGTGCCCCAATCTGGCCTTGTAAGTTTGCTTCCTGCAATAAAGCTTGTAGGATATTAAGAACAGCGTAAGGGCAACTTGTTTGTTTGTATCTGGTCAGGAGAGGACTGGGTTAGGGGGCAGGGGGGCAATTGCCCCCCGGCCACTCTGATGCCCCGTAAAAAGGCTGAACTGCTTCTGCCGCAGACATGCCTAAAGGATTCCTGGTGAAGAGAAGCAAAAAGTACCCCCTGCGGGATTGAAGACAAGGACAGAGCGCAGGCCTCCCCCCTAACATGGGTGGTGTAAACTGTGTCTGAGCTGAGGCCGGTTCCATGCCGCATTGGAGACTCTCCTCCCCTTACCAGCCCCAACTGAGCCGTCCCAGCTCCACCCTGGTGGCCAGGTCAGGAACCTGGGTTCGGCCATTGAGTAGAGAGTACCTGGAGCAGAGCTTCAGCCTGGAATGGGGGTCAGGAGAAGGCTAGGAAGAGGGAGAGTGGAAAGAGGCGCCATGAGCCTCTGGTTTGTACTTGCCCCCTGGGCCAAAAGTTGCCAGTCAGCCCCTGTATCTGGTTACTGCAGGGAGGAATAGATCCCATGGACAGTGCAGCTTATTTGTATTCCGGTCTTAGAGATTGATCTGGCATGCAAGACTAAGCTTGTTATACAACCACTTGCATTATTGTTTGGATCATTTTGTATTACTCAGGATGAAGATTTCATCAAAATTCAAGTAAAAGATGAAGAAGATCTGTATGTGAGAGGCGACCAGCCGTGTAAGGAGGAAGAATTCCCCCAAGAGATAAGCACAGGTAATAAGCACTAAATCCAGAAAAATGTGACAGGTACTCACATGTGCACCGATCCTTCCCAGCAAGGGAAGCGCACTATACTTTGAACTGTCAGGTTCATTTAAAAAAAAAAAAAATTTTTGTTCTGGGTGTATAGTTAGGTGAGAACGAGATAAAAATAAGGTATGTGTAGCAGGATTTCCAGGCCTTGAGCCTGAGATGGGTCTGCCATTGTTACCGGTAACACTTCCAACACATTTGAGTGTATCCAGGTGTGAGAACTTAGACAATGACCATTCCGGCATCTTTAGTTGGTTTTGTTTATTGTATTTAGGGAATGGGAGAAGGGAATGAGTGGGATACTCCTCTGGCTCAACTAGGCTTGACTGGGACACTATACAGAAAAATGCCCGTGTCTTGACGCCAGCTGACTGCCGGCCAACGCTTCCTGGTGCTTTCCAATTACTGTGACACTGAACTTGTGCTGAATCCTCGACTTTAACTTGTTTGTTAACTCAGAGGGTCCAGGACTGTAGAATGCTTGACTCCTGACACTGCTTTAGCTCAAAAGTCCTTGAACAGCTCCCTCCAGTCCTTCATTGACTGAGGTAGCTCTTTGCAAATACTTGTGCTGCTGCAACGCTTAACTCTGTGTACCTCACACTGCACACACTGTACTGTACACACTAACTCTTCAGGACCCAACTGCAGGCACCCCCTTTTTCACTTCAGGGTCTTCTACCTAGGTACCCCCTCTAACACTTCAGGGTCCTCTACCTAGGTACCCCCTCTAACACTTCAGGGTCCTCTGACTAGGTACCCCCTCTAACACTTCAGGGTCCTCTGACTAGGTACCCCCTCTAACACTTCAGGGTCCTCTGACTAGGCACCCCCTTTAACAGCTAGCTGACTCCTGGATCCCTAGAACCTTCTCTGGAGTGGTCCCCTCTGACACTAGGCAGACCCCCAGGGGCAGTCCACAGTACTCACGACCTTTGTAGGCTTTCCTGGAACTGGACCCCTCTCTCTCTCCGCTAGTTTGGGCACACCGGATCCCCTCTGCAGCTCAGCTCAGCACTCTCTGGATTCTCAGGCAGCCACCCGAGACACCCGCTTCCTCTGACAGGAGGAGAGACAGCCGTACTCTCCCTCCTGGGACTCTGCTTCCCGCCAAAGACGCTGCTTCATGCGCTCCCCACAAACTTATACCCACTCCCAGAATCCTCTGCGGCAGAATCTGCCTTCTGGGGTAGAAACAAGCCTGAATGGGCTGCTGATTGGGTTTCCTCCACTGCCCAATGAGAATCCTCTCACAGAGCCAGTGGGGAGACTCCCCTCTCAGCAGGCACACCTGAGAGCCATGACAACCTGCCTGAAAAATCATGGCCCTGCTGTTAGGCAGACAAAGACCACTATATTTTACCTAGGACCTACCTGTAGGGTGCTACATCTGTAATGTGTGACAATGTGAGGTCATGCCACTATGTGAATTTATGTGGAAATGGCACAAGATTCGCATTGAGGCCTAACGCCAACTCTGGGGCATTTGGTATGAGAGGACAAAGCTGTATTTCATGTTTTCTCTGGGTTTTGTAATCCCAGATCGGGGCCAGGAGTTTGAAGGTTCCAAAGTGTTTTGGGTGGGACAGAACCTTCAATCCCATGTCCAGGCTTTGCTAGTTCCTTGAAAAAAAATAATAAAAGGGCGCTCCTATAGAAAAACAAACATAGATCCTGTTCATAAGAAGGGATGAGTCCGGGCTGATAGCAAAATGAGTTTCTAGAGCCTAATAACGCCAAAAGCCAGGTGTCTAGTTAAGTCAGAAGTTAATTCCAAACAAGGTAATATCATGTAAATCATAGCTGGATGTTAGGCAGTAATACCAGCAGTTGACCAGACCCGGACCTGCGGCAGGAAGACTGTGCTGGAGGACCCAGATGGTAAAAGGACCCTGGAATGTGCCAGGGACCCAGACGGGAAAAAGATTCTGGTGGCGAGACCACCCGCTGTGGCTGAACAGCAGGGGGACTCGAATAGCCAGAAGTGATGTCACCGAAGCACAGGGGTCAGCTGATGCAACATCATCCCTGGGAGACCAGACTAGGGAGTAGAGCCGGTTGCTAGGACTACATATTTTGGGGGCACAACCCTTTCTCAAAATTAAGGAATTCCGCCACCTGCAGAAGTGATTGAGTGGCTGCTCAGCCACTCAAATCACTTCTGCCTTAAAGGGAAACACTGGCTGCAATTTTTGATACAGGGATGATGACTTCAGATTCAGGCATCATCCCGTTATAACCACTACAACCTAAGGACATTCATGGATGTCCTACAGTCGGCAAGTGGTTAAACTTAGTTAACAACCCCCATATTAAGTGCTGTATTTTGGCCTAGGCCAACAAGGCCCAGGCCTAGGGCAGCACTTTGCAGGGGGACAGCAAAAAAGCCACCCCCCCCTCCACCAGAGACTCTATTGGCCACAGGTTGCTAGAGCCGCCTCTCTCACCCCCCCTCTCTCTGGCCTCCCCCCCTCTCTCTCTCTCACCTCCTCTCTCTCTCTCACCCCTTCTCTCTCTCTCACCCCTTCTCTCCCTCTCTCTCTCACCCCTCTCTCTTTCTCTCTCATCCCCATCTCTCTCACCCCCCCCTCTCTCTCTCATCCCCCCTCTCTCTCTCTCATCCCCCCTTCCTCTCTCTCTTATCCCCCCCCTCTCTCTCATCCCCCCTCTCTCTCTCTCTCTCTCTCTCTCATCCCTCCTCTCTCTCGTTCTCTCTCTCATCCCCCTCTCTAATCCCCCTCTCTCTCACCCCCCCTCTCTCTCTCTCTCATCCCCCCTCTCTCTATCATCCCCCCTCTCTCTCTCACCCCCATCTCTCTCTCTTTCACCCCCCTCTCTCGCTCTCTCTCACCCCCCTCTCTCTCTCACCCCCATCCCCCCTCTCTCATCCCCCCTCTCTCTCTTTTTCTCACCCCCCTC
The DNA here is from genome assembly GCF_965119305.1 of Pelophylax lessonae. Classification (NCBI taxonomy): domain Eukaryota; kingdom Metazoa; phylum Chordata; class Amphibia; order Anura; family Ranidae; genus Pelophylax; species Pelophylax lessonae. The sequence goes on along the minus strand of NC_138776.1, from coordinate 252,888,064 downwards.
TCTCTCTCCCCCCTCTTTCACCCCCACCTCTCTCACTCTCTCTCTCTCTCTCTCATCCCCCTCTCTCTCTCATCCCCCCCTCTCTCTCTCACCCCCCTCTCTCGCTCTCTCTCACCCCCTCTCTCTCTATCACCCCCCCTCTCTCTCTCACCCCCCCATCTCTTTCTCTCACTCCCCCTCTCTCGCGCTCTCTCTCTCATCCCCCCTCTCTCTCATTCTCTCACTCTCTGATCCCCCCCTCTCTCTTTCTCTCACCCCCTCTCTCTCTCACCCCCCTCTTTTATCCCCCACCTCTCTCTCCCTCACCCCCCTCTCTCTCTCTTACACCCCCCCTCTCTCCCTCACCCACCCCCCTCTCTCTCTCTCCCTCACCCACCCCCCCTCCCACCCCCCCTCTCTCTCTCCCACCCCCTCTCACCCCCCTCTCGTGAGATCTCAGGGGTTCATGCTGGGACTTGTAGTCCTTCAATTTTGGAGGGAGTCACATCCGTTAAAAAAGGAGTGGGGCAAATTTACATGGGGGAGTTCTGCAGTCCTGTGACCTATTTTTAGCCAATGGCAGGGTAAATTCGGCTGTTGGCTGGTCCAGGCTCTGGATTGATCCCGACTTTAATATCAGGGTCCACTCAGATGCCTGGACTGGCAGCTGGCTCAGCCTCTCAGCAAGTTGATGGGAGACTGAGACAGCTGCTCCCACCCCCTGCACAGCTCAGTGCTCCAGTGAGCGCTGGAGTGACAGAGCAGAGAGCCAGTGACTGGCTCTGGGTGAATACCATCTGTTCCTCCCTGAATTGTCCAGATACAAACAGTGTGCCACAATCTTTTCTGCCTGGAGATCCTACAGGTCATCCTCCATCCTTTGGTGGATACTGTCTGTTCCTCCCTGCATTGTCCAAATACAAACTAGCTGCACTTCTAATATTCAACATGCTTTATTGCAAGTAAAGCAGACTGTGGCACTTCGCTTCACTGCCAGACCCTCTCCTACACTTACAACTTGCACCTTTATGACTAAGCCCTATTAGGGCGAAACACGTTGAAAATGTAGAAGAGGGACTTGCGGTGAAACAGTGTGCCACAATCTGGCCTTGGGAGTTTGCTACTTGCAATAAAGCTTGTGGCGTACTAAGAAGATGTTTACGAAAGACTGAGAACTGAGCGACCAGAAGACCGGTCCTTAATTGCACAGTTCTCAGACTAAGTATAAGTAGTTTTTGTTTGAGATTGAAGTCCTTTTATACCTTCCTATACCCCTCAGATGGACGATACAGAAGGTACAGTATGAAGAATCATCCTGCTTCATCTTTAGATGAGCAACTAGAAGATGATGACATTACAGCAGAATCTTCAGAAAGCAACCATGTGGTCCCAAGTTCACATCTATTACTTCCCGAAAGAGAAAGCTTCCTGTGTTCCGAGCCCGGTGAATCTTTTGACCAGAGAGTGGACCTCCACACACCCAAGAGGGATCACCAAAAAGAGAAGCCCTTTCCGTGTTCTGAATGCGGGAAATGTTTTTCCCAGAAACAGCAACTCGTTAGACACCAGAGAACTCATTCGGCTGAGCAGCCATTTTCCTGTTTGGAGTGCGGGAAATGTTTCACTGAAAAATGGATGTTGGTTAAACATCAGAACAGTCACTCCGGGGAGAAGCCATTTTCATGTTCTGAATGCGGGAGATGCTTTTCCCACAGAAGAAATCTTGCCTCACATCAGATGACTCACACGGGAGAGAGGCCGTATTCCTGTTCAGAGTGCGGGAAATGTTTTTCACAAAAGTCAACTCTGACCACCCATGAAAAAATTCACACGGGGGTGAAGCCGTATTCCTGCTCTGAATGTGGGAAATCTTTTTCTCATAAATCTTCTCTTATTGGACATGAAAAAGTCCACACTGGAGAGAAGCCGTTTTCATGTACGGAGTGCGGGAAGTGTTTTTCCCTAAAATCAAATCTTATCGCACATGAAAAAGTTCACACGGGGGAAAGGCCATTTTCATGTGCCAAATGTGGTAAAAGTTTTTCTATGAAGTCCAACCTTCTCAAACATGAAAAAGTTCATACAGGAGAGAAGCCATATCCATGCCTGGAATGTGGAAAAGCTTTCACCGATAGAACCCACCTTATTTTACATCAGAGAACTCACACGGGTGAGAAGCCCTTTTCCTGTAACGATTGTGGTAAGTGCTTTTCTCGGAAATCAAATCTTATCGAACATGAAAAAATTCACAGAGGGGAGAAGTCGTTTTCATGTGAATGTGGGAAACGGTTCTCAAAGAAGTCCTCTTATATGTCACATCTTAGTTCCCACAGGGAGGAACTTCCTTTATCGGGAGATGGAAGCTGAATTTCCTGTCTTGTGTTCATAAGGAAAGAAGGAACCTTTGTCTTTGAATATCGGGTGAAAGTTCCTTGAGTCTCGAGTAAAAACCTTAGTAAACGGACCCCATAGTGTCTTGAGCTTGGCCTTGCTCCACAAGGTGGAAAGGCCACCTTAAGATAAACTTGACCTCTCTTACCAAGACCGCACCAAACTTACTAAAACCTTAAACTGATAAGTCACCATCAGACATAAGTCTGTGTTAATTTTCAGCCAATTATAAAATATCTATCATTCTAGGACATCTCAGCATACCTACAAGAGGTCCACCAGGGGTCTCCAAACTTTTTAAACATAGAACCAGTTTACTGTCCTTCCAACTTTAGGAGGGCCAGTGGCCCAATATGGCCAGTGGCAGTAGAAAATGCCTCAGGCTTCTTGTAGGAGGAACAGTGCCGCATTGTTGGGATCAGTGGAAAAAATAGTACCCCATCATTGGTATAAGTGGGAGGAATAGTGCCCCATCATTGGTGTCAGTGGGAGGAATAGTGCCCCATCAGTGGGGTCAGTAGGAGGAATAGTGCTCCATTTTTGGTATTAGTGAGAGAAATAGTGTTCCATCGTTTATATCGGTTGAAGGAAGTATGGCCCATCATTGGTGCCAGTTGTCATCAATGAGAGGAATTTTGCCGTTGTCGGTGGAAAGAACGGTGCCTCATCATTGGTGTCAGGAGGAGGAAATAATTGCCTTTTATCAGTGAGAGGCATAGTGCCCCAAGGGGCGCATAAAAGCAAGCAAAGGGCCCTCAGGCTACAGTTTGGAGACCACTAATTCAGACTAAGGAGCAGGTTGACAGCAGCTGTACTCGATCGCCCTAAATTCTTTCATCACGCCTGGAAGGTATATACAAAATCCGCCTCTACAGACTGTTACATATCTGCTCTGCTTTCAGTGTCCTGTTCCAATGTGGTACCACTCTTCATTTTCCTTTAGATCAGGATTTTAAAAGTAATCTTCCCCTTGTTTTTGATTGTCACTCTAAAAAAAAAAAAAAAAAGTCAATAAAAAGTAGAATATTAAATTCTTTACTTTGGTTATGCTCATTCCATGTTCATATATTCAGCATAAATGAGTACACCCCAACAGATCTGTCAGAAAACCTTTACTTTCCTTTCAGAATCAACATTTTCTATGGGACACTATACTACAAAATACTCCCACAAATGCGGGCCATTGTTTTGCAAGCAAGACTTGTTAATTTGCACACACACAAAAAAGCATTTTTCCTTACAAATTCATTCAATTCCATGTTGCAAAAATGAATACACCCTAATGAAAGTCTAAGTGTAAGATTCTGGTACCTTTGGTACCCTTATTGCCCATTTTTCATTGCATATTGCGTCCCACCTTTTCAGTTAGGTGGAACGCATATACCTTTAAGCCGCATGACATCATCACTGAGCGCCGCTCTGAGCGGCTATTTCAATCGCCGGCTTTCTCTCACAGGTTGTTCGTTCAAACCGCATGCTTAACAGCCTTGTCTTATGCTGCCGGAGCCTCCAGCTATTCTCTTTACCTGGAACAGACCGAAACCTCGCTACTGATCCCGTATCTCGCTACCGGATCACTCCCTTACTACCAGACCCTTCTACTTACTAACCTCACTAGTGATAAGTACCCCACAGGGGATTCCTTCATAACAAACTTACACTATCTACTTCTGCACATTAAGGACTGTTACTATCTATGCATTACTAATCCTATCATCTACACTGTTACATAGATTGCTAGCTCTTGAGTCTACTACCATCTATCCTTGCACTGGGTTAGTCTCTCCTGTATATGTCATCTGCTGTCCTTACCACCTGTTACTATACATGATTACTAACCTATCTGCATTCTACCTATTACCATCTACCACTCTCCTGAACATTACTATCAAGTGCTTATCATTGCTATCACTGCTCACGCCTGTCCCTTCAGCACATCACCTCTATACTGTCATATACATCCTATCACTCCAGGAACATCTTATAGAGTGTATGTGTATTTGTATGCTGAAGCAGGCGGGTCCACAGTGATGAGTCTGGAGAGTTGGAGCTGGTAATTCAACACATCTCTACATTACTACTGAGTGGAGATTCTGCAGCTGCAAATCCAGCTCACTATAATAAAAATGCAGGAGCGTTACACTAAGAAGCAAAGCTAAATTTTAGACCACCAAATCTAATTACGAAGAATTCAACTACAGGTGAGAGTAATTATTCATTAAGCACTTAAGCCCCAGAAGATTTTACCCCCTTCCTGACCAGGGCCTATTTTGCGATTCGGCACTGCGTGACTTTAACGGACAATTGCGCGGTTGTGTGACGCTGTACCTGAACAAATTTGACGTCCTTTTTTTCCCACAAACAGAACTTTCTTTTGGTGGTATTTGATCACCTGTGCAATTTTTACTTTTTGAGCTATAAACAAAAAAAGAGCGTCAATTTTGCAAAAATAATATTTTTCACATTTTTTTATATGAAATTCCCCAAAAAAAAATATGTAAAAATCGAAATTTTTTAACATTTTAGGCCAATTTGTTTTATGCTACATATGTTTGGTAAAAAAAAATCGCAAAAAGCGTATTTTGATTGGTTTGCTCAAAAGTTATCGCGTTTACTAAGAAAGGGAAAGATTTCTGTCATTTTTGGTGTTTTTTTTTTTAACGCGTAATGGCTGCGATCTGCGATTTTTTTTGCGGTACTGCGACATTGCGGCGGACAGATCGGACCCTTGACTGACATTTTTGACACTTTTGGGGTTACCAGTGACATTACTACAGTAATCAGTGCAATACATATGCACTGTTACTGCAAAATGACACTGGCAGGGAAGGGGTTAACTTTATTGGGGAAGGAGGGGTTAAGTGTGTCTCTAGGGGCGTGCTTCTAACTGTGATTGGACATGGCTTCTGGTGTAGGAACAGTGATCAACGGTCCTACATAGTAGAACCGTATGATCACTATTCATACACAGGGGAGAATGACAGGCGGCTTGTTTACATTGGCCGCCTGCCTTTCTCTCTTCACGGCGGACGATCGCGAGTGACCGGCGGACATCGGGTCCGCCGGTCACACGCACGGACTTCCCAGGGAACGAGCCGGGGCGGGCACGCGCTCGCCCGCTATTGGCTCACAAGCAAGTGACAGGCTAGTGACGTACCCATACGTCACTTTGCCTGGCCGGGGCTGACCGTCGCAGTATATGTACTTGCGGCGGTCGGCAACCGGTTAAACAGGTGTCCAGCAGACAGTTGATTAAAAGGGCGTTACTTAACAAAGAAAACCCCTCCCATTTCATGCTGTCAGCAATGGCACCACATGGAAGTGAAATGTCACAAGGCCTGAGAAAGAAAAAAATGTATTTACACAAGAAAGGTGAAGGATAAAAGAAGATCAACAAAGCTTTACTTATCAGTCAGAATACTGTGGCAAAAGTGATACAACAATTTAACAAAGATGGAACTGCAACCATTTCACATAGACGTCCAAGCCGTCCACGGAAGTTAGCACCTCGACAGGAGCGTATTCTGATGAAAAAGGTTAAAGAAAATCCCCATACAAGCTCACTGCAGTTAGCTAAAGCAGTAAAAACCCAAACGTTGTTTCCCGTAACACAATTGTCAGGTCACCTGTGGTCAGGTGACAACTGCACCCTGTAGAGGACAGGGGTGCACCACAAGGTAGTGAACCCAATAGCTGACTGCTGCGGATGGACAGGGTGCGGAGTCTAAGGCCCAGCAGGTGTTCACTAGAGCCTCTAATGGTGAGGATGGCCTTCGCTGCAGCTGTACCCAGGTTGCGGCCCTTGGAGTATCCAGGTCATGCTCCGTAGGAAGGGAGGGGAAGCAGCCACTCAGGACACAAGGGATAGTGATGGGTCAGCCAAGGTCGGGGCAAACAGGCAGACGAGGGTAACCAAGAGGCAGGCCAAAGGTCAGGGTCACAGGCAAACAGGAGTATTCAGAGACGAACCAAAATCGGTACACAGCAAGGTAGATGTAGCACACGGCAGACAGGAACACAAGCTAACAAACAAAGTTGAACAGCAAAGCAGACCTGCAGTGCACTGGTTAATATAGACTTCCTGGAATGACCTGGGGTGGAGCCATACAGGGAGGAGAGACGATAAAAGGCAGCCAGAAAGAGAGTCAGGCCTCTAATGGAGACATGGAGGAGAAGGTAAGCTGCCAGACACTATTGCATGTCCATGACAACAATACATAGTTGTCACGTCTCCTGTAGCTGAGCGTAACGGAATTTAAGCGCCAACAGGTATTCACCAGAGCTCCTGTTGGTGGAGATGGATTTCGCTGCCTGTTGGCATCATGTTGCGGTCCTCATGGTCGCCCCACCATGAGGTGAGCGAGTTCAGTTTCGGGAGAAGAGGAACTGATAGGAATAGATGGAACTGTAGTCAAAGAAAGTCGTAAGCCAATGGGAAACGAGAGCTAGGAAGGTTGTCAGCCAAAAGGGAAATCGAGAGCCAGGAAGGTCATCAGCCAAAGCCAGGTCATACACGGAAACCAGAAGATAGCCAGCAGTGATGCACCTAGAAGCACAAACACACAAGCAAAGGACTGCAAGCCAACAGGTGGTATATATCCTGTGTGCAACCTCATCACTAAGCGACGCCCAGGAAGCAGCAGGAAGTAATGAAGCAATCAGAGTCTATAAAAGACAGCAGTCAGCACATGTCCAAGATGGCTGCAGACAGGAAGGCGAGGTAAGACCTTGACAACAGTACACTGCAGAGGAATGGCATGCATGGGTGTCATCCACGTAGGAAGCCTCTCCTAAAGCCCATGCATGAAAAAGCCTGCCTAGAATTTACCAGGGTCTATGCTGAAAAAGAAGAAGACTACTGGGACTCTCGAGTGATGAGACCATAATAAATGTTTTTGGAACTGATGGCTTCAAAACTGTATGCGCTGCAAAGAAGAGGAGTGCAAAGAAAAATGCATGATGTCTACAGTGAAACATGGTGGCAGTGTCCTTCTGTGGGGCAGCATGGGGGTCAGGTGTCAGTGCAGCGTCTCACTCAGGACACGTGGGAACTGCAAATGTATTACTTCTTTGTCATTGCTGTATTGCATGTCATTTTGCATTGCTACACCTGTTGTATCCCTGTTCATAGGCTGATCAAGTGTGCTTCTTACTTCCCACCACTAGATGGGGATAGCACCACTCTGGGATATCTATCCCAGCTCAGGCTCTATCTGTGGTCAGTTGTTCAGTTCAGGAAGTCAGTGTACGGATTAAAGAGGTTGTAAACCCACATATTTTTTTTTTCTTCACCCTGAAAGAGAAACACATAATGAGCTAGTATGCATCGCATACTAGCTCATTATGACATACTTACCTTAGAACGAGCCCCCGCCGTGCCACCCGCTTACCTCTATGACGGGCAACATGTCCAGTCGCCCGTCTTCCGGGATCGTGGCATCCGGCCATCTGATTGGCCAGAGCCACGGTGACGTCACTCCCGCGCATGCGCGCGGGAGCCGACGGTCACGGCACGGGGCTCTGAAGGAACGGCACGAGCGGCTATTCCTTCAGAGCGCATGTGCCAGTGACGTCACTGGCTGCATGTAAGGTAAATATCTCCTAAACCGTACATGTTTAGGAGATATTTACAGTACCTATAGGTAAGCCTTATCATAGGCTTACCTATAGGTACAACTTGCAGAGGAGGGTTTTCTTCCTCTTTAAGCACCATGTGAAGGTGAGAGAAGGTCAGTCCAGAGAGGGGACAAATTTAAAGTACTAAAACCAAAGGGTAAAAGCCACCAACCAGCTGCAAAGACCTTTGAGAATTAAGGTGAAGGATTTCTTAGCCACCGGCAACCTCACCGAGTGTCACTGGATTCAAAAGGTACCAGAAACCAAGTCACTTACCAAGTAAGCATTATACTGAACCACAGCCTGAGTCCAGGATTACTAAAGCCTATTAACAGTGGATCAGCAGAATTCCTCTATTTACCCAGAGACTGTATTCTATTTGGATGTTTGTACTGCAACCAAAACCAGTAACAGTAAAAGTTGTGAGTTGTATCCTACCACTGTCTACCTCATTCTTCAATATTGCTACTACAACTGGTTGTACCGCCATTAACGGTACTGGCGTCACGACAAATACCATCAAGGGACCCAGCCGCCACAAGCACTCTAAACACCGCTGTCATCACGGGCACCTCAACCACCATCTCGGCTGGTGTCTCCCTATCACAGAGTGTGCCCCGGAGGATTTCGTGCTGTCTTCCTCTTCACTGTGCGACCAGCCCAGGGAGGCTTTCTGCTAACCATGAGTAAACCGATGAACTGTATTATTGCTGTCTCTCATCGGCCCACCGTGCACCTCACGTGTCGCCCCTGTGGTTCTGGCACGTCGCATCAGGGAGCTGCATTTCATTGATGGTATCATAAATTCACAGATGTACTGCTCTATATTGAAAGAGAAGATGCTACCATTACTCAGTGCTCTTGGTCGTCGTGCACTTTTCCAACATGACAATGATCCAAAACACACTTCTAAGGCCATTGTTGCAACAGGGTGAAAGTGATTCAGTGGCCAAGTATGTCTCCTGATCTGAGCCCAATCGATCACCTATGGGGAATTTTGAATAGACAAAATGAGCATCAATCTCCATCCATCATCTAGGCTCCAAAAGAGGTCGTTCTTGAAGAATGGAAAAAGATCGATGTTGCAATATGTCGCCAACTTGTTCATTCCATGCCTAGAAGACTTGGTGCCGTCCTTACAAATCATGGAGGTCATACAAAATACTAGATGTAGTAGTTTTTTTTTTGTGGGGTGTATTCATTTTTGAATCAACTAATTTGAGTAAACCAGAAGATTTTATAATCTAAGTTATATTATTAACCTCGCTTTCGTGTAATGAGCTAAACAAATGTTCTATAAAACTCAGTTTTGTCAAAATTTTCGAAATTGTTCTTGTGTTCATTGAGATATTCAATAAAATCTTACTTTTCAAAAGGGGTGTACTCATTTATGCTGAGCATTGTATGCTGAAGTTTTATGTTAGTGCTCGGCAGATTTTATGGGTGGCTATCTTCTAATATGCTCTCCACCCTCACTGTAGGTCATATTGCCCACGCTGAGAAGCAGAGATGTATAGTAACTAAGTAGAACTACTTCACTACTGTACTTAAGTACCGAAAGGCGGTATCCGTACTTTCCTAGAGTAGAATTTTTTTCTCCTACTTCCACTTTTACTTCATTTTTTCGATGATTTCAATACTTCTACTCCGATATTTTTTTTTTGTGCTGCATAGTTACTATTATAAAAATTACCACTGCTAGAACAGTAGATGGCAGGTTTCATGAAGCTCAAAACATGTGTATTATCAGCGCATACGAAAATAAATGCTACTGTATGTATAAATAAAAGCTGCATTTGAAATAATAAAAAAACAATATGATGTTCAAACTTTTGACTTCTTTCTTTAATAACTACATAACACAGTACTTGTACTTTTACTTTCAGTACTTGAGTAGCAATTTTTCTTTCAAAACTACTGGTACTTTTACTTTCAGTACTTGAGTAGCAAAATTTTTAAAAAAACTACTTGCAATACTTAAAGCGGAGTTCCGGGCACAGAAGTCGTTTTTTACTAAACATACCCCCGGGACAGTCAGGGCTAGCACATTCCACAATGGCTAGCCTCTGATCTGTCCCGGTTCGCACTTACCTTTTAGAAGAAATACTTACTTATAAAATTTCTTCCACAGCGTTTCCATCTCTCTTGTGGGCAGCTGAAGCCGGCGCGGTCCTCTTCTGTGTCTTCTTCCGCGTCTTCTTGTCCCAGAATGCGCCTGCACCGGCCCCTCTCGTCACTTCCTCCACAGCTTCTGGGCATGCCCAGAAGCTGTTTAGCAGGGGAATGCGGCGTCGCCCGGAAATGACGAGCGGGGCCGGTGCCGTCGCATTGATTCCTGGGAGCGATGACGTTCAGCTCCCAGGAATTATAGCGAGACAGGAAGTGACGGGGGGAGCCGCGGCTCCGAGGGAGGAAGTACTCTGAGGTGAGTATCTTCGATCTTCAATTACAAAGCAAGTAAACAAAAAAAAATAACTATCCAATTCCTTTTCAGGTGAGGTCTACCTAGCGGAGGGGCACAAAAAAAATATTGTTTTTGTGCCCGGAACTCCGCTTTAAGTACAAAAAATGTTGAATACTTTAGTACTTCTACTCAAGTCACTTTTTGATCGAGCACTTCCACTTCTACTCAAGTCACTTTTTGATCGAGCACTTCCACTTCTACTCAAGTCACTTTGTTGATCGAGCACTTGTACTTTTACTTAAGTATGGGTTTCGAGTACTTTATACAACTCTGCTGAGAAGTATTATACATGTGTAGTGCCCATCGTAAGGGAGCTTGGACAAGATTCATGGATTGTTAGAAGATCACAGAATGGTGAGCTCTGAAGACTTGTTACAAGTGGTTTAGAAATGATGGTCCAATGAGAAGTAATATAAGTATGCCTTTGTGATAAAGGGAAATTCAATTCCATTATTGTATGTCAGGATTTTCCAACTTTTTGACTCTCCGGAGCCAGACTGGAAGAAGAGGAATTCTCTTGGACATAAAAAAAAACATTAACAATAAGGCCCCATTTACACTTTGCGATGTTGCTGCGCACGATTCGAAATCAAACTGCAATCGTGGCAAAACGCACCACGCATGTTAAAGCTTGTCTGAGAGGTCAGAAAAAAAGGGGCGGAGAGCTGAAGTCACACACTTCAGAGCTCGGTGAGGACTGGTCTGTGAGCTGATTGAAGGGATGGGACACGCCCCTCTTCACACAGCTCACAGGAACAGAGCGGAGGCTGCCAATCAGTTGGAGGTCCCTCCCCTGTCACCTTTTTTTTCTCTTGGTGTCAGGAAAACTTGTCAGAAGTAATTCATGCTGATAGCAGACAGGAACTGCAACCATCTCACAGAGACGTCCAGGCTGTCCACGGAAGGTAAAACCTCGACAGGAGCGTCTTCTGATGACAAGTATTGAAGAACAAAGCAGCAGACAGAAATTACACTAATGGCACTTTTCCACTGCAAGTACCGGCTCGGCTCTACTCGGCCCTGCTTGGCCCGGTTTGCTTTTCCACTGCTGGTACCGCATGGTACGGTGTTGGAACGGTTCGGTACGGTACGGTATGGTTTGCTTTTCCACTAAAGTAGTACTAAAGTTAAGTGGGTGGGATAACAACGGGGTGGGTGGGATTCTCTGACCAATCAGTGGCTAGTAGTGACTGCATGCAAAGGATTGTGGGATATGCCACCGGGTATGGTACCTCTTGGAACCACAATCGAGGTGGTACCTCTTGGAACCACAATTTGAGAGCCGAACCGTTCGGTTCCATGCAGTGGAAAAGCGCCGCCGTACCGTACCGAACCGTTCCTACACCATACCATGCGGTACCAGCAGTGGAAAAGCACAAAAGCGAACCGAACCGTTCGGTTCCATGCAGTGGAAAAGCGTCGCCGTACCGTACCTTACCGAACCGTTCCTACACTATACCATGCGGTACCATGCAGTGTAAAAGCACAAAAGGGAGCCGAACCGTTCGGTTCCATGCAGTGGAAAAGCGCCGCCGTACCGTACCGTACCATACCGAACCGTTCCTACACTATACCATGCGGTACCAACAGTGGAAAAGCACAAAAGCGAGCCGAACCATTCGGTTCCATGCAGTGGAAAAGCGCCGCCGTACCGTACCGAACCGTTCCTACACCGTACCATGCGGTACCAGCAGTGTAAAAGCACAAAAGCGAGCCGAACCGTTCGGTTCCATGCAGTGGAAAAGCGCCGCCGTACCGTACCGAACCATTCCTACACTATACCATGCGGTACCAGCAGTGGAAAAGCACAAAAGCGAACCGAACCGTTCGGTTCCATGCAGTGGAAAAGCGCCGCCGTACCGTACCGAACCATTCCTACACTATACCATGCGGTACCAGCAGTGGAAAAGCACAAAAGCGAGCCGAACCGTTCGGTTCCATGCAGTGGAAAAGCGCCGCCGTACCGTACCATACCGAACCGTTCCTACACTATACCATGCGGTACCAGCAGTGTAAAAGCACAAAAGGGAGCCGAACCGTTTGGTTCCATGCAGTGGAAAAGCGCCTCCGTACCGTACCGTACCGAACCGTTCCTACACCGTACCATGCGGTACCAGCAGTGTAAAAGCACAAAAGCGAGCCGAACCGTTCGGTTCCATGCAGTGGAAAAGCGCCGCCGTACCGTACCGAACCGTTCCTACACCGTACCATGCGGTACCAGCAGTGTAAAAGCACAAAAGCGAGCCGAACCGTTCGGTTCCATGCAGTGGAAAAGCGCCGCCGTACCGTACCGAACCATTCCTACACTATACCATGCGGTACCAGCAGTGGAAAAGCACAAAAGCGAACCGAACCGTTCGGTTCCATGCAGTGGAAAAGCGCCGCCGTACCGTACCGAACCATTCCTACACTATACCATGCGGTACCAGCAGTGGAAAAGCACAAAAGCGAGCCGAACCGTTCGGTTCCATGCAGTGGAAAAGCGCCGCCGTACCGTACCATACCGAACCGTTCCTACACTATACCATGCGGTACCAGCAGTGTAAAAGCACAAAAAGGAGCCGAACCGTTTGGTTCCATGCAGTGGAAAAGCGCCTCCGTACCGTACCGTACCGAACCGTTCCTACACCGTACCATGCGGTACCAGCAGTGTAAAAGCACAAAAGCGAGCCGAACCGTTCGGTTCCATGCAGTGGAAAAGCGCCGCCGTACCGTACCGAACCGTTCCTACACCGTACCATGCGGTACCAGCAGTGTAAAAGCACAAAAGCGAGCCGAACCGTTCGGTTCCATGCAGTGGAAAAGCGCCGCCGTACCGTACCGAACCATTCCTACACTATACCATGCGGTACCAGCAGTGGAAAAGCACAAAAGCGAACCGAACCGTTCGGTTCCATGCAGTGGAAAAGCGCCGCCGTACCGTACCGAACCATTCCTACACTATACCATGCGGTACCAGCAGTGGAAAAGCACAAAAGCGAGCCGAACCGTTCGGTTCCATGCAGTGGAAAAGCGCCGCCGTACCGTACCATACCGAACCGTTCCTACACTATACCATGCGGTACCAGCAGTGTAAAAGCACAAAAAGGAGCCGAACCGTTTGGTTCCATGCAGTGGAAAAGCGCCTCCGTACCGTACCGTACCGAACCGTTCCTACACCGTACCATGCGGTACCAGCAGTGTAAAAGCACAAAAGCGAGCCGAACCGTTCGGTTCCATGCAGTGGAAAAGCGCCGCCGTACCGTACCGAACCATTCCTACACTATACCATGCGGTACCAGCAGTGGAAAAGCACAATAGCGAGCCGAACCGTTCGGTTCCATGCAGTGGAAAAGCGCCGCCGTACCGTACCATACCGAACCGTTCCTACACTATACCATGCGGTACCAGCAGTGTAAAAGCACAAAAGCGAGCCGAACCGTTCGGTTCCATGCAGTGGAAAAGCGCCACCGTACCGTACCATACCGAACCGTTCCTACACTATACCATGCGGTACCAGCAGTGTAAAAGCACAAAAGCGAGCCGAACCGTTCGGTTCCATGCAGTGGAAAAGCGCCGCCGTACCGTACCGAACCGTTCCTACACCGTACCATGCGGTACCAGCAGTGTAAAAGCACAAAAGCGAGCCGAACCGTTCGGTTCCATGCAGTGGAAAAGCGCCGCCGTACCGTACCGAACCATTCCTACACTATACCATGCGGTACCAGCAGTGGAAAAGCACAAAAGCGAACCGAACCGTTCGGTTCCATGCAGTGGAAAAGCGCCGCCGTACCGTACCGAACCATTCCTACACTATACCATGCGGTACCAGCAGTGGAAAAGCACAAAAGCGAGCCGAACCGTTCGGTTCCATGCAGTGGAAAAGCGCCGCCGTACCGTACCATACCGAACCGTTCCTACACTATACCATGCGGTACCAGCAGTGTAAAAGCACAAAAAGGAGCCGAACCGTTTGGTTCCATGCAGTGGAAAAGCGCCTCCGTACCGTACCGTACCGAACCGTTCCTACACCGTACCATGCGGTACCAGCAGTGTAAAAGCACAAAAGCGAGCCGAACCGTTCGGTTCCATGCAGTGGAAAAGCGCCGCCGTACCGTACCGAACCATTCCTACACTATACCATGCGGTACCAGCAGTGGAAAAGCACAATAGCGAGCCGAACCGTTCGGTTCCATGCAGTGGAAAAGCGCCGCCGTACCGTACCGAACCATTCCTACACTATACCATGCGGTACCAGCAGTGTAAAAGCACAAAAGCGAGCCGAACCGTTCGGTTCCATGCAGTGGAAAAGCGCCACCGTACCGTACCGAACCGTTCCTACACCGTACCATGCGGTACCAGCAGTGGAAAAGCACAAAAGCGAGCCGAACCGTTCGGTTCCATGCAGTGAAAAAGTGCCGGCGTACCGTACTGAACCGTTCCTACACCGTACCATGCGCTACCAGCAGTGGAAAAGCGCCGCCGTACCGTACCATACCGAACCGTTCCTACACCATACCATGCGGTACCAGCAGCGGAAAAGCAAAAAAAAAACATTCCTACACCATACCATGCGGTACCAGCAGTGGAAAAGCACAAAAGCGAACCGAACTGTTCGGTTCCATGCAGTGGAAAAGCGCCGCCATACCGTACCGTACCGAACCGTTCCTACACCGTACCATGCGGTACCAGCAGTGGAAAAGCACAAAAGCGAACCGAACCGTTCGGTTCCATGCAGTGGAAAAGCGCCGCCGTACCGTACCGAACCATTCCTACACCATACCATGCGGTACCAGCAGTGTAAAAGCACAAAAGCGAGCCGAACCGTTCGGTTCCATGCAGTGGAAAAGCGCCATTAGTGCTCTTATCTGGGTTAAAGCGAACTTCCACCCAAAAGTGGAACTTCCGCTCATTTGCCCCCCCCCCCCCGCATCCGGTTCCACATTTGGCACCTTTCAGGGGGGAGGGGGGAACGGGTACCTGTTTTTGACAGGTACCCTTACCTACTTCTAGGAGACGGCGCTGTCCCTCATAAGTTTGGCCCCCTCCTCCTTCCCCCGCCGCCGAGCAAATCGGAATGCGCAGCATGAACAGTAGGGACCCGCCCATAAAGCCGCAAAGGCTTCACTGCCGGGGTTCCCTTACCGGTTTTTGGCGGCAGCAGCACCCGACAGCCAATGGAAACATCGGCTGCGGTGCCGACATCGCTGGACTCCAGGACAGGTCAGTGTCTTAATATTAAAAGTCAGCAGCTACAGTAAGTCTTATTTTTTGGATGGGGGAGGCTGGAACACCGCTTTAAGTAGGCTTCATAGAGGCATATGCTTTGTTCATATTTCATGTCTGAGGTTTACAACCACTTTAATGTTATTGCAAAAGTTGGTGATCCTGCCATAAAGGTTCAGGGACTTCCTCATGAAGGGTGCCAACGCTCGGCACCTGTCTCAGAATTGTGCTCCTGCCTTGTCGCCCCGTTACGTGCTCCCCAGATGGGCGCTAGAAGCAGAAGTGCCAACACACCTCGCACAGGCATAGTCAAGATGTGGACCTCACAGTCTTTGATGGATGTCCCTTTTTCTATAACCCCCATTGTATTCATACAGCCAGTCGGGCAGTTATTTGACAGGGCAGTTGACAGACAAAATCACTAAGAGCCAATCAGAGTGGCTCTGTACCTTTTGATCGCTGTGATTGGTTCATGAGTGTAAATAAACTGTAAATAATTTGTAAACACAAGTGTAAACAAAAAAAAACAACCATTCCCCATCCTCTGATCAGGTCACTCTGTCAGATAAAGTTTATTCTGGACAGGAGGATCAATAAAGTTCTTTTTTTTTTTGTTTAATTTCTGTTTATTGAAAATTTTTGCAAGAAAACAGAGAAAAAATCAAGTTCTTAATCATAGCTCTGCCTACTAATTTCTGATCCCCCTCCCCCATTCTAGCATGGCAAGAAGGCAACTAGAAGCACCCCCACCCACCTATCCAGCCAATAAATAAATGTCTCTGGCTGGAATGTCTCTACTATTCTTCATATTATCCTACAGATGCAACAACAGCTGATATAGAAGAAAAAAACTGTAATAAAATCCATTACACCACATCCTCCCTCTAGAGGCCGCTGTCTCCTCTCTATCATCAGTTATCTCCTCCCATTTCCGCCCTGTGGCGGCCGCACTTCCGCTGTGTATGTTTTATGCTGGTTAGTAACGCCCAGCTGTGTGGTTGGACAATCTGCCAGCTGGTAGGCGGGGCAGCGTGCGGAGTCATCAGTAAAAGGCGACCGCAGTGAGAGAACAGGAAGTGTCTTCAGTACAGGAGGAGTGGCGGCCATTTTATTGTTGCGCGCATAGTGCTACCATTTCAAAAAAAATAATAATATTAGCAAAATAGTGTTAGTGATCAATATGTTGGACTAATATTAAGTTATTTTTGTTTGTTGCTATACAAAAAAAGTTTACTTTGCAGCTATTGTGTTCTTGCTGTGAGAACGGCTGCCATTTTGTTGTAGTCCATAGTTGAGGACATGAAGTAGTTTTATCTGTTTCAGAATCCTCCTGCTGGGGGTGTGAGGCTGAAGAGTGTGTGCAGAGCAAGGAGGAGGTGGTAATAACATTCATATATTTTTTATTGTTAGAGAAGGGGGTTCAGCATTCTCTGTGCACTGGATGGGGAAGGGTGGGGGGTGTTCATTAACCACTTAAGGACCAGGCCTATTTCTGACATTTGTTGTTTACAAGTTAAAATCTGTATTTTTTGCTCGAAAATTACTTGGAACCCCCCCAAACATTATATATATATCATTTTTTTTTCTTTCTTTTTAGCAGAGACCCTAGAAAATAACATAGAGATTGTTGCAATACTTAATGTCACACGGTATTTGCGCAGCAGTCTTAAAAACGCAATTTTTTGGGAAAAAATATTTTTTTTTGAATTAAAAAATAAGAAAACAGCAAAGTTAGATAATTTATTTTCTATAATGTGAAAGATAATGTTACGCCGAGTAAATAGATACTCAACTGCACGCTCGTGGAATGGCGACAAACATTGGTACTCAAAAAGCCCCATAGGTGACGCTTTAACCACTTTAAGACCGGAAGGATTTTCCCTCTTAAAGCGGAGTTCCACCCTGGATTTTTTTTTTTTTTTTTTTTAACCACTTAAGCCCCGGAAGATTTTACCCCCTTCCTGACCAGGGGGTATTTTGCGATTCGGCACTGCGTGACTTTAACGGACAATTGCGCGGTCGTGCGACACTGTACCCAAACAAATTTGACGTCCTTTTTTTCCCACAAACAGAGCTTTCTTTTGGTGGTATTTGATCACCTGTGCGATTTTTTTGATCACGCGCTATAAACAAAAAAAGAGCGTACATTTTGCAAAAATAGCAATAGTTTTCACTTTTTTTTATATGAAATTCCCCCCCAAAAAAAATGTAAAAATCAAAATTTTTTAACATTTTCGGCCAATTTGTTTTATGCTACCTATGTTTGGTAAAAAAAATCGCAAAAAGCGTATTTTGATTGGTTTGCGCAAAAATTATCGCGTTTACTAACTATGGGAAAGATTTATGTCATTTATATTGTTTTTTTTTTTTACTAGTAATGGCGGCGATCTGCGATTTTTTTTTTTTTTGCGGGACTGCGACATTGCGGCGGACAGATCGGACCCCTGACTGACATTTTTGGGGGGACCAGTGACATTACTGCAGTAATCAGTGCTATAAATATGCACTGTTACTGTAAAAATGACACTGGCAGGGAAGGGGTTAACACTGTGGGTGATCAATGGGTTAAATGTAAGCCTAGGGGAGTGATTCTAACTGTATGGGGGCGTGGCTTTTGAAATGCTCATAGAGACCTGTTATCCTATATAGAAGGATCACAGGCGCTCTGTGATCATTCCAGGGAGAAGAACGGTCGGCTGTGTTTACAACAGCTGACCGTTCTTCTCTCTCAGCGGGGAGCGATCGCGAGTGTCAGGTGGCAATCGGAGCCACCGGCCCCGTGCATTGGAGTCCCCACTGCTGAGCAGGGGCAGGAGCGCTCCGCCCCCTAGCAGCAGGCGCGTGACCAATGTAGGGCTACGTCGGTTCGCGCAGCAGGGCCAGCCCGCCGCAGTAAAAGTGGGCGGTCCTTAAGTGGTTAAAGCATCGCCGATGGAGATTTTTAAATACCGTAGTATGTCACCATCCACAAGTGTGTGTACTTTTTAAATCGTGAAATATTGGATATTTATTTATTTGGCGTAACGTCATCTTTTATATTTTATTAAATGACTGGGTATTATATTATGTTTTTGTGCATTAAAATTCATTAAAGTGTATTTTTTCCCAAAAATATGCGTTTTAAAAACCGCTGCGCAAATACAGCGTGACATAAAAAAATTGCAACAGCTGCCTTTTTTTTTTTTTTTTCTTTTTTTTTTAAATATATAATGTTTGGGGGGTTCTAAGTAATTTTATAGGAAGAAGATGTTGATTTTTACATGTATGTGGGAAGTGTCAGAATGGCCGGGGCTAAAATATGTTCTGAAATGGTCCCGGTCAAATGATAAGATTTGGTACTGACAAAATCAGCGTAAAGATGAAAGCTTCATGATGTTTTCCTTCAGCTTTTGTCATAACCACTACGGATGTCATTATACTGTTTGGATTTTCTTTGTAATGCATAATGCTTTAAATAAATGTTTTTTAAATAGGATTTTATTAGTTTACCGTATTTTCCGGCGTATAAGACGACTGGGCGTATTAGACGACCCCCCTAATTTTCATCTACCAGTAATATTTATACTTAGGTTACCTTGGAGATATTATACTCGGCGTATAAGACGACCCCCCATTTTTGGGCGATTTTTTTGAGGTTCAAAAGTAGTCTTATACGCCAGAAAATACAGTATTTCAAGTACAGGCTTTGACATAGCAGTGGGAATATTTAGAAGGACACATAAATCTGTTGGTGAGCCAGCCGGTCCTCACATTAACAGATAGGCTAGAAAAAGACGTCATTGGATTTCTTTGAAATGTGTTTTAAGTGATGATGTTGATGTTTTTTCAGATGTAATTAGTTGTACACACCAACCCGTGTTCTAATTATGAGCTGTAAAATGCGAATACGTGAAAGTATATAGAAGGACACAAGGATCTGTAGAAGGACATCATGATGGAGAAGCGGCCGCCCCTCACATCACCGGGTAAAAAGAGACTTTAATTTCTTGTATTGAGAATCCACCTAGATGCACACATCCTCCGATCTATGGACTTAGTGTATCAGGTTTCTATAAGGTGTCAGGGTGTCACAGGTTGTATCTCCATGGAGGAGTGGGAGTATATAGAAGGACACAAGGAACTCTACAAGGACGTCATGATGGAGAAGCGGCCGCCCCTCACATCACCGGGTAACAGGAGACATTAATTTCTTGTATTGAGAATCCACCTAGATGCACACATCCTCCGATCTATGGACTTAGTGCATCAGGTTTCTATAAGGTGTCAGGATGTCACGGGTTGTATCTCCATGGAGGAGTGGGAGTATATAGAAGGACACAAGGACCTCTACAAGGACGTCATGATGGAGAAGCGGCCGCCCCTCACATTACAGGGTAAGAGGAGACTTTCATTTCTTGTAAAGGAGAGAAGAGTATTGAGGATCCCCCTAGATACACACATCCTCTGATCTATGGACATAGTGTGTCAGGTCACGCAGTGATGGCGAACCTTGGCACCCCAGATGTTTTGGAACTACGTTTCCCATGATGCTCATGCACTGTGCAGTATAGTGGAGCTTAATGGAAAATGTAGTTCCAAAACATCTGGGGTGCCAAGGTTCGCCATCACTGAGGTGTCAGGATGTCACTGTCTATTTCTCCATGGAGGAGTGGGAGTATATAGAAGGACACAAGGATCTCTACAAGGACGTCATCATGGAGAAGCGGCCGCCCCTCACATCACCGGGTAAGAGGAGACTTTCATTTCTTGTATTGAGGATCCACTTAGATACACACATCCTCTGATATAAAGACATAGTGTGTCAGGATCCTATAAGGTGTCAGGATGTCACAGGTTGTATCTCCATGGAGGAGTGGGAGTATATAGAAGGACACAAGGACCTCTACAAGGACGTCATGATGGAGAAGCGGCCGCCCCTCACATCACCGGGTAAGAGGAGACTTTCATTTCTTGTATTGAGGATCCACTTAGATGCACACATCCTCTGATCTATGGACATAGTGTGTCAGGTTCCTATAAGGCAGTGGTCCTCAACTCCGGTCCTCGGGACCTGCTAACAGGCCAGATTTTTAGTATTACCTTGGGGAGATGCAGACTAGAATACTGCAATCACTGAGCAGCAAATTACATCACCTGTGATGTAATTTAGAATTCTTGCAAACCTGGCCTGTTAGTGGGCCCCGAGGACCGGAGTTGAGGACCACTGCTATGAGGTGTCAGGATGTCACAGGTTGTATCTCCATGGAGGAGTGGGAGTATCTAGAAGGACACAAGGATCTCTACAAGGACGTCATGATGGAGAAGCGGCCGCCCCTCACATCACCGGGTAAGAGGAAACTTTAATTTCTTGTAAAGGAGAGAAGAGTATTGAGGATCCCCCTAGATACACACATCCTCTGATCTATGGACATAGTGTGTCAGGTCACGCAGTGATGGCGAACCTTGGCACCCCAGATGTTTTGGAACTACGTTTCCCATGATGCTCATGCACTCTGCAGTATAGTGGAGCTTAATGGAAAATGTAGTTCCAAAACATCTGGGGTGCCAAGGTTCGCCATCACTGAGCTAAGGTGTCAGGATGTCACTGTCTATTTCTCCATGGAGGAGTGGGAGTATATAGAAGGACAAAAGGATCTCTACAAGGACGCCATGATGAAGAACCGGCCGCCCCTCACATCACCAGGTAACAGGAGACATTAATTTCTTGTATTGAGGATCCACCTAGATACTCACATTCTCTGATATAAAGACATAGAAACAATGTATTCAGTCAGTGTGTGTGTTTCCTACAGATGGATCCAGTAACAGAAATCCCCCAGAGAGATGTCCCCGTCCTCTGTATTCCCGGGACTCCACACAGGAAGATCAGGAGATCCCTCAGGAAGATCAGGTAGATGGAACTAAATGCTTTACAGCAACCCTTATACAAAGGCTTAGTGGGTCTTGGTTAATAAATGTAATTTCTGTATTGTTAGAATGAAGATATGATTATTATTAAAGTTAAAGATGAAGAAGATCTGTACATGGAGGGTGATGAGGAGGAGGAAATCTCTCCAGAGATCAGTACAGGTGAGTAATAAACAGTAAATCCAGAGAAGAGTCCCAGATTCTCCTTGTTCAGTCGCTACAACAATCTCTTCTTCTCCCCCCTCCTCTGTCAGTAGACAGTAATGGGGGGACAGTATGTGCCCAGTGGAAGTCGGGGCCATCAGCCTCTATTAGGCTTCATGTATAGTACAGCTCCTAAACTTACGGTTAGGAACTTTTAGCCTCCTAAACTCAACTCAATAAAAGCCTATGTGTCCATGTACACATAGGCTTTTAGCATTGTTTAGGAGCAGTTAGGGGAGGTCAACCACCCTCTCCTAAACATGGAAGAATCACGTTCAGGATAGGAACGGTTTGACTGTTGGCTACAAAACTGTGGCAAAATCACTCCACCGTTTTGCGCTTTCCCACGGTGCATTATGGCCAAGTGTACATGAAGCCTTAGACTCCGGCTCTCCTCCTCTCATCACGTCATTGTGTGTGGCCAGCCAAGAGACGTGACCAGGAGGATCAGAATACCAGAGGATCAGCTGAGCTGGGGGTTACTACTGAGCGGGGGATCAGCAGAGCTGGGGGTTACTACTGAGCGGGGGATCAGCAGAGCTGGGGGTTACCACACACTCTCTGGGGTTTCTCATACATCTCAGTACAGGGGGCTTCACTCTCATCTTTATTCACAGACCCCACAACCACTCAGAGAGATGTCAAAGATGAAGAGAAGGAAGAAGGACATGTGAGGATTAAAGATGAGGAGGCTCCTGTAGTGATCGGCGTGGGTGAGTAATAAACTCTAAATACAGAAAGTATTTATAGACTTCTCCATGTGATAGCGCTGACCTTTTATATAAAGAAATGGTTGTTCTGCCTGCAGACTGCCGCAGAGATCCGCTTGTCCCAGATTTATCAGCTGTCCTATTACACATTCTGTCATTACACAGAAAGGTCTGTTTGTATTTCTTACAGATGCCCATAGGAACCAGAACACCACCGAGGGATGGCCCAGTCCTCGGTATCCCCAGACTTCCACACAGGATGATCAGGTAGGTGGAACACTGCGTTTAACCGCTTCAGCTCCGGAAGGTTTTACCCCCCTTAATGACCAGGCCATTCTTTTGCGATTCGGCACCGCGTTACGTTAACTATCAATTTGCGACGCCGTACCTAAATACAATTAATGTCCTTTTTTCCCCCACAAATAGTGCTTTCTTTTGGTGGTCACCTCTGCGTTTTTTAGATTTTGCACTATAAGCAAAAAAAAAAAAAGAGCGACAATTTTGAGAAAAAAAAAAAAAACATTATTTTTTGCTTTCTGCTATAAAGCATTCCCAATAAAAAAAAAATTAAAAAATCAAATGTTTTTATCAGTTTAGGCCAATTTGTATTCTGCTGCATATTTTTGGTAAGAAAAAATCCCAAAAAGCGTATATTAACCACTTTAAGACCAGAAGGATTTTCCCCCTTAATGACCAGGCCATATTTTGCGATTCGGCACTGCGTTATTTTAACTGAAAATTGTGCAATCGTGCGACGCTGTACCCAAATAAAATTGATGTCCTTTTTTTCCCACAAATAGAGCTTTCTTTTGGTGGTATTTGATCACCTCTGCGGTTTTTATTTTTTGCGCTATAAACAAAAAAATAGCAACAGTTCCAAAAAAAAAACAATATTTTTTACATTCTGTTATAAAACATTCCCCCAAAAAATGTTTAAAAAAATCTAAATTTTTAATCCTTTTAGGCCAATTTGTTTTCTGCTGCATATTTTTGGTAAAAAAAAAAAATTGCAATAAAATGTATTTTGATTGGATTGCGCAAAAGTTATCGAGTCTACAAACTAGGGGAAAGATTTATGTTATTTTTATTTTTATTTTACAAGTAATGACAGCGATTTTTAGTGGGACTGCGGCAGACACATCGAACCCCTAACTGACATTTTTGACACTTTTGGGGGGACCAGTGACATAACTACATTACTACAGTAATCAGTGCTAAAAATATGCACGGTTACTGTAATAGTGATGGCGCTGGCAGGGAAGGGGTTAACCTAGGGGTGAGCAAAGGGTTGTGAGCCTAGGGGAGTATTTTCTAACTGTGTGTGTGGGGGGGGGGGGACTAGTGAAATGATCATAGAGACATGTGATCCTATATAGAAGGATCACAGGCGCTCTGTGATCATTGCAGGGAGAAGAACAGTCAGATGTGTTTACAACAGCCGACCGTTCTCCTCTCTCAGTCGGGAGCGATCGCGAATGCCCGGCGGCATTCGCTTTCGCCGGTCCCGTGGATCGGCTGCCCCACTCGCCCCCCCCCCAGCACCACTCCCGCGACCGATGTACCCCTACATCGATTCGCGCAGTCGAGCCAGCCTGCCGCAGTAAAACTTCGGCGGGCGGTGGGTCGGCAAGTGGATAAACATCTAGGGCGATCAAAGGGTTAAATGTGTGCTTAATCAGTGTTTTTGTGTTTGCTATGTGGTGCTTTTACTAAGGGATGTGCTGGATTTTATTCGCAGGGAAACAAATTCCAGCACATCCCCACTGACAGGACAGAGCTCTGCCCAGCTTACATAGGCAGAGCTCTATCTTTTTCCTCTCCTCGACGATCAGTCGGTGCCGGCGGTTATCCATTTGCCGGCATTCGCTAATTGGCTTCTGCTGTGACCAATCACAGCACAAGCGGAGCATGCACACTCCCCCTACCCGGAAAAGCAGAATCATGTATGTATGAGATATGTATATATATATATGTGTATATATATGTATATATATATATGTGTGTATATATATGTATATATATATGTGTGTATATATATATATATATATATATATATATATATATATATATATATATATATGTGTGTGTATATATATATATATGTATGTATATATATATATATACACATACATACACACATATATATATATATATATATAATGATTCTGTGCAGCTGGCCTTCACTGTAGCAGTAAAGCTACAGTGCATGGTCGGCAACTGATTATAGATCCTATTGTATATTTACCATATCTGTCCATGTACTGTATATGCCAGTTATACAACTATTTCTTTTGCTTCTTGCACAAATAAAACAATTATTTTTAGCCCTGAATATTTGTCTAATTGTGTGTTATTCAGAGTGAAAATGTGATCAAAGTCGAAGTTAAAGAGGAAGCAGAAGAGTCGTATGTGGGAGGCGGTGAGCTGTGTAAAGGAGAGGAAATCCCTCCAGAGATTGGAATAGGTGCGTAATAAAAAATATAGTAAGGAGTGGGACGGGAGTCACTTTGGTTGGGGGGGGGGGGCCAGTGGAGCGCAGCTTACCTTATAGAGATTGGGAAATCCCTCTCTTAGCCCCCTAGGCCCCTCTTATGTGCAAGTCACACTGTGTCTATTAGGGACACAGGGTGACCAAAAAGCCCGGTCTGGCCTGCCCAAACCAGACTTCCACAGGCTGATCGGCTATGAGTGCTCCATGTGCCCTGCCGGGACAAACTTACAAACTCTGTGGAACTTTGTCAAAGAGGCTGCCAGGATGGATTGACTCTTTGGGACTTGTTACCCGACTAACTCAGGCACAGACCGATTGAAGGTCTGGTACCTGGTTAGTCTACCTTTGGGGGGAAGACTCATCGTCACTGGGAAAGAAAGACAGACACTATATGTGGGGCCCTTGGGGTAATGTTACTTTGGATTTAAGTCCATGTCTCTCCAAGACAGTAAGACTCCAGATCCTAATATCATCAGCTCAACCACCTGTCTTCCACACATTGTTGAATATGCTGATCTACTCACCTGTTATCTACTGTGGGTTCTGTGTTTACATTCATGATAATGTGTTTTGTAATTCAGGAGCTCGAGGACAGCAGTCTGCTAGTTAATTGGCTCAGGTTGATTGAATCATTGTCCTCTATTAGTTGCTGGTGGAAAAGTGGAATACCGTTTGTGTTGGTGGTTCATTAGATAATTAGTACAGGTTAATTATATTTCTGTATACAATTTCATCTGCATATGATAATGTAATCGCACCTGACCTGGTGGGGTAATCTAATTAGGAGGGGGATGTCCATCCTGTATATATTCTGTGTGAGTTTGTTCACATAGAGATTCCAGTTCTCTACAAGCTAAGTTCCGTTTAGTTTTGTATGGGGGCGGCTAGAAAATCTGATACCTATGTTCAAGACTGGAGGAAGCCGTATACTGACGGAAGCCCATAAACACAGTGTGGGTCTTAGGTTCTGATTGTATATACATATATATATATATATATATATATATATATATATATATATATATATAGTGCCCCCTTAAGAAAAACCCCGGTTATGATATTTTACATGCTTTTAAGGCCTTGTTCATAGGGGTGTACTACATTGTATGCCCGTGCGAGGGTCATGTTTACCCGCATGGGTATGCACAGGTGCTCCAAGCATCCCTGTGCAGGCAGGATTGCCTGCCTGCACGGGGGTGCATGGCAGATCTGGAGGTGATCTGAGCGGAAGTGGGTACCTATCAAAATCAGTTACCCACTCCCCCCAAAAAAATGTTTTAATTTGCCAAATGTAGTAGAGGAGAGGGACATAAAGCAGAACTTCCCCTTTTGGCTGCTTTCAGACTGATGTATTGCAGTTTGGCCGCACCCTGGATGCAGTTTACCCTTATTTTTGGAGCGGGTTAGCTGTACTCCTCCCATAGAGTTATAATACGAGGTGTGTATGAAAAGTTTGATGAATGGGCTGATATCTCAACGGCAACATGGGCCAGGTGCGCGCGCATGCACATGGCTGTCCAGAGGCACGTCGAGAAGCGCCACCTAGTGTGGAGTACAGGTGACTGTCAGGGTCAACCCGCTGCGAGCAGACGAACGTAGTCTGTATGAACATCATGTTCTGGTACAAATTGGGGAAACCGGCGTCATAGATGTATGAAATGTTGATGTAAGTGTACGGGACAGAAGCCGTGAGCAGAAAATGTGTTTACGACTGGTTCAAACACTTTCGTGATGGGAAGAAGACAACTGAGGATGAGCCACGTTCTGGTCAGCTGGGGATAAGCGGAATCCCAGATAAGATCGAGCGAGTGCAACAAATGCTGTCAGGAGATCGGCGACTGACTACAATTGATGGCAGAGGAATCGGGCATTAGCAAGGACACAGTGTGCACTATCATCTGCGAAGATTTAGGTAAGTGGAAGATCTGTTTCCGGTTTATGCCGCTCAAGCTGACTGATGAATAGAAAGCAAAACGGATGGAAACCTCTGGAGATTTCATTACCATGTATGACCAGGATCCATCCTTTCTGCCAACCATCCTCACAGGGGACGAGACCTGGTGCTACCAGTTTGATCCAGAACCCAAGCGGCAACCAATGGAATGGCGTTCACCATCTACCCCGCGACCCAAAAAGAGTCTTCTTTCTGCTTCCCCGCCTAAAGAGCGTCATGAAAGGTGCACGTTTTGCAATCAAAGAGTGTGTGACAGCGGTTCTGCGATCGATTCCTAAAGAGACCTTTGCCGACAGTTTCCAAAAGATTTATGAACTTTGCCAAAAGTGTGTTGTGAAGGATGGCAATTTATTTTGAAGGCCAATAAAGGTGATTTGTATCTTCTGTTTTGTTTGTTTTCTGATACAATTTACCAAAATTTTTAGACACACCTCGTATGTCCTGCATGTTTGGTGCACTAAAGATGCAGCATGCAGGACTTTTACTGCGCTTTCAGAAAGCACACCAAAACCGTGAGACACAATGTAACTCTATTGGAAAGCGCATCTAACCCACTCATAATTACATAGTAGGTGAGGTTGAATAAAGACAATAGTCCATCCAGTTCAACCTGTGTAGGTGTGTGTGGCCGTAATCATCTCTCATACCCCTGAATGTTCTGATCCTTGAGATGTACGTCTAAGAGTCTTTTGAAAGCAACCATACTTCCCGCATAAACCACCTCTTGTGGTAGAGAATTCCACAATCTTGTAGCCCTAACAGTACAGAACCCCCCGCGTTGCCTGAGGTTAAAACGCTTCTCTAATCGCATTGTATGCCCTCGAGTCCTCATGCAATCCTTTCGACTGAATAGCTTTTTTTTTTCCTATGCTGAGATCACCATTGAGATATTTATAAATTGCTATCATGTCCCCTCTCGGGCGTCTCTTCTCCAGGGAGAATAAATCAAGCAATTGCAGACGCTCTTCATAATTAAGGTCCTCCAATCCCCTAATTAGTTTAGTTGCACTCTCTCCAGCTCCAACACATCCCTCCTGAGGACTGGCGACCAGAACTGGAAAGAATACTCCAGATGTGGTCGGACCAGAGTTTTAAAACTCGAAACACAAAGGTAAGCTGCGCTGCAACTAGGGTGCTGTCAAACCGCTCTGCATCAGTCTGAAAGCAGCTTTAGGGTGAAGTTCCGTTTTTAAGATCAAGTTTTTAAAAAACTGTATAGAAAAAAGTGTAGACGTTCCATTTGAAACAAATGACTGTTGTTTAATAAGACCAAAATTCTTCTTGAAATACCTGAATTTCCTTCTATGTGTTTTTTTCTACCAGATGGCAGATACAATTCTAAGAACTTGGAAAAATGCTCCACTATAAATCAGCAAAGGGAAATACAAACTAGTGACATCACAGCAAATTCTCTGGGACACGCCCCGGTTAACACAGCCATTCCCAGTGCAGATCTAACATCCCGGGGTTCTCCTGGTGACTTGGACCCTAAAACTCACATTAAGGCTCACACAGGGGGTGAAACCTTCTCGTGTTCTGAATGTGGTGACTGTTTTACCCTGGGAGAGGACCTCACCTCCCACCAGAGGGATCACGAGAAGGAGAAGCCATATTCCTGTCCTGAATGTGGAAGATGTTTTTCTCAAAAGGTGCAGCTCACTAGACATCAAAGAACTCACTCGGCTGAGCAGCCCTTTTTATGTACGGAATGTGGAAAATGCTTTACGGAAAAATGGATACTGGCTAAACATCAGCGTATTCACACAAAGGAGATGGAGTATTCATGTTCAGAATGTGGGAAATGTTTCGCTTTCAATTCCTCCCTGACTAAGCACAAGAGAACTCACTCTGGGGAGAAGCCGTACTCATGCTCGGAGTGTGGGAGGTTTTTTACCAACAAGAAGAGTTTCATCGGACATCAGATGGCGCACGCTGGGAAGAAACTGTTTTCATGCGCAGAATGTGGAAAATGCTTCTCCCAGAAATCGAATCTCACCACTCATGAAAAAGTTCACACAGGGGTGAAGCCGTATTCATGTTCAGAATGTGGAAAATGTTTTTCCCAGAAGGCAACTCTTACCACGCACGAGAAAGTTCACACAGGCGAAAAGCCGTATTCGTGTTTGGAGTGTGGGAAATGTTTTTCACAAAAATCGACTCTCACAACTCACGAGAAAGTTCATACAGGAGTGAAGCCGTATTCATGTCTGGAATGCGGAAAAAGCTTTTCCCAGAAGTCGACGCTCACCACTCACGAGAAAGTTCACACAGGGGAGAAGCCGTATTCATGTTCAGAATGTGGGAGATGTTTTTCCAACAGACGAAATCTGATCGGGCATCAGACGATTCATACGGGGGAGAAGCCTTATTCATGTCTAGAGTGCGGTCGATGTTTTTCCAACAGACGAAATCTAATCGCACATCAGATAACTCACACAGGGGAGAAGCCGTATTCCTGTTCAGAGTGCGGGAGATGTTTTTCCCATAAGTCAGCTCTTACTAGCCATGAAAAAATTCACACTGGGGCAAAGCCTTACTCGTGTTCTGAGTGTGGGAAATGTTTTTCATTTAATTCATCTCTTTTTAAGCACAAGAAAACTCACAGTGCAGAAAAGGTAGTTTTATGATCTCAGTACGGGAAATGTTTTGTCCATAATATGATTTTATTCTTCACTAAGGGGAGAAGAAAGCCTCCTTTATGTCACATCTCAGTTCCTGTAGGGGACATGGCCTTCTTGTGCTAGAGCTGGGGTCTCCAAACTTTTTATACAAAGAGCTAGTTTACTCTCCTTCAGACTTCAGGAGGGCTGGTGGGAGTAGAAAATGCCTCGGGCTTGATGGTCAGTGGGGGTAAAAAAAGTTACATATCGCTTTTGGTCAGTTGGATGGGGAATCGTGTCCCATCATTGGTGTCAGTGGAAGGAGTAGTGCCCCATCATTGGTGTCAGTGGAAGGAGTAGTGCCCCATCATTGGTGTCAGTGGGAGGAATAGTGCCCCATCATTGGTTTCAGTGGAAGAAATAGTGCCCCATCTTTGGTATCAGTGGAAGGAATAGTGCTCCATCATTAGTTTCATTGGAAGGAATAGTGCCCCATCATTGGTGTCAGTGGGAGGAATAGTGTCCCATTATTGGTATTAGTGGGAAGAATAGTGTCCCATCATTGGTGTCAGTGGGAGGAATAGTGCCCCATCATTGGTATCAGTGGGAGGAATAGTGTCCCATTATTGGTATCAGTGGGAGGAATAGTGCCCCATTATTGATGTCAGTGGGAGGAATAGTGTCCCATCATTGGTGTCAGCGGAAGGAATAGTGCCCAATCATTGGTGTCAGTGGGAGGAATAGTGCCCCATTATTGGTGTCAGTGGGAGGAATAGTGCCCCATTATTGGTGTCAGTGGGAGGAATAGTGCCCCATCATTGGTGTCAGTGGGAGGAATTGTGCCCCATTATTGGTGTCAGTGGGAGGAATAGTGCCCCATCATTTATGTCAGCAGAAGGAATAGTGCCCCATCATTGGTATCAGTGGAAGGAATAGTGCCCAATCATTGGTATCAGTGGAAGGAATAGTGCCTCAATCGTTGGTGTCAGTGGGAGGAATAGTGCCACATCATTGGCGTCAGTGGGAGGAATAGTGCCCCATCATTGGTGTCAGCGGAAGGAATAGTGCCCCATTATTGGTATCAGTGCAAGGAATAGTGCCCCATTATTGGTATTAGTGGGAAGAATAGTGCCCCATTATTGGTGTCAGTGGGAAGAATAGTGTCCCATCATTGGTGTCAGCGGAAGGAATAGTGCCCCATTATTGGTATCAGTGCAAGGAATAGTGCCCCATTATTGGTATTAGTGGGAAGAATAGTGCCCCATCATTGGTGTCAGCGGAAGGAATAGTGCCCCATTATTGGTATCAGTGCAAGGAATAGTGCCCCATTATTGGTATCAGTAGGAGGAATAGTGCCCCATTATTGGTGTCAGTGGGAAGAATAGTGTCCCATCATTGGTGTCAGTGGGAGGAATAGTGCCCCATCATTGGTGTCAGTGGAAGGAATTGTACCCTATTATTGGTATCAGTAGGAGGAATAGTGCCCCATTATTGGTGTCAGTGGGAAGAATAGTGTCCCATCATTGGTGTCAGTGGGAGGAATAGTGCCCCATCATTGGTGTCAGTGGAAGGAATTGTACCCTATTATTGTAGTCAGAGGGATAGATAGTGCCCTAATGTCTGTATTAGTCTGAGGAATAGTGCCCCATTGATATTAGTGGGAGGAATAGTGATCCCTCTTTGATGTCAGTGGGATGAATAGTGTTCCAATGTTTATATCAGATGAAGGAAGTATTGCCCATCATTGGTGCCAGTGGAAGGAAAAGGACCCTACTGTTGTCGTCAATGAGAGGAATTATAAACTACTGTAGGTGTCAGTGGAAGGAATGGTGTCAGGAAGAGGACGCAATGCCTCAAATCAATGAGAGCACTAGTGCCGCAAGGGCCACATAGAGGCAAAAACATCCGGCCCTTGGGCCACAGTTTGGAGACCACTGTGCTGGAAGGTGGAATCTGAGTTTGGGTAGGTGCATTCAAGTGTCTCGTATTCATAGAGAAAATTATTGGTCTGAAAATTTAACTTAAACCAATTTTTTTTCCCTAGGTTTGTGAGAAAAGTTATAACTTGTGTCAGGCGTTTTATTGTCGGAAAAGATGTTCGTATAATGCAGATAAAGTTTTTTAGTCACAAACGTCTTAGGAAATGCCAATACATTTGGGGTTTCAGGGGCCACCTTCTTTAGGGCTGGACATCTTCCATCGTCTCTTATCTTCCAGTATGCTATTATTTAAACAGTTAAAAATGACATACAGTGCCTTGCAAAAGTATTCGGCCCCCTTGAACTTTGCGACCTTTTGCCACATTTCAGGCTTCAAACATAAAGATATAAAACTGTATTTTTTTGTGAAGAATCAACAACAAGTGGGACACAATCATGAAGTGGAACGGAATTTATTGGATATTTCAAACTTTTTTAACAAATAAAAAACTGAAAAATTGGGCGTGCAAAATTATTCAGCCCCCTTACTTTCAGTGCAGCAAACTCTCTCCAGAAGTTCAGTGAGGATCTCTGAATGATCCAATGTTGACCTCAATGACTAATGATGATAAATAGAATCCACCTGTGTGTAATCAAGTCTCCGTATAAATGCACCTGCACTGTGATAGTCTCAGAGGTCCATTTAAAGCGCAGAGAGCATCATGAAGAACAAGGAACACACCAGGCAGGTCCGAGATACTGTTGTGGAGAAGTTTAAAGCCGGATTTGGATACAAAAAGATTTCCCAAGCTTTAAACATCCCAAGGAGCACTGTGCAAGCGATAATATTGAAATGGAAGGAGTATCAGATCACTGCAAATCTACGAAGACCTGGCCGTCCCTCTAAACTTTCAGCTCATACAAGGAGAAGACTGATCAGAGATGCAGCCAAGAGGCCCATGATCACTCTGGATGAACTGCAGAGATCTACAGCTGAGGTGGGAGACTCTGTCCATAGGACAACAATCAGTCGTATACTGCACAAATCTGGCCTTTATGGAAGAGTGGCAAGAAGAAGAGTGGTTCAAGGGGGCCGAATACTTTCGCAAGGCACTGTATCAACCAAATAAGGTACAGAAGGGTTTAACGCGGTATGGAAGGCAGTTTTAGAGCCGGTTCACACTGGGGCGACCTGTCAGGCGACCTGGTCGCCTGACAGGTCGCCGTAGGTCGCCTGCCATAGAGAAGCTGTGGACCCGTTCTAATAGGAGCGACACAAGTCGCTCCGCCTTAGAAAAATGGTCCGGAGCTTCTTTGGGGCGACCCGGAGCGACCTGCATTGACTTCAATTATATGAAGTCCGTGCCGGCTGCTCCGAGGTTGCTGTGCGAGCTGCGCACCGCGATTACACAGGTCGCCCGGCAGAGTCGGCTTGCCCCGGTGTGAACGGGGTCTTAACATCCCAGGGGTTTCTGGGGAAAATCTGAATTGAATGAGATTGTATTGAGATTATGGATTGTCTGATTTAGTCTGTACCAGGGTGGAAGGTAGTGCTTGCCCTGCCCCTCCCCCCTCCTTCTGTGTTTCTCTCCTACCATGTCTTATGGGAGGAATAGTGCCACATCATTGGCGTCAGTGGGAGGAATAGTGCCCCATCATTGGTGTCAGCGGAAGGAATAGTGCCCCATTATTGGTATCAGTGCAAGGAATAGTGCCCCATTATTGGTATTAGTGGGAAGAATAGTGCCCCATTATTGGTGTCAGTGGGAAGAATAGTGTCCCATCATTGGTGTCAGCGGAAGGAATAGTGCCCCATTATTGGTATTAGTGGGAAGAATAGTGCCCCATCATTGGTGTCAGCGGAAGGAATAGTGCCCCATTATTGGTATCAGTGCAAGGAATAGTGCCCCATTATTGGTATCAGTAGGAGGAATAGTGCCCCATTATTGGTGTCAGTGGGAAGAATAGTGTCCCATCATTGGTGTCAGTGGGAGGAATAGTGCCCCATCATTGGTGTCAGTGGAAGGAATTGTACCCTATTATTGGTATCAGTAGGAGGAATAGTGCCCCATTATTGGTGTCAGTGGGAAGAATAGTGTCCCATCATTGGTGTCAGTGGGAGGAATAGTGCCCCATCATTGGTGTCAGTGGAAGGAATTGTACCCTATTATTGTAGTCAGAGGGATAGATAGTGCCCTAATGTCTGTATTAGTCTGAGGAATAGTGCCCCATTGATATTAGTGGGAGGAATAGTGATCCCTCTTTGATGTCAGTGGGATGAATAGTGTTCCAATGTTTATATCAGATGAAGGAAGTATTGCCCATCATTGGTGCCAGTGGAAGGAAAAGGACCCTACTGTTGTCGTCAATGAGAGGAATTATAAACTACTGTAGGTGTCAGTGGAAGGAATGGTGTCAGGAAGAGGACGCAATGCCTCAAATCAATGAGAGCACTAGTGCCGCAAGGGCCACATAGAGGCAAAAACATCCGGCCCTTGGGCCACAGTTTGGAGACCACTGTGCTGGAAGGTGGAATCTGAGTTTGGGTAGGTGCATTCAAGTGTCTCGTATTCATAGAGAAAATTATTGGTCTGAAAATTTAACTTAAACCAATTTTTTTTCCCTAGGTTTGTGAGAAAAGTTATAACTTGTGTCAGGCGTTTTATTGTCGGAAAAGATGTTCGTATAATGCAGATAAAGTTTTTTAGTCACAAACGTCTTAGGAAATGCCAATACATTTGGGGTTTCAGGGGCCACCTTCTTTAGGGCTGGACATCTTCCATCGTCTCTTATCTTCCAGTATGCTATTATTTAAACAGTTAAAAATGACATACAGTGCCTTGCAAAAGTATTCGGCCCCCTTGAACTTTGCGACCTTTTGCCACATTTCAGGCTTCAAACATAAAGATATAAAACTGTATTTTTTTGTGAAGAATCAACAACAAGTGGGACACAATCATGAAGTGGAACGGAATTTATTGGATATTTCAAACTTTTTTAACAAATAAAAAACTGAAAAATTGGGCGTGCAAAATTATTCAGCCCCCTTACTTTCAGTGCAGCAAACTCTCTCCAGAAGTTCAGTGAGGATCTCTGAATGATCCAATGTTGACCTCAATGACTAATGATGATAAATAGAATCCACCTGTGTGTAATCAAGTCTCCGTATAAATGCACCTGCACTGTGATAGTCTCAGAGGTCCATTTAAAGCGCAGAGAGCATCATGAAGAACAAGGAACACACCAGGCAGGTCCGAGATACTGTTGTGGAGAAGTTTAAAGCCGGATTTGGATACAAAAAGATTTCCCAAGCTTTAAACATCCCAAGGAGCACTGTGCAAGCGATAATATTGAAATGGAAGGAGTATCAGATCACTGCAAACCTACGAAGACCTGGCCGTCCCTCTAAACTTTCAGCTCATACAAGGAGAAGACTGATCAGAGATGCAGCCAAGAGGCCCATGATCACTCTGGATGAACTGCAGAGATCTACAGCTGAGGTGGGAGACTCTGTCCATAGGACAACAATCAGTCGTATACTGCACAAATCTGGCCTTTATGGAAGAGTGGCAAGAAGAAGAGTGGTTCAAGGGGGCCGAATACTTTCGCAAGGCACTGTATCAACCAAATAAGGTACAGAAGGGTTTAACGCGGTATGGAAGGCAGTTTTAGAGCCGGTTCACACTGGGGCGAACCTGTCAGGCGACCTGGTCGCCTGACAGGTCGCCGTAGGTCGCCTGCCATAGAGAAGCTGTGGACCCGTTCTAATAGGAGCGACACAAGTCGCTCCGCCTTAGAAAAATGGTCCGGAGCTTCTTTGGGGCGACCCGGAGCGACCTGCATTGACTTCAATTATATGAAGTCCGTGCCGGCTGCTCCGAGGTTGCTGTGCGAGCTGCGCACCGCGATTACACAGGTCGCCCGGCAGAGTCGGCTTGCCCCGGTGTGAACGGGGTCTTAACGTCCCAGGGGTTTCTGGGGAAAATCTGAATTGAATGAGATTGTATTGAGATTATGGATTGTCTGATTCAGTCTGTACCAGGGTGGAAGGTAGTGCTTGCCCTGCCCCTCCCCCCTCCTTCTGTGTTTCTCTCCTACCATGTCTTATCCCTCTAATCCATGGTCGATATCGATGAAGAGTAAATGCAAAGGTCTGCTAGGGGAGGTACTAGGTAGGAATATGCAACAGAAGGTGGGGGAGAATGTAGGAGTAGAAGGGTTGTTGGGGGAGTTGCTGGTAGTGTAGGGGTGTCAGAAGAAAAAGCTTATATTGGGTTGGTGAGAGGGGGAAGAATAAGGTAGAATAAGAATACCCTATAGTGCAAGGGTGATAAGGCGAGTGAGGACAGGAAAAGGTAAGCGCTTAAAGTGGAAATTTACTCCGAAAATGAAGTCCTGCTAGATGACCTCAGGCTGGCCCCTTTTGCAGGTATCGCTATGTGAAATATTAAAAATAATTGCTTATACTGTTTATAATCCAGTAATACGCTGTTTCACCCTGCTCTGCACATGCCCAGTTGCTCTCTATTTTTCAGCTCTGTGCCAAAAGAGTCTGATCTGCTGACACCCTACAGATTTACTGCTGCTCAGGGGCTCTGGGTTTCAGCAATATGCCAGCCTTCAGTAAGAAGAAACGGGAGCAATGCTGGAGGCAATTTACAGCACTTACTAATTTTGGTAGCATAATTATTATTGTGAAATGTACTTTCCTTGGTAAAGAACCTTATGCTTTATCAAGTTGTTATAAGTAAAGTTCTGCTTATAGGGCCAGTTCACACCATAGAAACACAGTGCAGATGCTTTTCTGCATGCTCGTTTTTGACACGTTACAGTGCATTTTTGTTACAATCAAGTTTATTGAAAATAAAGATAAGGAACAGTGAAACGGGATACAAAAATTGTACTACAGTGCATTTTTCCGCTTTCTTTTTTCTTAACCTTAAAAAGGGAAATGTGCGTTCCGGTGCCTTTTTTATGTGTTCAGTGCAGAAAAAATGCCTCAATAATCTATTCAATAAATGAATAAATAAAGTGGCAGTGTGCATAAATATTATAAATGACAGTGTGCAACAAATATATGGTGACTAGATATCAGCAACAGTCCATATGCATGCAACACAACCCGTGGGTCCTCAGATAGTGATGGCAGTGGTAGCCCTGTGGTGGGTATAGTGGTGGGGTGCTCGTGATCCCTGGAGAAAGTAGCACACTCACCGGAAATACCCACCCCACACAGGGGTATAGAGCAGGTATATATATATATGTGGATCCCTCTGGTGGGTCCTGGTTTCCTTTGGGGGTCTTGATGTATGGACCTGGCACTCTTGAGTGGGTATCCTGGGGGGCCTCTCTAAGATTCCTAGGGAAATGGATGGGGATGTCCCCTGGGGTCTCCTAATCCCGGGTACCTGGGTCCTCCTAGAGATCCTAATCCAGGTCCTCCTTAAGTTCCTCAGAGCGTTGGGGTAAGTGGTACACTCGTGGGAAATGAGAAAAGGGCAGCAATCGTGTGATACCGTTGGATAAGATTTTATTGAAAAATATAAGGCAGGTACTCACAGTATCATAGGTATAAAAGCGCAATGGATAAGCAGCTGGAACGCAATGCGTTCCTCCTGGAGCTGGAACCGGAAAAATTATGTGACGGCGCCGTACATGTTTCGTCATAGACGTCCTCAGCATATAACCTACTATCCATGCGCTTTTGATTAAAATAACGCACTGGACTGTATATGGTGTGAATTGGGACATTTAGCCAGCCCCAGTTTGGAGACCACTGGTCTATTTGTTCTGATGACCACTGTCCCTGAGACAAAAAGTGAAGGAAATCAAACATTTGAGCGTTATTAGAACAGGAGGTGAGGGTAGATCTTCTATTAGGAACACTCACAGTTTTTTCAGAGGTTTTTTCCCCCTCACTTGGAAAGATTTTCTCACAGGTGTTTTCAGCATTTCCATCCTAAGAAAATACACTTTCAGCCTCCAGGCTCACTTTAGTAAAGGAATACAGCCTCCTGGCTAACACATACCACCGTGCTGCTCAGGTCTTCCACTTTAGGCCCTAGTCTGTCTCCCATAGACCATTTCCTTGCCAACACTGGTCATATACAGTAGATAACAGCCCCATGCTACTCTGACCCTCAGGCTTGGGTCTCTGGCTTTCCACACATGCACTCTCTGGCTTCTCCCTTGGACGTCTGGATTCCTCGGGAGGATGGAGCCCAGAAGAACCATGCTCAGGTGTTTATTAGCCCAGCACACACCTAACCAGTTAGATGGTTCTCAAAATCTTGACCCAGGACTGGAGGCTTCATCCCACCCGGATCGCTATGAAATCTCCGAGCTCCAGGTCCCAAAATGTACAGTATTTTTCCAAACCATGGGGAAACTGAAGAGACAGTTTCCTCCTAACTAAGCAAAGCCCCTGGAACCCCTCAAGCCTGGTTGAGAATCCTGCATCGACATCCCCCTGGTAGGGTACCACACTGCCACAGGGGTCTAGGTAAAACAGTTTTACCTGATCCTCTGCTCCATGCTGCTAGACTGTGACATGGACCTTTACTGTATTGGCTGTTTCTGCAGCCTCCTCTTCCCTACACTCTGCTGGCTGGATGCTCCTGACGTCATCAAGTCCTATACAGGGACTGTAGTCCTGCACTAGATCAGAGGATGCCAAGGGACAATCCACTGGCAGAGTATAGGGGAGCACCGTTTGCCCGGGGAGCAGAGGATCAGGTACGTAAAACTGCTTTTACTGTCCCACAGACTAAATGTGTATTAACCCTTGTAGTAGGGGTGCAGCCCCACTACAAGGTAGAACTTTTCCCATTGTTCAGCTTGAAATAAACATGTACAGGCTGGTTTACTTTCATAGTAATTGACCTGCTGTCTATTTTCTCTTTTTATCCCCATTCTATAGATAGATGCTTTGCAGATCATCATCACCTCACTTTTTTCATTAAAAGATCAATAAAACATAAAAAAAAAACTGTCTAGTTATGATTGTTTCTTGAAAATGTTTTATATTACCCAACTGTGTATTTTCTATACATTTAAGATACTTGTCACTTCTGTCTGATCCTTGTCATTTTGGGCCAGGGATGCCCAACTGCTGGCCTGCGGGCGCCTTCTGATATGGTCTGCCACCTCCTGCTTTGGGATGGCATGTCCGCAAGCCCAGATCGCAGGTTCCTGATCCGCCATCCCGATGCATCAGTGTGAAGAATTGAGCCGGAGGTGCGCAGTCTTGTTGGAACAAGAAGGGGCCACCCCCAAACTGTTCCCACAAAATTGGGAGCATGAAATTGTCCAAAATGTCTTGGTATGCTGACACCTTAAGAGTTCCCTTCACTGGAACTAAGGGACCAAGCCCAACCCCTGAAAAACAACCCCACATCATAATCCCCCCCCTCCCCCCAGTGCTGTATCTTGGCCTAGGCCAACAAGGCCCAGGCCTAGGGCAGCACTTTGCAGGGGGGGGCAGCAAAAAAGCTGCACCCCGCACTGAAAAAAAAACAGCCTTCTCCTGGCTCCCGCACAATAAGGGTCCCCATCGGCTTGCACTACACTTTTAGTATAGTGCCAGTCCTATGGGGCAAATCAGTCTGGCACCCCCATAAAGGGGTCACACTGCTACCTGCCGGTACTGATGGGCACCGATATGATGCACTGATGGCCACTGATCGGGCTGTACTGATGAGGCCGCACTGATATGCTGCAATGATGAGGCTGCACTGATGGGCACTGATGAGGCTGAACTTATTGGAACTGATGAGGCTGGACTGATGGGCACTGATAGACTGGTTGTGGTCTGCGGTTTACAGATGACAGGGCAGGTCATAAACAGGAAGGGGTGTGGCCTTTACAGGAAGAGGTGGTTCATATTTAAATTAGGGGGTGCACAAGTTTAGTCAGGCCTAGGGCAGCACAAAAACTAAATACACCACTGCCTCCCCCAAACTTGGCACAATGCAGTCATGCAAGTACCGTTCTCCTGGCAACTGCCAAACCCAGACACATGCATCGGATTGTCAGACAGAGAAGCATGAGTCGTCACTCCAGAGAACGTCTCCACTGCTTTAGAATCCAGTGGCGGCGTGCTTTACAACATTGCATCCGAAGCTTTGCATGGCACTTAGTGATGTAAAGGTAACGCCCTTATAGGTAGGTGCTAGAGTGAGTGTATATTGTTTTTGGGTTCTCTACTTAAAGCGGAGTTCCTGCCTCGGGGGTCAATTTGAGCTAAAAATACCCCCGGGACAGTCAGGGCTAGTACATTCCATAATGGATAGCCTCTGAACTGTCCCGGGTCGCACTTATCGGTAAGAAGAAATGCTTACCTTGAAAATTTCTTCTCCAGCCCTGCCATCTCAGATGTGGGCAGCTGAAGCTGCAGCATCCCTCTTCGTGTCCTCTTCCGTGACGTCGGAGTCCCACAATGCACTGCACCAGCCCCGCTCGTCACTTCCGGTGCAGGCGCGGCATCCCTGCACAGCTTCTGGGCATGCCCAGAAGCTGTTAAGCAGTGAATGCCACGCCTGCACCGGAAGTGACGAGCGGGGCCGGTGCAGGCGCATTGATTCCTGGGAGCGATGACGTTCAGCTCCCAGGAATCATCGCAAACCGGAAGTGACGGCATGGGCCGCGGCCGCAGAGGGGGGAAGTGGAAGGAAGGTGAGTATATTTCCTTAGTAAGTGACCAAAAAAAAAAAAATCGGCACTATCCATTTCTCTTTCAGGTTGCACTCAGCAAGCGGATGGCCCAAAATCAATTTCTCTTACGTCCTCCGACAGTCGCCGCCTCTTCATATTCGTCACATATGGGGTATTAGACTTTGCTCCGAAGGAGTAGCTAGGCAACAGAATATGTTAACAATAAAGCTTTTAACATATCCCACCCTCAAGGGGTGGTCCCCTCAGTCAATACCCTCCTACTTCCTGCAACCATATCTCAGTTTTAATGTCTAGCTTGTCAGGAGTGGCTGGCTTTTTCTGTGCTGGGGCTTTCTGCCCCAGACTCTTTCTTCCTTTTAAAATTTTGTTTGAGTTTTCTCTCTACCTTTACTTAGCTGTTATTTTTGTCAGCATTAGTTAGTTCTTCGGATGAAGAGGATCATGCAGACTGGGTCTCGGGCTGATCCCCCTGATCGCAGGTCGTGGGTCAGTGGCTTCCCAGTCTGCCATCGAGCGTTCAGCCAGGTAACGCTCCTGGCACAGTGAACGACCCATCCCTGTTCGGTGCAGGGATGATTGGTGAGGTGGCTACCTCACTGGACGCTGTGCGGTTTCTTAACCCCCATTTTGTGCGTCTTGAATGCGACTCTCCCTGCCTCATGTGCAGCGGCTTGTTCGCCTGTGCGGGTTCCCCACGCCATGTGAGGTAAGTGTATTTATGTGGGGACCTGTCTGTCTGGGGGGGGTGTCAGTCTGGGACTGTGTAACCTGCCTTTAATCACACTGCTTGTCTCCCTATCTCTCGGCTGCATGCTGTGGGCTGCAAGGGGGGGGGGGAGATGTGTGACACTGTCTGTGTCAGGCTGATCAGTGTGTGAAGCTGTGTGCTGTGGGGCATGTTTTTTGGCATGTTTGGGCACTGTACAGCGATCGCTGCGGCGATCTGACATGTATTCTGATTCTGGAATGTAATGTGTGTTTTTTTTACTGCGCTGTGGAGCGGAGGTTTCGGCGCCAAACGGCGCCATTTTGCCTACTCCCGCTCCGGCCGCATGTTTTACATGCATGGCGGCCATTTTCTTGTAGCCTCCATAGGCTTACATAGAGCGCCCTGGCAGCATCACTTCCTCTTTCCAGGGACACCGATCGAGGCAGCAGCAGCGGCGAGGGTCTCCTCAGGTTTTACCCTTCTGTTCTTGCTATCCATTGCCTGTGTTCAGTTTGCATATTCCCTGTGGGGGTCTCATTGTGCTTGAGTGTGGTGCGGTGGTCTGCGCTTGCCGCGCTTGCTTAAAAGGGGCAGTTAACCCTTTGTTGTCTGGCATTACAGGGGCAATGGATTCTCAGGAGGGCAAATTTCCTACAGCCTTGGTGGAAAGCCAGGGGACCGCTGTCTCCCCCCCAGGGGGGGATTTGGCCACTATTGTGGCTGGCCTTGCTGCTCAGGTGCAGATGCTGGTGGCTGCTCAATCTACTAAAAGGCCCAGAGTTGCTCTTTCCTCTGATTCTGAGGGTGAAGGTGATAGGGCTGTTATGGCGGGGGCCTCCTTATCGGGGTCCCGCTCCTCTCTTGATCTAATAGGGTCTGAGGTGGAGGCTGAAGTTGAGGGGGTTGATAATTCTCCCCCTGGCTCGCCTGAAGAGCTTGCAATCATGGATGAGTTGATTGCTTCCATAAAGCAAACGCTGCGTTTGCAGGATGAAGTGTGTCCCCCCGCCGCCTTGGCGGCTTATGGGACGCAGAGAAAACGCAGGACGCCGCAGGTTTTTCCCTGCAATGATGATTTTCAGCGCGCTGTTAAGGAACAATGGCGCAATCTACGCAAACCTTTTGCTGTACCAAGTAGATTCAAGCTGCGTTATCCCTTTTCACCTTCCACTGATGAAAGGTGGTGTGTGCCACCCCCAGTGGATCACGCAATTGCGGTTTTAAACAAAGCCACTGCGATTCCTGCAGAGGATTCCCCTGTGTTCCGTGACGCCACGGATAGGAGACTGGAGTCTCTTACCCGTCATACTTATTCTGTTACGGGTTCTATGCTTAAGGCTCTGTTTGCTTCTCTCATGGCGGCCCAGGCGATCGCAAGTTGGACGCAGATGCTTAGGCGCGTCCTAGTGGCCGATTCGGCCTCACCGGCGACCCTGGATATGGTGGATCAAATCCACCAGGGTGTCATGTATCTGTGTGATGCGGACCTGGACCTGGTTCCGTTGGCTGCACGTGTGCACAGTGTGGCGGTGTTGTCTCGCCGCCTGATTTGGTTAAAATGTTGGTCGGTGGACCAGTCTTCACGTAAGACCTTAGCCAATCTACCTTATGATGGGTCTCGCCTTTTTGGGGAGTCCCTGGATGTGTTGATTAAGGGGATCACCGGGGGTAAGAGCACTCTCTTGCCCCATTTCCCCAAAGCTAAGGGGGCTTCTGGGAAGAAGCATGCTAATTTTCGGCCCCCTCAGGGGTCCTTTCGTGCCTTTCGGCCGCACTACAAGGGCAAGCCGTTCAAAGGTCAAGGCTCTCAGAAGAAGCCCTGGTCTGGTAAACAGAAGTCCGGCCAATCCGGATCTGCAGCCCATAACAGTGCGGCCTGAAGGGGCGCCCTCACCCAGTTTTGGGGTGGGGGGACGCTTGCTCGGTTTTCTTCAGCCCTGGTTGGCCCGTGTGCGGGACAGATGGGTTCAGGAAATCGTTCGATCTGGTTACAAGATCGAGTTTCTCTCTCGGCCGGAGAGCAGATTTTTTCCCTCCAATCTTCAACTGTCTCCAGAGCGTTTGCGGGACCTGCACCTGGCGGTGCGGGACCTGAGGGCTCAGGGAGTGGTGGTTCCGGTGCCTCATCGGGACAGATTTCGGGGGTTTTATTCCAATCTGTTCACCGTGCCCAGGAAGGAGGGCAAGGTTCGTCCAATTCTGGACTTGAAGGCTCTGAACCGCTCTGTGCGGGTTCGCAAGTTCCGCATGGAATCCCTGCGGTCGGTGGTGGCTGCCCTGGTTCCGGGGGAATTCATGGCCTCCATCGATTTGAAGGATGCGTACCTTCACATCCCCATTTTCGAAGGTCACCAGAGGTACCTTCGATTCGCCATTGCGGAAGATCACTACCAGTTCGTGGCGTTGCCTTTTGGTCTCGCCTCGGCTCCGCGGGTCTTCACCAAGGTGCTTGCACCGGTTCTGGCATTGTTGAGGGCCCAGGGCATTTCTGTCCTGGGGTATCTAGACGACATCCTGGTTCGGTCTGCGACCAGCCAGGGTCTGGAGGAGGACCTGTCTGTCACGATGCAAACTCTACAGGAGTTTGGTTGGACGATAAATTTTCCAAAGTCGACGCTGAGTCCGTCGGTTCGTCTTCCCTACCTGGGAATGATTCTGGACTCGGTACAAGCGAAGGTCTTCCTGCCGGAAGACAAACTCAGAACTCTTCAGGAGGAAGTCAGGTCCCTCAGGGACGTTCCGCACTCGTCTTTAAGGACGTGCATGAGATGCCTGGGATTGATGGTCTCGGCCTTCGAGGCGATTCCCTTCGCCCAGTTCCACACGCGGGGTCTCCAAGCGGAGATCCTGTCCAAGTGGGACGAGCGACCTCAATCTCTGGATCTTCAGATCTCGTTGAGTCATCGCACCAGGAGAAACCTTCTGTGGTGGCTCCAGTCCCCGATGGTGTCCGGGGGCAAGTCGTTTCGTCCTATCTCGTGGACGGTGATCACCACGGATGCCAGCCTGTCGGGCTGGGGTGGTGTTCTGGGCGTTCTGTCTGCCCAGGGGACTTGGTCGGAGGGAGAGTCTTCCCTTCCGATCAACATTCTGGAACTGCGTGCGATAAATCTCTGTCTTCATCGCTGGACGGACCGGCTGCAGGGCTGTCCGGTTCGGGTGCAGACGGACAATGCCACGGCGGTGGCCTACATAAACCACCAAGGGGGCACCAGGAGTGCCCGGGCGGCTCGAGAAGTGGCCGACATTCTGTCTTGGGCCGAGACTCATGTCCCGGCGATAACGGCAGTTCACATTCCAGGGGTGGAGAACTGGCAGGCGGACTATCTGAGTCGCCAGACCCTGGATCAGGGGGAATGGTCTCTTCACCCGGCTGTCTTCCAGATGTTGTGCGCGAAGTGGGGTCTTCCAGATGTGGACCTGTTCGCGTCTCGTCTCAACAACAAGGTGAGAAGGTTCGTGGCAAGGACGCGCGACCCTCGGGCAGACGCGTCAGACGCGTTAGTGGCCCCGTGGCATCAGTACAGGCTGATGTACGCGTTCCCACCGATTCAGTTGCTGTCCAGGTTCCTTCGCAGGTTACTCTCGGAACGCAGCACGGTGATTCTTGTGGCACCGGACTGGCCTCGCCGGTCCTGGTACGCAGACCTCGTGAATCTGGCGGTCGACGCCCCTTGGCGTCTACCTCTTCGAGACGATCTACTGTCTCAGGGACCGATTTACCATCCTGCTTTACAGTCGCTGGCTTTGACGGCCTGGCTGTTGAGACAGAGGTCCTGAAGGAGAAGGGTCTCTCTCCAGAGGTCGTTCATACTTTGATCAACGCGAGGAAGTCTTCCTCGGGGAAGGTTTATTACCGTACTTGGAAGGCCTATTTTGCCTGGTGTGAGTCCAGGGGG
Organism: Pelophylax lessonae; assembly: GCF_965119305.1. NCBI lineage: Eukaryota > Metazoa > Chordata > Amphibia > Anura > Ranidae > Pelophylax > Pelophylax lessonae. Next base: position 252,843,343 of record NC_138776.1, on the reverse strand, counting down.
TTTTCACCCCGCACGTACTCGGTTTCCCGTGTGCTGTCTTTTCTTCAGACGGGTGTTGCTCAGCGTTTAGCGCTGGCTACGATAAAGGGTCAGGTGTCTGCGCTGGCCGTTCTGTTTCAACGTCCCGTGGCTTCCAACTCCTTGGTTGGCACCTTTATTCAGGGTGTGCGGCATCTGGTTCCTCCTAGGAGGGATCCTTTGCCCCCTTGGGACTTGAATCTCGTTCTATCTGTGTTACAACGTGCTCCTTTTGAACAGATCAGGGAGATCTCGTTGTCTATGTTGTCCAAAAAGGTCGCCTTTTTGGTGGCGATCACTTCGGCTCGCAGAGTGTCGGAGCTGGCAGCTTTGTCCTGCAAGTCTCCGTACCTGGTTATTCATTTGGATAAGGTGGTCTTGCGACCTAATCCTTCTTTTCTTCCGAAACGAGTTTCGGAATTCCATCTTAATGAGGATATTGTCTTGCCTTCGCTGTGCGCGAAGCCTAAGCATCCAAAGGAGGTGAGATTGCATTCTCTGGATGTTGTTCGGGCGATAAGGGTTTACCTTAAATCGACTGAGTCTTTTCGTAAGACTGACTCCTTGTTCGTTCTTCCAGAGGGTCCTCGGAAGGGCATGGCGGCTTCGGCCTCTACCATCGCCAAATGGATCAGGCAGACCATTGAACAGGCCTATGCTTTGCAGGGTAAGGCTCCTCCTGTCCCTGTGAAGGCGCACTCTACTAGATCTTTGAGTACGTCTTGGGCCTGTCGTCATGGGGCTTCTGTAGCCCAGGTGTGTAAGGCGGCGACCTGGTCGACCGTGCACACTTTCACGAAATTCTACAAAGTAGATGTTCAGGCATCGGCGGATGCTTCCTTTGGCCGCAAGGTTCTTAGTGCGGCTGTTCCATAGGGTCCCTTGTTGGGGACTCCTGGCTGTTGGGATAGTTTTTTGTATCCCCTGGTTTTTTGTCTTTCCTGGGTTGTTGCTCCTGTTGAGCACTTGTTTTTTACTGTTGCCCAGCTGGTTTCCTTCCTTTGGTAAGGTTCCTTTCTTTGATGCGGAGACTGCGTTGCCTTTTCGGCGCGGATGCGTTTCCCACCCCTCATGTTTGCACTGCTTTGGGACGTCCCCATATGTGACGAATATGAAGAGGCGGCGACTGTCGGAGGACGTAAGAGAAAACGGAATTTTTGTAAAATCTTACCTGTAAAATTCCTTTCTCTGAGTCCTCCGACAGTCGCCGCCCCCGCCCCTCTTTGGGGTTTGGTTGTATACTCTACTGCTATTCCACTAAAACTGAGATATGGTTGCAGGAAGTAGGAGGGTATTGACTGAGGGGACCACCCCTTGAGGGTGGGATATGTTAAAAGCTTTATTGTTAACATATTCTGTTGCCTAGCTACTCCTTCGGAGCAAAGTCTAATACCCCATATGTGACGAATATGAAGAGGCGGCGACTGTCGGAGGACTCAGAGAAAGGAATTTTACAGGTAAGATTTTACAAAAATTCAGTTTTTTTCGATTTTGAGGCCGTAACTCCGCTTTAACAGGGAGACAGCTAGGCAAATTTATTTTGAGAGCTGTGATGTATTGGTAGAGTCTCTGCTCAGTGTGTTCTGGTGCTGCTCATGCTGTCTATTGGATGTACTGGAAAGTGGGAGGAAACCTTGCAGATGAGAGCATGGATATCGATACAGCCCTGGCCAATTAGAAGGTGATGTGCCCCAAGGCATGCTGGGTAACTCTATTTACAAGTGCATCTAAAAAAATTAGAATATGATCAAAAAGTTAATTTATTTAAGTAATTCAATTTAAAAAGTGAAATTCATATATTTTATATAGACACATTACACAGAGTGTTATATTTCAAGCATTTCTTTCTTTTAATTTTGATGATTATGGCTTACAGCTAGTGACACCCCAAAATTCAGTATCTCAGAAAATTAGAATATTGCATAAGACCAGTAAAAAAAGGATTTTTAATACAGAAATGTTGGCTTACTGAAAAGTCTGTCCATGTACAGTATAGTATGCACTCAATACTTGGTTGGGGCTCCTTTTGCATGAATTACTGCATCAATGCGGCGTGGCATGGAGGCGATCAGCCTGTGGCACTGCTGAGGTGTTATGGAAGCCCAGGTTTCTTTGATAGTAGCTTTAAACTCATCTGCATTGTTGGGTCTGGTGTCTCTAATCTTCCTCTTGACAATACCCCACGGATTCTCTATAGGGTTTAGGTCAGGCAAATTTGCTTGCCAATAAAGCACAGTGATACCATGATCATTTGACCAGGTATTGGTATTTTTGGCAGTGTGGGCGGTGCCAAATCCTGCTGGAAAAGGAAATTAGCATCTCCATAAAGCTGATCAGCAAAGGGAAGCATGAAGTGCTCTAGAATTTCCTTTGGACTTTGGACCAACACCAGTAGATGACATGGCTCCCCAAATCATCGCTGACATCCCATTTGATACCAACAATGGGGCCTTCTTCCTCCCATTCTAACCAATAATGGGGCAACATTTATGCCTACTGATTCAGGGGCATTTTCTACTCCCACTGTCCACAGCCTGGCCCTGCCTAAAGCCTGAAGGGCAGTAAACTGGCCGTTTGCTTAAAGTTTAGAGACCCCGATTTATGACGGTAATTACTTTGAAAAATTATACTGTATACATCCGTAGTCTTCAATCTGTGGCCCTTTGCTTGCCTTTAACTGACCCTTGGGGCATTATTCCATCAACTGACACCAATAATGGAACATCATTCCTTCCACTGACAATATCAATGGCACTATTCTTCCCATTGATACCAACAATGGGGCCTTCTTCCTCCCATTATAACCAACGATGGGGCATCATTTATGATGGGGAGTTTTCTTCTCCCACAGGCCACAGTCCGGCCCCCTAAAGTCTGAAGGACAGTAAACTGGTCCTTTGCTTAGAATGTTAGGAGACCCCTGATCTATGAAGATGTTCGCAGCATATGCCTCTTCCCAAGTGGAGGGGGGAGTGGAACATCTCCATCCTCATCCCAATCACACAGCACCCGAACATGATTGGGGCAGTAAGTGGTCATGTTTCGGATGTTATGGGGTTGTTGCAGTTTGCTCGCTGGATTACATAGGAACCTCGTGGAGATTTCCTATTAGGAGACCCCATCCGTCTTTCTAACCACAGGAGCCACGAGCGATTTTCTGTTTCAGTATGTTTATTGAAAATGTTTCCAAAAGACACAAATACTAGGCAAATCATGATGTTAATTAGTAAGGCCCACAACGCAGGAGGGACACCTCAAAACATCAATGACAGAACTGAAGAGATCCAATTAATTTACCACTCAGTCATCTACAACCCAGCTCACAGGGCACAGAAATAAACCTTACAAGGGTTAGAACCCTCCCTTACTCTATCCTAAATGAAAAAAAGTTTTGCCTAAAGTTCTACTTTAAATAAGCAAACGTCTTATTTTGAGCCAGCAGCTGTCAGCAAATAAATTATAGTAAACTGAAAACATTCAAGACCTGAATAAAGCTGAATAATGAAAAAATGAATTTTAAACAGACACTTCTGTATTGGCCACGCCAACTACTGTGGTATTCACAAACTGTGCCCTGGCTTCGTTGGTTGTGATAGACCATTTGTTCTGCTTGTTTGTATAAACCAATCTCCATGTTGGGGGGGGGGGGGGGGCAAGGCTAGGATTTATCAAAATATACACTATATTGTCAAAAGTATTGGGACGCCTGCCTTAACACGCACATGAACTTTAATGCCATACCAGTCTTAGTCCGTAAGGTTCAATGTTGAGTTGGCCCACCAACTCAATATTTGGTCCAGAGTGAAAAATCTGGTGCAGCTCTGCATGGGAGCCAATCAGCTTCTAACTTCAGCTTGTTCAGTTAAGCTTTGACAAAAAAAAATGGAAGCTGATTTAGTTTTAAGCACAGCTGCACCAGATTTTGCACTCTCCAGTTTGGTAAATCAACCACAGTGTGTATGCTACATGCCACAAGCACCGCTGAGGATCCCAGTTCTCAAGTAGGGATTGGCCTGGTCCTCTGTAAGCTTAGCTCTAGGAATTTTTGTGAGGTGGCAGGCTAGCTTTAACCTCTTCCCTGGCCACTGCACATATACCCCCTAAACGTCCTTCAGAAGAAGGGAGATTGCGCGGCCACGTACCCGTGCAGCTGCGCGATCCCTGTGTGCCTGTGTTCCCCAGACACAGCGCAACACCGCTTGGCAGAAGGTCTCTGTGATTGGCACTCCTGATCACATGACGGCTGTGTCCAATCACAGCTATCTTGTAATGTAAACACAGCTGTTGTAACGGCGATCGGCTCTGCTTCTCCTCACACAGAGCCTGTCAGTGAGAAGGAGAGCAGATCTGTGCTGCCAGCCGGGTATCAGTGAGTTTACAGCATTTTTACTCACTGATCACCTAGCTAGTGTCCCCAACACAGTGAAAACACCAGTCCCAGTAAAATAATTTGTCCCAGTGAACATCTGCCACATATGTCCATGATCATCTGCCACATTTGTCCGTGATCATCTGCCAAATCTGTCTGTGATCATCTGGCACACATCATCTGCCACATCTGTTCGTGATTATCTGGCGCACATCATCTGTCAGTGATCATCTGCCACATCTGTCTGTAATAACCTGGCACACATCATCTGCCACATCTGTCTGTAATGATCTGCCACATCTGTCCATGATCATCTGCCACATCTGTCCATGATCATCTGGCACACATCATCTGCCACGTCTGTCTGTGATCATTGGCCACATCTGTTCATGATGATCTGGAACATCTGTCTGTAATCATCTGGCACACATCATCTGCCACATCTGTCTGTAATCATCTGTCACATCTGTCTGTAATCATCTGTCACATCTGTACTTGTTCATCTGCCACATCTGTCTGTGATCATCTGCCACATCTGTCCGTGATCATCTGGAACATCTGTCCGTGATCATCTGGTGCACATCATCTGCCACATTTGTCTGTAATCATTTGCCGCACATCATCTGCCACATCTGTCCGTGATCATCTGCCACATTTATAATCATCTGCCACATCTGTCTGTAATCATCTTAAACATCTGCTCAGGTTCTCCAGGGCCTTCAAAAATGTGATAGGTACTCAAGAAATTGAATATGTAATTTATGCTTTTTGAAAGCCTGACGGTGCTACGTGGATATTGGTTCTCTGTATGTGACCAGGCTGTGAAAAAGTCTCACACATGTGGTATCTCCATACTCAGGACGAGTAGCAGAATGTATTTTGGGGTGTAATTGCACGTTCATCTATGCCATGTGTAAGAAATAACTGGTTAATATGACAATTTTGTGGGGAAAAAAATCTTCATTACCCAAACTATTGTGGGCAAAGTATTGCAACTTCAAAAAACTCACTATGCCTCTTACTAAATACCTTTAGCTGTCCTCTTTACAAAAAGGGGTCATTTGGGGGTATTTGTACTGTCCTGACATTTTAGGGCCTCAAGAAATGAGGTAGGTAGTCAAATTTTCAATGATACGTAGCTTAGCTTGTAGAATCTATAACTTTCACATAAACCCATTATCGTACACTTATCAGGATTTTTATTTTATTTTTTTACCAAAGACATGTAGCAGAATACATTCTGGCCTAAATGTATGAGAAAATTTGATTTTATTAGATTTCTTTTAAAACAGAAAGTAGAAAAATATTGGGTTTTTTTTTCAAACTTTTTGCTCTTTTTTTTTCACTTATATCGCAAAAAATAAAAAAACCCAGTGGTGAAAAAAATACCACCAAAAGAAATCTCTATTTGTGTGAACAAAATTATTAAAATTTAATTTGGGTACAGTGTAGCATGACTGAGTGATTGTCATTCAAACTGCGAGAGCACTGAAAGCTGAAAATTGGTCTGGGAAGGAAGGGGGTGAAAGTGCCCGGTATTGAGGTGGTTAGCCACTTGCCGACCGCCCGCCGCAGATATACTGAGGAAGGCTGGCTCAGCTGCGCGAACCGCCGTATCTGTAAGGTGGTTTGCAGGAGCACTCCTGGGGGCGCACGCCCACCCCCATTAGGAAGCGGGGAAGCCGATCCACGGGGCCGATGGCCGCGATCGCTTCCCATGGAGAGAGAATGACGTTCTGCTGTTGTAAACACAGCAGACCGTCGTTCTCTTTGTAATGAACACAAGGCGCCTGTGATCCTTCTATTTAGGATCACAGGTCTCTTTGTTGATTCCACAAGTCTCTCCCCCATACAGTTAGAAAACACCCCCTAGACTCACACTTTGATCACCCATGGGTAAACCCCTTCCCTGTCATTAGTACAGTAACAGTGCATATTTATAGCACTGATTACTGTAGTGATGTCACTGGTCCCCCCAAAAGTGTTAAAAATGTCAGGGGTCCGATCTTGTTGCCGCAACGTCGCAGTCCAGCTAAAAATCGCAAATCACTGCCATTACTAGTAAAAAATAAATAAATAAATAAAAATGACAATCTTTCCCATAGTTTGTAGAGGTGATAATTTTTACGCAAATCAATCAAAAGACACTTATTAGGGTTTTTTTTTTTTACCAAAAATATGTAGCAGAATACAAATTGGCCTAGAAGGATGAAAAAATTAGATTTTTAATTTTTTGGGGGGGAATGTTATATAGCAGAATGTGGAAAATATATATATATATTTTTTTTTCAGAATTGTTGCTCTTTTTTTGTTTATAGCGCAAAAAAAAAAAAAAATCGCAAAGGCAATCCAATACCGGCAAAAAAAAAAGCTCTACTTGTAGGGAAAAAAGGACATCAACTTTGTTTGGGTACAGCGTCGCACGACCGCGCAATTGTCCGTTAAAATAACGCAGTGCCGAATCGCAAAAAATTACCTGGTCATTAAAATGGAGTTTCGCCTTCCCCTCCAAAAAGTCAGCAGCTACACATACTGTACACATACTGTAGCTGCTGACTTTTAATATTAGGACACCTACCTGTCCTTGAGTCCAGCGATGTCGGCCCCGCAGACGTTGTTTCCATCGGCTGTCAGATGCTGCCGCCGCCATTGCCCGTAAGGGAACCCGGCTTTGCGGTCGGGTCCCTACTGTACATGCGCGAAGCGCGCTGCGCATTCCTAATTGGCTCGGTGGCCGGGGAAGGAGGAGTGGGGCCAAACTTCCGAGGGGGCTGCAGCGCTGCGCCGTATCCCGGAAGTAGGGAAGGGTACCTGTCAAAAACAGGTACCTGTTCCCCCCTGAAAGGTGCCAAATGTGGCACCGGAGGGGGTGGTGGGGGAACAAAAGAGCGGAAGTTCCCCTTTTGGGTGGAACTCCGCTTTAAGGGGGCAAAACCTTCCGATCCAGAAGTGGTTAAAGTGGAACTTTAGTCAATTAATTGCAGGTACTGCAGGTATAGCTATACTGTTTAAAACCCAGTAATACACTGTGTCACCATGCTTTGCACATGCTCAGTTGCTCTCCATTGTAGGCACTGCCAAGTTTGTAGTGCCCACTCTGCTGGCCACCTTAAAGCGGAATTAAGCCCTCCTATCCTTTACAGCCAGGGAAGCTGCTTCTGTTTGACCTGCAACTGCCATGATGCTGCACGTGTGATCAGTTATGACACCAGCCATTTGATGGTTGGACAGTTTGGTTGGGGGACACAAGGAAATGTGACAGTTACATTCCAGGGATGTAACTGTTGAATAAAAGTGTTTAGTTCCGCTTTATGATTTACTGCTGTTCAGGGGCTCTGGGCTTCAACAAAATGGCAGCCTCCGGCAAGAAGAAAGAGGAACAATGCTAGAGGCAATTTACGGCACGCACCAATTTTGGTAGTATAATTCTTCATGTAGAATGTATATTCCTGGCTGCAGAACATCATTTTGCTATCAAGTTGTTATGGGAAAAGTTTAAACTTTAAAGAGGAAGTAAACCCTCCTCAGGAAGTTGTACCTATAGGTAAGCCTATATTAAGGCTTACCTATAGGTACTGTAAATATCTCCTAAACATGTACCGTTTAGGAGATATTTACCTTTAATGCAGCCAGTGACGTCACTGGCGCATGCGCTCTGAAGGAACGGCTGATCGTGCCGTTCCTTCAGAGCCCCGTGCCGTGACCGTCGGCTCCCGCGCGCGTGCGCGGGAGTGACGTCACCGCGGCTCCGGCCAATCAGATGGCCGGATGCCGCGATCCCGGAAGACGGGCGACTATACATGTTGCCCGTCATACAGGTAAGCGGACGGCACGGCGGGGGCTCGTTCTAAGGTAAGTATTTCATAATGAGCTAGTATGCGATGCATACTAGCTCATTATGGGTTTCTCTTTCAGGTTGTAAAGAAGACAAAAAAAAAATTTCTTGGTGTACAACCTCTTTAAAACCTGAATAAGCGAAGGAAGGTCTACAACTTCACACATAAAAAATAATAATTCCAATTATTGTAACATGCTTACTTTAAACTCATTTATTATTCTGTTACTATAATTATAATAATTATATAATATATATAATATATATATATATATATATATACATATATATATATATATATATATATATATATATATATATATATATATATATATATGTATATATATATATATAATCTCAAAGCCTGAACCACTGCCCATCTCCTCTCTATCATCATTATTTTCCACCTACAGCTTTCCTACTTCCTGTTTGCGTTCCATGGCCGCCCAGCTACTTCCTGGTTGTCCCAGTGACGCAACTAGAGGCTGGACAGTGATAGAGTAGTATAGAGCCAGACCTTCCACTAGAGGGCGACCGTCTGCCGTCTGAGAGGAGGAAGTGTGCATGAAGGGCGGCGGCCATTTTGTTGGAGACCTGAGGAGAAAGCAGATGAAATTAGCTTGGAAAAAAAAAATTCATGTAGGAATGTAAGGCTGGAGAGCGTGTCCCTAACGAGGAGAAGGTAATATTGTTCAAATATTTTTATTAAGAGAACAGGTAGGGGGGTCCCAGGCGCCCAGCACTGTGTGTGGGCTGGATGGGGGAACATGTCACCTCACAAATCATCTTCTGACAAGTCCTCCGAGGCTGCAGCCACCCTTTGTGACACAATGTGTCTTTTTTTTTTTTTTTTCTTTCAAACCGCATTTGTCGTGCTACAGCATAGGACAACCCATTCGCCCTTTATGCGATAAACGCGTCAAAGTAGCCCTTGTACCTTTTATTTGACCCTCAACCAGGCGTGTTCTTGTGTTGCACCTTTTGCCGTCGCAACAGAACGCAGGGCTGCTACCCACTTTGGGGCGGCAGTGCAAAAGCGATGCGTGTTTTGCCGCGTTTTTCACTTGTTTTTAGAAATGGGGGCGGAAACGTGCATTTCTGGCCCTTGTTCCCAAAATTCTTAGGCCGGTGTTCTATCAGAATAGCGCTACCTATCAGATTCTGCAACCAGAAGGGACGTTCGAAAGGGGAACAACTTACTGCGCATGCGCCATGCGTTTCAAAATGGCCACTATGCGTTCCAATAGGTTTCCTAATGTGACAGAACATGAAGCAGTGGCGGACATCTTCTTACACCCAGGCAAGTCCTGAATTTTACATTTATTTCAGCAGTAAACTCACCTTATATACTGAAATAGATTATTTCACCGCGACGAGTGAAATTTATATATTTTATATATATATATATATATATATATAATTTAGTGATCGACCGATATCATTTTTTTACCACCAGAGTTCCACCTAAGATCCATAAAGACATGGATGAGCGAGTTTGGGGTGGAGGAACTTGACTGGTCTGCACAGAGTCCTGACCTCAACCCGATAGAACACCTTTGGGATGAGTTAGAGGGGAGACTGCAAGCCAGGTCTTCTTGACAAACATTCCCATAGTCACGCCTTGTGGACAGCCTTCTCAGAAGAGTTGAAGCTGTTATAGCTGCAAAGGGTGGGACAACTCAATATTGAACCCTACGGAGTAAGACTGGGATTCCACTAAAGTTCATGTGCGTGTAAAGGCAGGCGTCCCAATACTTTTGACAATATATTGTAGATGACTGAGTGGTATAATAATTGGATCTCTTCATTGATGTTTTGATGTGTTCCACCTGCATTGTGGGCCTTAGGCTCCAACGATACCTGAGCGTATCGTTTTCAGTAGGGTTCGACCGATTATCGGCAACACAGATATATCGAGGGGCGAAATGCACTTTCCCCGATATATCGGAATCGGCCCCTGAGGTTACCGATATTGCTGATATTTCGGGAATGTGCTGTACTGGAGTGATGCCTGCAGCTAGAGGCATCACCCCGGTACCGGCGTCCATAGCCGCTCGGCTGTCATTACAAGGAGCAGGAGGGGACGACCCCCCCCCCCCCCCCGCTGCCTTCCGTAGCCCGCCCGGGTTTCCTGTCCCACCGGGAGACCCGGGCAACCTACCTGCATGGCCGCCGAAGACCCGATCAAAGCCGCATTCGGCTCTGATCGAGTCTTGATGTAAAAACCCGGAAGTGATGTACTCGGCGCCAAATTTTAAAAAATTACAGCATTCAAAACAGCCAAACTTGGCGTTTTGAATGCTTTTAAGTGCAGAGGAGGGGTTTGGGGTCTTTTAGATCCCCCAGATCCCTCCACAACAGTACCTGTAAAAAAAAAAAAAACATATTGAAAAACAAAATCGCTCGTGGCTCCTGTGGTTAAGAAGATGTATAGGGTTTCATAATTGGAAATCTCCAAGAGGTTCCTATGTAATCCAGCGAGCAACCTTCAACAACCCCGTAACACCCAAAACATGACCACTTACCACCCCAATCATGTTCGGGTGCTGTCTGATTGGGATGTGTGGATGGAAATGTTCCACTCCCCCCTCAGCTTGGGAAGAGGCATATGCTGCGAAAATCTTCATAGATCAGGGGTCTCCAAACTTTCTAAGCAAAGGGCCAGTTTACTGTCCTTCAGACTTTAGGGGGCCGGACTGTGGCCTGTGGGAGAAGAAAATTACCCGGCATCAGTAAGCATAAATGATGCCCCATCGTTGGTTAAAACGGGAGGAAGAAGGCCCCATCGTTGGTTATAATGGGAGGAAGAAGGCCCCATTGTTGGTATCAATGGGAAGAATAGTGCCATTGATGTTATCAGTGGAAGGAATGATGTTCCATTATTGGTGTCAGTTGATGGAATAGTGCCCCAAGGGTCAGTTAAAAGCAAGCAAAGGGCCACAGTTTGAGGACTACGGATGTATACAGTATCATTTTTCGAAGTAATTACCTTCATAGATCAGGGGTCTCTAAACTTTAAGCAAACGGCCAGTTTACTGTCCTTCAGGCTTTAGGCAGGGCCAGGCTGTGGACAGTGGGAGTAGAAAATGCCCCGGAATCAGTAGGCATAAATATTGCCCCAATCATTGGTTAAAACAGGAGGAAGAAGGCCCCATTGTTGGTATCAATGGGAAGAATAGTGCCATTGTCAGTTGGAGGAATGGTGTCTCATCATTGGTGTCAGTTGAAAGAATAGTGCCCCAAGGGCGGGATAAAGGCCAGCAAAGGGCCACATCTGACCCCCATGTCACAATTTGGCGATCACGGTCATAGACTGATCATCTGTTATTTCTTATTGAATTCAAAGACAGTACAGTTATGGTTTTGCTTCCGACTCCACACCCCTACTGTGTATAGCCAGACCCACTACTAGAGGTCGACCATCTGACATCTGAGAGGAGGAAGTGTCTTCGCTGCACAAGGTGCGGCGACCATTTTGTTGCAGACTAAAGGAGGAGAAAAGCAGGGGAAATTACCTTAAAAAAAAACATGTAAGAATGCGAGGCTGAAGAGCGTGTCCCCAATGAGAAGGATGTATCAATGGGAAGTATAGTGCCATTGATGGGGTCAGTGGAAGGAATGGTGTCACATCATTGATGTCAGTTGATGTAATAGTGCCCCAAGGGCTAGCCGAGGGCCAAATCTGGCCCCTGGACTGCAGTTTGGAGACTACTATGCAAGATCATGTTTTTATTTATTTTTTTAATTAATGAATCCATCACCTCAGAATTACACTTACCTTCATCAGGCTACCACGGCCTGTGGGAATCTTACTCTCCTCTGGTCATTGTCACGCCTGCTTAGTACAACCCTATACCAACATCGACGGGACCTTCTCCTGATACAGGAGCCATCCCATAAAGGTCTGTGGGGCTCTACTACACAGGCAGTGGCAGGCAAAGAAGATTTTGGTGAGATGAAGTCTAAGTGATACATTATAATTCAGCTTTATTCCAAATACAGATATTCAGAGGAGTGAGAGGATTTAGAAGGTCACAAGGATCTGCTCGAGGATGGAGAAGCGGCCGCCCCTCACATCACCGGGTAAGAGGAGACTTTAATTTCTTGTAAAAGCGAGAAGAGTATTGAGGATCCACCTAGATACACACATCCTCTGATTAGGGATGAGTTCAGATTCTAGTCCGAGCCCACATGGCGAAGCCCACCAAGAAGCTGTCACCTGTGCCAAGCATCTGTGGGTCAGGGAATGCCTCGGCTGTTCATCATTGGCGCAGTACAGGTGACAGCTTCCCGGCGGGGCTCAATCAAAATAGGTTCGGGCAAGGATCTGAACATGCTCAAGCTCACCTCTACCTCTGATATAAAGACATAGAAACAAAGTATTCAGTCAGTGTGTTTGTTTCTTACAGATGGATCCAGTAACAGGAATTCCCCAGAGAGATATCACCGTCCTCTGCATTCAATTGATGGACTGTTTGTTGTAAAAGTGGAAGCTGACGAAGATCTGTATGCAATGGGTGATGAGTCGTGTAAGGATGATGAAATCCCACTATAGATCAGCGCAGATGAGTAATAAACACTAATGGCACTTTTACACTGCAAGTACCGACTTGGCTTCACTCTGCCCTGCTTGGCTCGGTTTGGTTTTCAACTGCATGGTACCGCATGGTACGGTGTTGGAACGGTTCGGTACAGTTTGCTTTTCCACTAAAGTAGTAAGTGGGTGGGATAACAACGATTCTCTGACCAATCAGTGGCTAGTAGTGACAAACAGTCAAGGCTGCATGCAAAGGATTGTGGGATATGGTATCGGTACGGCCCTCTTGGAACCACAACCGAGGTGGTACTGTTTAAGCGAGCCGTACCGTTTGGTTCCTTGTGGTGGAAAAGCGCCGCCGTACCGAACCAAACCGTTTCAACACCGTACGATGCGTTACCATGCAGTGGAAAAGCGCAAAAGCGAGCCGAACCGTTGGGTTCCATGCAGTGGGAAAGCGCCATAAGCCTGAATTCACACCGACTTGCAGTAAAATGCAGAGAAAATGCACTTCCATCCATTCTACGTGCGTTGTAAGGGCCAAGTCACACTATCTGCGATGACAGACGTTTTTCTGCATTGTAATACCGCACCGCAGGGACACACGTGTAACAAATGTTTCCTATGCATCCTATTCACGCTGCAGCTAAGCCTAGTGCTGCACTAAAATGCAGGCATACTTCATTTTATCACAGAGCACCGCCCTGAATCACAGTGCCAGATCAGGCAGCGCAGCTCATCTCACTGTCTGACAGTGCAGTGAATGAAGTGTATGTTTTTTACTCTTCAAATAAAGCTAGTACAAACAAAAATAAAAGGACATGCAGTGCGCAAAATCTCACCCCACACTGCTCCCTAGCCAGCTGGCTACACAGAGCAGTCAAAGCACTGAATCGCCTTGTATGCCCAGTGGTAGAGTCAGGAGCTATCAGCCTCTATTAGACTCCGGCTCGCCTCCTCACATTATGTCATTGTGTGTTACCAGCCAAGAGACCAGGAGGATCAGAAAACCAGAGGTTTAGGAGAGCTGGGGGTTACTACTGAGTGGGGGATCAACAGAGCTGGGGGTTACTACTGAGTGGGGGGGATCAACAGAGCTGGGGGTTACTACTGAGCGGGAGGATAAACAGAGCTGGGGATTACTACTGAGTGGGGGATCAACAGAGCTGGGGGTTACTACTGAGTGGGGGATCAACAGAGCTGGGGGTTACTACTGAGTGGGGGATCAACAGAGCTGGGGGTTACTACTGAGTGGGGGATCAACAGAGCTGGGGGTTACTACTGAGTGGGGAATCAACAGAGCTGGGGGTTACTACTGAGTGGAGGATCAACAGAGCTGGGGGTTACTACTGAGTGGGGGATCAACAGAGCTGGGGGTTACTACTGAGCGGGAGGATAAACAGATCTGGGGATTACTACTGAGTGGGGAATCAACAGAGCTGGGGGTTACTGCTGAGTGGGGAATCAACAGAGCTGGGGGTTACTGCTGAGTGGGGAATCAACAGAGCTGGGGGTTACTACTGAGTGGGGGATCAACAGAGCTGGGGGTTACTACTGAGTGGGGGATCAACAGAGCTGGGGGTTACTACTGAGCCGGAGGATAAACAGAGCTGGGGATTACTACTGAGTGGGGAATCAACAGAGCTGGGGGTTACTACTGAATAGGGGATCAGCTGAGCTGGGGGTTACTACTGAATAGGGGATCAGCTGAGCTGGGGGTTACGACACTCCCTCTCTGGGGTCTCTCATACATCTCAGTACAGGGGGCTTCACTCTCATCTTTATTCACAGACCCCGGAGACACCAGAGGCACTCAGACAGAGTTTAAAGCTGAGGATGAGGAGGAGGAAGAAGAAATACATGTGAGGATTAAAGAGGAGGAAATTCCTATAGAGATCAACACGGGTGAGTAATGCACACTAAGCACAGGGAAGATACATTGATTACCCTTATACATTTATTTGACTGGTTGGTTCTGTTCAGTATTGCTTAATCACCTTTGCAGAGTGTAATTAATAAGGTAATAAGAACGTAACAAATTGTAGGTATCGCATCAACAGTACCTACATCCAAAATTTGTTATAATACAAACAATAAAATCAGTGTAAAGGGACTTTTTATGGTACTCATAGTGTATAGACTAAAAATATCTTGTTAAAAAATTTATTGTTTCTTGTATATCCTTTTTAAAGCCATATATTAAAACCTATAAAATATCCATCATTGAATAATTGCTACATCAATATCAAGATAAATTTCCTCCAAAAGGTGTTGCCCAAGGGACAGCTCCAAATATTTATTTAGAGGTTAAATAGGGACATAATTGCCAATCACATGCTCATTTTAAACCAAGAATTATGAAAGCAGGGCTTGTGCAGTCTCTACACGTTTTTACAGAACATATGTCCACCTCTTCAGGAGATAAGTGCAGGCAATGTTCTACAACAATGTTATAATCTATACCAGAGTCCCCAAACTTTCTAAGGAAAGGGCCAATTTTCTGTCCTCCAGGCTTTAGAGTGGGCTGGACTGTGGCCAGTGGGAGTAGAAAACGTCTCCGCATCAATAGGTATAAACAATGTCCCATTATTGATTATAAGGGGATAAAGAAGGCCCCATTGTTGGTATCAATGGGAAGAAAAGTGCCAATTGATGGTGCCAGTGGTGTCTCATCATTGGTGTCAGTTGATGGAATAGTGCCAGATAAAAGCAAGGAAAGGGCCACAATTGGTCTTCAGGCCGCAGTTTGGAGACCATTATTTTAGAATTATAGTCCAAAGAATTGATACAGTTTTGATTTCAATGGTTTTTATTAACCGCTTGCCGACCGCCCACAGTATATTTACTGCGGCAGTCAGCCCCTCCTGGGCAAAGCGACGTACTACTACATCACTCGCCCAGGAGCCTACAGGGGGCGAGCACGCGCCGCCGGAGGCTCGTTGACTGAGGTCCCCGCGCGAGTGACCGGGGACTCTGATGTGTGCCGGCCACTTGCGATCTCCCGCTGGAGAGGGAGAAAGGCAGGCGGCTGATGTAAACAAAGCCGCCTGTCATTCTCCCTGGTGTAACTGCAGAGATCATATAGAAAGCAATCCAACACATGACATCACTTCTGAAGTAGAATTCTGTCGTACGGGAAAATTCGTATGAAAATAACCTCTTCACTTTCCACATCAGACTAGCATGCCACAAAAAATGGACGACAGATCGTTCGATAATCTTATCGTGTGTATGGGGCTTTAGCAAGTGTCTTTTTGGCTCCTAATAGTATGAAAAAGAGTAGTTTGGACATATGTTCGGGGGCTTTGTCAACCTGAGGGATATCTAGGCCCGAGATTCTCCGTAATATGTGGAAAATCTTGTTCCAGAAAGATCTAATACGTGGGCAGGACCACCATGTATGGAACATGGAGCCCACCAAACCACAATTTCGGAAGCATAAGGGAGACGTATTAGGAAACATGGTGGCCAACCTGGCCGGGACTCTGTACCATCTGAGAAACACCTTTAACATTAGCTTCCATCAGGGAAACATTAGGATGCCTTTAAAGGAGCGTCGGAAGTTTTGGGACCAGGTGTCCTGTGGAAACTCTGCTCCCAAGTCAGATTCCCACATGTGTACATAGGAAGGTTTTTCTCTAGCTTCAGCCAAGGAAGCATATATGGTGGAGATTCTATATCCTTTTTCTTGTCTATTACTTCCTGGGTCACCTCCCTGTTTGCTTCCCTATATATACACATGCTCAGTGCAGTGCTCCTTGCCTGAGCAACTTCACTGTTCTCTGAGCTCCCATCTGTTTACCCCTAGGCTACTGTATCTGATTTACTGTGTACCGACCCTGCTTCATTTTTACGTCTGTGTTCGTTTGCTGCCTGTCCTGACCTCGGCTTGTCTCTTGGATATCCTTTAGTCTGCCACTTACTCTGCACACGCCAGCAGTCTCCACATCTTCAGCTGGGCCTACCTTGGAGCCGCGACCTGGTTCCAGCTTGCTGCAAATCCATCCCCACCATCAGGGCCCCTGGTGAGGAAGCAGGCTGGGGCTTAGACTCTGCTCCCTGGGGAATCCTAAGCTGGGGATCTACAAGGGCTCACTACCACAGACCCGCTGAAACTTGGTAGGTTGCAGTTGTGCCATACTCTTTCCATTTTCGGATGATGGATTGAACATTGCTCATTGAGATGTTCAAAGCTTGGGATATTTTTTTTTTTTTTTTTATAATCTAATCCTGCTTTAAACTTCCCCACAACTTTATCCCTGACCTGTCTGGTGTGTTCCTTGGCCTTTATGATGCAGTCTGTTCACTAAGGCCTTTTTCACACGGGCCCAACGGAGTCCGTTCAGCTCAGCGGTGGATCGATCCGCTGAGCAGGTGGATGACAGCTCCGTCTCCGCTCCGTGTGCAGAGACGGAGCTGTCAGATCCCCGCTGTCCTCTATGGGGGAGATTGGATGAGAACGGACTGCCTGTCCGTTCTCATCCGATCCTATCCGATCTGATCCTCTAGACGGATGGAAAATAGGGTTTCCATCCATCCGGATTTCAGGGACAGGATCGGAATCGGATAGCAGCGGGTGTCAGGGGAGATGACACCCACTGCCCCATAGGGATGCATGGAGCATCTGATCAGGTCTGCCTGAAAAACTGACAGGTCGCCCGTATGAAAGGGACCTAAGGTTCTCTGACAAACCTCTGAGGGCTTCACAGAACAGCTGTATTTATACTGAGATTAAATTACACACAGGTGGGCTCTATTTACTAATTAGGTGACTTCTGAAGGCAATTGGTTTCACTAGATTTTAGTTAGGGGTATCAGAGTAAGGGCTCTTTAACACAGGCGGACCATTCAGATCCGTCTGTCTGTTATTTTTTGCGTATCTGAACGGTCCCCCCATGCATGTCTATGGGGCTTCCACTGACATCCGATCCGTCAAATCTGGACGGATGGAAACCCTATTTTCCATCCGTCCAGCGGATCGGATGGGATTGGATGAGAACGGACCTACGGTCCGTTCCCATCCGATTCCCCCATAGAGATGTATGGGGAACTGACAGCTGTGTCTCCGCACACAGCGCAGAGAACAGCTGTCATCCTCCTGCTCAGTGGGGGATCGGAAGGATCGATCCCCCGCTGAGATAAACGGAGTCCGTCCGACGGACGGGCTGTGTGAAAGGGGCCTAAAGGGGGCTGACTACAAATACACGCCACACTTTTCACATATTTATTTGTAAAAAAATTTGAAAACCATTTATCATTTTCCTTCCACTTCACAATTATGTGCCACTTCGTGTTTGTTTATCACATAAAATCCCAATAAAATACATTTACGTTTTTTGGTTGTACTGTGACAAAATGTGTAAAATTTCAAGGGGGTGTGAATACTTTTTCAAGGCACTGTGCTTTGAGTTTCATGCAGAGTCCCTTTACAGTGACTTTCTTGTTTGTATGTATGAAAAGAACAGTTGTCTCTCTGCCTTGGATGGACAATCTTAACAGCTCCGTATATTTTTCTTACAGGGGCTCCAAGTCGTGAACATATAGTAGAGGGATGTGTCAGTCCTCTATATTTCTCGGGTTCTGAAGACGAAGACCATAATATCCCACAAGATGATGAAGTAGGTTCTTTACCTGAATGTGAACTTACTTGCTAAAATAAGTACCTGACTTAACAATCGAACATATTTTTTTTTTTTAACGCTTGAACATAATAAGTAACGACACACAGGGGAGCCTGATTGTTAGATCTGTTAGTTCTGTTAGTTCTGGGAGGGGACGTCCTCCCCCCTTCTGCCGCCTTCCGCAGTTCGCCCGGGTCTCCCGTCCCACCGGGAGACCTGGGCAACCAGCCTGCACGGCCGCCAAAGGGAAGACCCGATCAAAGCCGCATTCGGCTCTGATCGGGTCTCCATATAAAACCCTGAAGTGATGTCATGACGTCACTTCCGGGTATTCAGCGCCAGATTAAAAAAAATCACAGCATTCAAAACAGCCAAACTTGGCATTTTTAATGCTTTTAAGTGCAGAGGAGGGGTTTGGGGTCTTTTAGACCCCCAGATCCCTCCATAAGAGTACCTTTCCAAAAAAAAGAAAAATTTTAATGTACAAAAATATCGGCCAATACCGATATGCGATGACCAAAATATCGGTATCTGCAATAAAAAAACGATATCGTTCGATCACTACTAAGAATGTAAACTTTGAAAAGTTTTTAAATATTATTTGGTTATGTTGAAATGGTAATGGTTCACATTTCAGTGTTCAAACTTTTTAATTAAGAATTTAACATAGGAGATAGAACAGTGGTACAGAGTTCGGTACAAAACGTAAAGTAAAACTGTGGGTACCACTGGCATAGAATATACAACGTTGTACTGCATAGCCATAGTATGGAGGCAAGGGGAAATGTAAAAATGCAACAAATAACAAAGTACAACTGGGGTACAGAGTAACAAACGAGAATCAAAGTATAACTCGTAGGGGAGATGGGAACGTTGCCATCATCTCCCACTCCCAGTATAAAGTATAAGTGCTGTAGCTGTTTGGCACCCCAACGGGGGGACAATACCAAAGAGCAAGAGAAGTCTGGGAGACCGTGATATGGGGGCTAATTGAGGGTAACCTTGTGGGCAAGAAGGGGGAAGTGGGAGGGAGAAAAAAATAAATTAAAGGGGGGGGGGGGGGTCAAAGAAGATAGAAGAGGAAGCCGGAACTGAATAGGAGCCGAAGACGGGGGGGGGGAGGTGGTGAGTGTGTAGAAAAACTTTTTTTTTTTTCAAAATTTTCAATTTTTTTTTCTATTATTGTTTATATTGTCTTATTTTAAATTATTATTATTATTTTTTTTTTAACAAAAAATAAAAAAAAAACAGTGTTGATTAAATAACACCAAAAGAAAGCTCTTGTCTCAAAAAAATTCTAAAAATTTAATTTGGGTAAAGTGTTGTATGCCCGCGCAATTGTTATTCAAAGTGTGACAGCGCTGAAAGCTGCAATTTGGCCTGGGCAGGAAGGAGGGGAAAGTGCCCAGTATTGAAGTTGTTAAACATTTTTGCTTTTACTTACTGTTGTGTTTGCTTACTGCTTTTTCACTTGCTGGTTGAGTGAGGCACTGGTGATGTGCCAACGGCCTCACAGCTGCATCCTGGGACAATGTTGTCACATGCTCCAGGAAGCAGAGCTCTAGGTAGAGATCCAGGAAGCAGACCCAGAGCTCTAGGCAGAGATCCAGGAAGTAAAGGGCCATGGATTTATTTGCTCTCAGTGAAAAGGGCCACCAGGAGAAGAACGGGGAGGAAACAAAAAATAGGCTACTGTATGTAAAGGATTAAATGCCAGTAGCCCCCGCCCCCCCGCTAATACTTTGCCTGAGCCCGATTTTGATCCAGCGATCTGCATTGCTCTCTCCCTCCTCATTGGCTCAGGCACAGCAGCGGGAGCCTATTGGCTGTCAATCACAGCCAGTGAGGAGGGAGCTGGGAGCAAGCATGCACGAGTGAAGAGACAAGGACTCACTGCTCAAGGTGGTGTAATTGCCTGATGACTCACACAGGTGCATGCCCCGGCTCGCCTCCGTGAAAACTTGATAAAAGAAAAGGAATTGGCAGCACTCCAGGTTGAGTCAAAATCCAGATTTATTGACTGGACATCCAAATTATGACAATCGTGACAAGGTAGAAGCATGCACGAGTGCCCCAATAGCAAGCGGCATTCTAAAGAGACACTTCACTTAGCAGGGGGAGAAGCCCAGAGCATTGGCGGGGGACCCAAGAAGAGGAGGGTTGAGGCTGCTCTGTCCAAAACCATTACACAGAAGGTACAGAGGTTTGTGACCCGCTCTCAGGACCCTCTGGCAGACGCCACGGACGCGCTGGTGGCCCCCTGGGGCCAATACCAGCTGATGTATGCCTTTCCTCCTCTCAAGTTGCTGCCAAGAGTTCTTCGCAGGGTAGAGGCTGAAGGGTTTCCGGTCTTTCTTGTGGCTCCAGACTGGCCTCGTTGTGCTTGGTACGCCGACCTGGTCAGGCTTGTCGCAGGCAGGTAAGTATGACATGTTTGTTATTTTAAAAAAAAAAATTGAATAAGAGGGTTAAGCCAGGTGCCATCAGGAAAGGTCTAGATCAGGGATCCTCAAACCACGGCCCTCCAGCTGTTGCGGGAACTACACATCCCATGAGGCATTGTATAGCTCTGACATTCACAGACATGACTAGGCATGATGGGAATTGCAGTTCCTGAATAGCTGGAGGGCCATAGTTTGAAGACCCCTGGCCTAGATGATGCTGGACATCCTCCACCCAGGAAATGAGGCAGGTTGCATCTATTTTGCTTCAGCTTCTAATGTATACAGTGAGAAGGACACAGTGTGCAGTGAAATCAGAATAAGCCGTTTCAGTACAGGAGAGGAGCCGGGAACAACTGTGCAAGACTGAAGGGAAGGCCGGATTTCATCTTTAACCAGATTACACATTTTATCCCCAGCTCCTGACAAATGCTCTGCATATAATAAAATATATTTTCCGTTGTCATTCTTTGAGATGTTCAGAAGCTGAAGGCCATGTTTATAGATCTCATTGTACGGTCCCCACATCTGACCATGTATGCGGTTGTTGTGCAATCATGTCTTTTTTTTTTTTCCTGCACTAGACATTCATCTTGAGCTTTGTGTCATTTTGTGGTATTTAGGATGTACATATGGTTAAAGTTAAAATTAAAGAGGAGGAAGAAGAAGAAGAAGATGAAGAGTCATATGTGATGGGGGATGATCTGTGTAATGATGATGAAATCCCTCCAGAGAACAGCAGAGGTGAGTAATAAGCACTAAATCCACAGAAGAGTCCCAGATCCTCCTTGTTGATGTAATTAATCTTCCCATTTTGAAAAAAAAAAAAAACGATGTCCCATCGGCCATAGACGGTTCGAAATCTGCTGAACGGACTGAGGTTCGAACCTTGTATGGGCAGGTTAAATGTAACCAAGTTGATCAGTAGATCAACTTGGTTACAACCAAGGAATGTAGGTATGGACCATAGGGTGAGTACCTGGATAGAGAACTGGCACCAGGGGAGAGTCCAGAGGGTGGTGATTAATGGGGAGTACTCAGATTGGGCGGGTGTGGAAAGTGGGGTCCCCCAGGGTTTGGTCCTGGGACCAATCCTGTTAAATTTATTCATAAATGATCTAGAGGAGGGGATATCAAGTACAACCTCAGTATTTGCGGATGATACTAAACTAAGCATGCCAATATCTTCTATGCAGGATGTGGAAACCTTACAAGCGGACCTGAACAAAATAACGGGGTGGGCAACTACATGGCAGATGAGGTTTAATGTTGAAAAATGTAAAGTAATGCACTTGGGCGTCAGAAACCAGAAAGCAAGCTACTCACTAGGGGGGGAGCCTCTGGGTGAGTCTACGATGGAAAAGGACCTGGGGGTACTGGTAGACAACAGACTTGGCAGTGGCATGCAATGCCAAGTAGCTGCAAGCAAAGCCAACAAAATACTGGGATGTATAAAAAAGGGGATTCACTCCAGAAATAAAGAGATTATTCTTCCGCTCTACAAGACTCTGGTCCGGCCACATCTGGAGTATGCTGTCCAGTTCTGGGCACCGGTCCTCAGGAAGGATGTGCTGGAACTGGAGAAAGTCCAGAGAAGGGCAACAAAAATAATTAGGGGAATGGAGGACATCAGCTATGAGGAAAGACTACAAGCACTGAACTTATTCTCTCTGGAGAAGAGACGATTGAGGGGGGATATGATATCAATGTACAAATACTGTACTGGTGACCATAGCATAAGGAACAAACTTTTTAGAGAAAGGGAATACAATAAGACACGTGGCCACTCGCTAAAATTAGAGGAAAAACGGTTTAACCTTAAAATATGTAAGGGATTCTTCACTGTCAGAGCAGTAAGGATGTGGAATACTCTTCCACAAGCAGTCGTATCAGTAAATATCTGTCCGTCCCGGGTCTGGCATCTGTATCCTTGGTCATGCATACCTTATCCCAATGTTGAGGAGTACAGCTCCCTGGAGCAGGTTACTTGTAGATGAGACGTGTGGGAAAATTAGGTCTTAGGGCCAACTCGCACCAGAAGGCCATGCGGGAAACCTACCTTCCATGCACGTCTCCCGAACTGCGTTCAAACCACACTGCACTTACGATCTGCAGTGGGTGTCAGTGCAATGCTGACACCTCAAATACAGGTTGCAAACACGGTGTGTTTATCTGCACCGGATTGCATGGCACAGAATTTATGTAAAGTAGTGCATGCACTACTTTAGCTGCGATCAAGCACAATTTCAACCCATTCAAATGAATGGGCTAAAATCGGATCGCATGTGAATCGCACAGGAATGCACAGCGTATTCGTGTGCAATTCAGGGTTTGAACTGGCCCTTAGGCTGCCTTATTGGAATCCGCATTATTTTCACATTAAAGTAGCAAGTCATAAATACTTGGTTGCAAATTGTAGTTTGGGTACGTATGTGTTGCAAACATGCTATCTCACATTAAAGGATAAGTTCACCTTTGGGAACATGTTAAATGTCGAATTTAGGGTAGAACATGTAAACTGTTCCCACTGCTGCTGCCCGCTGACCCCCCTCCCTCCCCCTCATCCCGGTGGCAGCAGTACAGGGAGAAGTTCCCCACACAGCCGCATCATTCATACACACAGCTCCGTGTGTCTGAATAAACTAACATCCTTAGCAGCTGTCGGCTTGTAGTTCTCAATGAACTATCGCAGCACTGTGGAGCGCCATGGTAGCTCATTGAGTCTTCCTGTCAGGGAGTATCTACCTACCCTTACAGGATGTACAGCTAAGCACATACACTGACAGCAGGAGACCTGCTTAGAAGCCGCTCGGCTGTCATTACAAGGAGCGGGAGGGAACGTCCCGTCCCCTCCCGCCACCTTCCGGGTCTCCTGTCCCACCGGGAGACCTAGGCATCCTACCTGCACAGCCCCCGAAGAGAAGACCCGATCAAAGCCGCATTCGGCTCTGATCGGGTCTCCATGTAAAAAGCCCGGAAGTGATGTCATGACATCACTTCCGGGTACTCGGCGGCAAATTCAAACTTGGCGTTTTGAATGCTTTTAAGTGCAGAGGAGGAGTTTGGGGTCTTTTAGACCCCCAAATCCCTCCACCAGAGTCCCTGTGAAAAATAAAAAAAATTTTTTTTTTAAATTTCGGAAAATATCGGCCAATACCGATATCCGATGACCAAAATATCGGTATCAGCAATAAAAAAACGATATCGGTCTATCACTAATTTAAAGTATTGGTGTCAGGTGTGTAACTCTTTCAAAGCCAGTCCTCTATCAGGTTGAAGGAGACCTAGCCTCATTCACTCCACTTCTCGTGCACCTAAGGCATCGAGGACATGCCTACCGGAAGTGCGCCATCAAGCCACATTGGGCTTACAGAATAGAATTCATGGAGCATACCATACTGGAATCGACCATGTGGTTAAAAAGGTACTGCAATTACTCCCAACTGGTCCCGGTGTACAGCATGGATAAGATATGTCCTCAGCAAGACAATAAGTTAATTGATGGGCTGGCAACATATCTTATCCATGCAGGAGAATTCAGGACCACTCATTGCTAGAGAAGGAAGAGGACTAATGGCGTTGCCTAACTGGGCAAACAATCTCATAATAAATAGTATGTCCAAAAAACACTTTGGGGGTGAGGAGTAAGAACAGGGAAGGGGGGGGGGGTTGCTCAACCTAGAATTGGGCTTAATATATTTTATTTCTGTCTCTTTCATACAGCAGATGGTGGGGGTGGAGCCTTTTCCTGTTCAGAGTGCGGAGAATGTTTTTTGCAGAGAGCCAAACTGACCTCCCACCTAAGGAATCACAAGAGCGAGAAGTCCTATTCATGCTCTGAATGCGGGAAACTGTTTTCTCTGAAACAGCAGCTGACGAGACACCTGAAAACTCACTCAACCAAGCAGCCATTTCTATGCCAGGAATGTGGGAAATCCTTTACTGAGAAATGGATACTGACCCAGCATCAGAGCATTCACACAGGGGTGAAGCCGTACTCATGTAAAGAGTGTGGAAAATGTTTCTCTTTTAGTTCATCTCTTATTAAGCACAAGAGAGTTCACACCGGGGAGAAGCCTTTTTCATGTCTAGAGTGTGGGAGAAGCTTTTCCCACAAACAGCATCTTATTGGACATCAGATGACCCACACGGGGGAGAAGCCGTATTCATGTTCCGAGTGCGGGAAGTGTTTTTCCAATAGGCAAAACCTTGTTGGACATCAGATGACTCACACAGGGGAGAGGCCGTTCTCTTGTTCAGAGTGCGGGAAACGTTTTTCCCATAAGTCTGCTCTTACCACTCACGAAAAAGTTCACACGGGGGCGAAGCCGTATTCATGCTCTGAATGCGGCAAATGTTTTGCTTTTAATTCCTCTCTTTTTAAGCACAAGAAAATTCACACCGGGGAGAAGCCCTTTTCCTGTTCTGAGTGCGGCAAAGTGTTTTCTCACAGGCCAAACCTTATCGCGCATCAGATGACCCACGCAGCCGAAAAGCCATACTCCTGTTTGGAATGCGGGAAACGTTTTTCCCATAAATCAACGCTCATCAGTCATGAAAACGTTCACAAGGGGGTGAAGCATTATTCGTGTTCGGAGTGCGGGAGGTGTTTTTCACACAAGTCATCCCTTGATGCGCATGAAAAGGTTCACACAGGGGAGAAGCCGTATTCATGCACGGATTGCGGTAAAACTTTTTCCCTTAAGTCAACTCTTTTGACACATAAGAAAGTTCACACAGGGGAGAAGCCATATTCATGCTCAGAATGTGGGAGATGTTTTTCCATTAAATCAAATCTTATCAGACACGAGAAAATCCACACAGGGGAGAAGCCACATGTATGTTCAGAGTGTGGGAAAGGGTTCTCAAAGAAGTCCTCCTTTTACACCCATCTCGGGTCCCATAAGAGATCAGAGCTTCCTGTGGCAGTGGGTAAAAGCTGAGTTCTGAGTTGTACACGGGTGTCTTGTATTCTAAGTGGAAAAAAAAACAGACATTATTAAAAAATTAAAGTTGCTTTTTTTTAAAATTGTTTTAAATTGGTTTTGAATGCTTTCTTTCAAATAAATCGTAAACTTTAAAGGAAACTTGTGGCACAAAAAGTATAGACACCAGACACAGGCAGACCCAAGCATCTTTAGAAGAAAGCTAGCAATGGCTGCTCCATGACAAGGTTGTAGAATGTAGTGATGAATGTCAGAGAGAGGGAAAGAAGTCTATTGTCAGGAATCTGCAGCAGGGATGGCCAGATCTGCATGGCTACACTTAGGAGACTAAGACCATACCATATACACTGTTCAAAAAAATTAAAAGAACACTTTTTAATTGGAGTATAGCATAAAGTCAATTAAACTCCTGGGATCTTCCTCTGGTCAAGTAGTAGAGGGGGTTGTTAATCAGTTTCAGCTGCTTTGGTGTTCATGAACTTAACAGGTGCACTGGATGGGCAACAATGAGACGACCTCCAAACCAGGAATGGTTTTACAGGTGGAGGCCACTAACATTTTTTTTTCCCCTACTCGTCTTTTCTAAAAGTTTTTCAGTATTTTTGTATTTGGCTAGGGTCACTACTGGTAGCATGAGGCGATACCTGAACCCTATAGAGTTTGCACAGGCAGTCCAACTCCTCCAGGATGACACATCAATATTTTCCATTGCCAGAAGGTTTGCTGTGTCTCCCAGGACAGTCTCAAGAGCATGGAGGAGATTCCAGGAGACAAGTAGTTACTCTAGGAGAGCTGAACAGGGCTTTAGAAGGTCCTTAACCTATCAGCAGGACCCGTATCTGCTCCTTTGTGTAAGGAGGAACAGGATGAGCACTGCCAGAGCCCTATAAAATGAACTCCAGTAGGCCACTGGTGTGAATGTCCAAATAATCAGAAACAGACTTCATTAGGGTGGCCTGATGTCCTCTAGTTGGCCCTGTGCTTACTGCCCGTACAATATGATTGGCATTTTCGATTAAAGACCATAATTGGCAGGTCCATCACTGGCGCCCTGTGCTTTGCACAGATGAGCATGTTCACTTTGGGCACATGTGACAGACGTTAAAGGGTCTGGGGAAGCCGTGGAGAACGTTATGCTGCCTGTAACATCGTTCAGCATGACCAGTTTGGTGGTGGGTCAGTGATGGTGTTGGGAGGCATATCCGTTGAGGGATGCACAGACCTCTACAGGCTAGACAATGGCACCCTGCCTGCCATTAGATATCAAGGGTAACTCCTTGGATCCATTTTCAGACCCTACGCTGGTGCAGTGGGTCCTGTGTTCCTCCTGGTGCACAACAATGCCCGACTCATGTGGCGAGAGTATGCAGCCAGTTCCTGGAGGATGAAGGAATCAATATTGAATGGCCCCCACGCTCGCCTGACCTGAATCCAAATGAACACCTCTGGAACATTATGTTTTGGTCCATCCGATGCCGCCAGGTTGCAACTCGGTCTATTCAGGAGCTCAGTGATGCCCTGGTCGAGATCTGGGAGGAAATACCCAAGGACACTGTCTGTCGTCTCATTAGGAGTATCCCCCGATGTTGTCAGGTATGCATACAAGCACATGGGGGCCATACAAACTACTGAGGACCATTCTGAGTTGCTGCAATGAAATTTCAGCAAAATGGACTAGCCTGCGCATCATTTTTCCACTTTGATTTTTGAGTTGTCTTTAAATTCAGCCCTCTATAGGGTGATAATTTTCATTTCCATCAAACGATGTAGCATCCTTTCGTTCCTAAGACATTACCCAGTCCATACCAGTATAGATCCCAACACATTACCCAGTCCATACCAGTATAGATATCCAGCATGAGATTTTTCCCCATTGAGATCTGATGTGTTTTCAAAGTGTTCCTTTAAATTTTTTGAGCAGTGTATATAATAAAGTGGATTTATTATTGGTAAACAAAATACTACCAAACACCAGTGAACAATTAACCAAATGACAGAATACCTAACCACCTAATTATAATATAAGATGAGGAACACATGTCACAGGGAATACAGGAGATACCATGAAGGCAGGAACTAGGACTGAGATCAGGAATAAGGGGGGCAGGGTACAGTATGCAGGGCAAGATCAGGAGCAGGATAAATGGCAAACAGCATCAGACTTAGCACATCAAAGCAAAACACTGACATGAAGTTTACTAGCAGAGGAAAGACTAAATACCTTCCCAGGAACCAGCATCAGGTGGAAAGATTACTAAAAACTGCCTGCTTGACAACTGGTTGACAGAGCAGCAGATACAAGGCAGCAGGATGCAGGAAACAGTGTATAGGGCAGAGGCAGGAACAGTATAAATGGCAACAGAATCTAGCAGCAGAAAAAAAAAAGAGGCACTGAAAGAGAGGACCTAAATACCCTCCCGGCAGCCAGCTTTAGGTGAAAGCGGATTACTAGGATATGTAGCCTGCTGAAAGACACCCTCTGCTTAACATTGGAACTTTAACTTTCTGCACTGGGAAGCACAGTGCCACCAGCAGGTAACCCAGGTCCTGACATCTACCCTTCGGGCTAGCACACTCAATCTCACTACAAATCTCACACACACAAGTCCGCTGTCCATTCTTTGAACACTCCCAACATGCGGGTCCCAGCAAATTGTATCCATGCCTGCCAGATTATGTCCTGTCCAGAGGCCATCCAAAAGCTAAACACTGTCCTCATTCATGTGACCTCTGATCTCCAAAGGTGGTAGAAACTGGCTGCGCTAGAGAGAATTGTACTTCTGATTCCAGTCTAGCCATAGCAAAACATGAAAAATGTACTGACAGAGCACAGTTTTTCTTAACAACCTGAAATCAGAGTCCCTCCTCGCATCAGGGTAATCTTCTCCACTGGGAAACACCATGAAACTATGAATCTTTCTCCACTAGGAAGTACTGGAGAACACTGGGGAACTCCTCCATTAGGAAACATGGGGGGAAGGAGAGTGGTCGGCACTAGAAATCTTCTCTACTAGGAAGCACTTGGGATTACTAGAAATCTTTTCCACTAGAAAACACTAGGGGGCTCTAGGAATCTTCCCCACCAGGATGCACCTGTTGAACAATAGGACTCTTTTTCCACTAGGAAGCACTTGGGAACACTAGAAAGCTTTTCCACTTGAAATCACGAGGGGAGAGCACTAGGAATCTTCTTTATACAACTTGTGTTCCTGTCGTGTTTTCACAAATTATCAGTGCCACTGGCTATAGCACCCCTTTCCCCTGTGCCAGAGCTCATGTCTACCTCTAAACTGACCTTTCCCCTGTGCCAGAGCTCGTGTCTACCTCTAAACTGACCTTTCCCCTGTGCCAGAGCTCATGTCTACCTCTAAACTGACCTTTCTCCTGTGCCAGAGCTCATGTCTACCTCTAAACTCACCTTTCCCCTGTGCCAGAGCTTGCGTCTACCTCTAAACTGACCTTTCCCCTGTGCCAGAGCTCATGTCTACCTCTAAACTGACCTTTCTCCTGTGCCAGAGCTCATGTCTACCTCTAAACTCACCTTTCCCCTGTGCCAGAGCTTGCGTCTACCTCTAAACTGACCTTTCCCCTGTGCCAGAGCTCATGTCTACCTCTAAACTGATAACCTGTAAAGATTTTAAAATGTCGCCTATGGAGAATTTAGGTAGTTCATCACAATTTCACAAGCATGTGCAAATCCTAAATGATGACATGTTCGGTGTCTATTTACTTGATGTAACATTTATCATATTTTACCAAAAAATTGAGCATTATAATTTGTTTGTGTGCAATAAATTTATTTTTGCGTATTTCTTCCTGAAAGTTTAGTTTTCATAAATGGCTGTGCAAATATAGTAAAATATAAAACATTGCAACCACCACTGTTTTGTTCTCCAGAGCCTCTGCTTTCAGAAATAAAACATATCTGAGGGTTGTAATTTTCAAGCGAAAAAATGTTGAGTTTAACATGTATGTGAAAAAATAAAAAATTGCCCCGTTAAATCCATGTTGAAATTACTTGCAGGCCGCCTAATGTACGTTTACTGCAGCAAATCAGCTCCTCTGCGCAAAATCACTTATCTGTATGTCATTTCGTGCAGGGGCTCGAAGGGGTGCGTGCACGCCGCCGGAGGCACGATTGCGCGCTAATTGGCTAGAGGGGGAGCCAATCAGCGGGCCTGGTGGACCCAATGTCTGCTAGCCACCTGCGATCATTCCAGAGAGACACAGAACGGTGGTCTGCCTACCACCAGATAGGCAGATAACCATTCTGACAGGGTGGAAGACAGAGATCTTGTGTTCCTGCTAAGCTGGAGCACTGATCTCTGTCTTCCCCCAGTCAGAGCACCTCCCCCACCAGGGGCTCACTGGTAACTTTCAGCCCAGGGGGCACATACAAACCAGAGGCCCATGGTGCAGCGACTCGGCCCCCCTCCTGACCCCCTTTCCAGGCTGAAGATCCGCTACAGGTACTCTCTACTCACTGGCCGAAATCGAGTTACCGAGCTGGCCAGCAGGGGGCCTTTGGGGGGAGCTGGGACAGCTCGGTTAGGGCTGGCCAGAGGAGGAGAGCCCTCCAGTGGGGCATGGAACCGGCCTCTGCTCAGACGCAGTTCACACCATCCATGCTGGGGGGGGGGGGGCCTGTGCTCTGACTTTGTCTTCAACCCGCACTCAGTAGGTGAGCAGTGGGGACTTTTTACTTCTCTTCACCAGGAATCCTTTAGGAATGTCTGTGGCAGAAGCGGTGCAGTCTTTTTTCGGGGCAATAAGAGCGGCCCAGGGGCAATTGCCCTCTGGCCCAGTCCTCCCCTGTCCCCCACACAGTTAGAAAGCACTCCCAGGGAACACATTTAACTCTTTGATCGCCCCCTGATGTTAACCCCTTCCCTGCCAGTGTTACTAGTACAGTAACAGCGCATATTTTTTTTATCACTGATCACAGTAATAATGTCACTGGTCCCCAAAAAAGTGTCAGTTAGATGTCCGATTTGACTGCCACAATGTCGCAGTCCCACTATAACTGATCGCCGCCATTACAAGTAAAAAAAAAAAAAAATTCCATAAAAATATCCCATAGTTTGTAGACGCGATAACTTTTGCGCAAACCAATCAATATATGCTTCTTGGGATTTTTTTTTTTTTTACCAAAAATATGTAGCAGAATACATATTGGCCTAAATTGATGAAGAAATTTTAATTTTTTACATTTTTTTTATTGGATGTGTTTTATAGCAGAAAGTAAAAAAAAAAAAATATATATATATATATATATATATATATATATATATATATATATATATATATATATATATATATATATATATATATATATATATATATTTTTTTTTTTTTTTCAAACTTGATTTTTTTTTTTTTTTTTTTGTTTATAGCGCAAAAACTAAAAACTGCAGAGGAGATCAAATACCACAAAAATAAATCTCTATTTGTGGGGGGGGGGACATCAATTGTGGGTATAGCGTCGCATGAACGCACAATTGTCAGTTAAAGTAGCGCAGCGTTGTATCGCAAAAATTTGCCTGTTCTACATCTACTGTATTGACTCAAATGGAAACATCCCCACCCAGGGACGTTTTGAGCCTTGAATATTTTATGGTTTATTCCCACCATTATGTTATTGTCAAGTCCTGGACTAATTGCATGAATATTTTCAATATAAATTGTATAATTTTAATATAATTTTGAGCCAGCTCTATCCAATGCAGCTTTGTCTCCTCTCGAACATTGCTCACTTCCGCCCTTCCGCTGTGTGCGTTTCACGGCCATCCAACTGCTTCCTGGTTGCCATAGCGACTGGACAATCATCTTTTGGCAGTGAGTTGTTTCCAGCCTAAGAAGAAGAAGTGTCCTCAGTACAGGAGGGGCTTCGGCCATTTTGTTGTAGCCAAAAAAAAAGAGGTTGTTATTTATAGCACAAAGACATGTCCTTGTGGGGGTGTGAGGCTGCAGAGTGTGTGCCCAGTGAGGAGGAGGTAATATTGTCTTCTTATTATGAGAGAAGGGGGTCCCAGCACTCTGTGTGGATTGGATGGGGGGGATCATGTCACCTCCATAGATCCTCATCTTCCTGCAAGTCCTCTGATGTGGAGGACACATTGGATGGAGATGATAGGTCTGTTAGGCTGCATTCACACCTGAGCATTCCAGGAACATCGGCAGAAACAATATTTCTTAAGGGCGCAACACAAACGCGGTCAGCAGTCTCAAGTTATATCGCAGAACAAAAACACGCATCGCAAAATACCGTTGGCGTGCTGCCAATAAAAGGTGCAGGAGCGACTTTGGCGCAATTGTCGCAGGTAAGGCTGCCAATTCAAGTGTATGGGCTGCCCTACGCTGAGAGGTAACGAACGCGACAAAAAAAGCGAAGGTCTGAATCCTATTAAACGGGATTAGAATCTCTGTAGCAGTTAAAGCTTCCATAGCGTTTCACCATTTATAGATATAAGAAGACAGTGACTACATTAGGTGAGGATTTCACGTCTGGGGCTTCTCATGCCAACACAGGACAGATCCTGGGGGAACGGTTCAGAAAATGTTCCCGTTGTTCACCTGAAAAATAAGCAATGGTGGTAATCACCTCTCCGCAGATAAAAAATATGGCGGTCATCCAACCTGGGCTTCCATGTCTGTGTGTCATGATGCTGACAGAAAGTCCTTGGAACGTGGAAAGTTCCTCCACCCTTGGATGTCCATTAGAATCTTTATGACCACTTTTTCAATGACTGTACAATTGTTTGTCATACTCTCTTGGTTTTTGAGTTCAACTCTTCCAGAAAATCCAAGCCCAAGTAGGTTCTAAAAACTGTGTAGCTTTGTAAAATGTTCATTCATCTTATTGTCATACCTGTAGGCCATTTGGGTCTCCTTGGAAGCCTGGTCCCAGTTAGCAACCTCAAAGTCCTGCCTTGTTGCTAAGACGCAAAGTCTGTTGGTTTTCACTCTTGTATTGCAGTAAATGAGCGTCCAACAACAAAGCAGGACATGGGGGGTGCTTGCTGGGAGCTTTCCAAGGGAGGGGGTTGTATTTAAACTAAATCTTGCAGTCCGCTACAAGTGGAGCCAGGTATTGAACCTACTTGTAGCTGACTGCAAGATCCAGTTCAATTACAGCCCTAGTCATGGAGTAGGGTGACCTTACTTTTCTGGTGTTCTAATTTGTCTTCCTGCCCCTTTAATTGTCTTTTTGATTTGTATTCTTTTATTCATATTTGAATCACTGCAAACTTTCAGCTAATGTGCGCAGTAGATTATTTGGAACATCTAAGAGTAGTGGTGGCTGGTGCATTGGGGGCACAGGGGCGCCGCCCCCCCTATCCATGCGTCCGTCCCCCTAATCTACATGCAGGGTGCCGGACGCATGGATTCCAATGGGGTTTTTTTTTTTTTTAAGCATGTGATTAGAGCCAGAGGCTCTAATAGGCTTCAAAAAAAGGGTGGGCTCGGGGCGCAGAGCACTGCGCCCCGAGCCCACCCAGTTGTGTGACAATAGCGAATGAATATGAAATATGAGAAGCAAGACTTGCACCTCATGTTCTTGTGGAAAATTCCTGAATCCTTCTAGGAAGCATCGCTGGGCTCAGAGGAAGCGACAACCACGAAGGGCAAAGGACAGAAGATTGGATAATAATAACGGGGAAGCGAGATAAAAGAGCTTAGGAATACATTTGGGATCACCGACAAGAGACCTAAGTGCTGATCCATCGTGTTTAACTGGGGAGACCCGGAAGGGGGAGATACTGGCTTCTAAACTTCAATAATTTGGTAAGAGGCTATTTTGTTTCTTTTCCACCAAGTGTGTAGAGGCGCACTGTCCCTCCGATCACAGGGAATCATCACTCGGGAGATTGGCTATGGTTTTTTTCTGCCCTTATCAATACCCCTGCAAGTAAGAAGCAAACCGTTAAGGTGGTGGGATTCACACACATATATTCAACACGTTTGGTTGTGAATATTGCTCACGAGAATTCACTTCATCAGTTGAAGATCACATTGTTTTGTTTATCAAGAACTTTAAAGTCTTAGCTATTGATTTGTGGGACTTTTTTTGTGGACCCTGTGGGGGTTCTTATGCACCAAATTTTGGTTTGGGGGTATCACTTTATATTTTTATCATATTGAATAAGAATTTAACACGTTATATTTAGTGTTTTGCTACGTAATATTTTTTTTATACCCCCCTGTAGGAGGATCATTATAAGGATTGCACATATTTATCATTTATTCATGGCCACATTCATACTTTACACTTTGTTTTGGGACTTTCATAGGTGGACACCTGTGGTTCACAACACTTCACTAGTGGCAATATTTGAATTTAGCGCACTGATTCTTCTACTGGCCAATCAGCAAGCGGGTCCTGAGACCCGTTTCCCGATTGGCCGAAAGGAAAAGCCATGCTGTCGGCCAAGGAGTGGAGGAGGAGGGAGGATACTGAGGGGGAAGCCTCCGATGCCGCTGCCTGCCCAGGGTGAGTGAGCCGGCGACTGGGGGGGGCAGTGCGGGCTGGAGCTGGTGGGGGACCGGGGGGGGGGGCAGTGCGGGCTGGATCTGGTGGGGGACAGTGCAGGCACGAGCTGGTGGGGGACTGGCGACCGGGGGGGGGGACAGTACGGGCTGGAGCTGGTGGGGGACAGTGTGGGCTGGAGCTGGTGTGGTGGTCGGGGGGGGTATGATGTGGTCCATATGCCGCCCCCCCGACCCATGGAACACCAACCGCCACTGTCTAAGAGGCTACTGGGGAGTTCTTTATCCGTTCCTTGTGGCCCATCAGTCTTATTTAAACCAGGCTTGTTTGACTTCCAGACTGAAAAGCTGGGGGTCCATTGGGGGTGTGCGTCACATCACAGAGTGAATTTATGTGGAGCACTTCAGCACTTTTAAGAAGATTGGAGCACTAGAGCACTTTCTATTATTGATTACATCAGTTTTATTTGGACTTTTTGTACATTTTATAAGTTTATATGATGCTAGCACTGTTTTTATATATATTTTTTAATTATGTTTACAAGTGATCAACACTGCTAAAGGTGTGTGTTTAGTTATTAAATCTTGCTTTTTTAGGATGTCGGAAATATACATATGTGTGATTTTATTGGTTCATTGTAGTGAAATCCTGTTAAATATGGAGGAGTGGGAGTATTTGGAAGGACACAAGGATCTGTTCAAGGACATCACAATAAAGAACCAGCAGTCCCTCTCATTACCGGGTAAGAGAAAACTTCCATATCTTGAGTATGAAGGATCCCCCTAGATACACACATCCTCTGATATATAGACATAGAAACAATGTATTCAGTCAGTGTGTGTGTTTCCTACAGATGGATCCAGTAACAGAAATCCCCCAGAGAGATGTCCCCGTCCTCTGTATTCCCGGGACTCCACACAGGAACATCAGGAGATCCCTCAGGAGGATCAGGTAGATAGAATTTATACATCTTTTAGAATATTTGAGACTAAATAAACAACATGATTTATATGGCTGCTGAAGCTATGTAAATACTGTATATTAATAATAAAAATAATAGTAATATTGTTCTGAAAAATATTCTGTATTATTTGGTATTTTTCAGATTGAAGATGAAGATGTGATTAAAGTTGAAGTAAAAGTAGATGAAGAAGAGACATACATGACAGATGATGAGTCATGGAATGAGGAGGAAATCCCTCTAGAGATCAGCACAGGTGAGTAATAAAACGTTAAGGCTAGGTTTGCACTTGTGAGGCTCTCCGAGCCGTGCTTTGCACGGGCACGGCAGAAAATTTTATTTGAATGGGCTACTGTGCCTCATGAAAATGCAGGAAAAAGGTCCCAGCTCCATTTTTGAAAATGGAGGCCACATGGAAACTACAAGTCCCATGCTGGAAGCTGCACTGTGGTTTATAGCACATAGAGGTGCCGTTAGGATTAATGGCACGCCCCACACAAATTCCAGTGGCAGCACGTTTTTCTGTGCGGGTGGTTGCTGCTGGGGGAACAGGTGCAGTCCCGCAGTGGCAATCACCCACACAGGTGTGAACTTAGCCGAAATCCAGAAAAGAGTCCAAGATTCTCCTTGTTTAGACACTAGAGCCATCAGCCTCTATTAGACTCCGGCTCTCCTCTTCATATCATGTCATTGTGTGTTACCAGCCAAGAGATGTGACTAAGAGGATCAGAAAACCAGAGTATCAGCAGAGCTGTGGGTTACTATTGAGCGGGAGATCTGCAGGGCTGGGTGTTACTACTGAGTGGGGGATCAGCAGAGCTGGGTGTTACTACTGAGTGGGGGATCAGTTAGGCTACATTCACACCTGAGCGTAGCGTTTTTCGCGCGGTTTTTACCGCGATTTTACCGCGATTTTTGCGACGTTTTTTTACCGCGATTTTACCGCGATTTTTACCGCGATTTTTGTGCAGGCGTTTTTAGATTGAATAGAGATCAATGGAAAACGCCTGTAATCTGCCCAAAAAGAAGCTCATGTACTTTTTTGAGCGTTGGGCGTTTTGTATACAGCGTCAAAACGCTCAGATGTGAACAGGGGCCATTGAAATGAATAGGATTTGTCTTGTTGGGCGTTTTGAGAGCTGATCCTAGAGCAGAAAAACGCCCCAAAAACGCCCCAAAACGCCTAAATGTGAACGGAGCCTTAAGCTGGGGGTTACTACTGATTGGGGGATCAGCTAAGCTGGGGGTTACTATTGAGTTGGCGATCAGCAGAGCTGGGGGTTACCACTGAGTGGGAAATCAGCAGAGCATGGGGGTTACTACTGAGTGGGGGATCAGCAAAGCTAGGGGTAACTATTAAGTTGGGGAACAGCAGAACTGGGGGTTACTACTAAGTGGGGAATCAGGAGAGCTGGGGGTTACTACTTAGTGGGGGATCAGCTAAGCTGGGGGTTACTATTGAGCGAGGGATCAGCAGAACTGGGGGTTACTACTGAGTAGGGGATCAGCAGAGCTGGGGGTTACTACTGGGTGGGGGATCGGCTAAGCTGGGGGCTAGTACTGAGTTGGGGATCAGCAGAACTGGGGGTTACTACTAAGTTGGGGATCAGCAGAGCTGGGGGTTAATACTGAGTTGGGGATCAGCTAAGTTGGGGTTACTATTGAGTTGGAGATCAGCAGAACTCTGGGGGTTACCACACACACTCTGGGGACTCTTATACATCTCAGTACAGGGGGCTTCACTCTTATCTTTATTCACAGACCCAGGAGACATCAGAGCAAATCAAAGAGGCGTCAAACCTGAGGAGGAGGAAGAAGAACGTGTGAGGATTAAAGAGGAGGAAATGCCAATAAAGATCAGAATTGGTGAATAATGAACACTAAATGTAAACAATTCTTCATAATTTTCCACTATTACATGAATGTTCATTACCTTTGTATGGTTTTTCTACTAGGAGAGGCACATCACAAGATCCCTCACCAATATCAGGTAGATGGAATGTGGTTGGCAAGTTGTAACTCTTGTGTTCAACCCAGTCCAAGAAATTGGACAATATATTTTGCTTTTCTTGATATGTAGGAAGAAAACCAGTCTGAATGTAAAACCCAAGATATAGAAGACGAAGAGATAATTGTGATGGGTGATGATCCATGTAAGGAGGAGGAAGTTCCTACAGAGATCAGCACAGGTGAGTAATAAAAACGAAATGAAAAAAAAAAAAAAAATCAGCTTCTTTTTGAGGCCATCCAAGACCATGTTTGTATCTTCAGATTATCCTATGGAGCAGGCAGGGTCCCATAAATCCTATTTATATACTGACCACAGCTTCTGTGTATGAGTTTTTGCCCACCTCCAAATCGCCTTTTTGCCTGTCTTCCTTTTGCCCACCACCTGAGATGCGAGCAGAGGCGTAGATAAGAGGGGGGTCATGGGGGGTCCAAACCAATTTCACAGCAGCTAGGCTAGTGTAGCCTATCAGCAGCGGCAGCCGCACTGCTACTGGAAAGACCACCTGTCTTATCCACGAGGCTGACAGGCAGGGCCCGGCTGACATTGAAGCCATGTTTACTATTTGCTTCACTAACAGATGTGCCTGCTGGGGGCGCTGTATGTACTGTATATATACGCACCACAATTTGTCACAGCATGGCAGATGTGCTAATTATTGTTCTCTGGGTACTCAGGGCTGAACCCCCCCCCCAGGAAAAAAAATGATCTACGGCCCTGGATGTAAGGTCTCACTGGTGAAAAGGAAGGGATATGATGAGAGAAGAAAACTAAAGCTGAGAATAATACTTAATAATTTATTTTAAATTCACCTCCCATAATGCATTGTGTTAATTCTCTGTGGTCCTGTTCTATAGACTTTGCTATCAGTCAGTGTGATCTAGTGGCGGGGGATATCAGGTGAAATGTTTTCCCACCCACTGACATTCCACAATGCTATGTGGACACCTCAGCATCTAATAAAGACCTTCAGACACTTTACTATGGCATGCCAAAGTTGAAATGCTTTGGTGAAATTGTTGTATTGCCTCATTTCCACTGAGCGGTACGGTTCGGTTTGGTACAGTTCAGTACGGTTCGGTACGGTACACCTTGATCAGGCTTGCGTTTCCACCGCCAACAGTACCTAAGCTCAACAGTACCTTAACAGTATTGCTTCACCCTGTTGGTACAGTACTAATGTGCTTGGTACCCCAACGAAAGGGTACCAAAAAAGTGGTACGGTACGGTGCGGAATTAGGGTACCATTTACAACTTTTGACAATGGAAACAGCAAAAATTGTGTACCGTACCGAACTGAACCGTACCGTTCCGCTCAGTGGAAACGAGGCATTAGTACCGTACCAACAGGGTGGAGCAATACTATTGAGGTACTGTTGAGCTTAGGTACTGTTGGCGGTGAAAACACAAGCCTGATCAAGGTGTAGCTTACCGAACCGTACTGAACTGTACCAAACTGAACCGAACCGTACCGCTCAGTGGGAACAAGGCATAATACAGTGATCAGGGATAAAAATATGCACTGTCACTGTACTAAAGACACTGGCTGGAAAGGAGTTAAAGATCTAGGGCGATCATGGTTTATGGTGTACTATGTGGTGCTTTCACTAATGGATGTGCTGGTTTTTATTCAGGGAAACAAAGTCCAGCACATCCTCGCTGACAGGGCAGAGCTCTGCATTGTTTACATATGCAGAGCTCCATCCTGTCTTCCGCCTTTCCGTTTAGCGGGTGCCGGGGGTCATCCATTGGCTGGCACCAGCTGATTGGCATGTGCTGTGTCTAATTACAGCACTAGCGGCGTGCCCTATACCCAGAAACGCTGAATTATGTATACAGTATATACGTGATTCTGCGCATCCAGCTTGCACTGTAGCAGTAAATCGACAGTACGTGGTTGGCAAGTGGTAATGTCCTAATAGATACATGGTATCACAATTGTAACTATGAAGAGAGATAACACCGCTCAGGCTAGTCAAAATCCACGATTCAAGGTGGGTGTTGAACCTCGGCTCGCCACCAGGAGAATCATGAAAGAAGAAAATGGTCGCACACCACCACGGAATCCATGGTGGTGTGCGACCATTTTCTTCTTTCACAATTGTAACTATGCTTGGACATGTAAAGGCCAGGTTTTTCAAAGACTGTGTCATATACAGTACATAATCAGTTACATTTAAAGAAATCAATGATTTTACACAATTCATTGCCATTTAATGAGACCGAAGTTCTTCCTTCGAAATTCTCATTTTTCTCCATGGATTTTTTTTCTCCAGATGGACGACATGGCTGGGGTAATTGGTGGAAACATCCAATTGTCTCTCCAGATATTGGTACACAAGATGGAGACATTACAGCAGACGTTTCATTAGTAAACTGCATCCACCCAAATCCCTCTCCTGTAATTCAGAGCAAAGATCTGTTATCTGATCCCTCTACACATGAGCTGAGGCTTCCTGAACCCTCCAATACCATCACCCATCACACAGATTATAGAAGGGCTGGAACCCCCCCAAATTCTAAACAATGTTTTACCCAGAGGGAGGACCTCAGCACACACCAGGGAGGTCATAAAGTGGAGAAGCGTTATTCATGTTCCGAATGTGGGAAAAGTTTTGGCAAAAGATCTATTCTCTCTAAACATCTGGTGACTCACTCAGGGGAGAAGCCATATTCCTGTTCAGAATGCGGGAAAAGTTATACCCAAAGATCAACGCTTGCTATACATTTGAGAAATCACTCGGGAGAGAGGCCATACTCCTGTTCAGAATGTGGTGACCGTTTTTCCCAGAAAGCCTGTCTTGTCTCACATCTAAAGGTTCACACAGGGGAGAAGCCGTATTCATGTACAGAATGTGACAAGAGTTTCTCTCGGAAATCCTCTCTTGCTAGGCATATAAAGTTTCATAAGGGGGAGAAGCCACATTCATGCCTGGAATGTGGGAAATGCTTTTCGCAGAGAGCCAAACTTAGTTTACACCAGCTAACTCACACAGGAGTGAAGTCATATTCATGTTCGGAATGCGGGAAATGGTTTTCCACTAGAGTACGCCTTAACTCACACAAGATGACCCACACGGGCGAAAAGCCCTTTTCCTGTTCTGAGTGCGGAAAATGTTTTGCTGAGAGGTCAAACCTCATCTCTCATCAGAAAATCCACTCGGGGGAGAAGCCGTTTTTCTGTTCAGAGTGTGGCGACAGTTTTGCCCGAAAATCGTCCCTTGTCAGACACGTAAAAGTTCACACGGGGGAGAAGCCACATTTGTGTACAGTATGTGGGAGATGTTTTTCTCAGAGAGCAAAACTTCTTTTACATCAAAGGACTCACACTGGGGAAAGGCCGTTTTCATGTTTGGACTGTGGAAGGTGTTTTACTGGAAAAGCATATCTCGTGAGGCATCAGACAACTCATAAAGAGAAGGCCAATTCCCAGGTAATGTCTCTGAATGGACATGGAAAAGTTCTCACAGGATAAAGAGGTTTAAAATAAATGTTCAATACAACCTTCCAGTTCCTTTTTTTTATATATTTACACACTGATCTTCTACTTCATCACCAAACTCTGTACATTCCATTGCCGGGTAATCATATTGACCAACCATAAATGCTTAGTGGTCCCCGCTCAAACTAATTAGGTCCATTGAATTCGATGCCGCTGACTACTGAAGGTGCAGGCTGGGGAAAAGGTTCCTCTAGACCAGTGATGGCGAACCTTGGCACTCCAGATGTTTTGGAACTACCATTTCCTATGATGCTCAACTACACTGCAGGGTGCATGAGCATCATGGGAAATGTAGTTTCAGAACATCTGGGGTGCCAAGGTTCGCCATCACTGCCCTAGACCCAGAGCACGCTGAAGAAATAGGAAGAGATAGCCTAGCCACCGCACACCTCACCTGGCCCGAATGGTGTGCGGGTAAAAGCAGCCTCAGCTTGATTCATCCAAACCATGGCCCAAACATGTTTTGCTTCACCTCCCCCCCAGGCTTAATCATCTCCATTCCACTCACTTTCACTAACCAGGCAGCAAGTGTATATGTCTTTGCTGCTTGACTGTTTGTTGGCCCCCGTTGAAGCTGAAACCATGTTTCAGAATTTCTGAAGGAGGAAGTTGCAGCTTGATGAGATTTGAGGACAAGTCCTCTATCTAGTTGATATTGATCTCTGGCTCAGTCATAAAAGTGGGAAGGACAATTTCTTGAATAACACTTCTGGTTCGGGAGCTGGTAATTGCGCAGTCATGCAATGCTGTACCAAAGTGAAATGTATGTCCTTTTTTTCCCACAAATAGAGCTTTCTTTTAGTGGTATTTGATCACTGCGGTTTTTATTTTTTGCGATATAAACGAAAAAAGACCGAAAATGTAAAATAAAAATTACATTTTCTACTTTTTCTTCTAAAAAAATATCCAATAAACTCAATTTTTGTCATACATTTAGGCCAAAATGTATTTAGCTACATGTCTGATAAAAAAAAATATCTCAATTAGCCTGTAGGCCTCTTCACTAGTGTACCTCTGTTTGGACATTTTAGCCAATAAATTTATAGGTACCTAGTGTGACTCACAGGTAAAAAAGCACCTGTTTGTCAAGGACTGCTTGAACCGCTACCAAAAAATGAAACTGCTAGTGCTAGCAGAGATCAGGCCTGACTCTGCTAATGCTGCAGTTTAGTGTGCTGTGTATTGAAAGTGACAGTAATCTGCTGATACTGCACTTCTTGGGGGATGGACAGAGGGGCTAAACGCAGGTGCTGGCAGGTGTCGGGGCTGATCCTGCAAACGCTGCATTTTGGGAACACTATACTAAACTATTGGGGACGCTAGCATAGTTCTGATAGGATCAAAGATATTGATCCGTTCAGACACTATACTAGTAATGGAGTGTGTGTGTCACTGGCAATCAAAGGGTTAACATTTATGACTAAATGTGCAGCAGGCAATCTGGCGCTATCCTGGATTGGCGCTAACTAACGTTAACGCTAACTGATGTCACCTGTGACACTAATACAGTGATCAGAAAAAAGATCTGTACACTATAATAGTAACACTGTGACAGGGCAATGAAGGGGTTAACTGGGGGTGATCAGGGGGTTAAATATTTATTAGGGGCTATATGGCGGGTACCCTAAACCTATCTGGAACTCCCTCTAACTACCACTAACTGTCTCTCACAGTAACTGTGATCAGGAAATTATCTGTATACTGTATATAGTGACACAGTGACAGGGAGTGAAAGAATTAACGGGGGGGGGGGGTGATCAGGGGGTTAAATGTTTGCCTGCCTATGTGTACTAGTGTCAGTGTAGTGCTTGTGTACTCACTGTTGATGTTCTCTTTTCTCACGCTGGAACCGAAAAGGGCTCCAGTAGAGAAGATTGCATAATTTCCTGTGCCTGTGTTTACATTAAACAGCTACAGGACATTCTGCCATTGGTCAGAACTGATCACCAGGTCCAGGCCAAAAATCATTGGCCTGGACGTGATGACTGAACCGAATCAGCACATTGCGGGGACTGCGGGCGTGCGCGCGCCCCCTAGCCCCGCGCGCGACCGACGTACAGTTATGTCAGTTCGCACAGCCAAGCCAACTTACCGCAGTTAATCTTACAGCGGGTGGTCGGAAACTGGTTAAAGGGGAAAGTAGATGGATTAAATTGCTATGATGGTCTTATTTCTACCCTGTCTAGATAGAATAACAGATTTGGTTCCGTATGGTCTTGTTCACATGGGCATATTTAAAGTGATATTAAAGTCTTGTTTTTTTTTTTTGTTTAAAATTAACGAACATGTTATATTTACCTGCTCTGTGTAGTGGTTTTGCAGCCCCAATCTTCCTCTTCTTGGGTCCCTTGCCAGTGTTACTGGCCCCTCCCTCCTAACGAGTGCCCGTTATGGGGGCACCCGAGCCAAGCCACTGCTCTGTGTGTCCATTCAGACACAGAGCCATAGCTCAGCCCCGCCCCCTCTATCTCCTCATTGGCTCACTCACTTTGATTGCCATTGGCGTCCGCTGCTGTCTCAGCAAATGAGGAGAGAGAGTCCTGGACAGCCGAGACTCACGTGCAATAGCACTGGATCGAGATGTGGCTCAGCTAAGTATGAGGGGGGCTGCTGCACACAGTAGGCTTTTTATCTTAATGCATTCTAAACATTCTAACCTTCTGCCTTTAGAACCACTTTAAGCTTACAACCATTCAATATGTTTGCCTGAATAGGATGCACAGGTGTTACGTGCATCCGCATGCAGGCAGTCGCATTCATGTCTGTTGGGACTAAGTAGCTGCACAGACACAGCTGCTGGTCCCAGTTTGACAGTTTTGCAAGTGTGTGGCCCAGAACTCTGGCCGTGTCCCCATTAGGGAGAGTCACCCTCTCTATTTGTCCTGTTTACCGTTATAATTGACAGTGAAAGTAAAAAATAAATCCCACATTTTGGGTTGTCCCCAGAAAAGTAAAAGTGGAGAAATCTTCCATTAGGAACACTAGTTCTTGTGACCTGGGGGTTCCCAAGAAATTCCCTTAATTTGCAGGGATTTTCTCTTACTTCCTGTTTGGCTCTGGAACGGGAATTGAAGGGAAATTTCTGCAATGGGATACAGATTGCGGAAAAAAAAAAAAAAAAAACTAACAGGGGTTAAAACTCTCCCTTTCTCTATACAAAATGAAAAAAAAAAAGTTTTTCCATAGTTCTACTGTAGGTGATTGGGTCAATCCCACCTCTTAATAGTCCCTGACCAAAATTGAGTCTAATCGGTTCTGTGTAAGAGCGGAGCCTCCGGGAGAATCCTTTGCCTCTGGAATAAAATCAAGTAGTCTGTGTGTAGTACAAAGGACTTCTCGTCTGTTTATTTCATGTCAAGAGATCTTATACAAAATACACAGGATGCACAGTAAGGGCTCTTTCACACGGGCGTTCCGTATGTCCGTTTTTAATCCCATCCGTTTGTGGATGAAAAACGGACATAATGCATCTCTATGTAAATACGGATGTCAGCGGATGACCATCCGCTGACATCCGTTTTGC
The DNA here is from genome assembly GCF_965119305.1 of Pelophylax lessonae. Classification (NCBI taxonomy): domain Eukaryota; kingdom Metazoa; phylum Chordata; class Amphibia; order Anura; family Ranidae; genus Pelophylax; species Pelophylax lessonae. Next base: position 252,799,094 of record NC_138776.1, on the reverse strand, counting down.
GTCCGTTACGTTCAGTTTTTTCAGAAGAGAACCCTATTTTTCTTCCGTTTAAAAAATGGAAGGAACGAAAAACGGATAGAAAATGTATAGGAAAATGTTAAAAAAAGGATGTCATCGGACGAAAACCGGATGTCGGCGGACGAAAAACAGACGTCGACGGACGAAAAACGGACGTCAGCAGATGAAAAACGGACGTCGGCGGATGAAAAACGGACGTCGGTGGATGAAAAACGGACGTCGGCGGACGCAATAACGGATGTCGGCAGATGTAAAACTGATGTATCCGTGTCCGTTTTTTAACAAAAAAAAAATGACTGAACTGAAGAAGAAAACTGAACGCACGTGTGAAAGAGCCCTAAAGTGGGAGGTGTCTAGGACAGGTTATGTGTGCGAATATAATTGGTTAAACATTATATGATGGTTACTAGATACTGTAAAATCTGTCAGTTAATGCAACAAGAAAGTTTTGCAATACCGCTTTCAAACTAACATCAAAAGAGGAACAAGGGGTGTAATATCTACAGGAAGCATAAGTGTATATTTAGAAAACGTGTTAACTGTAATATATGTGCAATCTTAACTGAAGTTAAAGCGACTTAGCAAAGTATATTCTCAAAATAAAGAATTTAGTGATGTTACAAAATGGCGGGGTATATGCCATACAAAAATGGTGGGGCACACGCCACGCCCCTTCATCTACGTTAAGAACACCCTTGTGAATGAAGCCTTAGGGTAAATAGTTATAGTTCTGATACCCTCTTCGGTATAGTAAAACTAGAAAAACAGTTTTTAAAAATTAGATTCCACAGCCGTAGTTAAATTGTGAGGAAAAGGGGAGATTTTGAGAGTCTTCAAGACCACCAATAAGTTCCACCTCAGAAAGGATCGGTTTCTTTATGGCTTGATCTTGACATAGACCTTCAATAACTGAATGACTAGAGAAATAAGTGCCCACTTCACGTTCTTTAGTGTCGACAGTGCTTGCAGCACATGGTTACTCTTATTTTCATGACCAATAATTATAACTCTAACTCTAAGCTCAGAGACTACTCTCTCACTCTCCTGCCCCTCCTTATCTCAAACACATACAAAGCTCCTCCCACTTCCGCCTAGCGACACTCTCGCCTCTGTTGTGCGTTCCAAAGCCGCCTAGCTACTTCCTGGTTTTCATTGTGAAGTAGAGGCCGCGCGGCTGCCATTTTCTTGTAGCCGCAGTACTTAGCAAAATTCTCTTTCGCCATAGCGTTGAAGAGAGTACAATCTTTTCTCCAAGCTCCCGTGTGCAGGACAGGTTAATCCCTGATAAAATTTAGTGTCGGTGTTTATTTATTTATTCATTTTATTAAAGACTTCAGTGGTTGAGGCGGCCCTTTTGCCGTAGCCCAGGTGAGGGGAGGAGTTATTGTAGTTTAGGAACTTCCTGGTTGGGGTGTGGGGCTGCAGAGTGTGTACACAGAGAGGAGGAGGTAATTATTATTTTTTTTGTTATGAGAAAAGGGGGTCCTAGTATTGTCTATAGGTTAGATAGAGTAGGGGGGGGGGGGTCATATATCCTTTATACAGGGGTCAGCAGGCTCTGCACTGGGGGAATATGTCTCTTCTGGTGTATTGGACTCTCCAGTGCTGGACCAAGGGGTAGGCAGCAGAGGTGGGCACTTTAGTGAGGGGATAGGCAGCAGAGGTTGGGGGATGGGCAGCAGAGGTGGGCGCTTTAGTGAGGGGATAGGCAGCAGAGGTGGGCGCTTTAGTGAGGGGGTAGGCAGCAGAGGTGCAGGGATAGGCAGCAGAGGTGGGCGCTTTAGTGGGGGGATAGGCAGCAGAGGTGGGCGCTTTAGTGGGGGGTAGGCAGCAGAGGTGGGCGCTTTAGTGAGGGGATAGGCAGCAGAGGTTGGGGGATGGGCAGCAGAGGTGGGCGCTTTAGTGAGGGGATAGGCAGCAGAGGTGGGCGCTTTAGTGGGGGGATAGGCAGCAGAGGTGGGCGCTTTAGTGAGGGGATAGGCAGCAGAGGTGCGGGGATAGGCAGCAGAGGTGGGCGCTTTAGTGGGGGGATAGGCAGCAGAGGTGGGCGCTTTAGTGGGGGGTAGGCAGCAGAGGTGGGCGCTTTAGTGAGGGGATAGGCAGCAGAGGTTGGGGGATGGGCAGCAGAGGTGGGCGCTTTAGTGAGGGGATAGGCAGCAGAGGTGGGCGCTTTAGTGGGGGGATAGGCAGCAGAGGTGGGCGCTTTAGTGAGGGGATAGGCAGCAGAGGTGCGGGGATAGGCAGCAGAGGTGGGCGCTTTAGTGGGGGGATAGGCAGCAGAGGTGGGCGCTTTAGTGGGGGATAGGCAGCAGAGGTTGGGGGATAGGCAGCAGAGGTGGGCGCTTTAGTGAGGGGATAGGCAGCAGAGGTGGGCGCTTTAGTGGGGGGTAGGCAGCAGAGGTTGGGGGATAGGCAGCAGAGGTGGGCGCTTTAGTGAGGGGGATAGGCAGCAGAGGTGGGCGCTTTAGTGGGGGGTAGGCAGCAGAGGTTGGGGGATAGGCAGCAGAGGTGGGCGCTTTAGTGAGGGGATAGGCAGCAGAGGTGGGCGCTTTTGTGGGGGGATAGGCAGCAGAGGTGGGGGGATAGGCAGCAGAGGTGGGCGCTTTAGTGGGGGGATAGGCAGCAGAGGTGGGCGCTTTAGTGGGGGGATAGGCAGCAGAGGTGGGGGGATAGGCAGCAGAGGTGGGCGCTTTAGTGGGGGGATAGGCAGCAGAGGTGGGCGCTTTAGTGGGGGGATAGGCAGCAGAGGTGGGCGCTTTAGTGGGGGGGGGGGTAGGCAGCAGAGGTGCACTAGTGGGAACGGAGCCTAAAGCCCCGTACACACGCTACGAATTTCCGCTGATCGGTTGTCCGTCTTTTGTCCAGAGTGGTGTCTGTTGGTTGGAATGTGCTCTAGACTGCACACAAATTTTCCCGTACGACAGAATTCTACTTCAGAAGTGATGTCATGTGTTGGGTTGCTTTCTATGTGTTCTTTCATCTCTGAGCATGCCTAGTCTTGCTCATAAGATTTTTCCCCGTCGAAATCTGTACTAATGAGACGAAAATCGGACATGTGTTGACGGAGGACAAAAATTTTAATGCCTGCACACCAGGATTTTGTCAGCCAAAAAGTCGGAGTCGGCTGTCTTAGGCACCATACTAACTAGCCGAAAATCGGCAGATCGGTAGTCGGACGAAATTTCCCGGCCAAATTTATTTATCGTGTGTACGGGGCTTAACTCCCCATCAACAACAGCACAGACCACCATAAAAATGGCTCAAGCCGTTTCTCGGAGTATAGCTTTGGCTTTTAATTTGACTGTTGCTCATATGCTAAAATAAAGTATGTTTTAGTTGACGTCCATAGCACCAGCCTTTCTCCTTTTTTATATGGATTACATGGAAGTTTACAGAGACCTCACAGGCTGGGTGCTGTGTGTTTAAGGCTCACCAGACATTGCATAGTAGGTAGTAGCTCGGATGCACCTGTTTCAGGTTTCTCTGAGTATAGCTTTGGCTTTTTATTTGACTGTTGTTCATATGCTAAAATAAAGGATGTTTTAGCTGACGTCCATAGCACCAGCATTTCTCCATTTTTTTGTATGGATTACGTGGAGGTTTACAGAGACCTCACAGGCTGGGTGCTGTGTGTTTAAGGCTCACCAGACATTGCATAGAAGGAAGTTGCTTGGATGCACCTGTTTCAGGTTTCTTGGAGTATACGCTTTCCTGTAGGTTTTAATGGGACTGTGGGTTGCATGCGCAGTACAAACTGGCCGTTTAAACTGGCCGTGTGCTTTGAGGAGGGCCACAGTCATCATTGCTAAAGGTAATGTACTAGCGAGATGCGCTCAGGGGGGTATAAGAAAACTCTACAAAGGTAATGTTGGACTTTAAGCTGGCCATAGGTGGCGCAAAATCCAGTGACCATTTCACATCTCTTGTGGCACCAGTTGTCTATTGTTCATTTGCGCCACGCTCGTGTTTGCGGGTTATCTTTTTAATACTGACTCCAACCAGCAATGTAAGCTGGAAGGATCTGCTTGCTTCCTATCACTCCTATTGCAAAGCATAGATTCAGTATTCCAATTTTTGCAATTAATGGATGTTTTAGGGTTTTAGACCGCATTCACACTGAAGCGGCATGACTTCGGGGGCGACCTGTGAAGTGCACCGCGACTTCGGCACGACTTACACGGACTTCATAAAATGAATGTCTATGCAAGTCGCTCCAGGTCACCCCAAAGTAGTACAGGAACCTTTTTCTAAGTCAGAGGGACTTGTGTTGCTCCTATTAGAACCGTTCCTGTACCACACAATGGACCGCGACGGTCCGCGACTTGTCAGGATGACAAGTCGCCTGACAAGTCGTATTCGTGTGAATGGACTCTTAGGGTACATGTGTGTTTGTACAGACAGGTATACTGCTTTGCATTACTCATTATAATATGTGTTCTCATCTCGTTTCACCAGGTATTTACTCTAAATAAATACATCAGAGATTTCTTCTATATATGTTTGTATATCTATTTTGTATTTGTTCTGGTTTCAGATTTTTCATTTTATGGTTAAACTAACACAGCTTAATCGAAGGCCAAAGAGTTTACAGGGACGTGACTAAGGATGGAGAAGGAGCGGAGTCACGTGACTGAGAGGATACTAAACCTTACACTGGAGGTTATCTACCTGCTGACCGGAGAGGTGAGGAGGATTCTGGGAGGTCACATGACATCACTCTTATCTCTATTAATAAAACACAGACCTGACCGGAGAGGTGAGGAGGATTCTGGGAGGTCACATGACATCACGCTTATCTCTATTAATAAAACGCAGGGCTGACCGGAGAGGTGAGGAGGATTCTGGGAGGTCACATGACATCACTCTTATCTCTATTAATAAAACACAGACCTGACCGGAGAGGTGAGGAGGATTCTGGGAGGTCACATGACGTCACTCTTATCTCTATTAATAAAACACAGACCTGACCGGAGAGGTGAGGAGGATTCTGGGAGGTCACATGACATCACTCTTATCTCTATTAATAAAACACAGACCTGACCGGAGAGGTGAGGAGGATTCTGGGAGGTCACATGACATCACTCTTATCTCTATTAATAAAACACAGACCTGACCGGAGAGGTGAGGAGGATTCTGGGAGGTCACATGACATCACTCTTATCTCTATTAATAAAACACAGACCTGACCGGAGAGGTGAGGAGGATTCTGGGAGGTCACATGACACTTTTTAATTAAAAAAATTAGGGATGCACCGAAATTTCGGCCACCGAAATTATCGGCCGAAAATGAGCCTCTCTCATTTCGGCCGATAATGGGTTAACAGTGCCGAAAATAAAATATGGCCGCCGTGGGGAAGGAGGAGGGCGCAGCGCAGGGCAGGTTTTAAAAGTCCCGCCTCTGGCCGGCCGTCCGCCTCTCAGTGACGTCCCTACTACAATCTGTGCATTATGAATGGACATACCAGGTCGGGGGGGCGGGGCGAGCGGCCGCTATAGAGAGAACTAATGTGATCCTTCCTGTCAGCTCAGCACGTCTATGTGTGACTTAGAACAGAACTGACCTGACATCGGGCGGGGGGAGCGGCCGCTATTAGCTGTGACTATGTGAGAGCTTCTCTTCACTGACAGGCATGTATCTCCGCTGACAAGGAAGAGAAGCTCTCACATAGTTACAGCTAATAGCGGCCGCTCCGCCCGCCCCCGGTGTCAGCTCAGTTCTGTTCTCATTCACACATAGACGTGCTGAGCTGACAGTGAAGGATCACATTAGTTCTCTCTATAGCGGCCGCTCGCCCCGCCCTCCCGCCTGGTATGTCCATTCATAATGCACAGATCGTAGTAGGGACGTCATTGAGAGGCGGTGCCGCCGGCCAGAGGCGGGACTTTAGAATGCAGGACACCCGAGGAGGAGGACGCTGAGGCAGTGGGAGTGGGGGGAGATGGGGGGGAGCTGAGGCAGCTTACCAATGATATTAGTATTATGCAGCATGAGGGGGTTAATGTATTGTCACTGCTGGTCACTCATCTATTAGTGACCGACCAGTGGCAGGTAATTAACCCCTTTGTGCTGCATTAGTGCAACCAGTATCAGTGTTAATTAATACTGGTTGCACTAATGCAGCACAAAGGGGTTAATTACCTGCCACTGGTCGGTCACTAATAGATGAGTGACCAGCAGTGACAATACATTAACCCCTCATGCTGCATAATACAAATACCATTGGTAATTAAATTAACCTATTGCCAACCCATCACAGTACATATACTGTAACAGGGTGGCAGCGACAGGTGTACGTCGCTGCCTGTTTTTGGTGTATACCCCTGTTCTATCCATTTTAAAAAAAATTTTGGGGGAAAAAGTCATTTTCGGTTTCGGTTTTCGGCCAAGGGCATCCTGCATTTTCGGTTTCGGTCCAAAATTTTCATTTCGGTGCATCCCTAAAAAAAATACTTACATTTTATTAATTGGATGCAATTAGAATATTTAGATCTGAATGTTATAATTTAATAGTTTTGCTTTTGTGTATAGAATTATATATCTTTCAAGTTATCTGATGGTTTGATGGCTTCCTACATGATGAAGACCCAAAGTCCCGGTATAGATCCCCCATCTCACTGCCTAAGAATGAACAAGAAGGTTGAAGAAGTCACCAGTGAGATCATTGATCTCCTGACAGGAGAGGTGAGCGGTGCCGGGAATTCTGGGACATTATCCAGTAACAGACAAGGGATGTGTCTGGATGGTGACTGTATCATTGTGTGTGTCAGGTTCCTATAAGATGTCAAGATAGCACTGTGCCTTTCTCCATGGAGGAGTGGGAGTATATAGAAGGACACAAGAACCTTTATAGGGACGCCCTTATGGAGAAGCGGCCGCCCCTCACATCACCGGGTAAGAGGAGACTTTAATTTCTTGTAAAGGAGAGAAGAGTATTGAGATTCCCCGTAGATACACACATCCTCTGATATAAAGACATTGAAAAATTGGAGATTTTAATAGGCTTCCTTTGCCACTGGTGTGCGCCTCATTAAAGAGACGCTCCAGACTCCTCCCAGAAAATAGAAGTCAGCAGCTACAAATACTGCAGCTGCTGACTTTTATTATAAGAACACTTACCTGTCCTGGGATCCAGCGCTGTCCAGAGATCAGGTGCCGGCATCTTTAAAAAGGTAAATAGGAAGTGAAGCCCTGCAACTTCACGGCCTCCGTACTACTGTGCATGCGTGAGTCACCTTGTGAATGGTCCCGTAGTCTTCTGGGACCTGCGATGTGTCCCTAAAGATGGTGGGGGAAGGAGAGTGGCCAACTTCCGTCTCAGATCACAGCAGCAGTCTGTGCCAGAAGTGGGAGCGGGTACCTGTCAAAACAAGGTACCCGCTCTCCCGCAAAAACGTGCCAAATGGGTGGGGGTGGGGGAGGGTGAAAGCAAGCAGAACTTCCCCTTTTGGGTGGAGCTCCAATTTAACTAAGCAGATAGACCTTTTTCGAAGTGAAATAGAAACTGATTTTTTTTTAAGTCCGCGGTAGTGCAAAAACCTACAACGAAAAACCCGTAAGTGAACACAAAATGTGCATGTCAAACACACACACACAAAAAAGTGCACTTAAGGGTGTGCTTTAGTCCACCCCCCCGAAAGGGGTAGGACTTTGACCCTGATCCCCTGGGGCGCAAGGCTCTTGACAGGGATTAAAGTTTCCATGGTCTGCCTAGCCAGAAGGTCTAACCCCGTTCTTCAGGCCAGCCGAAGCCGACCCCGAATACTAGGTCAGGGGGCTCTCCGAAATAGAAACTGGTGCACAGTCTGCACCTGTTTAACAAAGAAATTGTGGCTGTTTTCAAAATAGAAAACCGTTGCAGATCCTCTCTGCTTGTGCAGTGTTTACATTGCATGAGCAGAGCCTGCAGGAACAGGCTGAGGAATCTGAAACACGTAGCTCCAACTGTACTGCTTTCTGTGTCTTACCTATCAAAGGTATAGCACCAAACAGGTAAGAGATCGATCCTAATTAACAAATGGGGTTTGCTTCATTTTGTTATTAGCAGCAGCTTCTGCTCTCTTTTCTCAGTTTAGAAGAGTGGCACAGAGATTTAATCCCCCCCCCCCCCCCCATTGTATTCAGTCAGTGTGTGTGTTTCCTACAGATGGATCCAGTAACAGAAATCCCCCAGAGAGATGTCCCCGTCCTCTGTATTCCCGGGACTCCACACAGGAAGATCAGGAATCCCTCAGGAGGATCAGGTAGATACAACTGAGAATTTTAAAAATAATATATAATGTTTAATCTGTAAATATAAATAGTGTATCTGCTTTTTTTTTTGTAAATGTAAGAATGAAGAGCCATATGTGAGAGTTGATGAAGAATGGAGAGAGGAAGAAGCAGTAGAGCTGTATATGATGGGCGATGAGCCATGTAAGGAGGAGAACCCTCCAGAGATCAGCACAGGTGAGTAATAAACACTAAATCTAGTGAAGAGTCCAGATTCTCCTTGTTCAATCACTACAACAATCTCTTCTTCTCCCCCCTCCTCTGTCAGTAGACAGTAATGGGTGGGACAGTATGTGCCCAGTGGGGGAGTCAGGAGCCATCAACCTCTATTAGACTCCGGCTCTCCTCCTCACATCATGTCATTGTGTGTTACCAGCCAAGAGACGTGACCACTCTCCCCCCACACACACTCTCTGGGGTCTCTCATACATCTCAGTACAGGGGGATTCACTCTCATCTTTATTCACAGATCCCGGAGCCACTCAGACAATTGTAAAATTTGAAGAGGAGGAAGAAATACATTTGAAGATTAAAGAAGAGGAAATTCCTATAGAGATCTGTATAGGTGAGTTCTGTGCTTTATGAGTCTTGTGTTCACTATGGAGGCACCAATAAAGATCATGTATTTATTTCAATGGACATTAAACATCCTAGGTGCAATAATCACAGATCTACAGTCCTTATCCATCTGCTGACCAGCGACATGCCGGTACGTCTCTGGATTGCTAGGGTGATATCTCGGTCACCTCTGCACATTGTTTTTCTCGGCCGACGATTCTGAAGCTAGTAAAAGTATTCCGAGCGGCTAAAGAGCTGCTGGATTACTTGCCGGAACTAGTAACTAGGATAGGGATGGGAAATACTCTTGGGTGGTGGGGTGTTCCAGACAATGCCAGAAGGTCTCAAAGCTCGTGGTCCTCCTATGGTATGGAGAAAATTTAGACAGATATATGTTTATTAGTTATCAGAGAAACAATACAAGGGAAAACAAAAGTAATACGCCTTATTTCCAAAGAGAATAATCTGATTACAGTCTATAGAGAATATCCGGGTGCAGAATGATCAAAAAAAGGAAGTAGTGAAAAGGAGACAATTTTTATGAATAAGTGTGTTCCAATAATCTGGCAGTGTAAATGTACGGACATGCCATGGATCTCCACTAATGAAGATGTTTTTTTCCTCCTGGTGATAAGGCGAAGAGGGAAGGAAGGACAAGAATGGCAGTAGACCTCACATGGTGTATATAGTGACAATGGAAGTGTTCCCTAAGGCAGCAAAGAATGTTGAAAAAGCAGTAAATATAAAATTAATAAATAAGCAGGTGGGACCACAACGGTGGACATCGGCAAAGGTTAACCAAGAAGTCATGTAGCTTGGATAAGTCCTTGAACAGTATCCAGGCCAACCATACCCTTTAAAACTTCTCATAAGTATCATTATTTTCAGCCACCATTTCCTCCATATGCATAATGTCATTAGGAGTCTCAAGCCATTCCAGGAACAAAGGTGCGATGGTATCAGTTGCCTAACCCCAAAGATAAAATAATAAACAAGAGAGTTTTTAGCTTGAGATAATGACTGCCAGTCGAGGGGAGTTGGAGACTGATTCCCTAGCAAATAAATTATAGAGGCGAATTACAGAGTCCCAAACCCTATGGATGGGGGGGCATGCCCACCACATATGAAGAAGAGTACCTGAGGAAGCATGTCAATGCCAGCAAAAGCTTGGTTGAGGTGGAAAAGTACGGTGAATGAAAAAAATGATATGGAAAGGTTGCTGGGGGGGGCAGCTGACAGGATTGATAACCTCAATGCTCACATTACTGTTCTTTCCTAGTCGCGTCACAAGCTGGGGCAGACCCTCGAGCAGGCTGGTTTGTCTAACTTGAGTGTAGCCTACAGGGATGTAACATATTTAAGGCTCGGTTCACACTATGAAACGCACAGAAACGCGTTAAATGTGATTTAATTTGGTTTTGCATGCGCAGCCCTTCTATGTGCTCCTTTCTGTGAAGGCCAATTATAGATGGGGGGCAGGGGCCATCTTGTTTGTTGTTGATGTATACTGGTGAGGGGACACACTGGATGCATTTGCTGCCATTGTGCTATGTGCTGGCCGCCCAGGGTGCCCCTGTGCCTTTAAGGAGGATTGGGCTACCTCCAGGCCCACCTGCCCTCTATCTATCCATTAGAATGCATGTGCTTCCATTGTGGAGACTCTCATAAATTTACAGGCGTTAGTACTGCAGGTAATACAGGGTGCCGTGAAGTGGCCTTGCAGCTTACGGATGCGTTTGCAAATGTGTGCTAATTAAACCCCTGTTTTTACTGCATATTATTAAACAGGTTAATTTGATTGTTAAGCAGACTGGTTGGTGAGTTGAGCTGGGAAACTTTCTGGTTTTGTTTTGCATGCGCAGCCCTTCCATGTGCTCCTTGCTGTGAAGGCCAGTTACAGATGGGGGTACGGGCCATTTTGTTTGTGGTGCAATTTGAGCCCATTCATTTTGGATAGGCTCAAATTTAACCGCATCGCACCAAAGTCATGCATGCACCAATTTTGGAACTGCACTGCAGCCGGATCGCATGATACTGTGTACCATTGGATCCGGTACAGGCAAACGCACTGTTTGTGACCTGTGACTGGGGTGTCATTAAAATTGCACTGATATCGGCTGCAGATTGCAAGGGCAGTGCGTAGTGATCGTCCGATATCGGTTTTTCATTGCCGATACCGATATTTTGGCCAATGCATATCGGTATCGGCTGATATGCGCCGATATTTTCGTACATTTAAAAAATGTTTTGTTTTTTTTTCTTGCCGGGTACTCTTGTGGAGGGATCTGGGGGTCTAGAAGACCTCAAACCCCTCCTCTGCACTTAAAAGCATTCAAAATGCCAAGTTTGGCTGTTTTGAATGCTGTCATTTTTTTTTAATCTGGCGCCGAGTACCCGGAAGTGATGTCATGACATCACTTCCGGGTTTTTACATGGAGACCCGATCGGCGCCGAATGCGGCTTTGATCGGGTCTTCGGCGGCCATGCAGGCTGGTTGCCCGGGTCTCCCGGTGGGACAGGAGACCTGGGCAAGCTGCGGGAGGGGGAGGGGACGTCCCCTCCCACTCCTTGTTCTCAACCCCATTGGTTGTCATTACAAGACAGCCGACCGTTGTCTATGGACGCCGGTACCGGGGTGATGCCTCTAGCTGAAGGCATCACTCCGGTACAAGCACTTTCCCAAAATATCGGTAACCTCCAGGGTCGATTCCGATATATCGGGGAAAGTGCATATTGGCCCTCGATATATCGGCTTTGCTGATAATCGGTCAATCCCTAGCAGTGCGATTTGAATGTGCCCAGATCTCTGTTTTCCTGCACCAAATTTTAGTGTGAACCTAGGCTTAATGATTATATTTTTCCATCAAGAGTTGCATTATTCCAGACACTGGGAAGAGGATTCTGGGAAGTCACATGACCTCACGCCAACTCTATTAATAAAACAAAGGCTGGACCGAG